>NC_044034.1:359010274-359745944 GCF_901765095.1 Microcaecilia unicolor | reverse complement strand
TTTACTAGTGTACCACCCTCCTCCCGCTTCTTCCTCTTCCTTTCAGCTATTCCAATCCCTACTACCAGATCACTGCACCACGTCACCATATCCTCTTATTCTGGGTGACTCTAATTTACATCTTGATGATAGTCGCTCTGTATTAACCCAGGACTTTCTTTTTGCTTCTCTCTGATTTAAATCTGTTACAGCATGTGCCATCCCCGATCCATTCCGGGGGTCATATCTTGGACTTAGTTCTTTCCCTCTTCCATACATCGCCATTGCTAACCGATTTTAATCTATTCCAACCGCCAGCTTCTCTCATCTCTTTTTTTGCACTACAATTGCTGTTGCTCCTGTTAGTACCTTCTGCTCCCACTACTTACAGGGATCCCAGTAAGCTCACTTCACTCTCCTTGCTAAAATACTCCACGCTTCCTCACTCTACTTTCTCCTGCTTGCCACGTGAAAGCCACTAATGCACTTGATAGCATTTTGCATCTTCAAAATCGCACATCCGCCACCTCCCAGCACAAAAAACATCCATGGTACACCTCTGATCTAAGTACCTTCACTAAGGCAGGCTGAGCGACGGCAAAGGCCTCACCAGACTGAAAACAATCTCTCTCTTTACAACGCAGCTGGTTCAACCTATAAGACAGCTCTCCTCACTCAAACGGACCCACTATACTGATAAATATCCAAAGCACCTAACACTGCTAACCGGTATGGCATCCTCAAATCCTTCACTATACCACCTAGCATGATCTCTTCCATGGATTCTATGCCCCACAGCTCAAGCCTTAGCATCCCATTTTGAGAGCAAACTACTCGCCCTAGCTCTTCTCTTCCTGCTGCCTCTGTCAATCCTGTCTCAGCACTTGTCTCGTCTTCACTTCCTTTCGCTCTTCATGAAAGATTTACAGCAGCAACTCCCATTCTTACCTCCTCCACCGTTACTGCTCTGAAAAGGTGCCCAAACTGACCAGATGACCACCGGAGGGAATCGGGGATGACCTCCCCTTACTCTCCCAGTGGTTACCAACCCTCTCCCACCCTAAAAAAAAACTTAAAAATTTGTTTTTGCCAGCCTCAAATGTCATACCCAGCTAGCTCCATGACAGCAGTATGCAAGTCCCTGGAGCAGTTTTAGTGGGTACTGCAGTGCACTTCAGGCAGAGGGACCCAGGCCCATCCCCCCCCCTACCTGTTACACATGGTGGTAAATGTGAGCCCTTCAAAACCCACCAGAAACCCACTGTACCCACATGTAGGTGCCCCCCTTCTCTCCTTAGGGCTATGGTAATGGTGTACAGTTGTGGGGAGTGGGGGTTTGGGGGGGTTGTGGGGCTCAGCACACAAGGTAAGGGAGCTATGCACCTGGGAGCAATTTATGAAGTCCACTGCAGTGCCCCCTAGAGTGCCCGGTTGGTGTCCTGGCATGTCAGGGGGACCAGTGTACTACGAATGCTGGCTCCTCCCACAATCAAATGGCTTAGATTTGGTAATTTCTGAGATGGGCGTCCTTGGTTTCCATTATCGCCGAAAATCGGGGACGACCATCTCTAAGGACAACCATCTCTAAGGTCGACCTAAATGTTGAGATTTGGGTGTCCCCGACCGTATTATCGAAACGAAAGATGGACGCCCATCTTGTTTCAATAATACAGGTTTCCCCGCCCCTTCACAGAGCTGTCCTGCAAGGACGGCCTCAGGAAACTTGGGCGCCCCGTTCGATTATGCCCCTCTACCTGCACTCTTTCTGGCTACAAAGTCAATTGGTCAAAAACCGAATTGATGCCATTGAATATACATTGTAATAAACAAATAACAGCATTTCCTATAAGATGGTGTTCACCTCAAATTAAATATCTTGGAGTCTATTTTGGGACCTCCTGGGAAGACACAGTTAAAATCAATATGGATTTACTCCAGAGAAATACTCGAGACACTTGTAATGTCTGGTCCCCGTTACATTTCAGGTGGTGGGGGAGAATTGAAACTATAAAAATGGTCATTGCTCCACGCATTATATATATATGAGTATGTTACCTTTCCAATTTCCTTAATCTTTTTTTATAGATTTAGATAATATCATTTCTTTTTTTTCTATGGAAAAACAAACCTGCTAGAATCTCATTCTCTAAATTACAAATGCCATGTCATTTACTACTACTACTACTACTTAGCATTTCTATAGCGCTGCCAGGGTTACGCAGCGCTGTACCTGAAACTGCCAGGCTTCTTTCTTTACAAACAATCGATGAAGCTACAATGTAGTAAATTTAAAACGAATAGTAGAAAATTTTTCTTCACTCAACGTGTAATTAAACTCTGGAATTCGTTGCCAGAGAATGTGGTAAAGGCGGTTAGCTTAGCAGAGTTTAAAAAAGGTTTGGGCGGCTTCCTAAAGGAAAAGTCCAAAGACCGTTATTAAATGGACTTGGGGAAAATCCACTATTTCTGGGATAAGCAGTTAAAATGTTTTGTACATTTTGGGGATCTTGCTGGGTATTTGTGACCTGGATTGGCCACTGTTGGAAACAGGATGCTGGGCTCGATGGACCTTTGGTCTGTCCCAATATGGCAACACTTATGTACTTAGGATTCTGAATGGAATCTTGCTACTCTTTAGGGTTCTAAATGGAATGTTGCTATACACTTTGAAATTCTGCATGGAATCTTGTTATTCTTTAGAATTCTAGAATCTTGCTACTCTTTGGGGTTCTACATGGAATGTTACTATTGTTTGGGTTTCTGCCAGGTACTTGTGACCTGGATTGGCCACTGTTGGAAACAGGATGCTGGGCTTGGTGGACCTTCGGTCTTTCCCAGTATGGCAACACTTATGTACTTAGGATTCTGAATGGAATCTTGCTACTCTTTAGGGTTCTAAATGGAATGTTGCTATACACTTTGAAATTCTGCATGGAATCTTGTTATTCTTTAGAATTCTAGAATCTTGCTACACTTTGGGGTTCTACATGGAATGTTACTATTGTTTGGGTTTCTGCCAGGTACTTGTGACCTGGATTGGCCACTGTTGGAAACAGGATGCTGGGCTTGGTGGACCTTCGGTCTTTCCCAGTATGGCAACACTTATGTACTTAGGATTCTGAATGGAATCTTGCTACTCTTTAGGGTTCTAAATGGAATGTTGCTATACACTTTGAAATTCTGCATGGAATCTTGTTATTCTTTAGAATTCTAGAATCTTGCTACACTTTGGGGTTCTACATGGAATGTTACTATTGTTTGGGTTTCTGCCAGGTACTTGTGACCTGGATTGGCCACTGTTGGAAACAGGATGCTGGGCTCGATGGACCTTTGGTCTTTCCCAGTATGGCAATACTTATGTACTTATGTACTTAAAAGGAGTATTAACTTGGTTTAACTGTCATAATTTGACTGTTCCTACATGGCTTCTTATCGAAAAAACATTGGTTCATCCTCTTACATCAGAAAAATACTATTAATGACATCACCAGCCATAGCTACTTCATGGCCCATTATTTATGACACTCTCAAGGTTCTTATTTCTCTAGACTCTATTTGTAAACTCCCATGTCCTCTTCTCAGAAGGCATCACTTTGGAGTCACTCTCACGTAAAAATTGGTTCTTCTCCTTTCATATGGAAAGACTGGGTTGTATGTGGTATATATTGCATAACAGATATCTGTTCCGGAAATACTATCATTTCTTTTGATGAGCTAATGAACAAATTTCACCTTCCTAATACTCAATATTTTAAGTATCTACAATTGACATCTGCACTTACTAAGTGGTTGAATAAACAATGTAACGCACAAAACTCAGATATTTTTCATGTTTTCGACTCTATAATAAAACAAAGGGAATAGCCTCACAATTCTATTCTTTATTATTACCACGTGGAGGGGCATAATCGAAGGGGGGCGCCCATCTATAAGGGCGCCAATCTCCGGGGCCGGCCCCGGGAAGGGGCGGAGCCAACCGTATAATCGAACAAGGTGGGTGTCCATCTTTCGTTTCGATAATACAGTCGGGGCCAACCAAATCTCATTATTTAGGTCAACCTTAGAGATGGTCGACCTAAATGTTGAGATCGCCGGACTTAGAGATGGCTGGCCTCGGTTTTCGCCGATAATGTGAAACCGAAGCCGGCCATCTCATAACTGCCAAATCCAAGCCATTTGGTCGTGGGAGGAGCCAGCATTCATAGTGCACTGGTCCCCTGACATGCCAGGACACCAACTGGGCACCCTAGGGGGCACTGCAGTGGACTTCATTAATTGCTCCCAGGTACATAGCTCCCTTCCCTTGTGTGCTGAGCCCCCCAAATCCCCCCAAAAACCCACTCTCCACAACTGTACACCACTACCATAGCCCTAAGGGGAGAAGGGGGGCACCTACATGTGGGTACAGTGGGTTTCGGGTGGGTTTTGGAGGGCTCCCATTTACCACCACAAGTGTAACAGGTAGGGGGGATGGGCCTGGGTCCGCCTACCTGAACTGCACTGCACCCACTAAAACTGCTCCAGGGACCTGCATACTGCTGTCATGGAGCTAGGTATGACATCTCAGGCTGGCCTAGAGGCTGGAAAAATGTTTTAATTTTTTTTTTTAGGGTGGGAGGGGGTTGTTGACCACTGGGGGAGTATGGGAGGTCATCCCCGATTCCTTCCGGTGGTCATCTGGTCAGTTTGGGCACCTTTTTGAGGCTTGGTCCTGAAAATAAATGGACCAAGTAAGTTGGCCAAATGCTTGTCAGGGCCGCCCTTTGTTTTTTCCATTATCGGCCGAGGGAGCCCATGTGTTAACCACGCCCATGTCCCACCTTTGCTATGCCTCTGACACGCCCCCTTAAACTTTCGCCGCTCCTGTGGGATTGCAGTTGAGGGCTGCCAAAATCGGCTTTCGATTATACCAATTTGGCCGCCATTAGGAGAATGGGCGCCCATCTCCCGATTTGTGTCGGAAGATGGGCACCCTTCTCCTTCGAAAATAAGCAGGCTAGTCATCTAACTTGTGCTGGTCTTGTAATAGTGGCATAGGTACATTAGAACATATGTGCTTTTCTTGACCTGATCTCCAAGCTTTCTGGACATCAGTTTGGGATAGAATATGTGCTATTTTTCATTTGAATCTTCCTCCTGCATTTCATCTTATAATATTTCGTTCTGCAGGGTTAAAACAAACAGTTCATAAGTGTAACTAGAAATTATTTGACACGTTATTAGCCTTAGCAATCTCCGTAATTATAAACAATTGGAAAAACCATAAATTGGCTTCTTTTTGCTTTTGGTGGGCTACTGTACGTACGATTCTTAAATATGAAAAAATCTTAGCTGAACGTAACAATGCTATGCATTTGTTCCATAAAACATGGGACCAAGTAGCCAAATTTTTTCAAAATTAAGATTAAGAACCAGTGGCGTTCCTAGCCTGGATGACACCCGGGCGGATCGCCGATGCGCCCCCCCCCCCCCGGGTGCAGCGCGCCCCCCCCTGCGAAATGACACCTCCCCCCCACGGCGAAATGACACCCCCCCGGATGCACGCCGTGGGGGGGGGGTGCCGCGGCGCGCGCTGTCAGCTCTGAGTTTGCTAACTTTGCTCGTTCGCTGCAGCTCCCTCTGCCCCGGAACAGGAAGTAACCTGTTCCGGGGCAGAGGGAGCTGCAGCGAACGATCGAAGTTAGTGAACTCGGAGCCGACAGGCGCGTGCCGCGGCACCCCCCAGCGGCGTGCACCCGGGCGGACCGCCCCCCCCCCCCCCTTGTTACGCTACTGTTAAGAACTTGTTCTGTGAAATTTTGGGATCTTATTGTTCCATTTGTCTGATTTTATGATAAGTGAACCTGTATAACTTACAATTTCTAAACGTTTGAAATGGCACTGCATATTTAGTGATATTGCAATGTGTGGAACTTCCTGTATATCTTGTCTATAATTGTTTATTTTTTGGTTTTTGTATACTTGTATACTTTGTATACTTGATTATATTTTTTGAAAATTTAATAAATACATTTGAACTAAAAAAAAGAATTTATGCGCACAACTCAGTACACATATTCTGTAATGAATTGCACCTAAATTCTAAAGGTGCAGGTCAAAATGGCGTGGCTATGGGTGGGAAATGCGCATTCCATTGGCTGTGCCAAAATTTACATGTGTAGTTATAGAATATGGCCCAGTGCACACAAACCTATACACAGGGATTTACGCCACATTTTTGTTGGTGTAAATGAAGGTGTATAGTTTTAGACGCTGTGAGAAAGGGGGTGGCAAACCGGAGGGGTGGGGGAGGAAAGGACTACCTGTGCCCGCCGGGATCAAAAGAAGAAAGAGTGGGGCTATAAGAACTACAAGTCCCAGAAGACCGAGCTGAGCAGGAAACAGGAGTGGGAGGAGAAGTCCTCTCAGAGGGGAAAGGGGGGGGGGTTGATTGGGAGATGATCAAGGAAGGGGAGGAGGAACACCTGTGGGAGAGGGGAGTGGTGGAACAGATGGATTGGCAAGGGGGGGAAGGGGGAGGGGAATCAGAGGAAATGGATATCTCAGCCTTTGCTCAGGGCCAGAGAGGAAGGAGAAAGAGTGCTGTGTGTACTGGATAACAAAAGGTATGAATTCCTTAACCCGGTGGGTGGTTGTCAGGAGTTAGTGCTGACAAATGAGGGAGGTGGGTCTCTAGGTGTAGCCAGTAGGAAGTGCTAAACCTAGAGGAATTCATACCATAGGGAAACTTTGGAACTTTATAGTGTTGCTTGAGAAAAGCTGAACTGTGTGATAAGCATTTGCTTCTATATAGAGGCTCTAAAGAAAGGGGCCTGTGCCAGGAACAGGGCCCGGTCCAGAGGCCTGGGTGGGGGACTTAATAGCCGGACTGGAAAGAATCTAGGCGGCTAGGCTACAAGGAGGGGGACTCCACTCGGAGACGGATACTTGCCAGTAGCCGGTAGGGGTTGAACAAGGGGGTGGGCTACTGGCTGGAGAGAACGCAACTGAGTTAACCTGAGGGCGGCTGGCATAACTTACAAGGATTGCAGCCAGCACGGAGAGGTGCAACTCGAGCGCAGACAGCTCGGAGAGGAGCGGCAGTCTGACATTGGTGCGGCTGGGTTGCAGACAGCACGGAGAGGTGCAACTAGAGTGCAGACAGCCGGAGAGGAGCAGTCTGACAACGCTGGGATATCAACTAAGCGAATTCTGTATATCGTGCCTAAATCTAGGCGCCACTTACAGAATACGCTTAGGCGGAAATGCTTACTGCGTGGATTCTTTAGGCGCCTTCTATAGAATCTGGCCCACTGTGGCAGGAATGAATCTCACTTCTAAGCCAACGCATGTGGAGTATGATCTCAGTCTCTCAAATTTACCGCGAACTAATCTCTGCTCTTTAGACCCTCATCTAAACCCTCAGAGAAAAATTACACTGGCTCCCACTAAAAGATCGAATTACATTCAAAATCTGTACCCTGGTTCATAAAATTATTCATGGTGAGACCCTGATATAAATGTTAGACCTCATAGATCTACCAGCAAGGAATACTGTAGCTGGGTCCCCCTTCCAGGACCCAGCTGGGCTTGACCCTGCTTAGCTTCCTTCTCCCCCCCCCCCCCCCCCCCCCCCCCCCCCCCTCCGACTGTTGCTCGCTCCACACCACCTTGGCCTGTTTCTGGGAACTATACACCAGAACCCCCTCAGAGCTTGCAGGGACTTCCTCCTCTCGCTATTGTTTCCACAGAGGCTCAATCAAGGCAAAACGTTTATAGAAAAAAAACTTTTATTTTCTTGCTTCCATTCAGCATAGACACAAAAGGAAAACACCTTACTCCCAGGTTGTTAAGGTTTGCTGCCAAAGTCTCATTCAGGGCTTAAACAGTCCATATAACTTCACTTTAGCCAAAATTACTTCTTTTAGGGAACAGTACATTATCAGAAAGAAAACACAATAGCTTGGTAGGTTGCAGGCCCAGACCTTTTCAGTATGAAACAGTTTACACAGTCTTTCTTACAGCAACAGCTACAGCGCTTTGGTCCCACCTGGTTCAGACTGGGTTTCAATTGTGCCCAGCCCTCTTTCTCTCCCAGGGGCTGCACCTGTTTCCTCTTTAGTAGAGATCTCCCCCAGCGCCTCAGTCTCTCTCCTCTGGTCTTCCACCAGTCTCTCCAAGGCACAGCTAGCCACCCTCTGACAGCAGCTTTTCGGGTTTGAGCCAGAGCTCCAATCTCCATCTGTTCCTCCCCTAGTCCTCAGTAGTAACCTCCATTTTATCCTCCCTCCAAATTCCCCCCGCCCCCCAACCTCTCCAGCTGGCCCCTCATCACCTTCCTCAGAGACCATTCCTTCCCAATCTTCTGTCTCCTCCCCTAACTCTTGCACAGCCGGGTGGGGAAGAGAGGGATTCTGGGACTGGTAGTTCCTCCTATCTTCCTTAACCCGGCCACCCTCTCTGCCTTCGGTAGCGCAGCTTTCTGAATGTGGGTGTTGTGCACATGAAGTCTGCCCCGTTGGGATTCCCCGGCTGCCTGCACCCCCCCTTCTGCGTGCCTTCCCGGATCCCCTTTCACCTACCCCTCTCACAATACAAACGTTCATCACGCACATTCTTGAACCTCCATTACCCCAATTGTAAAGGACTTAAATATAAATCAATATATGCCTCTAGCTTCTCCTACATCTGCACACAACTTTGGAATGCACTACCGAATGCCATAAAAACAACGCACGATATGGTAATCTTCCGGAAATTTCTAAAGACTAACCTGTTCAAAGAAATGTATCAAAAGGATCCTCCATAATGGCCTGGCATTGAATCTATACCAGAATAAGTTAACATTGAACTATTTTATTTGGTTACTTTAAGCATATTGTCCATTATT
The DNA here is from genome assembly GCF_901765095.1 of Microcaecilia unicolor. NCBI lineage: Eukaryota > Metazoa > Chordata > Amphibia > Gymnophiona > Siphonopidae > Microcaecilia > Microcaecilia unicolor. The sequence continues at coordinate 359,737,096 of NC_044034.1, read as the reverse complement.
GAATGTTATTCATTACCCTTGATCTCAAACACCTGAAATGAATTATATATCTATTTTCTTCTAATTTATTTTATATTTTCTGTACTTTAATTGTAGTAATATTCTGTACTTCTCATTCCGGAAATGGCGATCGCCACTATGGTATATTGTAAACCACATTGAGCCTGCAATGAGGTGGGAAAATGTAGTATACAAATGCAGAAAATCTCTATATATAAAAGGCACCACCAACGTTCTAAATGAAGCCTCCAGCCGGAAGTGTGAAGGGGGAGAGATATCCAGTTTCCCCATGAGTGTCTGCCCCGCCCTCACTCTCTCTGTAACACAAACAGTGAAGGAAAACACAGCAAAGCACAAAATCAAATCGCTCTCTCTGTAACAGTGAAGGACTCAGAGGGGGGAGGGGAGAGAGGGCAGAAGCCTCACTCTCTCTGTAACAAACCAGCACAGCAGGAAAACTTAACACTGAAGGACTCGACTCCGAGAGGGGAGGGGACAGACAGCACAGGGGAAGGGAGGGGAGGGGAGCAGAGGGCAGGGACACACACACTCCCACATGCACACAGAAGAAAACCTTGCTAGCCCCCTGTTTCATTTGCATCAGAAACGGGGCTTTTTTACTAGTAAATAAATAAAATGCTATTTTCACCTTTTGAAAAGAAACCAGGGAATAGGACTTTTGGCAACTGCAAATTTCAGGCATCTCTCAAAAGAAGCTTCAACGAGGAGCGTTTGTCTCCCTCTTCCTTCCATCACCCCTGCTACAGTACCAGAATCTAATGTAACTCACTTCTAATCCCCACTTCAGAGAGCAAAGTGTCTGAAAGCTCAGCTGCTTTACACTGCTGGAAATGTGAAGCCTCTAATCCTTTTCCCTGGTTTAAACTTCCTGTGCCCTGTAGCAGCTTCTACTAGCATGCTCCTTATCGCACAGATCTCAGATTAAGTTACTTACCTGTAAAACAGTCAAGTCCTTTTTACAAAATAATTACAAGAAGAGGATTTAAAACACCATCTGCCCTGCTTCTCCCCTTGAGGAAGAACAGATTCCTATCATTTTTTGACTGATGTTAGCGACATGTTCTGTGTAAAAGTATAAGTAAAATAAACCACTGAGATGGAGAAGCGAGATCTGCTACGGAAAAGACAAAGTTTTCTTTAAAAAAGGGGAAAAAGTCAAAGCTTTGAAATTTTCACTGCTTTTCACCATACACAGGTTAGTGTTTATCCATACTCTTATTCTCTTCTCAGACAGAGTCTTCTGATTGTCACATTTTTCACCCCTGTTGGCTCATTTATTATTATCATTTCTTGTCCAAATTTCCAGACCATCCAGCTTATAATCGAAAGTAATCGCCGGCTATTCCCGACACAAATCGGGATATGGCCGGCGATTTCGCAAAAGCGACGAAAAGCGTATAATCGAAAGCTACATTTGTGATAGCTTCGCCGCTTTCCCTTCGCCTCGCCGGCCGAAAGTTCAAAGGGGCGTGTTGGCGGCCAAAGCGAAGGCGGGACATGGGCAGGCTTGGGCGTGGCTACCAGATGGCCGGCTTTCGCGGACAATGGAAAAATAAAACCCGGCGATAAGCAGTATTTCGCGGGTTTACTTGCTCCTTTTATTTTCAAGCCTCAAAAAGGTGTCCCAACTGACCAGATGACCCCGGATGGGAATGGGGATGACCTCCCCTTACTCCCCCCAGTGGTCGCCAACCCCCTCCCACACTAAAATTATTAGAATACAAACCTTTTTTGCCAGCCTGTATGCCAGCCTCAAATGTCATACCCAGCCCCAGACAGCAGTATGCAGGTCCCTGGAACAGTTGTTGTTGGTTGCACTGTTCCACTTGTGGTGGGTAATGTTGAGCCCTCCCAACCCCCCCCAAAACCCACTGTACCCACATGTAGGTGCCCCCCTTCAGCCCTTAGGGCTAGGGTAATGGTGCACACTTGTGGGCAGTGGGTTTTGGGGGGGATTTGGGGGACTCAGCACACAAGGGAAGGGTGCTATGCACCTGGAAGCTAAATTGGTTGTTTATAAAAGATGTTTGAAGTGCCCCTAGGTGCCCGGTTGGTGTCCTGGCATGTGAGGGGGACCATTGCACTACAAATGCTGGCTCCTCCCACGGCCAAATGCCTTGGATTTCGCCAGGTTTGAGATCGCCGGCAGTTTTTTCCATATCGCGGAAAAAACAAAACTGGCGATCTCAAACCAGCGAAATCCAAGGCATTTCGCCGGCCCACACCGTATTATCGAAAAAAAAGATGCCGGCCATCTTTTTGAAAATACGGTTCCGGCCAGCTGTTGCGCCGCCGCCAAAATAGATTGCCAGGTGACCTAATTTGCCGGCGACGTTCGATTATTCCCCTCCATGTTAATCAGTACACATGGGTACACGGTCATGTAACTTTTTTAATACATTTTTTATCATATAGATCGTATTTTTCTCTCCTTGTTTTATGTGATTATATTTATTGTTTTTATTCGTGCAATTGTATTTATTGTTTTCATTTGTTATGTTTTAGACTCCTGGTGCAGGAACTTTGCCGAAACACGGTGCCGTGTCGAGTCCCCATTTTAGTATTGAATAAAGATTTTATTTCTTCACTACATCTCCTTGGATGATTGGAAGAGTCCTGTTGATCACGCTACTCACTTTTCTTTCTTTTTTTACTAAAAGTATAAGGCAACATACTGCATTTTACTTTTTCTGTAGGGTGGGTTATAAAATCAAGCCGAAGCATTTCTGGTGTCAATTTTCAAACGGATTTATACATTTAGGACTAAATTCTATAAATGGTGGCTAAAACATCGGCAGCGGAAAAAAAAAAAGCGCTTAGCACTATTCTATAAATGGCGCTTTAAGTTAGGTGCTATGTATAGAATAGCGCTTAGCGACGGGAACCACGACTACATTAGGTGCGACCGTTTACAACAATGAAACCTTGGTGTAAATATTCACACCCAAATTAAATGCGGATGCCTGTTATTCCGACCAAGGTCTTAACCCTTTCATCTATGCGGACGATGTCACAATATACATTCCTTACAAACACAATCCGTCAGAAATAACCAACAAAATTAAGCTCGGCTTTGAACATCATGGACTCATGGGCAAATGCATTTCAACTAAAACTCAACACAGAAAAAACACACTGCCTCATCCTCTCATCCCAATACAACGTGAACAACCCCACAAATATAACCACCCCAGACTACACCCTCCCCATCTCAGACAGCCTGAAACTCCTCGGCGTTACAATCAACCGCAACCCAACAGTAGAGAGCCACGTGAAATCCACAATTAAGAAAATATTCCATTCAATGTGGAAACCCAAACACGTGAAACCATTCTTCCCAAGGGAAACATTCCGGAACCTGATACAATCAATGGTGCTAAGCCACCTAGATTACTGCAATGGAATTTATGCGGGATTGTAAAGAACAACTCCCCTCCTCTTTCAATCTACACCTCTTCCTTAGGCTCCCTGATCTCATCTCATGGTTTCCACTATCATCTTTATGCTGATGACACCCAGCTGTATCTCTCCAACCAGACATCACTGCGGAAACCCAGGCCAAAGTATCGGCCTGCTTATCTGACATTGCTGCCTGGATGTCCAACCGCCACCTGAAATTGAAACATGGCCCAAACCCACTTCTCCTCTCCCTTCACTCTCTATCTCAGTTGATAACACCCTCATCATCCCCGTCTCATCTGCCCGCAACCTCGGTGTCATCTTCGACTCCTCCCTCTCCTTCTCTGCACATATCCAGCAGATAGCCAAGACCTGTCGCTTCTTCCTCTACAACATTAGCAAAATTCGCCCCTTCCTCTCTGAGCACACCACTCGAACTCTCATCCACTCTCTCATTATCTCTCGCCTTAACTACTGCAACCTACTTCTCACCGGCCTCCCACTTAGCCACCTATCCCCCTTCACTATCCCCCCTTCAGTCCATCCAGAACTCTGCCGCACGTCTTATCTTCTGCCTCGACCGATATACTCATATCACCCCTCTCCTCAAGTCACTTCACTGGCTTCCGATCAGATACCGCGTACAGTTCAAGCTTCTCCTACTAACCTACAAATGCACTCGATCTGCAGCCCCCTCCTTACCTCTCTACCCTCATCTCCCCTTACATCCCTACTCATAACCTCCGCTCTCAAGACAAATCTCTCCTTTCAGTACCCTTCTCCACCACTGCCAACTCCAGGCTCCGCCCTTTCTGCCTCGCCTCACCCCATGCTTGGAACAAACTCCCTGAGCCCATACGCCAGGCCACCTCCCTACCCATCTTCAAATTATTGCTCAAAGCCCACCTCTTCAATGTCGCTTTCGGCACCTAATCACAACACTTCTACTTAGGAAATCTAGACTACCCCAACTTGACATTTCGTCCTTTAGATTGTAAGCTCTTCCGAGTAGGGACCGTCCTTAGTTATTAATTTGTACAGCGCTGCATAACCCTAGTAGCGCTCTAGAAATGTTAAGTAGTAGTAGTATTTGGAAAAACGCGATTCGATAGCGCCAAGCCTCTCTGTGAAAAATTGCACTGGCTCCCAATCAAAGAATGTGTTGCTTTCAAAATCTGCACTCTGTTTCCGATGACCGGCATTGAATATTCGGTTTAACTTTGGCTAGTTCGACTGTAATCGACCAAGCTGCTATTCGGCACTGGCCGGTTAAGGTCAGACCAGCCAAAGTTATTCTACCTATTGTGGTGGCCAAACATGGCCGCCAAAGTTGGTCAGTCTGCCTTTAATAATCGGCGGATAGCCGTTTATATCACTCGATATAACCGGCTATCTTTAAGCCACTAACCCGCAACATTCAGTGTCGGATATCGCTGGATAGACACCTAAGCGTCATTTTAGCGGCCATTTAAAAAAGAAATATCAGATGGAATGGGTTTGGGGTACGCAGTGTTATAGAATAGCACTTGTAAATCCCAATTGATGCCAATTAACACCAATAACATTCCATTATTGGTGTTATTGGCTCATTAATCAATTGAGATGCATGCTCATCTTGGGATCATGCCCGAATTTGAATATGGAACGTATTGCATTTAAGGTTTGCACCTTGGTTCATAGGATTATTTATGGAGAAGTTCCTGGATACATGTTAAATCTAATAGATCTACCACCCAGAAACAGTTCCTGCTTTTCCCGATCCTTCCTAAATTTACATTTTCCAGATTGCAACGGCCTTAAATACAAATCTATCTACGCATCCAGCTTCTCCTTCATAGGCACACAGCTATGGAATGCACTACCCAAAATCTTGAGATCAAATCAGAACCACCTAAATTTCAGGAAATTACTGAAGACCACCCTCCAGACTCAACCTAACTTCCGCTATGGGCACAATGAGACAAGAGTGGGATTCCCTGTTAAACAGATTTAAATCAATGATCAAAACGGAGTTGAATAGTGGAGCACTGATTGAATATTGCAGAACGGAACGCATCCCTAGAGGTATGCGTATAAATAAGGCTCCGCAAGTTTTCAAAGACGATGAAGAGTTTCTCAACAGATGGAACATGATATTGAATCATTGTTCTCTGGATCTCATGCTGTTAATCATCGAGAAAAGTAAAACCACAATTAATAAGGAGCGTGAACAATTAGATATACAACTGAAACAATTACAAGACCAGTCCACACCTGTGGAGTTTGAAAGAGAACATAATAAATTGAAAGAAACACTAGAGAATTTTCGAGCAGAAATTAAGAGAAATAAATTGAAGAAATTCGATAGAGATGAAAAAGATTACCAACAGAACAGGGTTTACTCTTGGACGTATAAAACCAATAAAGACGACAACACCAATATGGATCAAGAGTCAGAATCTTCATCCAGCGTGGATCATCAGAAGGCAGAAAGGAAGGTTTTTTAGGAGAACGCCGAGGCAGAAGAACAGAGGACGGAGAGGAGGAACCACAAATATACAACGAGGCAATCAGAACCGCCCAAACACACGGACACAGCGGGGGACCAATCAGTGGTAATTAACCTTTCTTCACACGTCCTGACACTGCCAGAAGAAAAGTTGTTGTCTAAAGGCTTATCCTTTGTCCCGGCGAGCCATTTTGACGCCTTTCAGTTTAACATTGACTTAGAAAGATTCATTAGACGATTACAATTGAGAGTTTTTTTTTGCAAAGAGAGAATGTGATTTGGATAGATCTAGAGTGCCAATTAAATCAACCTGGATGCCTCCCATACCTCTCGATCCGATTATTAAAATTTTTAAAGAAGTAGTAATACGAGAGGTGATGTCGATCAGCAAATCCAGAATATTTAAAGATAATTTAACAAAAGCTGAAAGAGCCTCTCTAAAGTCGTTGAAAGAAAACAATGAATTGGTCATCAAAAAGGCAGATAAAGGGGGCGCTGTGACAGTGTTGAATAGAGAGGATTATGTTCAAGAAGTAACACAACAATTAGAGATGGAGGGAGTTTATAAGAAATTGACAGAGGATCCAACTTCCAGATTACAAAAGATCATCAAAGAATTAACATTAGTAGGACTAGATAAGGGATTTCTCACGAGAAAAGAATTCCGATTTTTGAATAAGGAGGGCCCTTTAATTCCAGTCCTATACTGCTTACCGAAAGTGCATAAGTGTTTACAAAAACCTCCAGGACGTCCCATTCTATCATCTAGAGGCTCGTTGCTGGAACCCATATCGATTTTTGTCGACCATTTTCTAAAACCTATGGTGGCTACTATGCCATCGTATATCAGAGATACAAAACATTTTCTTCAAATCATACAGAAGATTTCCATACCGGCGGACACAGAGATTCTATTGGTAACTTTAGATATCAAATCGCTCTATACATCTATTCCACAACAGGAAGCTTTAGAAGCGATTTATTCCTTTCTAGATAAAAGATCACGTCCTGTAGAAATACCTACGGAATTTCTAATGCAATTAAGTACTTTGGCCTTGACGGAAAATTATTTTTTATTTCAGAACAATTTGTATTTACAAACTTCAGGGATAGCCATGGGGGCAACGTTTGCTCCCTCAGTAGCAAATCTTTTCATGTCCCAGTATGAAACGCGATGGTTACAAAATTGTCCATTCGATAATAATATCATAACCTGGTTAAGGTACATTGATGACGTTTTTTTAATCTGGCGAGGAGACAGTGATAGCCTTGTTACATTTGTAGATTGGTTAAACTCTTTGAGCATAGCGATACAATTTACATTTGATAGCTCCAAAGATAACATTCATTATTTAGATGTAGACATACAGAGAACAGAAGAGGGTTGGAAAACATCAGTATTTAAGAAAACAACCGATCGCAACACATTACTACACTATCAAAGTTGCCATCCAAAATCTTTGAAGAATAGTTTGCCATATTCTCAGTTCTTACGTTTTCGAAGAAACTGTACCACAAAACAAGATTACAAAATACAAGCCAAGAAATTTTCCAAGGATTTAATGGATCGGGGATACCCAGCTAAAATTATAAAAGATTCATACAAACGAGCTAAATACAGTGAACGGGACTATCTATTGTTAGATAAAAATCCAGATAGGGACACAGTAGAGTCATCAGAAATTTTCATTTTGAACTTCACAAGAGGTGGAGAGGAAATTTCCAACATTATACGAAAGAATTGGGATATAGTACAGTCTCACCCATTGTTCACTGGTAAAGTTTTACGTATTGCACATTCCAGAGGTAAAAACTTAAAGGAGCATTTGAGTCCAGCTAAATTGAAGGAGAAATCCAATCCCACAACAATAAGAGGACATTTGAAATGTAATAGTTGTAGTAGCTGCAATATGATGGTTGAATGCAAGGAATTTATAAATCCGGCAGATGCGGTAAAATACCAAATTAATTCATATACCAATTGCAAGTCAGATCATGTTGTTTACCTTTTACAATGCCCTTGTTTGAAGATCTATGTGGGCATAACTACTAGACAACTACATACAAGACTTTTAGAACATAAGTCTTGTTTGAAAAGAAAACAATTAGGCTCCCCCCTAGTAGCCCATTCGAACATTTTAAAACATGAGTTTGCAGAATACAAATGTTTAGTACTAGACCAAGTGGTGGCAGACATTAGGGGGGGCCATAGAGCCAGATTACTTTTACAGTTAGAACAAAGGTGGATCTTTAGACTCAAGTCTCTTGAACCCAATGGCCTGAATACTACAATCCAATGGGCCACATTTTTATAATACGGGCCCTTTAAGATTAAGTCAAAGAAAGGGCTAGCCAATTAGAGAATAGTGACATCACAGCAGAGTAGTATAAAGACGCCATGGTCAAAGATAACGTTGTTCAGATAGTGAGCACGGCAGGGCTGAAAAATAGGTCAGAAAAATAGGTCAGAAAATAGATCACGAAATGTTATTATAAGCAGGAAGGTGACATGTAAGTAGAAACTAATCATACTTTTGTTTGCTAAAGCAGATTGACATCGCAGTAACAGATGTTTCCCTTGAGAAAGCCTGCACGGCGAAACGGGACCCCGTCGGCATATTTAAAGTGAAACTAAATTGCAACGGCAAGGACGACACTAAAAGATAAGTGTTGTCATAACGTTTCAGTGTGTTTATTAAAAATAATAGAAGGTTTTTTGAGCCAATGAAGATTTTATCCCAGTAGACAGGCATTAATATGCACTGATAACGGGAATACAGAGGCTTTTTCCTTCTGAAAAAAAGAAAAGAAAAAAAAGTTAAATAGTCTAAAACAGTTCAAACAATAAGTTGTATGAGTAAATGTTTATTGATTGAGCCACTTCAGTTGGTAAAATTTCATTTGTTTCAAAGATAGTGGTATTGTCCTAATTTTTCAGTAAAGTTATTTCAATTGTACAAAAAACAGTATGGGCTGTTAATCCTACTTCTGTAATCAAATACTGCAAAGACTGAAAAACAGCCAAACACAATCTCAAAGGGTTGTGTAAAGTGAACATACAGCAATGACAAACAGGTGGGAAATACCCTCAGAAACCAAGGTTTCAACCAAGGTCTGACCACTGACACACTGATATCTATATAAGATTTTTATGTCCGTGATCTAGTCTCTTTCATGGGGTAAACTTTCCCACCAGCTTAATTTGTGCCAGAATGGAGTAAGTTTTCATGTCTCTAGCGGTCTGTGGCAGGGAGCAGGGATTCATACAGCCTCCTCGCTAGAGACAAGAAAACTTTTAAAAGGTACACGGAGGGCGGGAGGGGGGGGGGGAGATCCCTGGTTGCTGGCTGCAGAAGGAGACAGGAAAGAGAGATGCTGTGCTATTTTTGTGAGGGTGGGAAGAAGAGGGAAGTTAAAGGGATGGATTCTTTGTGATGGGGTGTACCTTGACAATTTTAGTGCCTTATAAGTGTGCCGTGAGACAAAAAAAAAGATCAAAATATTCTGGTCTAGATGGTGTCTCAGAATATGTTTGCAGATTCTATCTGGGAAAATATTCAAATCACACCTATATGGGGGAACCTGACCATATAATATAGAAAACACCAGGATGCATAACTTGAAAATAGCCCTAGCATTAACTTGGAGCCAATGCAATTGGATTAAAAATGGTGTAATTCTATCATATTTGGATACAGAACACAGTAATCAAGCTGCTGTGCTCTGGAGTGTCTGAAGTTTTTAAAGTATTGATTTCTTACAACCCGACTGCATTATATTCTCAATGTTATTTAAAAGGAATCATTGAATTGAAGAGAGCTGAAAATAGATCTCCCTGTGTCTTCTTTACCTTTTTATTTTAGGAAAGATGGTTGAAAACACAATTCTAAATGGGTTACAAAGATTTATGAATGAGCATCATTTCCTCGATCCATACCAGTATGGGTTTCATCAAATTCATACCACAGAGATATTACTGCTGTTGAGCGTTGATGTAAAACCAAACCAGGGTGAAGTAGAGGTCAACCAAATGGCGAGCCAACTCAGGAGGTGTTGCTTGAAAATCCTTTATTCAAAGCAGCAGGACAAGGACCCGACACAGGCTGTGTTTTTTGCGGATGGAGATGAAAACGGTAACGGAATTCAAAAATGCGTGGGATAAACATAAAGGAATCCTGTTCAGAAGGAATGGATCCTCAGAAGCTTAGCGGAGATTGGGTGGCAGATCCGGTGGTGGGAGGTGGGGCTAGTGGTTGGGAGGTGGGGCTAGTGCTGGGCAGACTTCTACGGTCTGTGCCCTGAAAATGACAGATACAAATCAAAGTCAGGTATACACATAAAAGTAGCACATATGAGTTTATCTTGTTGGGCAGACTGGATGGACCATACAGGTCTTTCTCTGCCATCATCTACTATGTTACTATGAGGGTCATAATCGAATGGGGCCGGCCATCTCTAAGGGCGGCCATCTCTAACGCCGGCCCCGTCAAGTGGCATACCCAACTGTATTATCGAAGCAAGATGGCTGGCCATCTTTCGTTGTGTAGTTGGGGCTGGCCAAATCTCTTAGAGATTGCTGGCGTTAGAGATGGCTGCCATTGGTTTTCGCCGATAATGGAAACTAATGGCGGCCATCTCAAACCCGGCCAAATCCAAGGTATTTGGTCTTGGAGGGAGATAGCATTTGTAGTGCACTGCTCCCCCTCACATGCCAGGACACCAACCGGGCACCCTAGGGGGCACTGCAGTGGACTTCACAAAATGATCCCAGGTACATAGCTCCCTTAGCTTGTGTGCTGAGCCCCCCAAATCCCCCCCAAAACCCACTACCCACAACTGTACACCACTACCATAGCCCTTAGGGATGAAGGGGGGCACCTACATGTGGGTACAGTGGGTTTTGGGGGGGTTTTGGAGGGCTCCCATTTACCACCACAAGTGTAACAGGTAGGGGGGGATGGGCCTGGGTCTGCCTGCCTGAAGTGCACTGCAGTACCCACTAAAACTGCTCCAGGGATCTGCAAACTGCTGTCATGGAACTGGGTATGACATTTGAGGTTGGCATACGGGCTGGCAAAAAAATGTTTTTTATTGTTTTTTTGGGGGGTGGGAGGGGGTTGGTGATCACTGAGGGAGTAAGGGGAGGTCATCCCCCATTCCCTCCAGTGGTCATCTGGTCAGTTGGGGCACCTTTTTAAGGCTTGGTCGTGAACAAAAAGGGACAAAGTAAAGTAGGCCAAATGCTCGTCAGGGCCGGCTTTCTTTTTTCCATTATCGGCCGAAGCCGGCCATCTCTTAACCACGCCCCATCCCACCTTCGCTACCCTGCTGACACGCCCCCTTCAACTTTGGCTGGCCCTGCAAAGGAAAGCAGTTGAAGCCGGCCAAAATCAGCTTTCAATTATACCGATTTGGCCAGCTTTAGGAGAAGGTCGACCATCTCCCGATTTGTGTCGGAAGATGGCCAGCCTTCTCGTTCTAAAATAAGCAGGTATGTTACTATGTTGTTACTTGATATTTCATCTGCATTTGATATGTGTTGAATCATGATTGCTTCTTATGGTTGGAGACAGTGGAGTTGACTGGGACAATGCTGAAATGTTTGACTGTTTTTGTTGAATAGGAACTGGAAATTTTGGTTGATAAAGAGGGGCATAATCGAAAGGGACGTCCTCGTTTCGATTTGGACGTCGTCGCAAAACATCCCCATCCAGGAGTGGGGAAACCCATATTTTCAAAACAAGATGGACGTCCATCTTTCGTTTTGATAATATGGTCAGGGACGCCTAAATCCTGAAATTTGGTCGTCCTTAGAGATGGTCGTCCCTAGACTTGGTCGTTTCTGATTTTTGGCGATAATGGAAACCAAGAATGTCCGTCAGAAATGACCAAATGCAAGCCATTTGGTCGTGGAAGGAGCCAGCATTTGTAGTGTGCTGGTCCCCCTGACATGCCAGGACTGCAACCGGGCACCCTAGGGGGCACTGCAGTGGACTTCATAAATTGCTCCCAGGAGCATAGCTCCCTTACCTTGTGTGCTGAGCCCCCCAACCCCCCCCCCAAAACCCACTACCCACAACTGTACACCACTACAATAGCCCTTACGGGTGAAGGGAGCCACCTAGATGTGGGTACAGTGTGTTTCTAGTGGGTTTTGGAGGGCTCACTGTTTCCTCCACAAACGTAACAGGTAGGGGGGGATGGGGCTGGGTCTGCCTGCCTGAAGTGCACTGCACCCACTAAAACTGCTCCAGGTACCTGCATACTGCTGTGATGGTCCTGAGTATGACATCTAAGGCTGGCAATCAATATTTTTAAAGATGTTTTTTGAGGTTGGGAGGGGGTTAGTGACCACTGGGGGGAGTAAGGGGAGGTCATCCCCAATTCTCTCCGGTGGTCATCTGGTCATTTCGGGCACCTTTTTGTGCCTTGGTCATAAGAAAAACACAACCAGGTAAAGTTTTCCAAGTGTAAATCAGGGACGTCCTTGTTTCTTTCGATTATGGGTCAAGGATGTCCTAGTGTTAAGCACGCCCAAGTCCCGCCTTCACTACACCTCCGATATGCCCCCTTGAACTTTGGTCGTCCCTGCGACAGAAAGCAGTTGGGGATGTCCAAAATGGGCTTTCGATTATACCGATTTGGACGACACTGTGAGGACGCCTGTCTTCTGATTTACGTCGAAAGATGGGCGTCCTTCTCTTTTGAAAATGAGCCCAAAAGTTTCTTCTTCTAGCTTTCCCATGGGGATAGGGAGTTCTGTGTGGCTTGGCTTTATCGGCAATGCTGATTAATTAATTTTTCTAATCCAGCTGTAGATTATTGACTGGACTGGAGTACATTTTCACGTTTATGCAGTTGATTCAATATTTTCTCCCAGTAACAGATGTGATTGCTGATGCATTTGCTACGGTCTGAAAATGTCTGACCTCTATTGTGGGGTGGATGTCAAGTAACAGGTTGGCAACTAATATAAGCAAAACTGAATTTACGCTGCTTGGTAGTACGAGAATAGTAGATTTGCCAGAAGCAATTAGACTAGGGAGATACTTGGCTTCAGATTCTATTTTAGGTGTGCTTGAAAGGAAATCATATAGAAGAATACCCACAGAATTCATCATGCAAATAATTACTATAGCTTTAAAAGAAAATTTTTTCAAATTTGAAGGATGTTACTACCAACAGGTGAAAGGGACAGCCATGGGGGCAACGGTAGCCCCATCGTTGGCAAACTTATTCATGGGTAATTTTGAAAGGAAATATATACAGACTAGTCCCTTGAGAAAATACATTTTAACATGGAGGAGATTCATAGATGACATACTGATGTTATGGGAAGGTAGTGAAATACAGCTGAGAGAGTTTCACGAATGGTTGAATACACGTGATAATAATTTGAAATTTCAAATGTATTTTAATAGAAAAGAAATACCATATCTGGATATAAAAATACAATTTGAACATGGTAATTTTAAAACTACAATATACCGTAAATCAACAGACAGGAATAAACTTTTGAAATATGATAGCTGTCATAGCCAACCGTTGAAACGTAACCTCCCATATAGTCAGTTTTTAAGAGTTAAAAAATTATGTTCAGATACTAATGATTTTCAGAAACAGATGCATGTAATGGCTGATAGATTTAAACAGAGGGGATATCCACATAGATACATAGAGGAAGGGATGCTAAAAACAAAAGAACATCAAAGAGGTAACCTCCTCCATAGAAATAATAATATTCCTGATAAGAATACAGATAAAATTGTGTGTACCCTTTATTTTGACCATGTGTCACGTGATATTATTAAAATACTTAGAAAACATTGGACACTTGTTCAGAATATACCGAGCTTTTCTGAGAAACAACTGATGATAGCATTTAAGAGAAATAGAAATTTAAAAGATTTCTTAGCACCATCAGCATTACCAGTACCTGTAAGGAAAGATCCAGTTTGGGGGCATTTCCCATGCTTGAATTGTTGTTTTTGTACAGTAAATCTGAAAGCAAAAGTTTTTGAAAATCCAAAGACAGGAGAAAAATTTGAACTAAAACAATATTCGAATTGTAAAACATCTCAGGTTGTCTATGCAATTATTTGCCCTTGTGGACTTGTATATATTGGTAAAACAGTACGTATATTCAACAAACGTATTGCAGAACATAAGAGTGCCATAAAAAACAAGATGTTTGAAAAACCACTGGTAGAACATATGCATGATTTTATGCACTCCTTTGAAGAATTGAGATTTCTTGTATTATTGAGAATCAAAACACATTGGAGAGGTGGAGATGTCAACAAATTGCTGTTAAAGGCAGAACAGAGGCTTATTTTTAAATTTAATACAGTGAAACCATATGGGTTAAATCAAGAGAGTGACTACTCGGTTTTTCTATGATAAAGCCATTTGTTTAGATATGCTTTTATTAATTTAGATCACCATTTTTATGAACATTTTACAATTAAACACTGTTTATTTTAAACCTGGCTCTCAAATGTAAAATATCTATCTGGCCCTTTAAGATACTGAAAACAGAGATTAACCAAATTGGCTTTCTTGCTTACTGGGCGTGGACTAGATCACTTCAAACCTCCTTGGTCCCGATGGTGTCCTTTGACTGCCGCGTCCAGGCCAATTTGGTTAATCTCTGTTTTCAGTTGGAGTTGGAGAGGCAGAATGCAAGACATGAAATCTAGAAGATCTGTCCGAATTTGAATAAATATTTGGATGCATATATGAACATTTATATAAGCCAATTTATAGACCCCTGAGGAAGGCTTGTTTGGCCGAAACACGGACCGTGTAGGGTCTCGTGCAATAAATTTGGCTTTTTATTTATTTTTTGAGTCTGGTTCTTTTGAGTTCTTCCGTTCTTTTGTTTTTTCTGGGTATAGGAAAATCACATATACATATATATATATATATATATATATATATATATATATATATATATATATATATATATATATATAATTGCACCAGTCTGATAGCACTTTTTGGTATTTATAAAATAAAAAACAGAGCAACCCGATGAATGAGGAGCTACACCACTGAGCCACAGAGATATACTGTGAGTTCATTTACAGTGGGATTATCTGAGGGTGCTCTTTAACAGAGAAATCTATAAAGAACATTAATATTTGAAGGTGGATATTTCCCATATTCATGGAGGCAGGGTATACTGTTATGTATATTTAATATGAGTATTATTTGTATTCATGTATAGGTAGCACCGTGTTTCTGGGCTGCTTTTCCTATACTTTGAGGTATCCTATGATTAACTCCTTGTGAGCTTTCCCTATTGGCTGTTAGCTCTGAGCTAAGGCCAGCTCTTCCTGTCTGCCCCTGCGGGCTGTGTGAGAGAGCCCAGTTTTCCTTTCATGCTTTTGAGATCAGCAGCTGTTCTAGGAGCTGATCCCTCCTTCATTTATTGTGATTCCATCAAGATTTTTCACTATCTCCCCCAGTCATTGTGTCTGATGACCTTAAAGCTTCCAAACAGGTAGAAAAAGTGACGGTCAAAGCCAGAAGGATGCTTGGGTGCATAAAGAGAGGGATGACCAGCAGGAAAAAAAGAAGTGATAGTGCCCTTGTAAAAGTCTCTGGTGAGGCCCCATTTAGAGTACTGTGTAAAGCGGAGACCGCACCTTTGGAAAGATATAAACAGGATGGAATCGGTCCTGAGGGTGGCTACAAAAGTGGTAAGCGGTCTTGAATACAAAACATATAGGGACAGGCTTATGAACCTCGACATGTATATGATGGAAGAGAGGAGGGAGACAGGAGACATGATAGAGACATTTAAATATCTCAAGGGCATTTATGTACAGGAAGTGAGCCTTTTTCAACTGAAGGAAAACTCTGGAACGAGGGGGCATGCAATGAAGTTAAGAGGGAATAGGCTTAGCACCCCAGATGTTAAATTCTCAATATCTGACAACCTAAAAATACTTGGAGTAACGATTGATAACCATTTATCATTTGAAAACCATGCTACATTCATCACAAAAAAATGTTTAATATGATGTGGATTTTGAAACGAGTGAAATCATACCTTCCCCTGGACACCTTTTGGAACCTAGTACAATCCACAGTACTCATGCACGCAGATTACTGCAACAGTGTTTTCTTAGGATGTAAGACCCTAATCCTGAAGAAACTTCAGACTACCCAAAACACGGCAGCCAGACTTTTCTTTGGCAAGATTTGATAGCGCAACACCTCTTCGAGAGAAGCTTCATTGGCTCCCCATCAGAAAAAGCATAAATTTTAAAGTCCACACTCTGATTCATAAGATCATATATGGAGAATCCCCTAATTACATGAATAACCTCATCGACCTCCCAACCAGAAATAGATCATCGTCTTCTTGTAACTTACCTCAATTTACACCTTTCCAACTGCAAAGGTATTAAATACAAGACCTCTTATGCATCCAGTTTCTCCTTTTTGGGCAGCCAGCTTTGGAACGCTCTTCCAAGATCCATCCGAACAATCAACGACCATCTACCATTCAGAAAAATGTTGAAGACCCATCTCTTCAAGAAAGCTTACCCTAATGACCCAACTTAACTTTTTAAGCCCACCTACATGATTCCTGCCCCGACGATTATTATACCTTTGACCATGTCTCACAATCTCCTTATGCTCATTCCTCAATCTCTTCCTCTCCATCCTTCCTACTCCTTACCCCTCCCAATCTCTTCTCCTTTTGCTCATCCTATCTTTGTTTACCTCTCCATGCTCAATTTACTTATCCTCAAAACCCCACTACTACTATGTTTACTACAACTTGTAACATTCTCCTTCAAGACTTTGTAATTCTATTTACTATGTAAGCCGCATTGAACCTGCTATGTGTGGGAAAGCGTGGGGTACAAATGTAATTAATAATAATAATAGGAGGAATCTAAGAAAGTATTATTTCACGAACAGGGTGGTGGAAACGTGGAATGGCCTCCCAGTAGAGGTCGTGGAGTCGAGGACTGTGTCAGAATTTAAGAAAGTGTGGGAAATGCACATGGGATTCCTTAGGAAAAGGAAGAGTTAGGGGTTACAGAGGACGGGCAGACTGGATGGGCCATTTGGCCTTTATCGGCCGTCATGTTTCTAATGCAATGTCACCACAAAATACACAATTACACATTTTAATAGACAGCATAGGTTATAAGCAAAGATGGAACATATTTATTTATTTTAGATCATTTATACCCCGCTTTTTGCCACATGGAGCAGCCCCAAAGCGGCTTACAATGAACTAATGAAAACAATTACAATGACAGTTGAAGGCAGAAGGGAAGGGGAGGGAAGATAAATATGAGTGGAGGAGTGGCCCAGTGGTTAGGGTGGTGGACTTTGGTCCTGAGGAACTGAGTTTGATTCCCACTTCAGGCACAGGCAGCTCCTTTTGACTCTGGGCAAGTCACTTAACCCTCCATTGCCCTATGTAAGCCGCATTGAGCCTGCCATGAGTGGGAAAGCGCAGGGTACAAATGTAACAAAAATAAAATAGATACTATTGGAGATTCTACATGGAATGTTGCTACTATTGGAGATTCTACATGGAATGTTGCTATTCCACTAGCAACATTCCATGTAGAAGGCTGCGCAGGCTTCTGTTTCTGTGAGTTTGACATCCTGCACGTACATGCAGGACGTCAGACTCACAGAAGCAGAAGCCTGCGCGGCCATGAGGAACTGAGTTCGATTCCCACTTCAGGCACAGGCAGCTCCTTATGAATCTGGGCAAGTCACTTAACCCTCCATTGCCCCATGTAAGCCGCATTGAGCCTGCCATGAGTGGGAAAGCGCAGGGTACAAATGTAACAAAAATAAAATAGATACTATTGGAGATTCTACATGGAATGTTGCTACTATTGGAGATTCTACATGGAATGTTGCTATTCCACTAGCAACATTCCATGTAGAACGCTGCACAGGCTTCTGTTTCTGTGAGTCTGACTGCGCAGGCCTCTGCTTCTGTGAGTCTGACGTCCTGCACGTACGTGCAGGACGTCAGACTCACAGAAGCAGAAGCCTGCGCGGCCACATTGGTGATCTGCAAGGGCCGACTTCTACATGGAATGTTGCTAGTGGAATAGCAACATTCCATGTAGAATCTCCAATAGTAGCAACAGTGGAGGAGTAGCCTAGTGGTTAGGGTGGTGGACTTTGGTCCTGGGGAACTGAGGAGCTGAGTTTGATTCCTGGCACAGGCAGCTCCTTGTGACTCTGGGCAAGTCACTTAACCCTCCATTGCCCCATGTAAGCTGCATTGAGCCTGCCATGAGTGGGAAAGTGTGGGGTACAAATGTAACAAAAAAAAATACATTATTTAAACAAATAAACAGCAGGCAGGGAAAAGAAGAGAAAGTAAAGAGTGTCCTTTTGAAGGTGGCGGTATGTGCACCCTTTATTAGCTGATAAGGAGATGGATCCATGCTTTTATACTTCAAGGCTGGATTTGGTAATCGCCTTTGTTTCTGAACAGCCCATTCTAGCTTTAAGAATTACTTCGGGTGTACGAGTGCTCCAGGCAGCTGCATTCATCGCAAAAGCTAATTCTACTAAGCTGCAGGCCATTGCAGAGATAGGGCCTAAATTACAGAATTGTTTGCAGTTTTAGAGATACTGCTCTACATTTAAAAATACATTAAAAACATGGTTCTTTCAGAAGGAATTTGGACTTTTGAATTAGATACAAGTTCTAATTACCTAGATTGTAAGCTCTTTGAGCGGGGACTGTCTCTCTATGCCAAGTGTTCAGCGCTGCGTGCGGCTGGTAGCGCTATATAAATGCTATTAGTAGTAGTAGTAGTAGTAGTAATTCACATAGTATGAGTTTAATGGGTGGTATATATTATATCTGGGGGGAGGGGTGGTTGTTGGTTTTTTTTTTTTACATAGCTCAGGCTTCAATATAGTAAAAATTTGAGTACTGTATCATTCAAAGCACCCTTTCCCTCTCTCCTCCAAGTCAAAGACACAGATAACAACAACAACAAAAAAAAATCACTATACATTCACAGAGGAAGTGGAAGAAATTCTGTGAGGGTAAAGGACTTTGATATATCACATTTCTGTGGTACAATCAAAGCTTATTATATAGATAGATAAGATAGAGTATGAGGAGTAAGAGAATAAGGGACTAATTTAAATTAGTTTAATTAGTTCAAAACACAGCCATTCGCCTTTCGTATCACGCCTGATGCTACAACCATATTACCCCACTTTTCCTAGGATGTTAAATTCAAAATCTTTGTTACAGCATTTAAGGCTGTGCAAATTTGCTTGCCAGCACCCTCCCCTTTGGCATCTTTATCAGCTTTGATCCTGTAATGGCAGACTATTGGCAATTCCATCACCGTCACATGCACGATGGGCTTCACAAGAGAATCTGCATTCTATATCCTGGTCCCTTACATAAGTACATAAGTAATGCCACACTGGGAAAAGACCAAGGGTCCATCGAGCCCAGCATCCTGTCCATGACAGCGGCCAATCCAGGCCAAGGGCACCTGGCAAGCTTCCCAAACGTACAAACATTCTATACATGTTATTCCTGGAATTGTGGATTTTTCCCAAGTCCATTTAGTAGCGGTTTATGGACTTTCCTTTAGGAAACTGTCTAGCCCCTTTTTAAACTCTGCTAAGCTAACCGCCTTCACCAGGTTCTCCGGCAACGAATTCCAGAGTTTAATTACGCGTTGGGTGAAGAAACATTTTCTCCGATTTGTTTTAAATTTACTACACTGTAGTTTCATCGCATGCCCCCTAGTCCTAGTATTTTTGGAAAGCGTGAACAGGCGCTTCACATCCACCTGTTCCACTCCACTCAATATTTTATATACCTCTATCATGTCTCCCCTCAGCCGTCTCTTCTCCAAGCTGAAAAGCCCTAGCCTCCTTAGTCTTTCTTCATAGGAAAGTCGTCCCATCCCCGCTATCATTTTAGTCGCCCTTCGCTGCACCTTTTCCAATTCTACTATATCTTTCTTGAGATACGGCGACCAGAATTGAACACAGTACTCAAGGTGCGGTCGCACCATGGAGCGATACAACGGCATTATAACATCCTCACACCTGTTTTACATTATGGGATTCGGTGCCCAAGTATATCCGGTTGAAGACCTCATTACCGAAATTCAAAGTTGTCCTCAAGACACATTGATGTTTGCAGCTTCAATGTAGCCATGATTTCTGTGGCTTTTGGCCTAGTATTTTATAAAGGCATATCGAAGCCCTACATGTCTGAATAAAATAGACTTCAAATAGTCACCTACTGGTTTTCACACATAGGTGACTCATTATAAAATTACCCTCCACAAGCTTAAAATTAATATTTATTTATTTTCATTACATTTGTACCCTGTGCTTTCCCACTCATGGCAGACTCAATGCAGCTTATATATACAGGTACTTATTTGTACCTGGGCAATGGAGGGTTAAGTGACTTGCCCAGAGTCACAGGGAGCTGCCTGTGCCTGAAGTGGGAATTGAACTCAGTTCCTCAGTTCCCCAGGACCAAAGTACACCACCCTAACCACTAGGCCACTCCTCCTCTGTTGCTACTATTTGAGATTCTACATGGAATGTTGCTATTCCACTAGCAACATTCCATGTAGAAGTCGGCCCTTGCAGATCACCAATGTGGCCGCGCAGGCTTCTGCTTCTGTGAGTCTGACGTGCAGGACGTCAGACTCACAGAAACAGAAGCCTGCGCAGCCTTGTACATGGAATGTTGCTAGTGGAATAGCAACATTCCATGTAGAATCTCCAATAGTAGCAACATTCCATGTAGAATCTCCAATAGTATCTATTTTATTTTTGTTACATTTGTACCCTGCGCTTTCCCACTCATGGCAGGCTCAATGCAGCTTACATGGGGCAATGGAGGGTTAAGTGACTTGCCCAGAGTCACAAGGAGCTGCAGTGGGTTCCCCAGGACCAAAGTCCACCACCCTAACCACTAGGCCACTCCTCCAAAATGGAAAGATAAGTCTCAAGGGGGAGTAAAAATGTTGTATAATGGAGATCTCAAAGATAAAGTATGAATCATAGAAAACGTTCTCTCTGATCGCCAAGCTCTGAAAACAAGTCACAGCAACATTTTGACTTTGTTCTTTAAGAGATTACAAAGAACAGTCAGTCAGACCTTTCAAAATCCCCGTCTGATTCCCAGTACCGCAAGCAGTATGAAAGCCAGCGGCAAAATATGTTATGAGATATTTGCAGCTCTTTCTGTAGAAACACAAAAACTTCCTTTGATCCTTAATTATAATCTTAGAAAAAGTCAAGTTTATTAATCTGGTAAAAGTAATCCGTGCACCTAACTCTGTTTTATTCAGCCCTCTTGGTGGGTACATTTTTTTTTTTTTCAATTTCAGATTTACATTCTGCTTTTAAATTACTCTAAAAAAAAAATTTAAAACTAGAACGTCAGCTGATTTCAAGGAGGCTCATTCTTTATCTCGTCAGGCTTGGTGGACCTTGGAAAACAGCTGTGTTAGTGTTACACGTGAATATGGACAGCGAAAAAAAAAAAAGTCCATTTTCAGATTTGTCCCCAATTGTTTGACTTTTAAGATTTGTTTTACACTTGTGTTAATTTAAAAAAAAGTGTAATACCTGTTTTTGAGGACAGGGCTGCCAAGAGACTTAGGCCCAGATGCATTAAAGTCATCGGTAATTCCCGTTCCCTACCGATTCCATAGCGAATCGGTAGGGAACGGGAATTCACTAAGGAAAGGGAATGCAAATGAGCTACTGGTTGTAGCTCCGTTGCATTCACCATTACCTCGGTAGCCAGTCAGAGAATCGGGACGTCCCATTCGGTTATGCTCCTCTTCCAGGTCTCTTCAGCCAATCAAGCGCGTCTAGCTTGCTGGTGTCAGCTAAACGCACTCTGATTGGCTGAAGAGACCTGGCAGAGGAGCATAATCGAAAGGGACGTCCCGATCGACTTGCACGTCCCCGATTCCCTTCTCCTCGCACAGCTACAGAAGGTGAGCAGCGCCGGGGAGACAAAAAATCGGCGAAAAGACAAATAAAAGACGTCCCTCACAAGCGCAGGCAGAGAACGTCCATAAAGGACGCCCCTCACGTGCGCTCGCTGCTTTTTTTTTTCTTTTTTACCTTTTTTTGGGGCCCTTTTCCTTTCAGATTCCCTCACAGGAGCCCTAACGAGAGGTGCAGACCTTCCGTTAGGGTTCCTACGGTAAGGGAATCGGAAAAACGGTAGTGCATCTCATTATAATGGGCTGCAACGGTAGTGCAGCTCATTATAATAGCTTTTGAATAATTTGCATTCCGTTTTCGTTGCCTGCTACCGTGGCAGGGAAAATGCCCTTAGTGCATGCCCGGGGTGAACTACTTGCGTTTTAAACTGGCTGGAACCAGTTTAAAATGCAAGTTGTGGGCTCGTTAGGTTTAGTGCATCTGGCCCTTAGCAGGGCCGGGCCTGGGGCACTACCTCCACTGCATGCAAATCTCTCTCATGAATATTCATTGTGGATATCCTGAAAACCTGGCTGGCTGTGGTGCCTCCAGGACCAGGTTTGGGAACCACTGATCTAAAACAAAAAACATCTCAAATCACCAAATGTATGCCCTGAAGATAAGCAGTGGGTCATTATAGGAGCTTCCTTCTTCCTACCATTGAAACACAACCCACGTTCAATCATTTTCACCCTCAGAGGACAAGTTGTTTTTCCCACATAGATTTTCTGACAGGAACACAAAATAATATAAACAACAAAGTGAATTTGCAGTCGGTCTTGTGCTTCAAAATATAGACTTTAGAGTCCTTAGGATTTTTTAAATTGATTAAGTTCCTTAGTAATGTCACAAACTGTACAATGCCCACATTTATGATGAACCGCCCCCCCCCCCTCCCCTCACAACCAGAAGGAGGTGAAGAATGCATAACGGAAGGACTTAAGATTTCTGTTTAGTGCCCCCCAATCCGCCCATGACCCTTCCCATGACCGAACCCCTTTTTTGGAACCCAGTATAAATTTACGTGTGTAAATTTTAATTAATGCCAAGTGGCACCAATAATTTATTTTATTTATCACATTTGTACCCCACATTTTCCCACCTTTTTGCAGGCTCAATGTGGCTTACATCAAACCGTAGAGGCAATCACCAATCCGGTAAATATACAAATGCAATATAGTGTAGTGATCAGGGAGCATCAAAAGAACAAGGTATACAGGGAAAAAGGAAGGAAGGTTAAGAGCGTCCAAAATGGTCCATTAATTTGCTGTGTTGCAGGACGTAGGGGCGTATGTTGAATCCTTGGGATAGGCCTTTCCGAATAAGCTGGTCTTGAGTGATTTCCTGAAATTAAGATTGTAATTGATTGTAAAGGCCCAATTATCGGTGCTAGTTGGCTCTTTACGCAATTAAATTGCGCAAGTAAGTTGGGTGTGCCCAAAATTTGGACGCACAATTTTTTAGCACCATTTATAGAATTCAGAGGTTAATGTCAGCAAGTGCAAAAGTGATGTCGGAAAGAGGAACCCAAACTACAGCTACGAGATGCAAGGTTCCACATTAGGAGTCACCACCCAGGAATAGGATCTAGGTGTCATCGCTGATGATACGTTGAAACCCTCGGCTCAGTGTGCGGCGGCAGCTAAGAAAGCAAATAAAACGTTAGGAATTATTAGGAAAGGAATGGAAAACAAAACTGAGAATATTATAATGCTTTTGTATTGCTCCATGGTGCGACCGCACCTCGAATACTGTGTGCAATTCTGGTAACCACGTCCATCTGGTTTCGATAATATGGGTTTCCCCGCCCCTGCATCGGGACATTCTGCGAGGACGTCCTCATCAAAACTGGGACGTCCCTTTCGATTACGCCACTCCATGTCTTTCTTGACCAGAATGTGTGGTGTATGCTGGCCACCTTCCAGGTTTCCGAGGACCAGGGCCGTGCCAACACGGTAAGCAGGGTAAGGACAGGGGGCGCCTGTCTTCAAGGGCACCGCTGCGGTGCTGCCCCGCCATACCGCTTGTCCTCCCTCCCTCCTCCCTCCGGATCCGTCCCTCACCGACCTGTCCTTCAAATTCTTCGGGGCAGGCAGTCTTGCCTGCCCGCTGCCAGCGCTGATTCTCCCCCGTGCCGGTTCACACTTTAAAAATGGCCGCCGAGACTTCCAGAGGCAGTCTCGGAGGCCATTTTGAAGCGCGAACCGGAAGGGGAGAGTCAGCGCTGGCAGCGGGCAGGCAAGACTGCCTGTCCCGAAAAATTTGAAGGACAGGGGCAGGGCGGTGAGGGACGGATCCGGAGGGAGGGAGGGAGGAGAAGAAGAAGTCGCCGCTGAACAACTCGGGAGGGATGGCATGGGAGAGAAGGGAGTCCCTGGGCATGGGTGGATCATGGAGGGGAGAGAAGGGTCGCTGGGTATGGGTGCATGCAGGGCAGGAGAGAGGAGTGTCACTGCTGGACATGGGTGGATGGAGGGCAGGGGAAAGGAGGGTCACTGCTGGACATGGGTGCATGCAGGGCAGGGGAGAGGAGGGTCACTGCTGGACATGGGTGGATGGAGGGCAGGGGAGAGGAGGGTCACTGGGTATGGGTGCATGCAGGGCAGGGGAGAGGAGGGTCACTGGGTATGGGTGCATGCAGGGCAGGGGAGAGAAGGATCGCTGGGTATGGGTGCATGGAGGGCAGAGCAGGGGGAGAGAAGGGTCGCTGGACATGGGTAGATGGAGGTCAGGGGAGAGGCGAAGCGCTGCCTGCAACTCGGCTTCACAAAATGTTTTTTTAAAGGTAGAGTGGTGGCAGGAGAGTCGGGGAAGGGGTTCTCAGATGGTAGAGGGGTGTTGTGGGGACTGGGGGCTGAAAAGGGGACAGGGAGAAGTGGCTGGGGGCTGAAGCTCGGGACTGGTGGGAGAAAAGGGCTGGGGCTGAAACTGGGGACTGGTGGGATAGTGGGGCTGGAACTGGGGGCTGAAAAAAAGGGGCAGAGAAAGGGGACAGATCCTGGATGGATGGGAGAGGGAGGGCAAATGGTGGATTGAAGGGGCAGAGAGAAAGGGCAGACAGTGGATGGAAGGGTTAGAAAGGGCAGACAGTGAATGGAAGGGGGAGAGAGAGGGCAGACAGGGCAGACGGTGGATGGAAGGGGGAGAGAGAGAGATGTAGATGGAAGAGCAGGGAGAGAGGGCAGACATTGGATGGAGGGGACAGCAGAGAGGGCTGACACTGGATGGCAGAGAGAGAACCAAGAGATGCTAGATGGAAGGAAGACAGTGAAAAGAAGATGAGGAAAGCAGAAACCAGAGACAACAAACTGTAAATAAAATATATATTTTTATTTTTTGCTTTAGGATAAAGTAGTATTGTAGCTGTGTTATTAAATGTTTATAACAGAACATGTAAACAAGGTAATATTTTTATTGGACTAATTTTAATACATTTTGGTTAACTTTCGGAGAACAAAACCCCCTTAGGTCAGGATAGCATACTGTAACAGTACTATACTGTATTGACCTGAGGAAGAAGGTTTTGGCCTCTGAAAGCTAAATGTATTAGTCCAATAAAATGGTATTATTTTACTTTCTATATTTGTTTTATTTCTATTTGTTAATTTGTAAAGTGGTGATTGGTACTTGTTAGTTTTTTTCAAATTTACATCTGCTGTCTTTATATTTTGCACAGTATGGTATTTTGGTATTTATGGTATTTTATGCTAGACGGGGGGGGGGGGGGGGGGGGGGGGCACCAACTGATAGTCTGCAGGGGGGCACCAGAGACCCTAGGCATGGCCCTGCCAGGACCAGGCCTCAACAAACTGTCATTAAATCTATGAGCCAGCAACTGAGACCTCTGAGTTCTCCTTCCCCGCCCCCTGGAACATTATCCCTAGTGAATTTCAGATTGTGAGTGAAGAAACAACTGTAAATCAGTCCCTTAAGGTGTCTCTGCAAATCACTGGCAGAATTCAGCAGTCTCCCTTCCTAAAGCAGGCTGTCAGCTGTGTGACAGCCAGTGTTGTACAGTAACTAAGTAAATGTAACTAGTTACTTTACTTAAGTAAACGTTTTGTCACTTTTACTTGTAAAGAAGTACAGGAAACATTTGTTACTTTTAATTTTACCAAAGTAAAAATGTCCTGAGTTTTTACTACTGTTACTCAGATGCTTGTAGTAAAAAGTAAAAGCAGAAGCAAAATGTAAATTTATTTCTATTTATTTATTTGCCCACATTTTCCCACCTATTTGCAGGCTCAATGTGGCTTACATTGTTCCGTCATGGCTAACACCATTCCAGAGTTAGAGATACAAGTGATGATACATAGATAGCATGAGTAACATAGTAAAATTAATCAAACAAGTATGAAGAGATCACAGTTCGGGACCAGAGAAAAAGTTGTAGTGCATTATTTATTTGTAGCATTTGTATCCCATGTTTTCCCACCTATTTGCAGGCTCAATGTGGCTTACATTATGCCGTAATGGCGATCGCCATTTCCGGGTACAGAATTTCGATTGGTAGTACATTTTTGTGCATACATACATGGTAAGGAAGAGTACATTGTGGTTTTGCATACAAAAGATTTTGCATTAAGGTGCATACATACATGACACAGAGGAATGCATTATGGCATTGCATATAAAGTTTTCTAAGTGGTGTAATGAATTGTAACATAAGTTAGGTCCTCGACTATAGAGATGTCATTTTCAATTTAGGAAATAGATTGCTTTATAGCGGTGGGGTTAAACAGTCAAGCGGCACGAGTTCGGTTTTGTCTAGTTCGTGTAGAGTCTATTTATTTTGTATATAGGTTGGATCATTATGGTAGGCCTTCTTGAACAGGTTCGTTTTCAGTAGTTTACGGAAGATTGTTAGGTCATGTATTGATTTTATGGCTTTCGGTAGTGCGTTCCGTAGTTGCGTGCATACGTAGGAGAAGCTGGATGCGTATGTGGATTTATATTTTAGTCCTTTGCAGCTGGGGGTAGTGGAGATTGAGGAATGTTTGTGATGATCTTTTTGCGTTCCTAGTAGGCAAGTCTACGAGGTCTGCCATATAGGTCGGAGCTTCCCCGTGAACGATTTTGTGTACTAGGGTGCAAACTTTGAACGTGATTCGTTCTTTTAAAGGGAGCCAGTGTAATTTTTCTCTTAGGGGTTTGGCGCTTTCGTATTTCGTTTTCCCAAATATGAGTCTGGCTGCTGTGTTTTGAGGTGTTTGGAGCTTCTTAATGACTTAATGACCGGCATAGATGGCATTGCAATAATCTAGGTGGCTTAGCACCATCGATTGTACCAGGCTACGGAATATTTCCCTTGGGAAGAAAGGTTTGATCCTTTTAAGTTTCCACATTGAGTAGAACATTTTCTTTGCAGTATTTTTCGCATGGTCTTCGAGTGTTCATATTAGGGTTTATATGATGGATCGTTGCAGTATGCTTTGATGAAGAGGAAGGTCTTCAGTGATTTCCGAAAGTTGGTTGTCGGGTATATTTTTCACACCACGTGATTCCTCAGTAAAACAATAAAACCTGGAACAGGATTTAGCTATTGTAAACCTCAGCATGCAAACGGTGAATTTTGCAGTTCAGTGGAGTTGCCTGTATTTGTCGAACTGGTTACTGGTCTCCACACAAACAGAACAGTGATAACTGGGTCACTTTGAAGTGGAAATGGAGCTGGTTGCAATTTTTGGTGAACAGACATATGTAGCCATCACAACAGACTCCTGGTCGTCCAATAGAAAACCTACATTTGATTGACAAGAGTCTTTAGAGAGGAGATCTCCATTTCTGGACTTCAGAGTTCTCACACATTTGACATTCATGCATCAGTTCTTGAAGATATTCAAATAGAGTTTGCCATCAGATGGAAAATTGTTAGACCGACAGACAATAATTCCAACTTTGTGAAAGCTTTCTTTGTAATTGGACAGCAATGATGGGGAACTGAGGAAATGAGTTCGATTCCCACTTCAGGCACAGGCAGCTCCTTGTGACTCTGGGCAAGTCACTTAACCCTCCATTGCCCCATGTAAGCCGCATTGAGCCTGCCATGAGTGGGAAAGCGCAGGGTACAAATGTAACAAAAATAAAATAGATACTATTGGAGATTCTACATGGAATGTTGCTATTCCACTAGCAACATTCCATGTAGAAGGCTGCGCAGGCTTCTGTTTCTGTGAGTCTGACGTCCTGCATACGTGCAGGACGTCAGACTCACAGAAACAGAAGCCTGCGCGGCCACATTGGTGATCTGCAAGGGCCGACGTCTACATGGAATGTTGCTATTGGCAACATTCCATGTAGAATCTCAACTAGTAGCAACAGTGGAGGAGTGGCCTAGTGGTTAGGGTGGTGGACTTTGGTCCTTGGTAACTGAGGAACTGAGTTCAATTCCCACTTCAGGCACAGGCAGCTC
This sequence comes from Microcaecilia unicolor, assembly GCF_901765095.1. NCBI lineage: Eukaryota > Metazoa > Chordata > Amphibia > Gymnophiona > Siphonopidae > Microcaecilia > Microcaecilia unicolor. The sequence goes on along the minus strand of NC_044034.1, from coordinate 359,708,777 downwards.
CTTGTGACTCTGGGCAAATCACTTAACCCTCCATTGCCGCATTGAGCCTGCCAAGAGTGGGAAAGCGCGGGGTACAAATGTTAACAAAAATAAGAAGGGGCCCTTTTACTAAGCTGCGGTAGCTCTAGCATGTAGCTTCCGTGTGCTAAAAAGCACTACCATGAGATGCACTGAGGCATCCTGCAGTAGTGTACACCGCTAATCCTGCGCTGAAAAATATTTTTTATTTTTTAGCGCAGAAGGTGTGCCCTGCGCTAATCTGGTAGCGTGGGCATGGTATCTTATATAATAATTTGCACCTCCGTCTGGCTGCCTGGGTTCCTAACATCTTTAAGAGGCTGATCAGCCAGCCTCCAGGGTTAAAGGAAAGGGGAGGGGAAGTAGGTTTCCGTTTCTGAAGTTGAACAAGCAAAGGGGAGGGGAAGATAATAGGTTTAACAGAGCTGTTCAGATAATAGAGATACTGAGAGCAAAGCTTTGATGGTGTCAGCATGGTCCCTTCCTGCTCTCAGCTATTGTATGAGGCTTCAAACCTTTGCTGCGAATTCTCTCTCTCTCTCTCTCTCTCTCTCTCTCTCTCTCTCTCTCTCTCTCTCTCTCTCTTTTCTCTCTCTCTCACACACACTCTCGCACACAGTCTCTCTCTCTCACACACACTCTCTCTCTTAACGGTTCCCTTAAAAACATAATCACCATTACATGATAACCTTGCCAGCACCCGTTTCATTTGTTTGAGAAACCGGTCTTTTTTACTAGTGGTAAATAAAACTGAGAATACTACAGTGCCTCTGCATTGCTCCATAGTGCGCCCCCACCTTGAATATTGTGCTCAGTTCTGGTTGACGTACCGCAAAAAAGTTATAGCGGAATTAGAAAACATTCAAAGAAGAGCGACCAAAATGATAAAGGAGATGGAACTGCTCCCGTATGAGGAAAGGCTAAAAAGGTTAAGGCTCTTTCAGCTGCGAAACGAGATGGCTGAGGGGGGATATGATTGAGGTCTACAAAATCCTGAGTAGTGTGGAGCAGCGGGTGGAGGTAAATCAATCTTTCACTCATTCAAAAAGTACAAAGACTAGGGGACACTGAATGAAATTGCATGGAAATAATTTTAAAACAAATAGGAGGAAATATTTTTTCACTCAATGAATAGTTAAGTTCTGGAACTCGTTGCCAGAGAATGTGGTAACAGCGGTTAGCATATCTGGGTTTAAAAAAGGCTTGGACAAGTTCCTGGAGGAAAAGTCCATAGTCTGTTATTGATATACATGCCCTGGGATTGGTAGCATGGAATGATGGTACCTGTAACCTGTATTGGCCATTGCTGGAAGCTGGATACTGGGTTAGATGGACCACTGGTCTGACCCAGTATGCCTATTCTTATGTACTAGGGCTCACCAGTAGGAAGAGTATGGTGAGGAGAGGTATTATCAGCAAAAGACAACGAGAAAGTACGATCAGAGAGAAACGAAGTAAACCAACTAAGAACCGAACCAGACACTCCAATGTCAGACAGACCCTGAAGCAGTAATTGGAATTTTTACGTAGCTGAAAAGGGGGTGCAGGAAGGAGTATAGGCATGTCAATCACATTTTACATATGTGACTTTTACGACACGGCTGACATTAGCGCATTACCATGCATTAAAAGCATCCAGCGTAGTACGAATCCCATGCTAGCTGCTTAAAGCAGCTAGGGGCGGTGAGTGGGTGTGCGGGGGCCAGGCAGAGAAGTAGCCATCGGTGAAAGCTAGCATGGCTGTCTTAAGTTAAGCGGGTAGCTATCTCGGTACCATCATTGAATATTACTGGTACCCGGGCAACTCCCAGCGGCTGCCTGCTGCTCCTATATTCAGTGTCAGTACCCAGATAAAGCCTGGCACTGATTCTTCCAAACACAATTAATCTAGCAGGAAGCAGAGTTTTAAAGACATTTTAACCACCGCCAGCTGAAAATTGCCCCCTTTGTTTGATCTTTTCTATAGCTCCATTGAAAAATCCTGATTGAAACACGTAATTAAGCTCTGGAATTCGTTGCCAGAGAATGTGGTAAAGGCAGTTAGCTTAGCAGAGTTTAAAAAAAGGTTTGGACGGCTTCCTAAAGGAAAAGTGCATAGACCATTATTAAATTGGACTTGGGGAAAATCCACTATTTCTGGGATAAGCAGCATACAATGTTTCGTACTTTTTGGGGATCTTGCCAGGTATCTGTGACCTGGATTGGCCACTGTTGGAAACAGGATGCTGGGCTCGATGGACCTTTGGTCTTTCCCAGTATGGAAATACTTATGTACTTAGGATTCTGAATGAAATCTTGCTACTCTTTAGGGTTCTAAATGGAATGTTGCTATACACTTTGAAATTCTGCATGGAATCTTGTTATTTATTAGAATTCTAGAATCTTGCTACTCTTTGGGGTTCTACATGGAATGTTGCTACTATTTAGGTTTCTGCCAGGTACTTGTGACCTGGATTGGCCACTGTTGGAAACAGGATGCTGGGCTTGATGGACCTTTGGTCTTTCCCAGTATGGCAATACTTATGTATTTATGTGGTATTCCTGAAAAAAAATATATATTTCTTTTCCCCCTTATTACTGCAACAGTTCTGGCAATTGGGAAGCATGATTTTTTTTTTTTTTTTGCCACTCGCAGGGTCAAACTTTGATCCATCCTGTTGTGCTCAAGATGCTGATCAGTTGTCGGGAAACATGACGTTATACAGATTGCACTGGATGGGACTGTCCACGGTTATTCAGCAGCAGCATAGCTGGATAATATCTGAAGTTATCTGGATATTTACTTATTTATTTATTGCATTTGTATCCCACATTTCCCCACCTCTTTGCAGGCTCAGTGTGTGGCTTACAATACATCATGAGTGGTGGAAGTACATTAAAAATAGACATTTAGTGTTACAGAATAATCTTGGACAGCATAATAATGATAAAACATGGTACTGGTATAACAAGCATATATTGTAAGACAGTTTTGACTATGTGTGGGGGGAGTTATGTGTATTCACATTGGTTGATCTTTGTGGTAAGCCTTGTCAAAGAGATGTGTCTTCAGTAGTTTGCGGAAGTTCATTAGTTCGCTGATCGTTTTCAAGTTGCGCGGCAGTGCGTTCCATATCTGTGTGCTTAAGTAGGTAAAGTTTGACGCGTGCATTAATTTGTATTTTAGACCTTTGCAGTTAGGGAAGTGCGCATCAAGGAATGTGCGGGATGAATGGAGATGGAAAGGACTGGGCTTTGTAATCGTGGACCTTTTAACATCGAAACCCCTACATAAATCGCTTAACACAGAGTTCTACAAAAACATACTGCTTATAATAAGCTCAATTTCTTGTTGCTTTCCCACTAGAAAGCTGAGTCTCGAGAAGTGCCCTGCCATGGTGTCTCGGTTTCCTCTGCCTTCAGAGAGCGTATCATTATCTTGACTCTGTTCCTACTCACTCAGCTTGTACCACAGGCAGCATCTTCCCTGGACTGTTTCTCTCCTGCTGCTGCCTCTTGATTGTCGACCTTATCCTTCATTGATTGCATGGTATTGCTTTATCATGGATGACTTTGAGAGCCATTTGCTGCTTCTTACTGCGGTGGAATAGACATTTTAAAGAGAGGGAATTTTAATGGGAAAAGGGATAAGAAACATGAGTAAATGGTTTAGTAGCAGCATACTTGAGTACTTTGTACTGACAGAAATCTCAATGACTATTTCTACAGGTTGGTTAGAGAGGTGTGGTAGCCATGTTAGTCCACTTTTAAAGGTAATCAACAGAAATCAAACAAAATAAAACATAGAAAAGAAAATAAGGTGATACCTTTTTTATTGGACACTAGTAAAACAGGCCCGTTTCAGGAGCAAATGAAACGGGCGCTAGCAAGGTTTTCCTCCCCAACCCCCCCCCCCCCTTCTCCCTCCCTCCCTCCCTACCTACCGACCCCTTCGTCGCCCCATTCTCCCTCCCTACGGACCCCTTCGTCATTCTGACGCCATTGCTCCGCACCTCTTGGACGCACCGGACGCCATTGCTCCGCCCTCAACGTCATGATGTTTGACGCGAGGGCGGGGCCCCTAGCCTGTGCGATTTCGGTGGCTTCACCACCATGGTCTTACGAACCGTTCTGGAAGGAAATGACAGTGACCTCACTGTCCTCAGAACGTTGAGGGTGAGTTTTATTATATAGGATAACTTAATACATTTCTTGATTAGCTTTCGAAGGTTGCCCTTGAAGGTTGGTTGAAGCAGGAAAAATTATTTGCTTGTGTTTCAGGAATCCAGAATCCACATGTACTTGTCTCCCTCCACCCTAAGCAAACCTCCAAGAATGCTTTTTGTGTGCGTGTGTGTGTGTGTGTGACAGATAAGCGTTTAACTCACTAATAAAGTGTAAATTTGAGTAGGCAAAACAGAGTTTTAAGCCAGTGCTTCTCAGGATTGCCCAGAGACTGAGCTGGGCCCAGGGCAGGGCTACCACCCCCCTCACCACCAGGATCACCATCGCTGCTGCCACCCCCCTCCCCTCCTCCACAACTACAAATACTTTGGCTGGCGGGCATCCCGAGGCCCCGCCAGCAGAAGCAGTCTTCCTCCAGCCTGCTCTTCACTCCGCCGCAATTGCCCCTGCAGCTGGTTTTTCTCTCACATCGCGCATGCTCGGTTTCAAAACTGAGCATGTGCGGCCTGAGGGGAAAAGCAGCCACTTAGCAGGCAATGCGGAAGAGTGAAGAGCAGCGCTGGAGGAAGACCTCTTCTGCTGGTGAGGCGTGGTGGTAGGGTTACCATATGGCTCCAGAAAGAGGAGGACACATTGATCCAATCCGGGTTTTGCTTCCATTGAAAGTAATGGAAGCAAAACCCAGACTGGCTCAATCTGTCCTCCTTTTTCTGGAGCCATATGGTAACCCTACCTGGTGGGGTCCTCCGTCAGCCAAACCAGAGGCTCGGGCCCAAAGCCCTGCTGTGTCCACTTCTCCCGAGCCTCCAAGGGGGACCTGGCACCGGAGTTTACTTCAGAAGCAGGAGAGAGAGAGAGAGACCAGCATTGGCGCTGGGCCTCCCTTGTAGGCTGGGCCTGGGGAATTTTGCCCCCCCCCCCCCGCCTCCCTCTCTCAGTGACCCTGGTGCTTCTCAACCCTCTCCTGAGACATACCTAGCCAGTCAGGATTTCAGGAATTCCACAATGAGCATGCTTGAGGTAAATTTGCATTTCGTGGCTCTTCAGTATATGCAAATTTATCTCATACATATTCATTCTGCTAATCCTGAAACCAGACTGGCTAGATGTGCCTCCAAGCACTGTTTTAGGCACAGAAATAGCCTTGAAAATGTTGTCTGGACCATAGCAACCAGTGGTGGATTAAGGGGGTGAATTCCCTTAATCCCTCCAGTGGAGAGCTGCTAATGGGAGCATCTTTCTGTAACCTAGATGTGCCAAATATCAGGTCTAAATACCAAAGTCCATATTTTTGGGCATAGATGTCCCTTCCCCTTCTGAAATTGGAGTTGGACATCCATATTTTGGCCCCTCCATAATCCCACCCAGACCACAACCTCTTTCCAGAAAGACATATTGCAGCTTTAGACATTCATATCCTGGCTTTATAAAATCAGGGTTTAGACATCCATGCAATATGGACGTCTAAATGCCAATTTTCAGACATCCAAAATATGAATGGCTGCTCCTCTACCCATTAGGCTATAAAGAGGCCATATAACATGGATTTAGTGAAGGGAAATCTTGCCTTATCAACCTATTACATTTCTTTGAAGGGGTGAATAAACATGTGGATAAAGGCGAGCCGGTTGATATTGTGTATCTGGATTTTCAAAAGGCATTTGACAAAGTATCTCATGGAAGATTCCAGAGTTGGAGACTCCCGGGATAGGAGATAGTGTCCTATTGTGGATTAAAAACTAGTTAATAGAAAACAGAGAGTAGGGTTAAATGGTCAGTATTCTCAATGGAGAAGGGTAGATAGTGGGATTCCCCAGGGCTCTGTGCTGGGATCGTTGCTTTTTAACATATTTATAAATGATCTAGAGATGGGAGTAACTAGTGAGGTAATTAAATTCACAGATGACACAAAGTTGTTCAAAGTTGTTAAATCGCAAGAGGATTGTGAAAAATTACAAGAAGACCTTACAAGACTGGAAGACTGGACATCTAAATGGCAGATGACATTTAATGTGAGGAAGTGCAAAGTGATGCATGTGGGAAAGCGGAACCTAAATTATAGCAACATAATGCAAGGTTCCACGTTAGGAGTCACCAACCAAGAAAGGGATCTAGACGTTGTCGTTGACGATACGTTGAAACACTCTGCTCAATGTGCTGCGGAAGCTAAGAATGTTAGGTATTATTAGGAAAGGAATGGAAAACAAAAATGAGGATGTTATAATGCCTTTGTGTCAGTCCATGGTGTGACTACACCTTGAATATTGTGTTCAATTCTGGTTACTGCATCTCAAAAAAAGATACAGTGGAAGTAGACAAGGTACAGAGAAGGGTGACAAAAATGATAAAGGGGATGGGACGACTATGAGGAAAGGCTGAAGTGTCTAGGACTCTTCAACTTGGAGAAAAGATGGCTGAGGGGAGATATGATAGAGGTCTATAAAATAATGAGTGGAGTTCAACGGGTAGACATGAATTGTTAGTTTACTGTTTCCAAAAATACTAGGACTAGGGGGCATGCGATGAAGCTACAAAGTAGTACATTTAAAACAAATCAGAGATAATTTTTCTTCATTCAACGTGTAATTAAACTCTGGAATTCGTTGCAAGAGAATGTGGTAAAGGCAGTTAGCTTAGCGGGCTTTAAAAAAGGTTTGGACGGCTTCCTAAAGGAAAAGTCCATAGACCATTTTTAAGTTGACTTGAGGAAGATCTACTGCTTATTTCTGGGATAAGCAGCATAACATGTATTGAACTTTTCTGGGATCTTGCCAGGGATTTGTGACCTGGATTGGCCACTGTTGGAAACAGGATGCTGGGCTTGATGGGCCTTTGGTCTGTCCCAGTGTGGCAACACTTATGTACTTAGGATTCTGAATGGAATCTTGCTACTCTGTAGGGTTCTAAATGGAATGTTGCTATACACTTTCAAATTCTGCATGGAATCTTGTTATTCTTTAGAATTCTAGTATCTTGCTACTCTTTGGGGTTCTACATGGAATGTTACTATTGTTTGGGTTTCTGCCAGGTACTTGTGACCTGGATTGGCCACTGTTGGAAACAGGATGCTGGGCTCGATGGACCTTTGGTCTGTCCCAGTGTGGAAATAATTATGTACGTATGAATACAGATTCTAAATAATGGCTATAGTCATATTATTTAATTTATAGTTATGATGCAAATTCTTATTTTTCTCAGTCTTGCTCCTTTGTCATCACATTAAAACAAGTTTACAGGCATCTAAAAGAAATCCTGCCACTCCATTCCTGTGAAAGATCAAGAATCCTTTTTGTAGACACCACATGGCAACGGATGCATTTATCTTTTCTCGTTCCTCTAACACTTGTGCGGCTGGCTTCTCTCTGATGCGTCTTGACATCTGTGGATTAGCAAACTCATGATAAGAGTAAACTTGCAAGTGTAAAGGATTAGTCAGACCCAAAGAATTCCATTTTCTTTTGACAAGCTCCTAAGAAAGCATTAATTGTTCTGTCCTCAGCCATGAAATATAAATCACATGCCCATTAGAAATGAGATTCTTAGGCAGGTCACTTTCTTTTACAAGAAAAACATATTTTCACCGTTGCAATCTGCTTTAATAATCCTCGTGAATATCTAGAAATGACCCCAGAGTCACCCAAGTGGACCTTCTTAATTACACCGTGTTCTTTGAGAATATTTTAATTAGGATTTAATCTCTCTGCCCTATTCTGTATAGCCCTGCTGCACACGACTAGGCACAATGATTGGCTTGGGGAATGCGACTTCATTACCATCTTAATTTCTTTCAAGTCACACCAGATATCTTCAGCATCAGGCTTCATTTATACTGTCTAGTAACCAAGAAACATACAGGCAATAGCCAGGGTGGTCATTTTTTTTTCTTTGCCACTGTGGCTCAATTTAATCTGGATACTCAGTTTCACTAGCCATCTCTGGCCATCTTCAAATCTAGGCTAAAGGCCCACCTTTTTGATGCTGCTTTTAACTCTTAGCCCTTACTCACTCGATAAGTACCCGTATTTTATCATTCCCACCTTTGTTATTCCCTTATCTCTTATTTGTCCCGCTTGTCAGTCCTAGATTTTAAGCTCTGTCTAGCAGGGACTGTCTCTTACATGTTTAGTGTATAGCACTGCATACATCTAGTAGCGCTATAGAAATGATAAGTAGTAGTAGTAGTAGTACTCTTTGGGATTCCGGAATCTTGCTACTCTTTAGGATTCCGGAATCTTGCTACTCTTTAGGATTCCGGAATCTTGCTACTCTTTGTCCTTATCCCTTATCTGGCCTGTTTGTCTGTTCTGATTAGATTGTAAGCTCTGTCGAGCAGGGACTGTCTCTTCATGTTCAAGTGTACAGCGCTGCGTACGTCTAGTAGCGCTATAGAAATAAGTAGTAGTAGTCTTTGGGATACCGGAATCTTGCTACTCTTTGGGATTCTGGAATCTTCCTACTCTTTGTCCTTATCTGGCCTGTTTGTCTGTTCTGATTAGATTGTAAGCTCAGTCGAGCAGGGACTGTCTCTTCATGTTCAAATGTATAGCGCTGCGTACGTCTAGTAGCACTATAGAAATGATAAGTAGTAGTAGTCTTTGGGATTCTGGAATCTTGCTACTCTTTAGGATTCCGGAATCTTGCTACTCTTTGTCCTTATCCCTTATCTGGCCTGTTTGTCTGTTCTGATTAGATTGTAAGCTCTGTCAAGCAGGGACTGTCTCTTCATGTTCAAATGTACAGCGCTGCGTATGTCTAGTAGCGCTATAGAAATGATAAGTAGTAGTAGTATTTGGGATTCTGGAATCTTGCTACTCTTTGTCCTTATCCCTTATCTGGCATGTTTGTCTGTTCTGATTAGATTGTAAGCTCTGTCGAGCAGGGACTGTCTCTTCATGTTCAAGTGTATAGCGCTCCGTACGTCTAGTAGCGCTATAGAAATGATAAGTAGTGAGCTACTACTGAAAAAGGTGTGAGCAAATCTAAATAAATAATAATAGTGGCCAGGGCTGAACTTCTGGATTCTGCTATCTGGATAAGAGAGAGATTGATATTGCTATTTGGATTTCAAACCAGATTGGGGCTCTTCATTGTTACCAGCTCTGGTGCAAGTTCTTATGGTCCACCATCTGGACTTCATGTGTAGACTCCTAAGGCAGGCATTTTTTTGTATTTTGGCTCTTTTACTAAATCATCTGCAGATCCTTCTGTTCCAGCCCACTACCAACCAATTTCTAATCTTCTCTTTTTAGTTAAAATCATTGGAAAAATGTGTTTTCCATCAGTTGCAATCTCATTTAGAATTGGTACCAGCCTTACACTCCAGTCAACCCCATTTCACAGTTGGCTGTAGCACTGAGAATACTAACTGCTCTTTTGAGTGAGGTTTATAGTAAACTGGATGATGGTTATAGCACTCTGACAGTTTCACTCAATTTATCTGCTGCCCTCAATGTTATAAATCACTTTCTTCTCCTAAAGAGACTTGTATCTGTTGGCTTATCAGGTACAGTTTATAATTGGTTTTCTTCTTTCCTTCAAAATCACACAGCTTGGAGAAAAGACGGCTGAGGGGAGATATGTTTACTCTTTCCAAAAATACTAGGACTAGGGGGCATGCGATGAAGCTACAAAGTAGTAAATTTAAAACGAATCGTTGCCAGAGAATGTGGTAAAGGCGGTTAGCTTAGCAGGGTTTAAAAAAGGTCTGTACGGCTTCCTAAAGGAAAAGTCCATAGATCATTATTAAATTAACTTGGGGAAAATCCACTGCTTATTTCTGGGATAAGCAGCATCAATCGTATTGAACTTTTTTGGGATCTTGCCAGGTATTTGTGACCTGGATTGGCCACTGTTGGAAACAGGACGCTGGGCTTGTTGGTCTGTCCCAGTGTGGCAATACTTATGTAAGGTAGCTATGAATAATAAATTCTTGGAAGTCTACCACTTCTCTTGTGCGGTTCCACAGGGATCCACATTATCACTAATCCTTTTCAATCTCTTTCTCAATCCTTTAGTAGCACTAATTCAGACACTAGGCCTGAACGTGTATTTTTTATGCCGATGATATTCTCATTATCCATTAAACTCTCTCAACAGCCATCCAGATTTAGGTCCTGTACAACTGTGATTAGATAAGGTTGTCAGCTGGCTGCATAAACATCACCTGGTATTAAATCCATAGAAAACAGTTGCATGCTGGATCCCAGGTCATGCTTTCCAGGAGTGCAGGAGTAGCCTAGTGGTTAGTGCAGTGGACTTTGATCCTGGGGAACTGAGTTCCATTCCCACTGCAGCTCCTTGTGACTGTGGGCAAGTCACTTAACCCTCCATTGCCTCTGGTACAAAATAAGTACCTGTATATATGTAAACTGCTTTGAATGTAGTTGCAAAAACCACAGAAAGGTGGCATATCAAGTCCCATTTCCCTTTCCCTTCACTTGTTAAACCAGTACTCTTCAGTTTGCTTATTCAGTCAGTTGAGAACTTCAAATATCTCAGAATAATTTTGCACTCCAAATTAACTTTTTTTGCACAGGTCTGGTCAGTAAGATCAGTCTGTAGCTACCTAGATCACTTTGCTTTACATACTTTATTCCACGTTCTCACTGCAGGGGCGTAGCCAGACAGTCAATTTTGGGTGGGCCTGAGCCCAAAATGGATGGGCACAGAATTCAGCCCCTCCTGGCCCCCTTCCGCTCTGTTCTCTGCATTCTGCCTCTCCCCCTACCTTCAAACACAAAATATTAAATACCTTAGCTGGTGGGGATCCCCAAACTGCACAGCTGAAGATTTTTTCCTCCTGGGGCAGCCAGTGCTCTTCCAAACAGCAGCTGGCAGGCACTTGACTCGAGCTGACGCCGCTGCCAGGAGTCCGTATACGCTCAGTGCTTCCGCACGGGTGAAATGTGGGGAGGGGCCGGTGTGCGGTGCCAGCTGCCATTTGGAAGAGCATTGGTTGCCCGAGGAGGAGGAAACCTTTAGCTGGTGGGGTTTGGGGATTTCCACAGCAAGACTGCCACAATTTTGGGTGGGCCTGAGTCCAAATTGGGTGGGCCACAGCCCACCCAGGCCCACCTGTAACTACGCCACTGTCTCACTGGATTTCAACTCGACTACTGTAATGTAGCGAAACCCCCTCTGTGGTTGTGGGTTTTATTAAGAATTAAGGAGAGAGAAGAAATCCTGGTAAAATGCTTTTAAAACACAGACAGGTTTATTCTTGCTGAATTCCTGTCAGTTTTCTTGCCTTTGTAGAGGTGTACAGGAATGTGGCTGTTATAATATTGTTACATTTAGGGAGGGGGAAAAAAGTTAGCATTGATTTTCAGCACTAGGATTATAAATTAGACTCATAAATCCAGGCAAGTGAATGGCTGGCTTAAATTTATAAGCATAGGATCCAGGAGCGTAGCTACGTGGGGCCACAGGGGCATGGTCCCCCGTAGATTTGGTCCTGCCCCCCCCCCGCCTCCAACCCCCTAGACCCACCCTGCCGCCACCGTCGGGTACCTTTGCTGGCGGGGGTCCCCAACCCCCGCCAGCTGAAGTCCTGTTCTCTGACTACGCCCTTGCCTTTAGACACATAAATTTAGGAGCGCAGCTTTCAAATATCTGGTCTTTGATTTCAAAAGGGGTGAGTCTAACAGAAGCTGTTTTCATTTTAATATTTTCTGTATTAACTGCTGCAGTCTAACCTCCAGGTCCCTGCTGTGACTCACACGGCCCCTAGACAATTGCTAATCATGCTGTTAAGTTATGTCCTCAAAGGCAGTGAGCAAAATGCAAATAGTGATGTGTTTTGTTTCTATCTGGGCTGGAAGCTTTTGATGCACAAAACCAATCAAAGACCTTTTCTCTCCATCTTTATCTCTGGTGATTGAGATCTCTGAAGGGATTACACAGGTGCGGCCTATTGATCTCATTCTGCTTCATTCAGGCAACAATCTTGAAATCATCTTGCACTTTGAATGACGATTGGGCAGCAGACATCAGCATGCAGTAATTAGAAAGTCTGATCAATCTTATAGAGAAGAAAGACTGCGCTTGTGCAAGCTGTCAGTTCTAGTTGCAGCCAGTTCACATGTGAGTTCGCAATTGGTTTTTGTAATGCGTTCTTTGCTTCTCTAACTAAGGTAGTTGGGAAAATTCAGGCTTGGCAAGATACTTGAAACAGAAAGTAAAAACAGCTATGGTTTGATGCAGCTGCACTTGAGATGCATGAGCAGTAGGATCAAATTTCATCAGGACTTTAACCTTAACAATTGATGTTGATGGCCAGCAGTAGCCTAATGGCTGAGAACCAGGGAAGCCCAGTGTAAAATCCCACTTCTGCTCCTTGTAATCAGGGGAAAAGTCCCTTAAACCTCCATTGCCTCAGGTAGAAACTTGGATTGTGAGCCCTCTGGTGGCAGGAAAATATAACTACTACAACTCTAGGCTTGCTTGCCCTCTCTTAATAATTCCCAACCTAACGGGGGGGGGGGTTACAGAACCACAGCCTGAAGGGTGGCTTTAGAACCCCCCCTCCCCAGCTTCTACCCTGTGCCCTACCTAACACATGCCTGCCGTGGAAGAAGCAATGCGTTCAGCAAATCCTCACAGGCCCATGGGAGAATAGCTCAGTCCCTGCAAAATGCGTGTAATCCCCTGGTAAACTGAGTTTGAGATTTTCCTCTTGGAATTACTAGAACTGGTTTAGAACTCTCAAGATTCAATGGGGGGGGGGGGGGGGGGAGGAGAACAGTATGAGTGGGAGGGTGAAGACCCCAGCCCAGAGGGAGGTTTAGAAGAGAATAACTGACATGGGTGTCATAGTTGGGGTGGAGTTGGAAGGCTATAAAAGTTATAGGATCAGAGAGTACATAGTCCTCAGAAGCTTAGCTGAAATTGGGTGGCGGAGCAGGTGGGGGGAAGAGGGATTGGTGGTTGGGAGGCGAGGATAGGGGAGGGCAGACTTATACGGTCTGTACCAGAGCCGGTGATGGGAGACGGGACTGGTGGTTGGGAGGCAGGAAATACTGCTGGGCAGACTTATACGGTCTGTGCCCTGAAAAAGACAGGTACAAATTCAAGATATGAGTTTATCTTGGGCAGACTAGAAGGACCATGCAGGTCTTATTTTGCCGTCATCTACTATGTTATAGTCTTTGGTTACCTTCACCCCCGTCAGGACCCATGAGGAGAGGGGGGGGGGGGGTACCCTGATCAGCTTCAATAAGCTAAGACTGAACTAAAGAGTAATTGCTGTTAATAAAAATAGTAATTGTGAGGAGTGCTGTGGGTGGGTAGAAAGGAGGGAGATGAGCAGGAAGAGCCTGTTGGGTGCCAGAGGCAGCAGCTTGTGGAAGTGCAGCTCTGGAGGGAGGTCCGATCCCGAGTCGATCCAGTGGCAGCGGCATAGCTGGACCTAGGCAGCAGGCAGGGGCCAGAGTCCAAAGTGGGGGGGGGGCACATTCTAGCTACGATGGCCCGATGCCTGGATTCTTAGGACCCCAGGCCATCTATACATAGCATAAATTTCAACTAGAACACCCCTACTTTCCCATTCTCTTACCCCGCCCCCACCCCCAGCAGAGAACCCTGACAGCCCAAAATCAGCACCTCGCTTCTCACCTTGTGGGAGATAACTTGCCGGTGGCAATTCCAAACAGACAAAAAACCTTTCTGTCTCCTTTGGGTAATATGTGCAGCACTCGTACGCCTCTCAGAGCATTAAAGTATGTAATCCAATGGTTCCCAATCCTGGTCCTGGAGACCAGGGGCGTAGCCAGACTTCGGCGGGAGGGGGGTCCAGAGCCCGAGGTGAGGGGGCACATTTTAGCCCCCCCCCCCGGGCACCTCCGACACTCCCACCACTTTTGACCCCCCCCCCCAGTGTCACCGCCCCTCCCCCATCCCTTTCGACCCCCCTCCTGGCGCCACTAACCCTCCCCCGCCACTGCCAGATACCTTTGCTGGCGGGGATCCCCAACCCCCACCAGCCGAAGTCCCCTTCAGCGCCAGTCTCCAAGTTCGGCGCGTTCTCTGATCTGGATTCTGTTTCTGACGTGAGTCCTGACGTCCTGCACGTTCCTGCGTGCAGGACGTCAGGACTCACGTCAGAAACAGAATCCAGATCAGCAACGCACCGGAAACCGGCGCTGAAGAGGACTTTGGCTGGCGGGGGTTGGGGACCCCTGCCAGCAAAGGTACCTGACGGCGGTGGCGGGAGGGAGGGTCGAATGTGGCGGGGAAGGGTCAGCGGCAGGGGAGGTGAAAGCAGGGGGGCCAGGGCTAAATCTGCGAGGGCCCATGCCCCCGTGGCCCCTGCTGGAAACACCCCAGCCTGTCAGGTTTTCACAAAACCCACAATGAATATTCATGAGAGAGATTTGCATGTACTGCCTCCACTGCATGCAAATCTATCTCACAAACATTCATTGTGGATATATTGAAAACCTGACTGGCTGGGGTGCCTCCAGGACAAGGTTTGGGAACCACTGATGTAATCTGTTTCTCCAGTAGCAAAAAGAGCGGGGCATATCCTGCAACCAATGATTAAGTATACATTTCTTCCCCAAAGCATAGGCCTTACTAGGGTTACTATATTTTGTCCTGTGAAAAAGAGGGCATATGTCACGCCCCCCCTGCCCCGCCCACACCACACCCCTTTTGCATCCTCACCCCGCCCTTTCTCGCTATCACCCCGCCCCCTGTCACATATTCCCCTCCCCCCGTCACCTCCCCTCTCCCGGGTCACATATTCCCCTCCCCTCCCCTTACTTACTATCTACTGCCCTGGTGGTCTAGTGACCTCTTCGGGGCAGGAAAGAGCCCCCTCTTTCCTGCCCTGAGCGCTGCCCTTGCCCTGCATCCTGTTGCTGTGACGGTCTCGGGATTCAAAACGGCCGCCGAGAGTTTAAGTCTCGCGAGGCCGTTTCAACTCTCGGCGGCCATTTTGAATCCCGAGACCGTCACACAACAACAGGATGCAGGGCAAGGGCAGCGCTCCGGGCAGGAAAGAGGAGGCTCTTTCCTGCCCCAAAGAGGTCACTAGACCACCAGGGCAGTAGATAGTAAGGGGAGGGGAGGCTAGGATAGGTCCGCTGCCCGCCCACCCGTTTGTCCAGAAATCCGGACAAACGGGCGGACTGGCAAAACCCGCCCGGACGCCCAGACATGTCCTCAAAAAGAGGACATGTCCGGGTAAATCCGGACGTATAGTAACCCTAGGCCTTACTAAGAAAAAGACAAGATGCTTTACCATGAATCCCATAAGCTTCCCATTTAGGCAGCAAAACCCCTTTCCAAGAAAAAAATAGTCCCCAAAAACCTGTGAATTGCCCTCCAAAAGGCCTAAATACCACTACATCACCAAAAGGCATGAAAGAAAGTGTTATCCCCCCACCCCGACACTTGGAACATTATGCAATGGGCTCCCAACCCACTCTAGAGGCCTGCAGTTGTGACATATATGCTGCCCTTTTTGCAAATGGGGGTGGGGGTGGGGTTTCTATATATGGCGCCTAAAAAAATCCACGCAGAAAACATTTTCTAGAAGCGGTACTGAAACGTAGGCACGGATTATTTACGGCGAAGTTCCTGGATACATTTTGAACCTTATAAATCTACCACCCAGAAACAGCTCCAGTCTATCCCAAAGTTACTTAAATTTACATTATCCAGACTCCAATGGACTTGGATACAAATCAATTTATGCATCCAGTTTTTCTTACGTAAGTACACAACTGTGGAACGCTTTGCCCAGAACCGTGAAATCTATCCACAACCATCTTAACTTCAGCAAGTCACTGAAAACCAACTTGTTTAAGAAGGCCTACCCCCTGACCCAAATTAACTTTCTACTTCCTGCGACACAGCAAAACTATGGACCGTATTGGACTTTTATCACCACCCCCTCTTTCTTTCTTTGTTGCTTTTATTTATGTTTCTTATATGCCTAATACTATATTTTGTGTATTTGTATTTTACCGAACCGGAGCCTGCCTCTACGTATTGTGTAAGCCACATTGAGCCTGCAACTAAGTGGGAAAATGAGGGGTATAAATATGTTAAATAAATAAATCTAATATAATAATTTGCTCCTGCAACATTCCAATGTCTCTGCCTGCGTTCCTAACCATCTCCTGATGTCACTCTCCCACAGAAGAAGCCTGCTTATCTGACATCTACCTCCCACCACTGCCTTCGTTTGCCTGCGCCTTCCAGCGAATCTCCTCTCTACCCTGCCCCCCTCAAGCCACCCAGCGATTCTCTTCTCTCCCCTGCCCCCCCTCAAGCCACCCAGCGATTCTCTTCTCTCCCCTGCCCCCCCTCCAGCCACCCAGCGATTCTCCTCTCTCCCCTGATTACCTCCGTTCCCTCAGAGTCCCACCTTCTGACGTCATTTCCTCTTTCCGCGAGGGCGGGACTCTGAGGGAACGAACTCGAAGGGAAAGCTAGAGATGGGCAGGGCTTTCAATAATGTGGCTGCTTCGACGGAGGTAATAAGGGGAGAGAGGAGAATCGCTGGGTGGCTGGAGGGGGGGCAGGGGAGAGAGGAGAATCGCTGGGTGGCTGGAGGGGGGGCAGGGGAGAGAGGAGAATCACTGGGTGGCTGGAGGGGGGGCAGGGGAGAGAAGAGAATCGCTGAGAATGGGTGGATGGAGGGGAGGGCAGGGGAGAGGAGGGTTGCTGGACATGGGTGGACGGAGAAAACAATTTCCTACGAAATTGACTTTTGCAATGACAATTAACAAGTCAGAAGGACAAACATTTGAAAAAGTTGTCATTTTCCTACCAGAACCAGTGTTTACACATGGACAACTGTATGTTGCATTTTCTCGAGTTCGTAAGTCTTCTGATGCAATTGTTAAAGTTATAGATGGTCCAGAACAAGGAAACCTTTTCCCTCGTTGTGACAAAGTTTTCACAAAAAATATTGTTTATAAAGCAAATTTAAAAATCTAAACCAGCATTATGTTTGCAATTAAAGTTATTTACATTCTGCTTACTCTCTATGTTTGAAAATACTATACATACAGATTTCTAAAAAAACACAATATTACTCATTATATACCCTGATTTTTGGTAATGGTTCCCTTAACAACATAATTGCAATTAGATCATCATTTTCCTAGCGCCCGTTTCATTTCTTTCAGAAACGGGCCTTTTTTTGCTAGTGAATAAATAAATATAGAATACACTTAGTTGATATCCCAGCACTTAAACCTGTGCGCATCCATTTCCACCAACGAAAACGTAGCGTAAATCCTGGCACGTAGATTTAGGCACGGAGGGCCATATTCTATAACTACATGCGTAAATTTCGGAATGCCCATGAAATGCCCATTTCCCCGCCTATAACCACGCCCCTTTTTGTCTGCTCACGTTAGAAGTTGGGCGCAGTGCGTTAAAGAATACTCTTGCCAATTAGTGCTTATTATTGCTTAAGTTCTGTTATCAACGCTAATTAGCATGTTAAGCCAATTAAGTTGCACGCTTTGTTATAGAATCCGCTTGGATTTTGGTGCAGATCTCTAGGTGTGATATATAGAATCCAGGGGATAATTCTTATTTATTTATTTTATTTGTTGCATTTGTATCCCACATTTTCCCACCTATTTGCAGGCTCAATGTGGCTTACATAGTACCATCAAAGGCGTTTGTCCAGTCAGTGGATAACAAATACAAAGTTGTATAGTGATCGTATGAGATATAAGTGGAGGGTCGGAATGGATGAAGATTGTGTGTTGTCCTGTTCGATCATAGTCATGTTGTGTTGGTAGGTGAAGAGGGTTAGGTGGGGTCGTTGGGGTAGGCCTTTTTGAAGAGGTTGGTTAGTGATTTCCTGAAGTTCAAGTGGTTGTGGATTGTTTTCACAGCTTTTGGGAGCCCATTCCATAGTTGTGCGCTTATGTAGGAGAAGCCGGCTGCGTAAGTTGTTTTGTATTTCAGTCCTTATTGTCTCGAAAGTGTGCACACTATTATCAGGAAATGATAAAATGCAAATGTCTGTATTTTTCTGATCATTTTTGTTTGATGACGATATGCAGCGACATGAAATATATTGTTTACACTTTCCATACTGCTGAAAAACGAATGCTCGTCCCTACTGAATACACAGGATATATTTCTGCGGCTTTTGAATATTAACCTCTGAACGTTTATAGCTCTGAATGTGTGTTGATATTGCTTTCACTGTGCCAGGATTGCACATATTCAGGCTTATTTTCAAAAGAGAAGGGCGCCCACCTTCCAACACAAATCGGGAGATGGGCGTCCTTCTCTCAGGGTCGCCCAAATCGGCGTAATCGAAAGCCGATTTTGGGCGTCCTCAACTGCTTCCCGTCGCGAGGACAACCAAAGTTCACAGGGGCGTGTTGGCACCGTAGCGAAGGCGGGACTGGGGCATGATTAAGAGATGGGCGTCCTCAGCCGATAATGGAAAAAAGAAGGGCGTCCCTGACGAGCACTTGGCCGACTTTACCTGGTCCATTTTTTCTTGCGACCAAGCTGTGAAAAGGTGCCTGAACTGACCAGATGACCACAGGAGGGTATCGGGGATGACCTCCCCTTACTCCCCCAGTGGTCACCAACCCCCTCCCACCCTAAAAAAAATCCTTTAAAACCCTTTTTTGCCAGCCGCTATGCCAGCCTGAAATGTCACACCCAGCTCCATGACAGCAGTATGCAGGTCCCTGGAGCAGTTTTTGTGGGTGCAGTGCACTTCAGGCAGGCGGACCCAGGCCCATCCCCCCCTACCTGTTACACTTGTGGTGGTAAATGTGAGCCCTTCAAAACCCACCAGAAACCCACTGTGCCCACATCTAGGTGCCCCCCTTCACCCCTTTCGGCTATGGTAGTGTTGTACAGTTGTGGGGAGTGAGTTTTGGGGGGCTCAGCACCCAAGGTAAGGGAGCTATGCACCTGGGAGCAATTTCTGAAGTCCACTGCAGTGTCCCCTAGGGTGCCCGGTTGGTGTTCTGGCATGTCAGGGGGACCAGTGCACTATGAATGCTGGCTCCTCCCAAGACCAAAGGGCTTGCATTTGGTCATTTTTAAAATGGGCGTCCTCGGTTTCCATTCATCCATTTGGATACAGAAAGTGAAAGTGCCTTGGTGCTTTGTAGCTTTTACTATATGAGACGTGGGGACCCCTGACGCAGGGCCCGTGGTGCTGTTTTTTTTGTTTGAAAACTGGTGTATAATTATAGTACAGCAAGAGACCCTCACTGGATGCCCACCGGAAGGGTGGGAAGGCCAGATTTTAGGACCCAGGCTGTAAAAATACCAGCCAGGTTTAAAAATCTATGACTGGCTGCGCAAGGACTTGCTTTTCCTGTAAGTTAATATGTGTCCCCGCTTGGGATCCATCCACTGGAATAGTGATGGGTCAATTTACATACCTTTAACAGCTAAAATAACTAAAGAAGTACTGACTAGGCCAAATAACAAGTACATGATTTAATATTTGAGAATCTGTAAAAAGCGGTTCTGAATAATGAGTCCTGCTACAAATTGGTACAATTTTTAATTCAAATTCAGCTCCTGTACTGGGGAAAACAAAAACAAAAGGGATGGCTCAGATGAACAAAATGGAGCCTATTACATAGTTCTTAAGATGAACAAAATGGAGCCTATTACAGAGTTCTTAAGATGGTGTGAAAAGTATGTGAAAACTATTGCAACAGGGAACAGGTGTCTCAGAAATGAGATGTGAAAAAAGAACTTGTTCCCAAAACATACTGATAAGCCCGCGTGGGAACGTATCATCTCAGAAATTGAGAGCTAGGTTTCCCACCATTGACTTCTATGGAGAGGTTGTGTATAAAAGAGGGGAAAATGTGCCTTAACTGGGAGTCTTCTCAGAGGGCGAAGCTCTGTCCGGTTGTACTCAGAATCTCTCTGCTGAATGTACCTGATTAAAGTCTGATGTCTGTACTTGTACCAACTTGAAGACTTGTCTTTGGGTAAGAAATAAAATGTATCTATTTATTCAAATCTATCTCTGTCTTTATTCTATCTTCTCTTTACCTTACATTTAGTTTACAAGGCAGATTACATACACTCAGTCTCTGGAGAAACTTAGACAGATTTTTATTAGGCATTATCTGGGAACATAAATGGCCCAGAGTATACCTAGATCCAGGAAGACAGAAAGCAGTAGTTATGGGAATTAGAATTCGATTACAGCCCCTAATGCAAACCCAGAGCAGACCTCCTTGTGATTGGGTGACAATGGAGGTTGGAGAAACCATACAGAACCTGTTAGGTAAAATAGGTATCTTTAGTCCCCCGTGTGATCTGGAGTCAGAAAGAGGTCCAAGAGGGGGAAATTAAAACAGTGGTGACCCCGACGTGATTCGAACACGCAGCCTATTTTGTTTATTATGTTCCTTTTCTGAGTGTATGAGTATTAATTTGTCATATTTATGGGTATTAACTTGTCATATTTGCACCACGATTCTGGTGTCCTGTTTCACAATTTATTGAATTATATGCTTCTCTTATATTTTCCTGTTTAGATGCTACTTCCAACCTATCCGGTACCCACCCCAAAAGCATTTAATATGTATTTACCTTTGTTTCATTTATTCTAGGGGTATAGCTCCGGACTACACATGTTATAATGTCTTTGTTAATATACATTTTCTTGCCTTTTGTTGAAATCGGTTTTCCAGTTACATATATGGTTCTCCCCTGTTACTCTTATTATAGTATGTAGTAGTTTCATGTCTTGTTTAAAGTCTATATTTTGTTTTCATATACAGCTTTCAACCTACCCTTACAGCTTATTTTTGCCTTACATTACAAATTAGGTAGGCCCAGTTTTTATCATATAATATGTACACTTATCTTTCCTAATTAGTTTTCTTCTTTTACTACAGGTATGAATGAATTTATTTGTACTGTTTGCCCTTGTATTGCAGGCTTTCTTATTGTTACTGTTCCGCTCTAATGCTTTTGAGTTTCCTTCTCCTGGTTTGTTGAGTGGAAAATATATTGTCTAGTGAATGATGAACGTGGAATTTTTCACATTTTTTGTCCTGACTAAGATGTTCCAACTAAAGGCTCTTTTTATGACTGTGCCGTTCCCAAAGAGCTTACATTTGTTTTGTTTTGCTTTGGAATATTTCGTTTTTCTCTCTATTTTTCTATCACTTCTATAGTAATTTTCAGGGGCTTTTATTGTTTTCTTATATACCAGTGTCACGCTATAACCATTGGGTTTGATACCGATGTCTGGGACTTACATCCATTGAGGGTGCTCCAATGGATGACGGTATCTCATTTATTAGATTTTGAGCAGACTTCCATTCCATTTTTCGGAGTGGCCTGCGGTTTCGGCATTATTGCCCACTTATGAGTTACTTGTATAGATGAGCGCGGGGTTAATAAAGAGACGTCTAACGACTTTCGTTGCGAGTGTATACAGGTTGACTGGGGCCCTAAATTTTTGTTCTCTTCTAGACGAATATTTAAGCATCTATTGGGGGTTAGCGACAAAATGGCGAGTGTATTCCCATATATGGCGAGTGTATTCCCATATTTCTAACCGGCGAAAACCAATTAGATCGCTGCCCTTTAATTTTAGAGAACTTATTTTCGCTGTTCGCTAAAATCTTTTTTGGAGTTTTTGCTTCCCCCACTTTTGGGGTTTTCAATATGGCGAGTGTTATCCCATATCAAATTCATGGCGAGTGTTATCCCATATGTAATCCAAGGCGAGTGTTATCCCATGGTCAATTTCTATAGAAGCATACTCTGGAGGGCAGTATTTTTAGAGTAGGTTATATATAGTAAGTGACACAACTGACTCCTGCACTATTCTCATATTTATGGCTATCATTTCTTTGTTAATATAACCTGCGGCAAAAGCATAGGGCTTTCCGCCAATTAGTAATTTATGTTTTAGGTTCCACTTCTGGGACGCTCTTGAAGACGCGTGAGTATAAAGGTGTTTTCTATACGCATGATGCATGTTTTCCTTTGAATGATCTTCTTTTGCACCCTTTTTATTTATGTCCATTTTACACTGCACACCTTCACCTATGTGGATTGCTTTCCCCTTACTTCTAAATCCATTATGTCCACTCAGTCCTCTACTAGCCCCCTGGAAAGAGTTCTTAACTTTTTCCCCGCTGATAAAAAAGAACTTTCCCGTTTATGTCAGACCTGGCACACCGTTTGGTCCGCTAAAGACCCAGGACTAGAATGGCCAACAAAGGGTTCATTTGATCAGGGTAAACTCCAAGCCTTGATCTGCTACAATGAATCCAACAAAACAGGAAAATCTAGGGATAAGCATTTAGCTGCTATTAATAAATTCATACTTATTGCACAAAACCAGCATGACAGAGCCCTAGCAAGGTCTGATTGCGATCAAACCCCTTGCCAAGAGGCAATAACACCTACGGCCCCTCCACCCTATGATGCTGCTACCGCTGCAGGTACTACCAAGCTCCTACCATGTGCAGTGGGATACACCCCAATACCCCCGGGATATTGTGATAAACCTCAGCTACAGATTTCTCAGGGATCTCAGACACAGACCCCCCCATCTCAAGGATCACAGACAGCGATACCTTCGCTGCCTGCGGTACATCCCGCTCCTATCAGATTTGACCCACCTACTACCGTACACATTGCCGGTTTAGTTGATCTATCTCTTCCCTCATCACAAAAAGACCCAATTCCAATATCTCAGGGGTCAGTACAAACCCAGACGCCCTTAACCCCTTCAACAACCCCAGTGGCCACGACCACCGCCCAATTGCCTACTATTACTACTGTTCCAACGATGCAAGCAACAACCCAGACGCTAACCCCACCACCGCCTCATGTATATCGTACTATTGGAGGCTATGAGCTTGAAATACCCCCTCCCATTATTGAGCAATACCCTTGTGTCCCGAACCCACCGGTTCCGGTCACCGTCCAGCACCCTGCCATCAATCAAATTGATGTGGCTGCCCAGACCTCCACTTGTCCTGGTCTAGGATCAGGATTCACCTCACACATGACCACCCAAACGACTACCTACCCACATATGGGGCACCCAACTCAAACATCACCTCCACCACTACGTTTGGACTCTTCTGTCCAAACTGGTCCCTTGCCCGCTGAATCCCTACAGTCTATCCTATCCCAATTGCGACAAATGGGTTTCATTCCATGTAGTCCTGCTACACAAACACGGGCTATTTGTCAGGAACTCTATGATCGGGGTTTCATTAAACCGCCCCCTGCTCCAGTGAACCCTAGATGGG
Source organism: Microcaecilia unicolor (assembly GCF_901765095.1). Taxonomy (NCBI): domain Eukaryota; kingdom Metazoa; phylum Chordata; class Amphibia; order Gymnophiona; family Siphonopidae; genus Microcaecilia; species Microcaecilia unicolor. The sequence continues at coordinate 359,685,345 of NC_044034.1, read as the reverse complement.
ACACGTTAGGTGCACGGCCAATGCGTCCCTTGGTACTCCCAGCCAAACCAGCTAATAAGGAGCGACCGAAGGTTAGACTCTCCCCATTAGACGAAGCATGGGAAGTTTTAAAACAACAACTCCCCACAAAATCGGACATAGAGGATATTCGAAACGAGCCTCCTCCGATGTTCCATTTCTCCCCTTTTTCAGATAGTGAAGTAATCCCTTCCCTTGCAGACGATTCACCTCGTTTTACGTTACCTAATACCCCAGTCCCCTCGGAAGAACAATACGGTCACGCATTGGCTAGTATGGGAGATGGCCTCGCGTTTGTTTCAGAGGGACTTCGTTCCTTACGCAAGTCCCTGACAACACAACCGCGCCCTGATACCCCAGACACCGTGGTATCTGTTGCACCAAAATCTGATTTTCCTCAACAACATGATCTTATTTCTCATCATACCAGACAACGCCACCCTCAAAGTTATTTTACTAATGAGGGATCTAACCGCTGCCTTACAGTCATTGATAGTCCCCATCATCCTACAGTTTTGCCCGCCCTAAATACCAGTACAGAACCTATCCTATCTGATCCACCTAGCACACCTGCTCAATATGTGGCATTACATGAGAATTCATGGCATTATGTTCGACCATGGATTGATAACCTTGCAGGATGGTCTGAGGCGCTCCAGCCCCAGTCCGCCCTCTTCCCGCGTGAAGGATCCTTACGTTCTGACAAACTTTCACTTGTAAGAGATCTAATTTATGACCACCCTGACCCCCATTGGGATCAGAAAACGACCCTCTACCTAATTCAAGGTCTCCAAGTTTGGAAAAAGTATGAGAATCAGTTTCCCCCAACCACCTCGATTGATCTCCTTAAATCAGTGAAACTTTTTCCCCTGTTGAATAAAATGTCCGGAGGTGTCCCTCATACGGAATATACTCCACTTTCAGCGGTTGAATTGAACAGCCTCATACTACAGCTCCCAGATATTGCACAGGGAGGTAATCGATGGTTGAAGAAATTACAAGACATAACCCTGGGGACCACTCTGTCAGTCGGCGACATGAAAGCGCTCCTGGGCAGAACCCCACACGCTAGTGTCACTGACATATTCACTCAATCGGGCTATGCAAAATTTGTTACAGATACCCAATATGATGGTAACCCTTTGACTGAAATTCAGACAAAAATATTTCAGGAAATCCGGACCATGTATCCAACCCTTAAAGACTTTTCGGTTATCACTTCCCAAAGATGGGAAATGGATTCAGAGCCTATTGAGGCTTATTTACTCAGACTCCAAGACCTATATAAGGAAGAAACAGAGGAAAAATTTGACTCTGATAATGCCCTCCCAGTATTCTACCATTTACTGAAGGGAACCTTACCTTCAGAAATTAAACTTAAGTTGGAGAACACCGTGGGTCTCCACCTGGAAAAATGGCCTAAAATTCGTGAACACATCCTTCATCATTGCAGACGACTCATTAAAAGCAAGCAAAATGAAGCCCAACATCGTAAGACAGTACACACTAACTTGGAAGTGCTGCAGACTGAAGATCTCAAAGAGAAAAGAGCCTCTAGGAGCTCTAACCCTGATACCAATACTCCTGACACTTCTCCCCCTGTTATTGTTATGTATGCTGACCAACGCTATGACAATAATGGCCGAAATCGGCCCTACCGCCCAGACCGTAGAATTGATTACCCAGAAGAACGGGGTCGTCGCTCTCTACCCCAACGAGGTCCCCCAAGGGGCCCTCTTGAGGATACTAGGCGACAACGAGACTACCGTTCCCGGCCTAGCCCTGATCGCTATCCTGATGTGCTCTGTTATCGCTGCCAACAATATGGTCATTATGCTGCTGAATGTCTTCAGACACAGCCATATAGATTTAGAAAATCGCAGGTCCGTCAAAATCCCCCTGAACGGCAGTCATTCCCTTTATGGAACCCGGATCAACACCGTCCGCAGTGACCACAGATTTAGGGATCAATATTACCCACCCCATAATGACTAGGCGTTACCCCAAACCCGATTTGATTTTGTTGCTCTCAGTCACTCATACTACTCAGCTCCTCATTTGGTATCCAGAAACCATTTATTTGTATATGTGTTGGTGTGATGTTTCTGTTTCTATTACAGGTGACATGTTTTTATTTTATATTTCTCTTGGTTTAATTGCATGTGTATATTTATGGTACCATACAAATGACCTAACTGAGTCAGCAAGTTATTTATTTGTTTCTATGCATACCTTCCCTGGGGAGTTCTTATCAACTGCAGGGATGAGCGATCCCCAGAGGATATTCATTTTATGTTTATATATATATATATATACCTTTACTGACTTATTTATGCCATTTTACTCTATACGGGATCCCTTTTAAATAAAAGCTGTGTATTGCTCATTGTTAAAATGTTTTCTGCTTTAACTGTTACGCTGTTTAAATTGATGTGACATTCATTTCTTCAGTGTTTCATGAATATAAAGCCTTCATTTTTGAAATCTCTCTATGGTATGTGTGATATCTGAAAGCTTTTCATTATTTCCTTGTCTAAGAAAGAAGCAATATTTAATAACCATTATCCGTTTTATGGAATAAATGCGAGAAATATTCCCTTGAACTGGCCATTTGGGGGAACATTTTGCGCTGATCATAGATTTTGTAGTATTCTTGAATTGAGAATTGGTAAAGCTTTCAGACATAAATAAGGAAAATTATGCATTCCACTTTCTGATTCCTTTCTATTTAAAACAGGTTATCACAATAACCCCTGGAATGCCAACTATTGCTCTTTCTATCTCTCTGTCTTTCACTGTGAGTGATTGTGAGAAAAACTGGTATAAACTATTTGTGTGCAGCGGTCCTGGAATTTATGCTTTGTGTATTTAACTAACACCTTGCTTCAACTAACTCTTACCACATGGTGGCTTTGTCTTAAAGCGATATGCTTCTCTCTACTTCTTTGACTGACTGAAAAGGGTTACTTAAACTCTATGTGAAGGTCAATCAAGTGGCTGCACTTTTTAATGTTTTTCTTCCATTTGTCTTTTTCGAGGAACCTTTTTCTTGCATTGCCGTCTGAATACGCCTTGCTGCAATTCAGATGTATAATATTTTGTTTTATTTTTATTTTTATATATTTTATTTTTTGGGGGGGGATTTTTTATAATTTTTCATTTTCGATGCTTTGTTTCTTACCAAGCCTCTTTCCTGGCCCCTAGCATTCTGACTTCTTTCAATAACTTAACCACATAAATTGCACTACTGGTCTGTTTAAGTTTTGCCTTTCCTCAGATGGATACAGGAATTCCGTTGACGTCCCTCACCGAGGAGACGACTGCTAGCAAAGAAGAACTACCCAATAATGTATCTGATCTGAAGGCTATGTTGCAGCAAAGAATCGCTAAATTAAAAGACAGATGCACAGACCCCAACATTACCCGGCGTGAGATACGAGACATTGTTGAGCGTGAGTTTCAACAGATGCATCAATTGGTCCACGAGCGAAAGAGACAGGCTCTCCACTTACTGGAGTTGCAAGAAGCTTTGGCCTCTACCTTTCCTTCTGAATCATCTAGCTCGTAAGTCCTACTGGCCTCCTGCAGCTGAGGGCTCAACCCTTGGTGAATGGTAGTCATCGTAGGTGAAGATTCCATATCTATTGGCGATAAATTGCAACGCATTGCCCTCCATACATCAATAATTGAACATTTACCATCATCTCTAAATTCTAATTGTTTTTTTGTAGATACAATTTCATATATACTATTGCTATTTATGTAAATTGGCTTTTCATTATTGAACCCCAATGTTTACATTGACTTTCATGTCTATTCAATTCACCCTGACTGTGCCCACTAAGATATAGCAATGTATCATTCAGGCATACAGTCATGTTGCATATTCCTTTGACAACCTCTGACTCTTGATGAACTGTTTATGATGCTGCATGCCTAGAATAAAGACATGGAAAGATCCCAATTTGTACACCACAAGTACGTCTTCAAGATCTATCCAGGCCCAAATGATGTTAGATCCCCCAACCATCTCAAGACCAGCCACTTCCTTCAGCAGGCCAGCCTGAAAACCCAGCCCTGTTAGATCTCCGTCCAGATTCTTCAGCGCTTCCACCGCCTCAACCATGATCGATGAAAGAGACTTTAGAACTGATACTTAATTTGAGAACTACTGTTGCTGTTTATGGACATTATAGATTCATATTTTGTTTTATTTTAGCAGTAATCCTGTCTAGATATTGAAAAGGTTTTATTTTTATTTTTCTATTATTTTCTTTATTGTTCTTTATTGTTCTAATTGTTTTTCTAAGAATTTCCCTGTTATTTCTGTTTATGTAATTTGAATGGAAGTTGATATTGCTCAGATACGAGTATCAACCAGTTATGCAATTGTTTAACTCTGGTGTAGGCTTACTTACGTTGCATGTCTTTTTGTAGGTTTGACTAAGCTCCAAGTGGGGTAATGAGTATATAAATTGCTTCCCATACTTCCAGGTCATTATGCATATGTCAAAATCCATGCATGACCTTTGTTAATATAAATTTTCCTAGGATTGACCCTTTTTGCTGTATAAGACAACCTCATACTTGTTTAAGGATTCTGAATTCCTACAACCTAAAACAGCCTGCAATCAGAGTACTAACCATATATTTCTTGAGCCCATAACAATGCTTAATCAAAACCACTATTCCTTCCCAAGACCACTGAGATACATACATTAGATTATCTCCCTATGTACTATGCAACAGATACAATAGAAGTCATAGAAAGACCTGAAAGTATTAGTATGACCTATACTTCATGAGAGTTTGTAGATGAACTCATGGTTTTGTCCCATTCATAAAACCTCTATCACTACAGGTTTGAGTACGCCTCAAGAGGGGTAACATCAAGATTAAGGCCCAAGGGGTTGGGTAATATAAAGGGAATTCCATATGCCCAGAAATATACCACCTAAGAATGAAGTTTTCTGTCTGGCATAATATCTGCTAGCAATCCATAAGAGCAAAACTCCCCCTCTCGTTTGATAGCTTGCCACCTTCTGGAATGGATGATGACGAGCTTGACGAGCTTTGTGTCACCCCTCCTCAGAGGGGGTGACAAGTGGGGAATGTATAATTATAGTACAGCAAGAGACCCTCACTGGATGCCCACCGGAAGGGTGGGAAGGCCAGATTTTAGGACCCAGGCTGTAAAAATACCAGCCAGGTTTAAAAATCTATGACTGGCTGCGCAAGGACTTGCTTTTCCTGTAAGTTAATATGTGTCCCCGCTTGGGATCCATCCACTGGAATAGTGATGGGTCAATTTACATACCTTTAACAGCTAAAATAACTAAAGAAGTACTGACTAGGCCAAATAACAAGTACATGATTTAATATTTGAGAATCTGTAAAAAGCGGTTCTGAATAATGAGTCCTGCTACAAATTGGTACAATTTTTAATTCAAATTCAGCTCCTGTACTGGGGAAAACAAAAACAAAAGGGATGGCTCAGATGAACAAAATGGAGCCTATTACATAGTTCTTAAGATGAACAAAATGGAGCCTATTACAGAGTTCTTAAGATGGTGTGAAAAGTATGTGAAAACTATTGCAACAGGGAACAGGTGTCTCAGAAATGAGATGTGAAAAAAGAACTTGTTCCCAAAACATACTGATAAGCCCGCGTGGGAACGTATCATCTCAGAAATTGAGAGCTAGGTTTCCCACCATTGACTTCTATGGAGAGGTTGTGTATAAAAGAGGGGAAAATGTGCCTTAACTGGGAGTCTTCTCAGAGGGCGAAGCTCTGTCCGGTTGTACTCAGAATCTCTCTGCTGAATGTACCTGATTAAAGTCTGATGTCTGTACTTGTACCAACTTGAAGACTTGTCTTTGGGTAAGAAATAAAATGTATCTATTTATTCAAATCTATCTCTGTCTTTATTCTATCTTCTCTTTACCTTACATTTAGTTTACAAGGCAGATTACATACACTCAGTCTCTGGAGAAACTTAGACAGATTTTTATTAGGCATTATCTGGGAACATAAATGGCCCAGAGTATACCTAGATCCAGGAAGACAGAAAGCAGTAGTTATGGGAATTAGAATTCGATTACAGCCCCTAATGCAAACCCAGAGCAGACCTCCTTGTGATTGGGTGACAATGGAGGTTGGAGAAACCATACAGAACCTGTTAGGTAAAATAGGTATCTTTAGTCCCCCGTGTGATCTGGAGTCAGAAAGAGGTCCAAGAGGGGGAAATTAAAACACTGGGGACGACCATCTCTAAAGTCGACCATCTCAACATTTAGGTCGACCATCTCTAAGGTCGACCTAAATGTTCAGATTTGGGCGTCCCTGACCGTATTATCGAAACGAAAGATGGACGCCCATCTTGTTTCGATAATACGGGTGTCTCCGCCCCTTCGCGGGGCCATCCTGCGAGGACGCCCTCATGAAAACTTGGGCGCCCCATTTGATTATGCCCCTCATTGAGTTCTGCACCATTTGTTTTGTCTCTCGGTAGCTACTAATTCTCAAGTTTAGTGTCATCCCAAACCACCTGTCTAAAATTCTAGTGTTTACTGGAACTTGGAAATGCTTGTCCTTCCAAAATGTTGTAATAAATATTTATGTGCTGTATCAGTAGGGATTGGAATGTTTCCAGTTGCATGTAAGGCCATATGGCATTTTGAGTGCTAGAGCAGGATGAAGCAAAATGTCCTAATTACAAAAATTACTAGAGGAGACCAGTGTTAATAGAAAGGTGGAGGGAGAAATCCGAACTGTGAAGTGGATTTTTTTTTTCTTTTCAGCAGGATTTGCAGTTTTGAAGCGCTGCTTTTTCTTGGTAGCTGTTTATGTCAGAGTAACATTGTGTTAATAAATCTGATATAATTAGGGAAAGAAGGGAGGAAAATCCCCCCCCCCCCCCCCCCGAAAAATGAAAGGTCTGATATTCAGAAACAAGATGAATCCTGACATTTAGGAATAACGACAATTTAGAGATTTGTAGCAAAAAATAAATAAAATGGTGTTTTGAGTAGAAATGTGTTTTTGTTTTAAATGAGAGGAAATGCTATCAGCATTTACATTATCAGTGAGCACCTCCCCCTCCCTCCTTCCCCTGCTGATTAAACCTCTCATTAAAAGATAAAAGCCTTTGGGCTTGCTCCTCCCCAGAACTATCTACAATCCTATCTATGTGAGGCATGAGGTCCACCACCTTCACACCAGACAGGCAAGTGACCAGGCAATCCTCATTAAGAGGGATATTAGACTAATATAAAACAGCCGCCTTTAGATCAGAGGCGTAGCCAGACAGCATTTTGGGTGGGCCTAGTCAAGAAGTGGGTGGGCACCAAATGTTCTCCTCCCCCCCCCCCCCCCCCAATGAAATGAGGCCAGTATCAGCAGCTTAGGAAGCTTAGACTGCTGAAGTGGAAAGCAGTGTTTTCAGCACCATCAGGGGGAGGTCTTCAGCTGGCGAAGCTTGGGATCCCCACTAGCTAGCACTAAATATGTGCTGCTGTTGGATGGGCCTCAGCCCTAAGTGGATGGGCCCTGGCCCACCCAGGCCCACCTGTGGCTACGCCACTGCTTTAGATTATATGCTGTATTGTGTGATTTGTTTATGTTTGCTTCACTGGCTCCCTATCCGTTTCCGCATTCAATTCAAACTTCTCCTACTGACCAATAAGTGCGTTCACTCTACTGCTCCTCAGTACCTCTCCACTCTTGTCTCTCCCTACGCCCCCCCCCCTCGGGTACTCCGTTCTGTGGACAAATCTCTCTTGTCTGCCCCCTTCTCCTCTACTGCTAATTCCAGACTCCGTTCCTTTTATCTCGCGGCTCCCCACGCCTGGAATAGACTTCCTGAACATGTACGTCTAGCCCTGTCTTTGCCCATTTTCAAATCCAGGCTAAAAGCCCACCCCTTTAATGCTGCTTTTGACTCCTAACTTGTAATAAACCACTTCTTCTGTTACCCTCCTGTTCTATTTTTTTGTCTTTTTTGATCTGCTTTTTTTCTTTTGATTTGCCATTTCTGTGGCAGATCTTTGCCTTTTTTTTTGTTTCTGTCTGTTTTCATTTATGGTGTACAGCGCTGCTTATGCCTTGTAGCGCTATAGAAGTGATAAGTAGTAGTAGTAATGTAGAAGCCTGCCCTTGCAGATCAGCAACGCGGCCGCGCAGGCTTCTGTTTCTGTGAGTCTGACGTCCTGCATGTATGTGCAGGACATCAGACTCACAGAAACAGAAGCCTGCGCGGCCACGTTGCTGATCTGCAAGGGCAGGCTTCTACATCGAATGTTGCTAGTGGAGGAGTAGACTAGTGGTTAGTGCAGTGGAACATGGAATGTTGTTACTATTTGAGATTCTGGAATGTTGCTATTACTTGAGATTCTACATGGAATGTTGCTACTATTGGAGATTCTGTTGCTACTATTTGAGATTCTACTGGAATGTTGCTACTATTTGAGATTCTACATGGATTGTTGCTACTATTGGAGATTCTGTTGCTACTATTTGAGATTCTACATGGAATGTTGCTATTCCACTAGCAACATTCCATATTTAGACTGTGAGCTCTTTGAGCAGGGACTGTCTTTTCATGTATGGTGTACAGCGCTGCGTATGCTTTGTAGCGCTATAGAAGTCATAAGTAGTAGTAGCTTCTCAGAAGTAATTAAAACTCTGTAATGAAGACTCCCCTCTTGTTATCCTAATTAGAATAACTGACCATAAATTAAGACTATAAATGAAGAGATGGGCTAGAGGTGGGTGGGAGTTGGGGAGGGTGAGTGGGAATGAACTAGGCCCTGCTGTGCCTTCTAGAGGCTATCTGTTAATGCTGTAGGCTAAATGCCATTTTGAAATACAAATGGGGATTGCTCCCGCCCTTTTGGACCCTGAGGAGAGTGGATAACCTGGGGGAGTTTGCAGAGGTAGATGGATAGGAACAAGTCACAATGGGCCTTTTTATTCTTTCCAACTCAACGGAATATTGGAAATAAATTATACATAAGGGTCATGGGCACTATTCCCTTTAAGCTGAGTGGGAGTATTCCAGCTACATTGCTACGAGGGGGGGGGAGGAGGTGCTTCAAGATTATTTTTGCAATCACTAAGGACAGGCAGGTTCCCTGGAGTCTTGCAGAGTTTTCCTGTCCCTCACTATTGAAAATGTGGTAGAGAAACAGCACCACCCACTGGCAGGAATGTAGGTGAAGGACTCCCATTCATCTTGGAAGGAACAGTGGTCAGGGGGCAAAATAACCCTCAGAACATTTAACAGAATGGGTCTGTGGAAAAATGGTGGAAAGATGCATTGGTTTCAAATATGGGCCAGCGTGAACTGGGGATTTCAGAGAAATAAGTTTGCCCCTAAAATAGCCCAATGCATTTATGTGGGAGAAGCAAAATTGTTCTTTTCAAACTGTTTCTCCCTTCTTCCTTACTCTCTCAGCCACAGACGTACAAAGAGTCAACACACATAAACACAAATAAAACACAGACAGAGAACTTGAATACTTCCATGAGGCATGCTCCGCATGCCTTCCCTAGCATACACCCCTCCCCCACTGTTGACCCTCCTCAGTCTCTGCTAGGCTGCCTCTTAGTGATTCACGTTATGAATTCTTCTGTGAAACCTAGTAACTGAACCATATACTATAACTCTCTGCATGGTTACTATGTACAGTGGCACCTGTGACTGAACTGTATAGTTTGCTACATGTTGCTATGTTTAACTGCAAACTAGCGATGAAGAAAGATGGCAATAAGCAGTTGCCACGGGACAGTGACACCCGGTGGACTGAACTGTAAAATTCATCATTTGAAATGTGTTGACAGTGACATCTAATGGTTAGATATATTATCACACTTTATTTCATTGTATATTATTTCCAAAACTGAGTATTTAGGTACTGTGCCCTTCTCCCTTCCATGTCAGAGAAACACACACAGATACTCACATACACATGGATAGAAACAATATTATGAGTCATGCACCACATACTTTTCCAAAGTTAAATCTCCAAGGTTGATTTTAGTGCATTCCCTCAGTAGCGTGCCTCTTCCTCTTCTCCCTCCCCCACCCCCAGACAACATGAAAACATACTGAGGCTCCTACATCTAGGATCCTAAAACTGGCTGGAGCCAGGATCAAGGCCAGATAAGGGGATTTTCAGTGCTAGGCTCCTAAATGTAAGTGACTCGGGGGCCAAAACGTTCAGCTGAAATTTTTGTTTAACTTTAGGACCTTAAAACCGAGGCATCTCATGACAGATATTCAGTTGCTTTTCAACATCGGTCTGATATATGAAAAAGACTGAATTACAGATAACACTGAGTCCCATCTGGATTGGATTGCAAATTGTCAAATGCACCTGATGTATGTCAACAGAAAACTTGACTAACATTATGAGTTTTCTCAAGCCCAAAGGGTTTGTTTGGTTTTGTTTTTTTCTAAATTAAGGGTGGGTTGCAGAGGTTTCTTGGTGTAATGCGATAAAACACTACAAGCTTTCTGAAACCAATACTGGATTTATGAAACCATAAAAAAATTAAGCATTAAAAATGCATCTCGCTGAAAGCAAGAAACTTCTAAGGATGCAAAATTTAGCATCAATACCTACAAAGTAATATTCTCTCTAAGCTGTGTGGGAGTCATCCAACAGTGGAGGAGTGGCCTAGTGGTTAGGGTGGTGGACTTTGGTCCTGAGGAACTGAGTTTGATTCCCGGCACAGGCAGCTCCTTGTGACTCTGGGCAAGTCACTTAACCCTCCATTGCCCCATGTAAGCTGCATTGAGCCTGCCATGAGTGGGAAAGCGCAGGATACAAATGTAACAAAATAAAAGAGATACTATTGGAGATTCTACATGGAATGTTGTTACTATTGAGATTCTGTTGCTACTATTGGAGATTCTACATGGAATGTTGCTACTATTGGAGATTCTACATGGAATGTTGCTATTCCACTAGCAACATTCCATGTAGAAGGCTGCGCAGGCTTCTGTTTCTGTGAGTCTGACGTCCTGCACGTACGTGCAGGACGACAGACTCACAGAAGCAGAAGCCTGCGCGGCCACATTGGTGATCTGCAAGGGCTGACTTCTAGTGGAATAGCAACATTCCATGTAGAATCTCAAATAGTAGCAACAGTGGAGGAGTGGCCTAGTGGTTAGGGTGGTGGACTTTGGTCCTGAGGAACTGAGTTCGATTCCCGGCACAAGCAGCTCCTTGTGATTCTGGGCAAGTCACTTAACCCTCCATTGCCTGCCGCAATGAGTGGGAAAGTGTGCCGTACAAATGTAACAAAAATAAAATAGATACTATTGGAGATTCTACATGGAATGTTGCTACTATTGGAGATTCTACATGGAATGTTGCTATTCCACTAGCAACATTCCATGTAGAAGGCTGCGCAGGCTTCTGTTTCTGTGAGTCTGACGTCCTGCACGTACGTGCAGGACGTCAGACTCGCAGAAGCCTGTGCGGCCACACTGGTGATCTGCAAGGGCCGACTTCTACATGGAATGTTGCTACTATTGGAGATTCTTACATGGAATGTTGCTATTCCACTAGCAACATTCCATATAGAAGGCTGCGCAGGCTTCTGTTTCTGTGAGTCTGACGTCCTGCACGTACATGCAGGACGTCAGACTCACAGAAGCAGAAGCCTTCGCGGCCACATTGGTGATGTGCAAGGGCCGACTTCTACATGGAATGTTGCTAGTGGAATAGCAACATTCCATGTAGAATCTCAAATAGTAGCAACAGTGGAGGAGTGGCCTAGTGGTTAGGGTGGTGGACTTTGGTCCTGAGGAACTGAGTTCGATTCCCGGCACAAGCAGCTCCTTGTGATTCTGGGCAAGTCACTTAACCCTCCATTGCCTGCCGCAATGAGTGGGAAAGCGTGCCGTACAAATGTAAAAAAAAAACAAACACATTGCTACCAGTGGGGGATGGTGCTTCAATATTGTGTTTTGAATCACTGGAGATAGGCAGACCTGTCACTTGCAATGAAAATGTGATTTTGAAACAGCACCCCTACTGGCAAGAATGTAAGTGGAGGACTTCTGCACAGCTTATAGGGAACATTGCTGTAGAGAACCCCTCCTCTCCTACCTCCCCCCCCCCCCAAAACAATAAGAATTGCTGCTTCGTTTTAGATGTCACAGAGAGGCATGCTTAGCTCCAGTTCTAAGCCATTATGGAATACTAACATATAACCGCATGGGCACACCAAAAGTTAGCCACGCCTATTTACATTAGGTCAATGGCTGGCATAAGTGGGTACACCCAGAGATAGGGTTACCATATTTTGTCCCCCAAAAAGGAGGACACATGCCCTGCCCCCTGTTATGCTCCACCCCGCCCCGCTTTCACGCCCTCGCTCCACCCCCTGTCACATTTTCCCCTCCTCCTTGTCACACACCCCATCACCCTCCTCCCCTTACCTTACTACTGCCCTTGTGGTCTAGTGACCTCTTCGGGGCAGGAAAGAGCCCCCTCTTTCCTGCCCAGAGTGCTGCCCTGCATGCATCCTTCCTGTTGGTGATCTCTGCGCCGATTCAAAATGGCCGCCGAGAGTTGAAGTCTCGCGAGGTCACTTCAACTCTCGGCGGCCATTTTGAATCGGCGCCAAGATCACCAACAGGAAGGATGCATGCAGGCCAGCGCTCCGAGCAGGAAAGAGGGGGCTCTTTCCTGGCCCGAAGGCGGAAGAGGTCACTAGACCACCAGGGCAGTACTAAGTAAGAGGGAGGGGAGGCTAGCAATCTGCCCATTTGTCCGGATTTCTGGACAAATGGGCAAGCTGGTAGGCGGGCCATCCTATAGGACGGCCCGCCCACCAGCCTGCCTGTTTGTCCAGAAATCCAGACAAACGGGCAGATTGGCAAAACCCGCCCGGTTGCCCAGACATGACCTCAAAAAGAGGACATGTCCGGGTAAATCCGGACATATGGTAACCCTCACCCAGAGGCAGCCCTACAGAATCTGCCACCTGAGGTAGAAAATGGGCTGCCCCCTCCCCGCCTTTCCCTCCCCAACCCCCTTCCCCGAAATTACCTTTTCTATTCTTTTCTTGTTTTTCAAAAGAAGATGGAAGCAGCAACTTCCGTAGGCTGCCCTGCTGCTGGTCCAGCTCCTTCTCTCTACTGCGGGAGGCCCACCCTCTCTGATGTCATTTCCTGTTTCCCTGGAGGCGGACCGCCCGCAGTACAGAGAAGGGGCTGAGACTGGCGGCAGGGCAGCCTTTGGGAGTCGCTGCCGCCACCTTTTTTTTCAAAAGAATAGAAAAGGTCATTTCGGGGACGGGGGTTAGGGAGGGGAGGGAAGGGTGGGGGCGATGCCACCTCACATGAGTGCCGCCTGAAGCCCCTGCCTCAGGTGACCTAATGGTAGAGCCACCACTGGGTACACCAAAGTGCACCATGCAATTTGCACAACTGGTAGTATTCTATCCTACCCATATGTACGCCCCCCCCCCCCAACAGTTAAGCGGTCATTTTAATAAGCTGTGGTAAGCACTAACTTGTGCTTACCGCATCTTAAAAGAGTTTACCATGGGACATGCTGAGGCGTTCTATGATAAATTTCAAATGTTCGCACACTACCCATGCATTGAAATTTTTTTTTTTTTTTGGCTGAGAGGGAATGTCCCCCCAGCACTACCCTTCCAAGAATGATCCTGTAAAAACTTTTAATTGATCATCATCGGGTTCATATAAAACATGATGGCAACTGTTCGCTTAAAAAAAGCGAAGATGACTCAACAAACTATTATGGGCGACTCTCCAAATAAGTAAAACTGTTTATTAAGGATGATGGAGACTTGACACAGCTGTGTTTCGACTGACTAGGCCTGCATCAGGATTCCATATCATCAAGCTGATCAATCCATAGACTGGTGGGTTGTGTCCATCTACCAGCAGGTGGAGATAGAGAGCAAACTTTTGCCTCCCTATATGTGGTCATGTGCTGCCGGAAACTCCTCAGTATGTTCTCTATCTCAGCAGGTGGTGGTCACACACAGCAGCAGCTCTGGCTAGGCCTCCAAGCCTAATTTTTAGGTTTTGTTGAGTGCCTGGGGTTGAGGGCTCCTTTGAGCAAGTGCAAACCTGGTGGTGCCAGGTCCCTCCTTTTCTCCCCCCTCCCGCTGGCTCCGTTAAAAAAAAAAAAAAAAAATTTTAAACGTCCTTAAAGGCGTTTATTCGACGTTTATTTAAACGTTCATTGCAGCTACTCACTGGGACACCAGTTCGTTACAGCTCGGAGCGGACAGCAGGTAATTTTTACCTTTTTATAGCGGGCAGGGGGTTCCCCGATTCTTCTCCTCGTGGCATATGGCGTCGGAGGGCAAGGGCGCAAAGGGTCGCTCCCCGGATCGCTTGAGCGCTTCTAGAGGGGATGCGGGGGTCTTACAGCCTGATTCGCCCTTGTTGGGTGACAGTTTCGTGACCGATGAATGTCCCGGTCCTTCCTCCGGCGTGGCGGTTTTTCCCGCCATAAACGCCCATCCCCCGCTCCTCGCCTCCGCCATCTTGGCCGGCCACGCGGCTCGGACGGCTTCTTCGTGGGCCGCCCTTGAGGTTGGAGACATTAATGCCATGAACGCCCTTAATTTGGGCGACGGCACAAAAGCGGCTAAAGTTAAGCGCCGTTCTTCCCGCGCGGCTCCTTCGCGGAGTGTCGCGCCGGACGCCATTTTGGATGCGCAGCATGTATCTCCCCCGCTATTGTGAGCGCCGGTTGAGGGTGCGTCTAGGGCTGTTGCCCAGGCTGCGGAAGTGCACGGTCTGGGGGGTTTCTCCCCCGAGTTTGTTTTGCTGCTGCATCAGGCTTTCCTCAAGCAAAACGCTGCCCCTGCTCCCTCGTCTGGTAAAGAGGTTGAGGTTCCCAGAGGTAAACGCCCTCGGGTTGATTCCCAGGCCTTGGAGGACTTTGTCTCCTCCGATGTAGATGAGGGCAGCGTGTCTGAGGTCTCCCAACGGTCCTTTGCGGATTCCTTGGAGGAGACGGATCCCCGCTCGGATGGAGCGGATGACCCCTCTGCAGCGCGGCTTTTTAGCCCAGAGGATTTGCCCAACCTGTTGTTACAGGCCATGGACACTTTGAAGATTTCCTCTCCGGAGGACGTCTCTCCCTCAGCCCCTGTTGGCTCTGCCATTATGCTGGGGACGAAGCGCCCGCCTAGAACCTTCCACGTGCATGATGCCATGCACACCTTAATTTCGGCTCAATGGGATGTCCCAGAAGCGAGCCTTAAAGTGGCTAGGGCTATGTCCCGCCTCTATCCTTTGGCTGTGAGTGAACGTGAGGCCTATCTGTGGCCTACCGTGGATTCTTTAATCACTGCGGTGACTAAGAAAACGGCGTTGCCGGTGGAAGGTGGCACGGCCCTAAAGGACGCCCAAGACAGAAGATTGGAGGCGGCCTTAAGGTCGTCCTTTGAGGCGGCTGCTTTAAGTTTGCAGGCCTCAGTTTGCGGCTCCTATGTGGCCAGGGCGTGCCTGACTATGGTGCAGCGGGCTTCCCCCTCGGATCATTCCTTGAGGGCTGATTGGCCGGCCCTGGAATCGGGCTTAGCCTATTTGGCAGACTTGCTGTATGATGTCTTGAGGGCCTCAGCGAAAGGCATGGCTCAGACAATCTCTGCGCGGCGGTGGCTTTGGCTGAAACATTGGTCTGCTGACCACGCCTCTAAATCCCGCCTGGCTAGGTTGCCTTTTAAAGGACAAAGCTGGACAAAATCGTGACCGATCTCGGCACGTCTAAGGGCAAGAAATTACCAGAGGTCAGGGCTCGGGCTAGTACTCGTCCCGGTACCTCCAGAGGACGGTTGCAGGAAGCCCGTCGGTACCGCCCGGGCAAGTCGGGTTCCTCTGCCCCCTCTTCCTTCAAGAGGAATTTCTCCCCCAAGCAGCATTCCTTTCGCAGAGACCGCCGTCCCGGAGGTGCTCACTCCGGTCCTCCCCCAGGGTCTCGTACCCAATGACGGGGCCTTGGTCCACCCCCCAGTGCAGATTGGAGGACGGCTGTCCTCGTTTCTGGGCGAGTGGACCACAATAACTTCAGACGCGTGGGTGCTGGAAGTCATCAGAGACGGCTACAAGCTAGAGTTCTGCCGACCCTTAAAAGACGGGTTTGTACTCTCCCCCTGCAAGTCTCCGGTCAAAGCTGTGGCAGTGCAGCAGACCTTGGACAATCTGATCCGCCTGGGCGCGGTCGTTCCTGTGCCAGAAAGTCAGCTTGGCAAGGGACGTTACTCCATTTACTTTGTGGTACCAAAGAAAGGAGGTTCTGTCCGGCCTATCCTCGACCTCAAAGGGGTCAATCGGGCCTTGAAAGTGCGGCACTTTCGCATGGAGACTCTCCGCTCTGTTATAGCGGCAGTGAAGGCAGGAGAGTTCTTGGCTTCCCTGGACATCAAGGAAGCGTACCTGCATATTCCCATCTGGCCTCCTCATCAACGCTTTCTGCGTTTTGCAGTCCTGGGACGACACTTCCAGTTCAGAGCCCTCCCATTCGGGTTGGCTACTGCTCCGCGGACCTTTTCCAAAGTAATGGTGGTCATCGCGGCCTTCCTACGAAAGGAAGGGGTACAAGTCCATCCTTATCTGGACTGGTTGATCCGAGCCCCCTCTTATGCAGAGTGCGGCAAAGCTGTGGACCGGGTAGTTGCTCTTTTGAGCTCCCTGGGATGGATCATCAACTGGGAGAAGAGCCAGCTGCGCCCGACTCAGTCCCTGGAGTACCTGGGAGTTCGATTCGACACCCAAGTGGGCAGAGTGTTCCTGCCAGACATTCGGATTGTCAAACTTCAGGCTCAGGTGGACCAGTTCCTGGTAGCCTCTCCTCTTCGGGCTTGGGACTATGTGCAGCTGTTGGGCTCTATGACGGCCACGATGGAAGTAGTGCCCTGGGCCAGGGCTCATATGAGACCACTTCAACACTCTTTGCTGCAGCGCTGGACTCCGATGTCGGAGGATTATGCTGTGCGACTTCCCTTGGACCCAGCAGTGCGCAAGGCGCTGAGCTGGTGGATGCAGACAGACAAGTTGTCTGCGGGAATGCCTCTGGTGACCCCAGAGTGGATTGTCGTCACGACGGACGCCTCCTTGTCGGGCTGGGGAGCCCACTGCTTGGGAAGGACAGCGCAGGGGCTCTGGTCTCCTGCAGAGGCAAAGTGGTCTATCAACCTCCTGGAACTCAGAGCCATTCGGTTGGCGCTTTTGGAGTTCATCCCGGTACTGGTGTTGAAGCCTGTACGGGTACTGTCGGACAATGCCACGGCTGTGGCCTATGTCAACCGCCAGGGAGGTACCAAGAGCGCCCCTCTAGCCAAGGAGGCTATGAATCTTTGCCAGTGGGCGGAAGCGAACCTGGAGCAGCTTTCAGCGGCCCACATTGCCGGAGTAATGAATGTCAAGGCGGACTTTCTCAGTCGCCATACCTTGGAGCCCGGAGAGTGGCAGCTATCGGCTCAGGCGTTCTTGGACATCACGAAGCGCTGGGGCCAGCCGAGCCTAGATCTGATGGCGTCATCGGCCAATTGCCAAGTGCCGCGCTTCTTCAGCAGAGGACGGGACCCTCGATCCCTGGGAGTAGATGCTCTTCTCCAACAGTGGCCGACACAAGAGCTCCTCTATGTGTTCCCGCCCTGGCCCATGTTGGGCAGGGTGCTAGACCGGGTGGCAAAGCATCCCGGCAGGGTAATCCTGGTGGGTCGGGATTGGCCCAGACGTCCCTGGTATGCGGACTTGATCAGGCTCTCAGTCGACGATCCTCTGCGGCTGCCAGTGGAGCAGGGCCTGTTACATCAGGGTCCCGTGGTGATGGAGGATCCCTCCCCCTTTGGTCTTATGGCCTGGCTATTGAGCGGCAGCGTCTGAGAAAGAAGGGCTTCTCAGACAAGGTCATCGCCACTATGCTGAGAGCGAGGAAGCGCTCTACTTCTACTGCTTACGCCAGGGTTTGGCGTATATTTGCAGCGTGGTGTGAAGCAGGCTCACTTTCTCCCTTCACTGCTCCAATTGCTTCAGTGTTGGCGTTCCTGCAAGAAGGTCTGGAGAAAGGCCTGTCGCTCAGTTCCCTTAAAGTCCAGGTAGCGGCTCTGGCTTGCTTCAGGGGCCGCCTGAAGGGTGCTTCCCTGGCTTCACAGCCAGATGTGGTGCGCTTTCTCAAGGGAGTTAATCACCTGCGCCCTCCTCTGCACTCAGTGGTGCCTGCGTGGAATCTCAACCTGGTGCTAAGAGCATTGCAGAAGCCGCCTTTTGAACCCTTGTCGAGGGCATCTCTGAAAGACCTGACGTTGAAAGCAGTCTTTTTGGTGGCTATCACTTCAGCCAGAAGAGTTTCCGAGCTCCAGGCGCTCTCATGTCGAGAGCCTTTTCTGCAGTTCACTGAGGCAGGAGTGACTATTCGCACAGTGCCTTCCTTCCTGCCCAAGATTGTTTCTCGCTTCCATGTGAATCAGCAGCTCTGTCTCCCTTCCTTTCGTAGGGAGGACTACCCAGAGGAGTACTCTGCTCTTAAATATCTGGATGTGAGACGAATCATCATCAGATACTTGGAAGTGACCAATGATTTCCGGAAATCGGATCATCTGTTTGTCCTGTTTGCAGGTCCTCGTAAGGGTCTGCAGGCTGCTAAGCCTACAGTGGCAAGATGGGTCAAGGAAGCCATTGCAGCGGCTTATGTGGCCGCGGGGAAGGTGCCGCCTATCCAGCTGAAGGCTCACTCCACGAGAGCTCAGGCGGCCTCGATGGCAGAGGCTGGACCCGTCTCCTTGGAAGAGATATGCAAGGCGGCAACTTGGGCTTCGGCTCATACATTCTCCAAGCATTACCGTTTGACTGTGGCTGCACGGGCGGAGGCCCGGTTTGGAGCTTCAGTGTTGAGGTCAGGGATTTCTATGTCCCGCCCTGGGTGAGTACTGCTTCGGTACATCCCACCAGTCTATGGATTGATCAGCTTGATGATATGGAAGGTAAAATTATGTATAATCATACCTGATAATTTTCTTTCCATTAATCATAGCTGATCAATCCATAGCCCCTCCCAGATATCTGTACTGTTTTTATTCTGGTTGCATTTCAGGTTCAAGTTTAGTCTTCAGTTACTTCAGAAAGACTTCGCGTTCAAGTTCTTCCTTCACTTGGATTCTTCAAGAGTTGAGACGAGTTTGTGTTACAGTGAGCTGCTGCATTCCTCTCCCCTCCGTTTTACGGGGCTGGATTGAGATTTAAATTCTGCCGGCACTCCCTCCCGCTTCGTGCGGCTGTAGGGCAGCTTTGTACCCCTCCCGCTTCGGCGGTGTTAGGGTCAGTCAGCTCCTCCCGCGGTTGCGGTTGCAGGATAAGCCAGATCCCCCCGCATCGGCGGGTGTGGTGTCCCTCCCCCGCTCCGCGGGGATGAGCTGGATGGATTCCCCTCCCCCACTTGTGTGGGGATGAGCTGGGTTACTTCCCCTCCCCCGTTTCGGCGGTGGTGAGCTGGGCAGAGTGTCCCTTTGTGGGTGTAATTCTCTAAGTGCTGAGTCCTGCGGATGGAGCTTTGATATCGACATACTGAGGAGTTTCCGGCAGCACATGACCACATATAGGGAGGCAAAAGTTTGCTCTCTATCTCCACCTGCTGGTAGATGGACACAACCCACCAGTCTATGGATTGATCAGCTATGATTAATGGAAAGAAAATTATCAGGTATGATTATACATAATTTTACCTTCTCTTATCCTATATAATAATTCTCACCTCCAACGTTCTGTGCTTGGGACCGTGGCTCCTTGGTTGGAGGTGGTCTGTGAGGCAGACACGCACTGACGTCACTGACAGCTGATTGCAAGGCAAGGGGAGGAGTAGGGAAACACCCCTCGAAACCCACCCCCTCCCACCGGAACGCCGAAAACTGCCGCCGCCGTTGTTGTACTACCTTCCCTTCCCGTAGGTTGTTGAATCATCTTACAAAGTTTCTAAGATGATTCAACAACCTACGGGAAGGGAAGGTAGTACAACAACGGCGGCGGCAGTTTTTGGCGTTCCGGCGGGGGGGGGGGGGGGATCGACAGGTTCGCGGGAGGGGGTGGAAAAAAAAAACGCATGTTGGGGGGAGAGAAGAGGGTGGCCAACCACAGCATGGATGCGAGCGGGGGGGGGGGGGGGAAGAGGCCGGCCCAGGCTGGCACATGGGAGAGAGAGGAGCATGGATGCGAGGGGGGGGGGGGTCATGGAAGGGAGAAAGGGGACTTGCTGGAAAAGGATGAATGGAGGCGGCAGGGGACAGAGGAGCATGGATGGCCATGGATTGGGAGGGCAGGCCTCAGGGAGAGAGGGCAATTGCTGGATAGGGAAAATGGAGGGGCCAGGTGACAGATGAGCATGGATGGGCATGGATTGGAAGGGCAGGACTCAGGGAGAGGGGAATTGCTGGATAGGGATGAATGGAGGGGACAGATGGGCATGGATGGATATGGATTGCAGGACAGGCCTCAGGCAGAGAGGGGAAATGCTGGATAGGGAAAAATGGAGGGGCCAGGTGACAGATGAGCATGGATGGGCATGGATTGGAAGGGCAGGACTCAGGGAGAGGGGAATTGCTGGATAGGGATGAATGGAGGGGACAGATGGGCATGGATGGATATGGATTGCAGGGCAGGCCTCAGGCAGAGAGGGGAAATGCTGGATAGGGAAAAATGGAGGGGCCAGGTGACAGATGAGCATGGATGGGCATGGATTGGAAGGGCAGGACTCAGGGAGAGGGGAATTGCTGGATAGGGATGAATGGAGGGGACAGATGGGCATGGATGGATATGGATTGCAGGTCAGGCCTCAGGCAGAGAGGGGAAATGCTGGATAGGGAAAAATGGAGGGGCCAGGTGACAGAGGAGCATGGATGGGCATGGATTGGAAGGGCAGGACTCAGGGAGAGGGGAATTGCTGGATAGGGATGAATGGAGGGGACAGATGGGCATGGATGGATATGGATTGCAGGACAGGCCTCAGGCAGAGAGGGGAAATGCTGGATAGGGAAAAATGGAGGGGCCAGGTGACAGATGAGCATGGATGGGCATGGATTGGAAGGGCAGGACTCAGGGAGAGGGGAATTGCTGGATAGGGATGAATGGAGGGGACAGATGGGCATGGATGGATATGGATTGCAGGGCAGGCCTCAGGCAGAGAGGGGAAATGCTGGATAGGGAAAAATGGAGGGGCCAGGTGACAGATGAGCATGGATGGGCATGGATTGGAAGGGCAGGACTCAGGGAGAGGGGAATTGCTGGATAGGGATGAATGGAGGGGACAGATGGGCATGGATGGATATGGATTGCAGGGCAGGCCTCAGGCAGAGAGGGGAATTGCTGGATAGGGATGAATGGAGGGGCCAGGTGACAGAGGAGCATGGATTGGACTCACACTTTCACTCTGACTCTCAAACAGTCACTCTCACATACACTCTCCCAAACATACACACTCCAAGGAAAACCTTGCTAGCGCCCGTTTCATTTGTGTCAGAAACGGGCCTTTTTTACTAGTATTAGATAAAATCAGCCACTGAGATATTGGTCATCATGAATATATCTAAACTGCAAATATATACTCGAAGTGTTACTGTCTGCAGGGCCACCGAGAGACTTAGCCGGGCCCAGGGCAGGGCCGCTGCCGCCCACCCCCCATTGTCACCACTGCCGAACCCCCTCTCCCCAGGATCGCCGCTGCAACTGAGATACCTTGAGGCTGGCAGGGATCCCGAGGCCCTGCCAGCAGAAGAATCCAGCGCTGCTCTTAGAACATAAGAATAGCCATACTAGGTCAGATCAATGGTCCATCTATCCCAGTATCCTGTTTCCAACAGTGGCCAAGCCCGGTCACAAGTACTTGCCAGAAACCCAAATAGTAGCAAGCAGGGGCGTATCTGGACTCGGGCGGTAGGGGGGGCCAGAGCCAGAGGGAGGGGGCACATTTTAGCCCCCCCCCCGGCGCCACCGATCCCCCCCCCCCCGCCATTTCCGGACCCCCCCCTCGCCACCAATGACACCCTCCCCCGCTGCTGTCACTTACCTTTGCTGGCGGGGGACCCCAAACCCCCCGCCAGCCGAGGTCCTCTCTTCCATGCAGGCTGCGCCACTGCAAGTTGCAACGCTTCCTGTTCTTCTGAGTCTGACGTCCTGCACGTACAACGCGCAGGACGTCAGACTGAATTCCAAATTCTGAGTCTGACGTTCTGCACGTTGTACGTGCAGGACGTCAGAAGAACAGGAAGCGTTGAAACTTGCATCCTGCACGGAAGAGAGGACTTCGGCTGGCGGGGGCTTGGGGTCCCCCGCCAGCAAAGATCGGCGACGGGTTGGTGGCGGGCGGGCGAGGTGGAGAGGGTCTGTGGTAGGGGGGTCCAGGGCGAAATCTGCGGGGGCCCAGGCCCCTATGGCCCCACACAGATACGCCCCTGGTAGCAAGATTCCATGCTACCAATTCCAGGGCAAGCAGTAGCTTCCCCGTGTCTGTCTCAATAGCAAACTGTGGACTTATCCTTCAGAAACTTGTCCAAACCTACCAGGCCAGCCAAAATAGTGGGAACTATTACAAAGAATAAAATTACAGAACACGTAGACAAATATGGTTTAATGGGACAGAGTCAGCATGGGTTCAGCCGAGGGATGTCTTGCCTCACCAATTTGCTTCATTTCTTTGAAGGCGTGAATAAACATGTGGATAAAGGTGAGCCGGTTGATGTAGTCTATCTGGATTTTCAGAAAGCTTTTGATAAAGTTCCTCATGAGAGACTCTTGAGAAAATGAAAGAGTCATGGGATAGGAGGCAAGGTTCTGGTGTGGATTAGGAACTGGTTATTGGACAGAAAACAAAGGGTAGGGTTAAATGGTCATTTCACTCAATGGAGGATGGTGAACAATGTAGTGCCGTAGGGATCTGTACCGGCACCGGTACTATTTAACATATTTATAAATGACTAGTACAAAAAGCCCCGTTTCTGATGCAAATGAAACGGGGGCTAGCAAGGTTTTCTTCTGTGTGCATGTGGGAGTGTGTGTGTCCCTGCCCTCTGCCCTCTCTCCCTTCCCCTGTGCTCTGTCCTCTCTGTCTCTTCCGCCCTCGGAGTCGAGTCCTTCAGTGTTAAGTTTCCTGCTCTGCTGTGTTTGTGTTACAGAGATAGTGAGGGCTTCTGCCCTCTCTCCCCTCCCCCCTCTGAGTCCTTCACTGTTACAGAGAGAGCGATTTGATTTCGTGCTTTGCTGTGTTTTCCTTCACTGTTTGTGTTACAGAGAGAGCGAGGGCGGGGCAGACACTTATGGGGAAACCGGATATCTCTCCCCCTTCACACTTCCGGCTGGAGGCTTCATTAGAACGTTGGTGGTGCCTTTTATATATAGAGATATGGAAATCATAACGACAAGTTAGGTGATCAAATTTGCAGATGATTCAAAACTATTCAAGGTTGTTAAAACACATGCGGACTGTGAAATATTGCAGGAAGACCTTAGGAAATTGGAAGACTGGGCGTCCAAATGGCAGATGAAATTTAATGAGAACAAATGCAAGGTGATGCACATTGGAAAGAATAATCCGAATCACAGTCACCCGATGCTCTTCACTCCATGCCTGCCCTGTCCCTGCGGATTCTTTTTTCTCTTGCCATGCATGCTTGGTTTCAAAACCGAGCATGCGCCTGAGGGGGAAAGCAGCCGCTCGGCACAGCGGTAGAGGCGAGCGAAGAGCAGCGCTGGAGGGGGGCCTGGCGCTGGAGGTCTCTCTCCTTCTCTTGTTGGGACATGATCAATCGAGGCCCATCAGGAGCAGAAGAGAGAAACCCTGGCGTGGGCCCCCCTCGGAGGCCGGGCCTGGGGAATTTTGGCCCCCTGCCCCCCCCCCCTTGGCGGCCCAGACTGCAAGAGTTTTGTTCTACTTTTGGCACATAGAGCACATCAACTTGGTGTTTAGATATATTCACAACGACCAATATCTCAGTGGATGATTTTATCTAATACTAATAAAAAAGGCCCATTTCTTTTTTTTTTTTTTTTTTTTTTCTTTTTTTTTTCTTTATAAGTTTTTAATTTCTTACAAGTACAAAACTTGTTACAGAAAAACAGCCAATTTTAAATTTTTAAAGTAAAAAAAAATTAAACAAGAATAAGTTTAACAGCTTTCTTAGACCTCAATTAAGGGGGGGGGAGTTACATAATCAGTGGAGATTTAAAGGTATTATTGCCAAATTATACATAACGCGGTTTATGTGCACTAATTCGTCTCTCATCATTTTACTATATTTGCATGCAGTTGTTTCATGTCCAGAAAGGATTTCAGCTGTTCTGGGTCATAAAATACATACTTTATCCCACTGAGCTTGACCAAGCATTTGCAAGGATATGCTAACAAAAATGAGCCACCTAACTTAATGACATCCTGTTTCATTAGTAAAAATAATTTTCTCCGTTCCTGAGTTACCTTAGTAACGTCAGGAAATATCCACAATTTGTTTCCAAAGAACAGTTCTTTTGAATATTTAAAGTACAACTTAAATATTGTGTTAAAGTCCTGTTCAAATACCAGGGAAACCAAGAGGGTAGCCCTTTCCGGAACAATTTCAATGGATTGTTCTAAAATTGCTGATAAGTTGTTGAGATCTACTCCTTCTACTCCGAGGCCATCTTTATTTCCTTCTTTTCCAGCAAATCTTGTTGGCAAGTAATATATTTTACTTATAGGGGGAATAAGTTCTTGCGGTATTTTCAAATTTTCCAACAAGTATTTTTTAAATAAGTCAATAGGTGTTTTACCAGGAATTTTAGGAAAATTCAGTACTCGGAGGTTTAGTCTTCTATTGAAGTTCTCAATCTGTTCGATTTTTTTGTGCATTGCCAACTGATTTTTCATTACCGTGATTTTAAATTCTTGCAATTGAACAACATCTTTTTTTAAATCTTTAACTTGTGTAGTCAGCTCTTCTTTCACCATTTCTAAGTTTTTCACCATGTCTTCACATTTCAGGGATAAAGTATTTACCTTTTCAGAGGTATTTTGAAGAGTAGAGTCAATTTTTCCCAGCATCAGCCATATCCTCTCCAGATTCACCTCCGGAGTTGTTCCGGGTCCCTCGAACACAGGGACTCCTCTTTCTCGGCTACTTTCTTGTGGTAAAGGGTCTCCGCTTGCAGCCACCTTGATCACCTCCATGGGGTCTCGGGTGCTTGCTCCCTCCACCATCATAGACGCCGGACACGGAGGACAGCTTGATTCTGGAGGCGGAGATAGCGATGTTTCAAGGCCCAATAGGGGAACCGCTCCACCGGCTGCCCCTAAAGCAGGCGTCTCCGTCTCTAATCTATGAGACGAACGCGAAAGGAAGGGCTCAATGCTGCCTTGAAGTGGAGAGGAAGCAGCTGCGAGTCGCGGAGGAATCCTCACAGCTCCTTTCCGCTTTGTATGCGGCATTTTGCGGTAGGAAAAATCTATTTCACTCGTGCAGCAAGGAGCTCTCTTCCCAGACGCGGTCACAAATCCGCCATCTTAGAAACGCCCCCCAAAAGGCCCATTTCTTAACGCAATGAAACGGGCGCTAGCAATGTAATGAGTTCCTGCCATTAATGTTTCCACGGTTGTATTCTGAATATAATTGTTGTTTACATGTGTAAGATTTCTTTATATACAATATTTTTTGTGTAAACTGTGTTACAATGTGGTAAATGTTTTCCTTGTTCAGGCCCTTCAATCAGTTTAACAATCACATCAGAAGAGCTCCTTACTCGTGAGAATGCAACATACAGTTGCCCATGTGAGAGACTGAGAGTGACAGTGTGTTTTACAGACAGTGTAAGAGAGAGATACACAGAGTGATTGAGTGTGTGGGTGATGTGTGTGAGTGACAAAGTGATTAAATGTTTGCCTTCCCTTCCGTTCTGTGCATTTGCCTCCACTGATGTTGGTACCTCCCTGTATATGATTGTTAGAGATTCAATCCACTCCACTTCCCTCCTCCAAGTTCCGTTCTGTCTGATTGGTTCTTCGTTGACAGTGAGAGCCAATGAAACACTGAACTACAGACTTACGAACCCTACACTGCCACAGTGCCACGGAGTCAGCTTCAGAATGTTGGAGGTGCTTTTTATTATATAGGCTAAGAGACTCCTGATGCAGGCCTAGTCGGCCGAAACACAGCTGTGTCGAGTCTCAGTTTTACTTATTTGGACAGTCGTCCATAGTTTGTTGAGTCATCTTCACTGATTTACTCTATACTACATACCCTTGCGGGGATTTGTTTCTTCTGACCACAGCATTAAATAAAGCTACGTATGTTCTCTTAGGCCTCCGCGGCTGGCATCATGAATTTTGTGGTTGTCTAGGTCTTGCCCCGTCTGAGTAAGTGGAACCGACGTTTCAGCCATCACGCTGGTGAAGAAAGACACTGCATGATGGTTGAAACATCGGTTCCACTTACTCAAAACTTACCAATTGGAATTATTATATCTATCCGCACACTGCATACTCTACTATGAGAAGGAACAATGATCCTGTGAACCTTAATCCGTATGTATAATACGCTTTATATACAGAAAATACTGTATAAAATTACCCTATTGAGGACAACTTCCAAAAAGTGGGTAAAAGCTACTAGACATTTGGCCACCCCTCCTTTTGAGCATAAATATGTGTTGTGACTGTGTCAGGATCTATTGCAGGGGTTCTCAAGCCCAGTCCTCAAGGGCCACATTCCTTCCAGGTTTTCAGGATTTCCACATGCAAATTTAGCTCATAAGCATCACCATGCTGGGACAGACCAAGGGCCCATCGAGCCCAGCACCCTGTCACCGACAGCGGCCAAAAGAACAAGCAATTTGTCCCGCCCATCCTAGAAATACTGTATTCCCTCATCCATTCAATAACGTTCTCTGGCTTTTTCCTCCAGGAAGCCATCCAACCCTTTTTTGAAGTCCGCTAAGTTAACCACCTTAACCACCTTTTCCGGCAGCAAATTCCAGAGTTTAACTACACGTTGAGTGAAGAAAGATTTCCTCCGATTCGTTTTAAATTTACCACGCTGCAGCTTCATCGCATGCCCCCTTGTCCTAGTATTTTTGGAAAGCGTAAGCAGACGCTCCACATCGACCCGTCCCATTCCACTCATTATCTTATAGACCTCTATCATGTCTCCCCTCAGCCGCCTTTTCTCCAAGCTGAAGAGCCCCAGCCTCTTCAGCCTATCCTGATAGGGAAGCTGTCCCATCCCCTGTATCATCTTTTGTCGCCCTTCTCTGCTCGTACTTATTCATTATGGAAATCCTGAAAGCTGGACTTGGGAAACCCCTGATCTATTGTTTCGTTTTCAGTGAAGCTGCTCTTTCTCACCCCTTCAGAAGCTGTCGCCCCTAAGCAGCTCACTTGCTGACCTCATGGTTAAGCTGGCCCTGGCCAGTGGGATCCCCTTTTGGGAGAGTCAATCAGCCCTATCCCATTGGCAATTCCAGGGGTGATGAGCGATGAGAATACTGCTGTGTTTCTAGCATGCTACTCTCCTTGCCACAATGTCGCAAGAAGTGAAAGAATAAAATAAAATCTGCCAAATTAATCCCTATATTATTTCAGTTATAAAAGCTGCAAATGAATCAGCAAATTGCCGAAAGATGCTATACGAACGACAGACCTGAAATGTAAACAGGAGGCTTGGAATATGTGGTTAAAATGCTCTTCATTTATGTAAATTAAACCTTTTAGAGAATGTTAATATAAGCAATGAATTATTTACTATTGTTCTGCAAACCTCTACTGAAATTAAAAAAAACAAAACAAAAAAAACACTTTAAGCAACTGCACCTTGATCAAGGTGTAGGGATCCCTAGCTCCCAGTGGCATAGCAAGGGGGGGGCGGGAGGGGCGGTCCGCCCCAGGTGTCAGCTCAGGGGGGGTGCTCCCTGCCAGCTCCCCCCCTCAGCGCATCGACACCCCCCCCCCGACCAGCTCCCGCACCCTACCTTTAAAAAGAATATCGGAATCAGAGGCGCAGCGCCTCGCGCCTGCCCTGCACGTAAAAGAAATGTGGACCATCGGGCCTTCCCTCGCTCTATCTGTCCCGCCCTCCGCTGACGCAACTTCCTATTTCCGCAAGGGCGGGGCAGGCGCGAGGCGCTGTGCCTCGCCTCGGATTCCGATATTCTTTTTAAAGGTAGGGTGCGGGAGCTGGTCGGGGAGGGGGTGTCGATGCGCCGAGGGGGGGGTATGTCATCGTGCTGCACCCGGGAGGGGGGGGTGCAACGGCGAACCACCCCGCCCCGGGTGGCAACCCCCCCCTGCTACGTCACTGCCAGCTCCTGACATAATTAATTTGCATAATGCATCCCTGTGAGGTGGTTTATAGAGCTCTGCCACTCACTGGGGGATACCACATTTGTGTGGCAATAAAAGAGGCCACACAAAAAAAATTCAGCCCACCACGCCATGCCCCTGTGTCGCAGTGTCACGTTGAGTCCCCCCTCCCCACCAAGAAAGCCAGATTCTGTAAGCAGCGAAAATACTGGTAAAGTAACAGAAATGCATTTTCTTCCGTGCTAAGTACAAAATGAACTGCATTGGCTCCCAATCAAAGAACGCATCACCTTCAAAATCTGCACGACTGTTCATAAAATTATTTACGGCGAGGCACCGGGATACGTGACAGACCTTATTGACCTGCCAACCAGAAACACCACAAAATCTGCACGATCATACCTAAACCTCCACTACCCAAGCAGCAAAGGACTCAATGTAAGCCGCATTGAGCCTGCCATGAGTGGGAAAGCGCGGGATACAAATGTAACAAAAAAAAATATATATATATATATATATATAAATCCACCTGTGCATCCAGCTTTTCCTACTTAAGCGCACAACTATGGAACGCACTGCCAAAAACAGTAAAAACTATGCCAGACCACCTTAAATTCCGGAAAGCACTAAAAACAGACCTGTTCAGAAGAGCATACCCCACCGACCCAACGTAAAAATACATGGACATTACCTGACTCCTCCTCCCTCCCTCCCCCCCTAAATTCCCCCCAATTGTACCTACCATACACGTACCTTATCTACCACAATATCACCTTGTATTCATTCACACCATGTATTTGTTCAGACCGGAATCGGCTAACGCCGTTAACGGTACTATGTAAGCCACATTGAGCCTGCAAAAAGGTGGGAACATGTGAGATACAAATGCAACAAATAAAATAAACATGACATACTCAGGAAATGCCTAAACACGTACATTTCATGAGTATGTCCCTCTTTCTTTTCCCTCCCATCCATGAGCAGCATATCCCCCTCTTCTCGTCTGTCCATCCACATCTATGTATTTCCCTCTTTTCCCTCCCTCTTCTCCTCCCCCCCCCCCACATGTATGTCCCCTCTGCAATTTTTTTTCCAGTCTCCCTCCACCCACCTTTTTTTACAGCTCTCTCCACCCACCCACATGACTCCAACCGCATCTCATCCCCTCCTGTCCCATACCTTTATCATGCCTGGTGGTCTAGCGCCTCTTCAGAGTGGGAAAGAGCCCCCTTGCTTCTGGGGAAGTCTCGCAAGGCCACCGCTGGAATTCACGGCAGCCATTTTGAAGTGGTGCTGGCAGCAAGCGGTTTGCGGTAGCCCTCGGCAGGAAAAAGGGGGCTCTTCCCTGCCACTAGACCATCAGGCACAATAAAGTACGGTAAGGGAGGGGAGTGGAGTGGAGGACACCCTGAGGCCCACCCACAAACCCGGACAAACAGGCAGGCTGGCAAAACCCACCCGGATGCCCTGCGGTGTCTTCAAAAGGAGGACATGTTCGGGTCAACCTGGACGTATGGTACACCTAACCCTCACCCTTAAGAATAGTCCCATAGACAGCCTGAGCCACCTTAAGAGTCCTAGTTCCACCCAAGAGGAAGTGAGCCGGGAGGAGGGGTGGAGCCAGAACCAGGAAGTATATAAGACGGGGCCTGACTGAGGTTAAGGAGGCCCTGATACAGAGGCCCTGGAGTGTGGGTCTCCACATCATAGTGTGTAGAAGCTACCTGACCTGATACAAGGTAGGCTAAGCTTTAAGCCTCATAAGAATGTTGTTCTTGGGGTCTGGCTGGAAGCAGACCTGTTTGTGAATACGTGGACTTAAAGCTAGTAGTTACAACCTGTGTAAAGGTTGCCTCTGAACCTAAGAGGGTGGTGGATGCTTGGAATGCCCTCCCGCGGGAGGTGGTGGAGATGAAAACGGTAACGGAATTCAAACATGCGTGGGATATGCATAAAGGAATCCTGTGCAGCAGGAATGGATCCTCAGAAGCTTAGCTGAAATTGGGTGGCAGAGCAGGTGGGGGGAAGAGGGGTTGGTGGTTGGGAGGCTAGGATAGGGGAGGGCAGACTTATACGGGGTCTGTACCAGAGCCGGTGATGGGAGACGGGACTGGTGGTTGGGAGGCGGGAAATACTGCTGGGCAGACTTATACGGTCTGTGCCCTGAAAAAGACAGGTACAAATTCAAGATATGAGTTTATCTTGGGCAGACTAGATGGACCATGCAGGTCTTTTTCTGCCGTCATCTACTATGTTACTATGTTATATTCTTTTTTCACTGTACCTGTGGGATAACAGGCTTCAGTAATGGTTTAATAAAGGAGTTTTGTTTTACTTCCCCCTTTGTTTGGCTGTACTTTTAAGAGGGCCTCCTTCCCAACTCGATTCACCAAATCACAATCTGTATCATATCACCCCTGTTTCTCCTTTCCTCCAAGGTATACATGTTCAGGTCAGCAAGTCACTCCTCGTACGGTTTGCAACGCAAATCCCATACCATTTTTGTAGCTTTTCTTTGCACCGCTTCCAGTCTTTTTACGTCTTTAGCAAGATACGGCCTCCAAAACTGAACACAATACTCCAAGTTGGGCCTCACCAATGACTTGTAGAGGGGCATCAACACCTCCTTTCTTCTGCTGGTTATGCCCCTCTCTATGCAGCCTAGCATCCTTCTGGCCACGGCTGTCGCCTTGTCGCATTGTTTCTTCACCTTCAGATCCTCCGACACCAACACCCCAAGGTCTCTTTCCTGAGTCGAGCTTACTAATCTCACCCCTCCTATCCGGTATCTCTCTTTTGGGTTTCTGCACCCCAAGTGCATCACTCTACACTTCTTGGCATTAAATTTTAACTTTGTACAATTTTCCTTTTTATTTTTAGTTTTTTATATATGGTCTTTAATTTATTTGCTCTATCCTATACTTAGCCGGTGGTGGGAGGCAGGGCTGGTGGTTGGGAGGTGGGGATAGTGCTGGGCAGACTTATACGGTCTGTGCCAGAGCCGGTGGTGGGAGGCGGGGCTGGTGGTTGGGAGGCGGGGATAGTGCTGGGCAGACTTATACGGTCTGTGGCAGAGCTGGTAGTAGGAGGCGGGACTGGTGGTTGGGAGGCGGGGATAGTGCTGGGCAGACTAATACGGTCTGTGCCAGAGCCGCTGGTGGGAGGCAGGGCTGGTGGTTGGGAGGCAGGGATAGTGCTGGGCAGACTTATACGGTCTGTGCCCTGAAAAAGACAGGTACAAATCAAGGTAAGGTATACACATATGAGTTTTGTCTTGTTGGGCAGACTGGATGGACCGTGTGGGTCTTTTTCTGCCGTCATCTACTATGTTACTACAAGCAACCTAGGCTATTCCTAGGTAGCTTAAACTTAAAAGTGAACAGTGCTCAGTTGTGCATATTACCAGTCAATCCGTATGATTGGTATATGTTGTAATCTGGCGGAGTGGCCTGACCGACCGTTCACTTGTCTATTAGATTGTAAGCTCTTTGAGCAGGGACTGTCTCTCTTTGTTAAATTGTACAGCGCTGCGTAACCCTAGTAGCGCTCTAGAAATGTTAAGTAGTAGTAGTAGTAGTGGTTAGGGTGGTGGACTTTGGTCCTGGGGAACTGAGGAACTGAGTTCGATTCCCACCTCAGGCACAGGCAGCTCCTTGTGACTCTGGGCAAGTCACTTAACCCTCCATTGCCCCATGTAAGCCGCATTGAGCCTGCCATGAGTGGGAAAGCGCAGGATACAAATGTAACAAAAATAGATACTATTGGAGATTCTACGTGGAATGTTGCTACTATTGGAGATTCTACATGGAATGTTGCTATTCCACTAGCAACATTCCATGTAGAAGGCTGCGCAGGCTTCTGTTTCTGTTTCTGTGAGTCTGACGTCCTGCACGTCAGACTCACAGAAGCAGAAGCCTGCGCGGCCATGAGGAACTGAGTTTGATTCCCACTTCAGGCACAGGCAGCTCCTTGTGACTCTGGGCAAGTCACTTAACCCTCCATTGCCCCAGGTAAAAATAAGTACCTGTATACAATATGTAAGCCGCATTGAGCCTGCCACGAGTGGGAAAGCGCGAGGTACAAATGTAACAAAAATAAAATAGATACTATTGGAGATTCTACATGGAATGTTGCTATTCCACTAGCAACACTCCATGTAGAAGGCTGCGCAGGCTTCTGTTTCTGTGAGTCTGACGTCCTGCACAGACTCACAGAAGCAGAAGCCTGCGCGGCCACATTGGTGATCTGCAAGGGCCGACTTCTACATGGAATGTTGCTAGTAGAATAGCAACATTCCATGTAGAATCTCAAATAGTAGCAACAGTGGAGGAGTGGCCTAGTGGTTAGGGTGGTGGACGTTGGTCCTGGGGAACTGAGGAACTGAGTTCGATTCCCACTTCAGGCACAGGCAGCTCCTTGTGACTCTGGGCAAGTCACTTAACCCTCCATTGCCCCATATAAGCCGCATTGAGCCTGCCATGAGTGGGAAAGCGCGGGGTACAAATGTAAACAAAAATAAATAAATACATCATCGCACTGCGACCCTCCCTGCCTCCACCTTTCACCTTTCAGAGTATTCTTGCAAGTTTATAATTGTTCATATGCTTAAACTGCAATTGCACTTATCTGAAAGTGGGGACCCGTGTCACCGTTGCCTTGTGCATACTATCAAATGTCATCCGGGGTGAACGGTAACCCGTGCTGGTGTGTTCGTGCTCTTTAAAATTACTCCAATCTCTCTTGTATTCTGGAGTCCATATATCTCTCTCCTATCATGTCTTCCCGACACAAGCTGTGTTTCGCAAAAGTTTGCGACCTCAGGGGAATATATGAATCCTACACATTAAAGCAGGTGGGGGGAAGAGGGGTTGGAGGTTGGGAGGCGAGGATAGTGGAGGGCAGACTTATACGGTCTGTGCCAGAGCCGGTGATGGGAGGCGGGACTGGTGGTTGGGAGGCGGAAAATACTGCTGGGCAGACTTGTACAGTCTGTGCCCTAAATAAGGCAGGTACAAATCAAGGTAAGGTTTACACATATGTTTGTCTTGTTGGGCAGACTGGATGGACCATGCAGGTCTTTTTCTGCCGTCATCTACTATGTTACTATGTTATTATGTTACTTTCAAATATATATCTCTCTCACCATAGAGCTGTAGTTCTCATATTCTCTGCTCATCATGAATTGAATTTTCATCTATGTTTAATTCTATAACTAATCATATAACTCCTGGCATATCCGGTGCGAGACATCCTCCCTGCTCCCGACTCTCCTCTCAAAATGACGCCAACGCATGCGCTGTCCTCTTTATAGCAACTTTACCTTAGCTCCTCCTCGCATATTTCTAGACCAACAGCCACTCAATCTCCCGATTTAGCCCACGTGGTATGACTGTATCCCATTGGAAGATACTCCGTTGTTCTCTATTTTTTTTAATGCCCTTGCTACGTCAGCACCCCGCAGTAATTGTATCTGGGTTAATACAGTCTATTTTACATCTTCCAATGTTTGCTTCATCTCTTTCCAATGATCTGCTAAGGGGGCCTCTTTGTTTTGAATCCTAAGGTTGCTGATGTGTTCTGCTATTCGCTGCTTTATTTTCCCAGTTGAGTAACCAATGTACCATTTTGCACATGGGTACGTTATCCCATAGACTACTTGTGATCAGGGGCGTAGCCAGACAACAGATTTTGGGTGGGCCTAGGCAAGAAGTGGGTGGGCACCAAGTGTTCCCCCTCCTCCCCCCCCCCCCCCAACCACCAAAAAAAATATCTCAGCTGGCGAGAAAATGCTTCTTTCCACCTTGGCAGTCTGCAGCAGGCATGCCCTGAAAACTGAGCATGCGTAGGTGCCGGTATCATGGAGAATAGCGTTTTCGTTACCATCAGGGGGAAGTCTTCAGCTGGCGGAGCTTAGGATCCCCACCAGATACCACTAAACGTGTGCTACTGTTGGGTGGGCCTGAATCCTAAGTGGGTGGGCCCTGGCCCACCCAGGCCCACCCATAGCTACGCCACTGCTTGTGATGACTCACAGTCAGTGTTGGATCGAATTATATAAGGCTTTCCGGTTACAGGGTGTCGAACCTGCTGGCCCAGAAGAACATATTTGCAATACACACACCAGGTGCAAAGGGTGTGTCCCCCCTCTGTTATAGCTGTCCTATTCATATCATCATCTATACTATGTTGAAATAGCTCCCCCGTATTTTTTGCTCGTGTTTGTGCAAATATCAGCTCTTCATCAAAGTGTAGCAAAGATAATTTCGGCCAATGTTTTTTAATTATGTTTTTTACTTGCCCTGAGCGGGACGAATACAGCAATACACAGGTAAGCAGGTTCCGCTGATCCTCTGATTTTCTGCTGGGCTGTAATAGCCATTCTTGATGTGTGCTTAGCGCCCCTCGCTCGAAACCGATTATACATCTCCGATGCCTTTTCCCTAAAGTCTTCCTCACTACTGCATAATTTTCAGATTCTTAAAAATTGTCCGGTTGGGATCCCAGTCTTAACAGCATATGGATGATGGCTTCTAAAATGTAACAAAGTATTTGTATCCGTGGGTTTTCTGAAAATGGTAGTAATAAATCTATTACATTGAAATGTAATTGTGATGTCCAGAAAGTTTATTGACAGTCCACCCTTTAACGACTCAAACTTTCCATTATACTGATTTGGCCGGCTTCAGGAGATGGCTGGCCATCTCCCGATTTGTCGGAAGATGGCCAGCGATCTCTTTCGAAAATAAGCTGGATATTAACATAGTAAATGACGACAGATAAAGACCTGAACGGTCCATCCAGTCTGCCCAACAAGATAAACTCATTTTACATGGTATGTGATCCTTTATATGTATACCCGAGTTTGATTTGTACTTGCCATTCTCAGGGCACAGACCATAGAAATCTGGCCAGCACTGGTTTCACTTCCCAATTACCGGCGTCGCCACCCAATCTCCGCTAAGATTCCACGGAACCATTCCTTCTAAACAGGATTCCTCTGTGTTTATCCCACCCACGTTTGAATTCCATTACCGTTTTCATCTCCACCACCTCCCGCGGGAGGGCATTCCACATCTCCACCACCCTCTCCGTGAAAAAATACTTCCTGACATTAGTCCCGAGTCTGCCCCCCTTCAACCACTGCAAGGCAGTTTAGCAAGAGTCTAATAAGCAGAAACAATATTCACCTATGGCAGAAAACCTGTCTCCCATCTTGCGTCTTAATATACTGCAGATGTCTCTTGGGTAAACATGAATTCGTCAGGTTTCAACTTTTTATTTTTGGAGATTTTTTTTTCTACAGCCCTCTACCAATAATGCTGGCATCAAACCACCTAAGCCTCCAGCTCCATTGCAGACCAGAGGCCTTCGTGCTTCTGAAACTTGGGTGAAATTTCCACGGCAGTAGAGTCAAGTGAGCACAAAGGGCAGAGCAGGAAATCAAAACAAAGCCAGGAAATGAGGCCTACTTCACAGAGAAGAAAAGCGTGTACCGTTATAGCAGCTGAATTTTCTAAAATTTAAAAATACATAAAGCTACAGTTCCACTATGAATCATCAATTTCTCAGCCCTCCCAGAAATGCTTCAAAACACCCTCAATTGCTTTTATATTTCTTCAGCACAGCAAGAGCCCCTGTGCTCCAAGCGACTAGAGCAGTCCAATTAAGCTACTTAGGAACCCCAAAGCCTTTCTTGGTACACAAAATCATTTCTCATTATAATGAAACTCGTTTTCTTTCCATTGTTTGGGTAAGGTAGCAAAAAGGAGGTCTACGTCCACTTCCAGCACCGGCTTTCTCTCGTTTCCTCTTGAAACAATAGCAGAATGGAAAGGTCAGCCAAGCCTCGTCCTATCCTGTCTGTTCTTCGCTTTATTGACTTCCTCTCCGCACTATGTATAATGGATATTCGGCTGTGAATCTGCCAGTTGTTACTGGCAATTTGATCACATTCTCAGAGATAAATAAGCTATGATTTCAAGGGGGGGTTTATACTTAAAGATTTAGCAATTGAAATCGGCTAGCCTTCTGGTAAAAGAGAACTTCAAGAGCGGATAAATAAAATACTACGGTACGCTTAAGAAGGGAGGATACTGTGAGAGTGTTGGATAGAGAGTGTTTTATTGTTAGTGAGGTTTTCATAATAAAGATTGTAAAAGTTAATGCACACAATAATGTGTTTGTAGTATGTTTAAAAGAAAAAAAAGTAATGTATTAGTCAAGTGGTTGTGGCATTTAATATATGTGACTAATTCAGCGCTGCGTGCGTCTGGTAGCACTATACATAGTAACATAGTAGATAACGGCAGAAAAAGACTCGCACGGTCCATTCAGTCTGCCCAACAAGATAAACTCATATGTGCTACTTTTTGTGTATACCCTGCTTTGATTTGTACCTTACCTTGACTTACCTTGATTGTAAGTCTGCCCAGCACTATCCCCGCCTCCCAACCACCAGCCCCGCCTCCCACCACCGGCTCTGGCACAGACCGTATAAGTCTGCCCAGCACTATTCCCGCCTCCCAATCAGCCCCCCCCCCCATCCCACCACCGGCTCTGCCACCCAATCTCGGCTAAGCTTCTGAGGATCCATTCCCTCGGAACAGGATTCCTTTATGTTTATCCCACGTATGTTTGAATTCCGTTACCGTTTTCCTCTCCACCACCTCCCGCGGGAGAGCATTCCAAGCATCCACCACTCTCTCCGTGAAAAAATACTTCCTGACATTTTTCTTGAGTCTGCCCCCCTTCAATCTCGTATTGTGCCCTCTAGTTCTACCGCCTTCCCATCCCCGGAAAAGGTTTGTTTGCGGATTCATACCTTTCAGATATTTGAACGTCTGTATCATATCACCCCTGTTTCTCCTTTCCTCCAGGGTATACATGTTCAGGTCCACAAGTCTCTCCTCATACGTCTTGTAACGCAAATCCCATACCATTCTCGTAGCTTTTCTCGTAGCTTTTCTTTGCACCGCTTCAATTCTTTATGCAAATGCTAATAATAATAATTATTATTATTATTGTGAATTTACCCTGGGGTTGGTAATATGAATATTCATTGTGGATATCCTGAAAAGCTGGACTGGCTGGGGTGCCTCCAGGACTAGGGTTGGGAACCACAGTCCTATACTATTACTTTGGATTGTAAGTTGCCCAGATGGGCCGTCTGATGGGCGGAGTAGTAAATTAAATACAAAATTTTTAAATATATCTAATCTGTTCTTTGCCTTTAGTACAGTCTCAGTGTCCACAGCTTATGTCTTCAAACTGAATTACCAGACACGCCTGGACACGTTTTCACAGCACATAAGAACAAAATATGCAGTCAGTTGCCTTGGATCCAAGGCGGAAGAGGTCACTAGACCACCAGGGCAGTAGTAACTAAGGGGAGGGGAGGCTAGCAATCTGCCCGTTTGTTCCGATTTCTGGACAAACGGGCAGGCTGGCGAGCCCGCCCACCAGCCTGCCCGTTTCGTCCAGAAATCCGGACAAACGGGCAGATTGGCAAAACCCGCCCGGTTGCCCAGACATGTCCTCAAAAGGAGGACATGTCCAGGTAAACCCGGACATACGGTAACCCTAACCACCTGGCTACCGCGTGCCCCAGGCACTAATTCAATATTTTATGCATATCCGATACGCGCTGCACAAAATATTTTTTATTTTCGACTGCATGGCGCTAACTGGGCGGTAATTGGCACTGTATTCATGCTGACGATTACCGCGTGAGACCTTACCACTAAGTCAATGAGTGGCAGTAAGTTCTCAGGCCCAAATGGACATGTGCCAATTTAAATTTTGCCGCAAATCCATTTTCAGGCAAAGAAAAAAAAGGCCTTTTTTGCAGGCACGCTGAAAAATGGACCTGTGCGCGTTCAATACAAGTGCCTACAACAGCGCAGGCCATTTTCAGCGCACCTTAGTAAAAGGACCCCTGAGAAAGTTATTTGTGGGGGCTGCTCAGACCTCTGAAATTTATTGCTAATATCTCTTCAGTCTTTGAATTCACTTGCATATTTTAGAAATATTTTCATTGAATTTTACATTTTGTAATCCTGTGATTTTCTTCTATTCTACAGCTTGATTATTATAGTTTATTTATGTTTTTATATCCTTGTAATCTGCTATCAACCCATTATTTTGGATGGGTCCAGAATACAAGAACTGATGATGATTGAAGGGGGGCAGACTCAAGAAACATGTCAGGAAGTATTTTTTCATGGAGAGAGTGGTGGATGCTTGGAATGCCCTCCCGCGGGAGGTGGTGGAGAGGAAAACGGTAACAGAATTTAAAAATGCGTGGGGTAAACATAAAGGAATCCTGTTCAGAAGGAATGGATCCTCAGGAGCTTAGCCGAGATTGGGTGGCAGAGACAGTGGTGGGAGGCGGGGCTAGTGCTGGGCAGACTTCTACGGTCTGTGCCCTGAAAATGGCAGATACAAATCAAAGTCAGGCATATACATAAAGTAGCACATATGAGTTTATCTTGTTGGGCAGACTAGATGGACCGTACAGGTCTTTCTCTGCCGTCATCTACTATGTTACTATGATGTAAATTAAATTAAGGGAGTCTTTTACTAAGCAGCGGTAAGCCCAAAACAAACGTACCTCTTGCTAATCCGGATCTACCACCGAGCTACCGCCGCAGCCCGGTGGTAGTTCTCACCCCCAGCGCACGCCACTTTTTTTTTTTTTTTAATTACATTTGTACTCCGCGCTTTCCCACTCATGGCAGGCTCAATGCGGCTTACATATTATATACAGGTACTTATTTGTACCTGGGGCAATGGAGCACTTCCAGTGCTACAAAAGTATTTTCATTTTTGTAGCGCCGGTGGTTACCTGACGGTAATCAGGCAGTGCTGCCCATTGATCATGTGCGACGTGAGGGGAAAAGCAGCCGCAGGACAGGCAATGCGGTGGAGAACAGCGCTAGAGGAAGGCTTATTTTTGTGGTCTGGCTATGGGGCAGTCCTGGTGGGGTGGGGGGCCGGCAGCAGCGGCCCTACCCCGGACCCGGCTCAGTGTCTCTGCGGTCTTGTTAGTTTTTGTCTGTGCTAATGTCTACATCCAGGGCCGCCGAGAGGGGGGGGGCAAAATTCCCTGGTCCCGGGCCTCCAAGGGGGGCCCGGCGCCGGGGTCAGGCTACCAGCGCTGCAGTCCCCTGTCTCACCTGCCTGCCTCCACGGCTCCGGGCCCCCTTCATTCAAAGCGGCAGTCACTTATCGCGTCTCTTCTGGCCTTCCCTCCCTGTGTCCCGCCCTCGCGGAAACCGGAAGTTACATCAGAAGAGGGCGGGACACAGGGAGGGAAGGCCAGGAGAGCCGCGATCTGCGACTGCCGCTTTGAATGAAGGGGGCCCAGAGCTGTGGAGGCAGGCAGGTGAGACCGTGGACGGCAGCGGCGGGGAGGGGGGCAGAGGGGGCAGTGGGGGGAGGAGGCGGGGCGGCCTTGCCCCGGGCACGGCCTAATTCCTCAGCGGCTCTGTCTATATCACATTAAAGACCCAAACAAAATGCTTAACACAGCTTAGTAAAATGCCCCCAAAGTTCTCTGCATGTTCAGGAAGTGTTTTACATAAGTACATAAGTAATGCCATACTGGGAAAAGACCAAGGGTCCATCGAGCCCAGCATCCTGTCCACGACAGCGGCCAATCCAGGCCAAGGGCACCTGGCAAGCTTCCCAAACGTACAAACATTCTATACATGTTATTCCTGGAATTGTGGATTTTTCCCAAGTCCATTTAGTAGTGGTTTATGGACTTGTCCTTTAGGAAACCGTCTAACCCCTTTTTAAACTCTGCCAAGCTAACTGCCTTCACCATGTTCTCCGGCAACGAATTCCAGAGTTTAATTACGCGTTGGGTGAAGAAACATTTTCTCCGATTTGTTTTAAATTTACTACACTGTAGTTTAATCGCATGCCCCCTAGTCCTAGTATTTTTGGAAAGCGTGAACAGATGCTTCACATCCACCTGTTCCACTCCACTCATTATTTTATATACCTCTATCATGTCTCCCCTCAGCCGTCTCTTCTCCAAGCTGTATAGCCCTAGCCTCCTTAGTCTTTCTTCATAGGGAAGTCGTCCCATCCCCGCTATCATTTTAGTCACCCTTAGCTACACCTTTTCCAATTCTACTATATCTTTCTTGAGATGCGGCGACCAGAATTGAACACAATACTCAAGGTGCGGTTTTATTTGTACTTTTAGCATTCTGAAGTGCAATTCCATTAAAGTTTTAGAAGCGTTGCAATTATTTTCCCAACGTGCTTCCAGTAAATGAGATCAGACAACAAGACAAAGCTGTCTCCAGAAACATCCTTTTTTTTTTGGATTTGATTCCTACAGCACAGAACTGAATCTCTATATTTTGAAAAAAAGAAGCCAGTGTTCAGATACAAATGAATGGTGGACATGTTGCAGATTTCTGGAAGATCAAAGTTTTCTGGCACCAAAATAATTGTCAAATACATCAGAGATATAACAATACACAGAACTATTACTGCAGCGTTTCATATCCTCTCTCTGCCTCCCCCAGGGCAAGATTAGGCCATAGACAAAGTAGGCATGTGTCTAGGCCCCACATGTTAAAATCAATGACTCCCCAAGGCAGAATCGGAACCCTCACTGCCTGCAGGAAATTAGTCTATTCCCCCCCCCCCCCCCCCCCCCCCACACACACCCTCTGTGAAATATGTTCCAGCTGGCAGGAGGAATCATAGTAACATAGTAGATGACGGCAGAAAAAGACCTGCATGGTCCATCCAGTCTGCCCATGATAAACTCATATGTGTATACCTTACCTTGATTTGTACCTGCCTTTTTCAGGGTACAAGTCTGCCCAGCAGTATTTCCCGCCTCCCAACCACCAGTCCCGCCTCCCATCACCGGCTCTGGCACGGACCGTATAAGTCTGCCCTCCACTATCCTCGCCTCCCAACCACCAACCCCTCTTCCCCCCACCTGCTCCGCCATCCAATTTCAGCTAAGCTTCTGAAGATCCATTCCTGCTGCACAGGATTCCTTTATGCACATCCCACGCATGTTTGAATTCCGTTACCGTTTTCATCTCCACCACCTCCCGCGGGAGGGCATTCCAAGCATCCACCACCCTCTCCGTGATCAGCATTTCTTATACTACGCATCTGGTGGTTTTATTCTCCAGTCAGACCCTTAAGGGGCTCCCCATTCATGGGAGTTTCTACACGTATTT
The DNA here is from genome assembly GCF_901765095.1 of Microcaecilia unicolor. Classification (NCBI taxonomy): domain Eukaryota; kingdom Metazoa; phylum Chordata; class Amphibia; order Gymnophiona; family Siphonopidae; genus Microcaecilia; species Microcaecilia unicolor. The sequence continues at coordinate 359,643,796 of NC_044034.1, read as the reverse complement.
ATATTTTAAGGTACCCAGTGCACTGGTTTGCCAAGGACCACCAAAGGGTTAATGCTGCCCCGCTTTTTTTTTCAACTGGGAGTCTTTTCCTCTTCACCAAAGCCTGCAACAGTCTCTGTCTCAAAACATTTATCCACTCATCTCTTTCTCAAGCTACAAATTTCTCACCTGAACGGGCTGACATCTAATCCTAAAGATCAAGTGCATGAACCTGTTTTTTTTTTTCTTCACACAGACTGTTCTGCTCATGTATTTGGTATTTCAACATTCAGTTCCTCCCTATTTTGCAGGAGTAAGAATGAAGATAGGAACCTTCGATGGATTAATGTATTCTTGTCTGTTGAGTTTAGTGTTTGTACTGATTAAGGATGATTGTCTGTTTGGAATTTTCTTTAATGGAGTTCTTTTCTTTCTCGGTTTTAGTCTGTACACCACTTTGACCTGCTTGCTCAGTTAAAGCAGTGTGTGGAGGGGCATAATTGCATGGCGCCGGCCATGTCTGGGGCGGCTCCGCAAGTGGGCGGTCGGAGCCAACCGCATTTTCGAAAAAAGATGCCCGGCCATCTTTTCTTTCGCTAATACGGTTGGGGACGGCTAAATCTCAACATTTAGGTCAAATGTTGAGATCGCCGGGTTTAGAGATGGCTGGCTTCGGTTTTCGGCCATAATGGAAACCGGGCCCGGCCATCTCAAACCCGGCGAAATGCAAGGTATTTGGTCATGGGAGGAGCCAGCATTTGTAGTGCACTGCTCCCCCTCACATGCCAGGACACCAACCGGGCACCCTAGGGGGCACTGCAGTGGACTTCAAAAATTGCCTTGGGTGCTGAGCCCCCCAAATCCCCCCCAAATCCCACTCCCCACAACTGTACACCACTACCATAGCCCTAAGGGGTGAAAGGGGGTGCCTACATGTGGGTACAGTGGGTTTTGGGGGGGGTTGGAGGGCTCCCATTTACCACCACAAGTGTAACAGGTAGGGGGGGGATGGGCCTGGGTCCACCTGCCTGAAGTGCACTGCACCCACAAAAAACTGCTCCAGGTACCTGCATACTGCTGTCAGGGAGCTGGATATGACATTTCAGACTGGCATAGAGGCTGGCAAAAAAATGTTTAAATATTTTTGGGGGGATGGGAGGGGTTTGGTGACCACTGGAGTTGTAAGGGGAGGTCATCCGGTCAATTGGGGCACTTTTTTGAGGCTTGTCATAAAAATAAATGGACCAAGTGAAGTCAGCGAAATGCTCATCAGAACCGGCCATCTTTTTTCCATTATCGGGCGAAGCCGGCCATCTCGTAACCATGCCCCGGTCCTGCCTTCTGTACCCTGCACCTTTTTAATCAGGGCCGGCTCACCTGCCCGCCCTCAGGTCCCCGACTTTCCATTTGTGCTGCCCTGTGTTAAAACCTTATATTTTACCTCGTCGCAGCGGTGAAGCAGCAGGCAGGCTCACCTCCAGCCTTCCTTTCTCTCTCAGCGTCCTGCCTTCCTCTGATGTAATTTCCTTTCTGCGAGGGCGGGACGCTGAGAGGGAAGAGAAGCGAGGAGGCGAGCCTGCCTGCTACCTTCATTGCCACTGCAACTTGAAGTAAAATAAAAGATTTCAATTCAGGGCAGCATGAATGGAAAGTCAGGGAGCTGAGGGCGAGCAGGTGGAGCTGGGGTTGGAACAAACTCAGGGGCAGGTGGAGGCTGGGGTAAGTCACTGGACATGGATGGGAGGGGAGGTTAGGGGGCAAAAGAGAATCGCTGGACATGAATGGGAGGGGAGGATAGGGACAAAGGAGAATCGCTGGACATGGATTGGAGGAGAGGGCAGGGGAGAGAGAAGAGAATCACTGGACATGGATGGCAGGGAAGGATAGGGGCAAAGGAGAATCACTGGACATGGAGGGGAGGGCAGAGGAGAATCACTGGACATGGATGGGAGGATAGGGGCAAAGGAGAATCACTGGACATGGAGGGGAGGGCAGAGGAGAATCACTGGATATGGATGGGAGGGAAGGATAGGGGCAAAGGAGAATCGTTGGACATGAATGGTTAGGGGTGGGCAGAGAAGAATCACTGGACATGGATGGGAGGATAGGGGCAAAGGAGAATCACTGGACATGGAGGGGAGGGCAGAGGAGAATCACTGGATATGGATGGGAGGGAAGGATAGGGGCAAAGGAGAATCGTTGGACATGAATGGTTAGGGGTGGGCAGAGAAGAATCACTGGGCATGGATGGGAGGATAGGGGCAAAGGAGAATCACTGGACATGGAGGGGAGGGCAGAGGAGAATTGCTGGACATGGATGGGAGGGAAGGATAGGGGCAAAGGAGAATCGTTGGACATGGATGGTTAGGTGTGGGCAGAGGAGAATCGCTGGACATGGATTGGAGGGAAGGATAGGGGCAAAGGAGAATCGCTGGACATGGATGGGAGGGGAGGCCAGGGGAGCGAGGAGATGGATGGGAGGGTAGAGAGGAGAGTTGCTGGACATGGATGGAGATGCACATGGAGGGGAGGGGAGAGAGGAGAAATGCTGGACATGGATGGAGTGGAGAGCAGGGAAGAGAGGAGAAATGTTGGAGGGAAGGAAAGACAGAGGAAGGAGATGCACATGGAAATGCTGGACATGGATGGAGTGGAGAGCAGGGAAGAGAGGAGAAATGTTGGAGGGAAGGAAAGACAGAGGAAGGAGTTGCTGGACATGGATGGAGATGCACATGGAGGGGAAGGGTGAGAGGAGAAATGCTAGACATAAATGGAGGGAAGGGAAGACCGAGGAGGAGATGCACATGGATTTAGGGGAGAGAGGAGACATTCTGGACACGGAGGGGAGGGAAGACAGAGGAAGGAGATGCACATGGATGGAGGGGAGGAGAGTGAGTTGAAATACTGGACATGGATGGAGAGGAGGGAAGAGAGAGGAAGTCAGATGAACATGGATGGAGGGGAGGAGAGAGGAGAAATGCTGGACATAGATGGAGGGAGAAAAGGAAAAATGCTGGACATGGATTGAAGAGAGAGGAAGGAGATGCTTATGGATGGAGGGGAGGGAAGAATAGGAAAGAGATGCATACTGACAGAGATGAGGGAAAGGAAAAAGAGGAGAAAAACTGCACATGGATGGAGAAAATAGGCAAAAGCTGGATCCACTCTATACCTCCTCCAGTCAAGTCTGCGGAGGACCCAGCTTTTACCTATGGATGCAGGGCAAGAAATGAAGAAGAAAGAAGGAAAGTAAAGAAATAAATGGAAAGGAAGCCGTAGAAACGGAGTTAAGGGAACAGATATAGAGCAGCAGAATCAGAGACTGGGACCAACATGATCAGAAAAACAAAGTCATCAGACAAAAAAGGTAGAAAATCATTTTATTTTCATTTTAGTGTTTGGAATATGTCCAATTTGAGAATTTACATCTACTGCATTATTTTGCACTGGGTATGCTGGGTCTGTAACAGCTTACAGAAATGATTTATAATGAAAAAGAAAATCACAAGTTATTTTATTCTCCTATACTGGTATAGTATTTTCAATGATACCTGTTTATATGCGCCACGGCTGGTATAAGGGGTGTGGCTAATGTGGGTGTGGCTAACATAGGGGCAGAGTCAGGTGGTGACTCCTGCCCATAATGAGTACCGGTACCTTTTTTCCTACAAAAAAAAGCACTGTCCAGCACACACGGTCCAAAACACAGCACAGGGCTTACTGACTGCAGCCAGCTACCAGGGGCTCACTGTGGACGATTAGGAGCTCAGCTGAAGGGCAAGAAGCTCTCAGGACTCCAAGGCTTGGAAGCAGGCTTCACTGGAACAGAGCTCACAAGACTGCAAGGCTTGGAAGGAAGCAGGCTTCATTGGAACAGAGCAAGAAGGAGAAAGCTGCAGCAATGCTTCAGGCCACGGCCTGACAAGGAAAAAGCAGATGGAACCAGCAGAGCCTCAGGCAGGCCTGAGCTCAGTCAAGGGTTATTGCTAGAACACTGAGTGCAAACAGAAGCCAGCTTAAGAAGGGGTCAGCATTGATGACATCACCAGCTTGGCTTTCATCACTCTACAGTGACCCCACTGCAGTGGCGTAGCTACGTGGGGCCTGAGGGGGCCTGGGCCCCCCGTAGATTCCAGTCTGGACCCCCCTCCCGGTGAACCTGCCCCCGCCGCCGCCTACCTTCGCTTTTGCTGGCGGGGGACCCCAATCCCCGCCAGCCGACGTCCTCTCCGTCCTGCTGTTCTCTGAGTCTGACGTCCTGCACACGTCAGCATGCAACAGCAGGAAGAAGACTTTTTTCACTGCAGCAGGACGGAGAGGACGTCGGCTGGCGGGGATTGGGGTCCCCCACCAGCAAAAGCGAAGGTAGGCGGCGGCGGGGGCAGGTTCACCGGGAGGGGGGCGGCAAAGACGTGGGGGGGCGGCGCCGGGGGGGGCTAAAATGTGCCCTCTCCCCTCGGGCTCTGGACCCCCCTCCCACTGAAGTCTAGCTACGCCCCTGCCCCACAGATCACTGGCTAGAACTGCAGGTAAAACGAATGGGCCTAGATGGAATAGGGTACTGACGAGCAAGGCACGGACGTCGACGACCGTGACATGGCCTAAATAGACACAACCAAATTGGGTTGTGTGGCAAGCTGCTCAGCGTATTCTATATACCGCGTGGAAATTTAAGCCTATTCTATAAAATGTAGGCGTACTTTAGAGAATACGCCTAGGCGTAATTTTTTTCCAGGTGGATTTTTCAGGCGCCATATACAGAATCGCCCCCAAAATGCATGCTAAGCTAGTATTTTGTAAAGGCTGCTCGGCACAGAGCACTCGTTACAGAATACTAGCTTAGCGTGCGTCATTTCAGCGCCTATCTGTGGGCGCCATTTACAGACTGTAGCCCTTGATGCTGCAGTCAACTCTGTACACAAAAATCCAAATTAGCTACTCCTGGAATAGTACTACTACTACTATTTAACATTTCTAAAGCGCTACTAGGGTTACGCAGCGCTGTACAGTTTAACAAAGAAGGACAGTCCCTGCTCAAAGAGCTTACAATCTAATAGATAAGAGTGAGACAAATATAGGACAATCAAGCCATTGTGACATCACTGATGAGGTTGGCTCTTAGGCATTGGTGGAATGAGGCATTATGACATCACAATCTCAGCTCTGGTTAAATCACTGCTATATGTAATACTACTACTACTATTTAACATTTCTAAAGCGCTACTAGGGTTACGCAGCGCTGTACAGTTTAACATAGAAGGACAGTCCCTGCTCAAAGAGCTTACAATCTAAAGGACAAGTGTACAGTCAATCAAGTAGGGGCAGTCAAATTGGGGCAGTCTAGATTTCCTGAAAGGTATAAAGGTTAGGTGCCGAAAGCAACATTGAAGAGGTGGGCTTTGAGCAAGGATTTGAAGAGGGGTAGGGAGGGGGCTTGGCGTAAGGGCTCAGGAAGTTGATTCCAGGCATAGGGTGAGGCGAGGCAGAATGGGCGGAGCCTGGAGTTGGCAGTGGTGGAGAAGGGTACTGAGAGGAGGGATTTGTCCTGTGAGCGGAGGTTTCGGGCGGGAACGTAAGGGGAGATGAGGGTAGAGAGGTAATGAGGGGCTGCAGACTGAGTGCATTTGTAGGTGAGAAGGAGAAGCTTGAACTGAATGCGGTATCGGATCGGAAGCCAGTGAAGTGACCTGAGGAGAGGGGTGATATGAGTATATCGGTTCATAGCACATCTAGGAATGAAATCACCTCTCTTCTTTCAAGGTTAATGTGAAACTCGCTTTCCCTCCTCTTTCTAGTGTGAGCACAGACAACAGTGAGAGACTGGAGTGAACGTGTGCTTACTTCCGCATGAGAATTAGCAAAAAGAATTGTACTGGAAAGATGTGGCAAAATAAGGCCATATGTCTCTTCTGTAAAATGCTTCAAATCTACCGAGAGTCGACAATAAACTGCTTGTGTGGATGCCATATCGGAGATTTAGAGTGGAAATCCAGCTGCTGCTGTTGTTATCTTTGCTCTTCTCCTAGGGATAATTTATATCACATCTGCCTTTAAAAGAAAAAAAAAAATCTAATGCAGATTCTGTTGAGCAAATCTAGAAAAATAAACTTGTGTTGCCTTGCAATGTTCATAAACATGCAGTATTAACATGTGCATAATTATTACATATACAACAGAATTCAGGTCTCTACCTAGATGCTTGTTCAGAAATTCCTTTTGATATGGCACAGGGGTGGCCTAGTGGTTAGAGTGGTGGACTTTGGTCCTGGGGAACTGAGTTCGATTCCCACATCAGGCACAGGCAGCTCCTTGTGACTCTGGGCAAGTCACTTAACCCTCCATTGCCCCATGTAAGCCGCATTGAGCCTGCCATGAGTGGGAAAGCGCAGGGTACAAATGTAACAAAAATAAAATAGATACTATTGGAGATTCTACATGGAATGTTGCCACTATTGGAGATTCTACATGGAATGTTGCTATTCCACTAGTGGAATAGCAACATTCCATGTAGAAAGCTGCGCAGGCTTCTGTTTCTGTGCAGGACATCAGACTCGCAGAAGCCTGCACGGCCACATTGGTGATCTGCAAGGGCCTAGTGGTTAGGGTGGTAGACTTTGGTCCTGAGGAACTGAGTTCAATTCCCACTTCAGGCACAGGCAGCTCCTTGTGACTCTGGGCAAGTACTCTGGGCAAGTCACTTAACCCTCCATTGCCCCATGTAAGACGCATTGAGCCTGCCATGAGTGGGAAAGCGCAGGGTACAAATGTAACAAAAATAAAATAGATACTATTGGAGATTCTACATGGAATGCTACTCTTGGAGATTCTACATGGAATGTTGCTATTCCACTAGTGGAATAGCAACATTCCATGTAGAAGGCTGCGCAGGCTTCTGTTTCTGTGAGTCTGATGTCCTGCATGTATGTGCAGGATGGCAGACTCGCAGAAGGCTGAGCGACCACATTGGTGAATCTGCAAGGGCCGACTTCTACATGGAATGTTGCTAGTGGAATAGCAACATTCCATGTAGAATCTCAAATAGTAGCAATAGTAGCAACAGTGGAGGAGTGGCCTAGTGGTTAGGGTGGTGGACTTTGGTCCTGGGGAACTGAGTTCGATTCCCATCTCAGGCACAGGCAGTTCCTTGTGACTCTAGGCAAGTCACTTAACCCTCTATTGCCCCAGGTACAAATAAGTACCTGCATACAATATGTAAGCTGCATTGAGCCTGCCATGAGTGGGAAAGCGTGGGGTACAAATGTAACAAACAAACAATGTTGCTACTATTTGAGATTCTACATGGAATGTTGCTATTCCACTAGCAACATTCCGTATAGAAGCCTGCCCTTGCAGATCAGCAACGCGGCCTGCGCTGCCACATTGAGTAGCTTAGTGGTTAGCGTGGTGGACTTTGGTCCTGGGGAACTGGGTTCAATTCCCACTGCAGGCACAGGCAGCTCCTTGTGACTCTGGGCAAGTCACTTAACCCTCCATTGCCCCATGTAAGCCGCATTGAGCCTGCCATGAGTGGGAAAGCGCGGGGTACAAAAAAAAAAAACTGGAGAGCAAAAATGTTATAGAAACAACACATCAAAAATTGCTCTCACTATAATGTGACGAATAAAGGACTTGAAAAACAGTTAATTCAATAATTAGAAGTAAGCTGCCAACACAGACTCAAAAAAGAAAAGAATGGCACACATCCTTGCAATATATCCAGCTGCAAACTATGCCAAAACATTTCACAGGGCCCCACGGTCATTCACAAAGGAAAAATAGTCAACATTAAGGAATCTTTCGCGTGCTCATCTTCCAATGTGGTATATATCATTCAGTGTAAAAAATGCAACGGAGGCTGCTACATTGGAGAAACAAGTCAGATGCTAAAGAAGAGATTTAATTTACATAGACACCATATGAAAAATGCTAGTACCAATAAAGATGTCATGCCTGTGGGGCAGCACTTTACAAAACTAGAACACTGTACCAGTGACTTCATGGTAAGAATCCTAAAAGGTAACTTTAAAACAATACAGGAACGTAAGACCTTTGAAGTCAGAATGATCGAATATTTTGACACCCACCAGATAGGACTTAACAAAGATCTGGGTTTTCTAGCCCATTATAATCCATAAAATTGTACTGCTTTGTCACCCTCCTGTCTCCATGCATATCTCCCTGTCCCTCATCCACCCGACTCTTCCTGTCTCTCCCCTATCCACCCCCATCCTGTTAGACTGTTACTGAAGTGCTTTGATGTTTCACTTATATATACTGTCATCTACCAACAATTGCTTATTTCCGATCTGACGAACAAGGGCAACCTTCGAAAGCTAATCAAGAAATGTATTATGTCCAATAAAAAAGGTATCATTTTATTTTCTTTCCCATGTTTTATTTTGTTTTATTTCTATTGATTAACTTTAAACAAAAGAAACCTCAAGAATCCAGGGTGCCTAAAGAGATGGTCTACCCTTTAACGGACTCGTCATCATAGGTTTCATTATAGTCTCCGAAACCAACCACAGTGTTAAAAAAAACTCCCTACTGGAGAAAAAAGCACAGTAGTAAAACACCATACAGGGACTGGTTGGCTCAAAGGGACCGAGATAGCATTACACAGTCTCTTTTGTTTCCAGGTCATTGGTTCAAATCTGGCTCAGGTCGGTACGAAATTAAAACGTTGGCCTCTGTGAAATGAGTTCTCGGTCAATAAGCAGCAACGTTCACCTCACGGGTTTTTATGAATCTGTGAATTCTGCTGAAGAGATTATCGCTGATTTGTGACCAGGACGAGAATGCACCGTACAAGAGATACACATTATCAGATGTGGCAAAAGTGAGAGAGAGCTGCGACCGGGTAGGGTTAAACTGAAAGACAGCAGAGGAACTTGGCTCCCGGAGAAGCAAGTGACATGTGATGCTGTCACCCTCTACTGGCACGTTGACTAGCAGGACCCTATGCTAAAGGTCGATACAGAAAGCTACTGCGAGCCTATCCGTGCGGTTACTGTGGGTGGAACCCACACGTTACTGGCAGTACATTGCTGAGTGGGGTTGATCACGAAAGTTGACCCTCGCGGTACACATGACCACATACTGCATTAAATTGAATGGTAATGAAGCCATTAAGGGAGTAATTTGTCATACGGTGTTATGGCTTATAATAGGCGCATAAGATGGGAAAATTTTTGCTAGGTCTCATATCCTTTTTGTGATTAGGGGGTCCATTTACAAAGTCACGGTAAGCTCTAGGCGCGTGCAGCGCATGCCATAACGAGACTAATGCCAGGCTAGCTTGCCCCCCTGGTGGTAATTTCAGATTTGGTATGCGCCCATAACACTGGGACAAATTATTTTTTTATTTCCTACTGTGCGTGACGCTTCTGGCGTTAATCGGCAGTTGGCACGTGCTGACCAGTCACCGCACTTGTAGCGCGTGAGCTCTTACCACTAGATCCAGTGACTTAGCAAGAGTGGGGCGGTGGGGGCGGTCCGCCCCTGGGGCACGCTGCTGGGGGGGGGTGCAGAAAGCAGCCACGAGGCTGCTCCCAGCAGCTAGGAATGCACCGGGGGGGGGGGGTGTTGATGCGCCGGGCGTGTCATTGCATCGGGGGAGAGGGTAGGGAGAGTGGAAAAAGACAGAAGATGCTAGAGAGAGGATATGTGTCAGTAGAAAATTATAGAAACATAGCAAATGAAGGCAGGGAAAGACCATATGGCCTTTCCAGTCTGCCCATCCATACCATCCACTATCTCTTCCTTCCCTCCGAGATCGTATGTATTTATCCCAAGCTTTCTTGACTTCAGATACAGTTTTCAGCTCCACCACCTCCACTGGAAAGCTGTTCCATGAATTTTTTTTGTTTTGTTACATTTGTACCCTGCGCTTTTCCACTCATGGCAGGCTCAATGCGGCTTACATGGGGCAATGAAGGGTTAAGTGACTTGCCCAGAGTCACAAGGAGCTGCCTGTGCCTGAAGTGGGAATTGAACTCAGTTCCTCAGGACCAAAGTCCACCACCACCCTAACCACTAGGCCATCCACTGTTGCTACTATTGGAGATTCTACATGGAATGTTGCTATTCCACTAGCAACATTCCATGTAGAAGTCAGCCCTTGCAGATCACCAATGTGGCCGCGCAGGCTTCTGCTTCTGTGAGTCTGACGTCCTGCACGTATGTGCAGGACGTCAGACTCACAGAAACAGAAGCCTGCGCAGCCTTGTACATGGAATGTTGCTAGTGGAATAGCAACATTCCATGTAGAATCTCCAATAGTAGCAACATTCCATGTAGAATCTCCAATAGTATCTATTTTATTTTTGTTACATTTGTACCCTGCGCTTTCCCACTCATGGCAGGCTCAGTGCGGCTTACATGGGGCAATGGAGGGTTAAGTGACTTGCCCAGAGTCACAAGGAGCTGCCTGTGCCTGAAGTGGGAATCGAACTCAGTTCCTCAGTTCCCCAGGACCAAAGTCCACCACCCTAACCACTAGGCCACTCCTCCACTTTCTGGTGAAGAAGTTTTTTCTTAGGTTATTCATGAGTCTGCCCCTTTCGCCTATGGCTCTATGAAGGGGGTGAGAGAGGATGGAAATAGAACTGGGATGGTGGTAAAAGGGGGGTAATGACAGACTGAATAGGAGAATCAGGGACATCTATGACCGGCTCCTTCGGGATGTTGGCAGAGGGTGGAGAGGTTAGTAATGGATAGCCCTTCACTGGATGTCATTGGAAATAAGAGACAGAAGAAAGGGGCTGGAGGTAAGGGAAGAGAAGAGTGACACAGAAGAAGCTAGAGCTGATGTGGGGATGAGAAGCAAAGGAAAGTAGATGAGGGCTATGGAAGATGAGTACAGAGGATGGAAATGGGATACTAGAAGTAGATGAAAGATGGAAAAGGGATGAGACAGCTTCCCTAAGAGGAAAGGCTAAAGTGGCTAGGGCTCTTCAGTTTGGAGAAAAGACAGCTGAATGGAGATATGATAGAAGTCTATAAAATAATGAGTGGAGTGGAAAGGGTTGATGTGTAGCATCTGTTTACTCTTTCCAAAAATACTAGGACTAGGGGGAATTCCATGAAGCTACAAAGTAGTAAATTTAAAATGAATCAGAAAAAATGTTTCTTCACTCAACATGGAATTCATTGCCAGAGAATGTGGTAAAGGTAGTTAGCTTAGCGGGGTTTCAAAAAGGGTTGGACAGCTTCCTAAAGGAAAAGTGCATAGACCATTATTAAAATGGACTTGGGGAAAATCCACTGCTTATTTCTAGGATAAGCAGCATAAAATGTATTGAGCTTTTTGGGGATCTTGCCAGGTATTTGTGACCTGGATTGGCCACTGTTGGAAACAGGATGCTGGGCTTGATGGACCTTTGGTCTTTCCCAGTATGGCAATACTTATGTACTTATGAAATAAGAGACCGAGGAAGGAGAAGGAAAGAGAGTGGGAGGAAGAGAGGGCTGGGAAGAAAGTAAGAGAATGGGAAAGGGACGAGAGAAGGAGTTGGCAAATGTACAACCAGAGATCGAAGACTGGAGAGTAAGGTGGAAGGATGAAATCTGAGTGCCCAGAGCAGAAAATAGAGAAATGGAGGAGAGTTGAAAGATCAATATCAATGATAGCTTTAGAGGAAGACATGAAGAAGAAAGGAGGAGGAAGAATAGAAGGCAAATGTTCAGGAGACTATGGAAAAAAGTTTAGAAGACGGAGGAAAAAGAGATTGGGAATACTGCAATCAGAAAAATAAAATACCCATAGTTTCAACAGGTCACTGTATTAGATGTTTACTGTTCAATAAAAATTAAAAAAAATCTCCATAAACATTTAAACATAGAAGCATGACGGCAGATAAAGGCCATATGACCCACCCAGTCTGCCCATCCTCTGTAACCCCTAGTTCCTCCTGTTCCTAAGTGATCCCACATGCTTATCCCATGCCTTTTTAAAATTCTGACACAGTCCTTGACTCCACAACCTCCACCAGAAGGTCATTCCACGCCTCCACCACCCTTTCAGTGACGTGCAGGACGTCAGACTCACAGAAACAGAAGCCTGCGCAGCCTTCTACATGGAATGTTGCTAGTGGAATAGCAACATTCCATGTAGAATCTCCAATAGTAACTATTTTATTTTTGTTTGGCTCAATGCGGCTTACCTGGGGCAATGGAGGGTTAAGTGACTTGCCCAGAGTCACAAGAAGCTGCCTGTGCCTGAAGTGGGAATCGAACTCAGTTCCTCAGGACCAAAGTCCACCATCCTAACCACTAGGCCACTCCTCCACTCCTTCAGTTGAAAAAGGCTCTCTTCCTGTACATAAATGCCCTTGAGATATTTAAACATCTCTATCATATCTCCTCTCTCCCTCCTCTCTTCCAGCGTATACATGTTGAGGTTCGTAAGCCTGTCCCTATATTTTTTTGTGTTGAAGGCCGCTTACTAATTTTGTAGCCACCCTCTGGACCGACTCCATCCTGTTTATATCTTTTCAAGGTATTCTGTGTAGCTACTGGGAAATGTTAGCCTTGGGAATATACATCTCTGATGTGTTTTGTTTGTTGCACATTACAAAAGGAAATGTGCAGTGTGGAACTGAGAAAGAAAGAGTTAGAATGTATGTCTTTAAAAATACATGCAAGAAATTGTCTTAAGTGAGCTATTGACAAAATGCTGGCTTAGCTGACCTAGGGGAAGGCCAGGGAGTACATGCGACCACATCTCGAATGTTGTGTTCAATTCTGGTCGCCGCATCTCAAGGGGGATATAGTGGAATTAGAAAAGGTGCAGAGAAGGGCGACGAAAACGATAGAGGGGATGGGACGACTGCCCTATGAGGAAAGGCTAAAGCAGCTAGGGCTCTTCAGCTTGGAGAAAAGTCGGCTGAGGGGAGATATGATAGAGGTCTATAAAATAATGAGTGGAGTTGAACGGGTAGATGTGAAGCGTCTCTTCACGCTTTCCAAAAATATTAGGACTAGGGGACATGCGATGAAGCTACAATGTAGTAAATTTAAAACGAATCGGAGAAAATTTTTCTTTACTCAACGTGTGATTAAACTCTGGAATTCGTTGCCAGAGAATGTGGTAGCTTAGCGGAGTTTAAAAAAGGTTTGGACGGCTTCCTAAAGGAAAAGTCCATAGACCATTATTAAATGGACTTGGGGGAAATCCTCTATTTCTGGGATAAGCAGTATAAAATGTTTTGTACTTTTTGGGGATCTTGCCAGGTATTTGTGACCTGGATTGGCCACTGTTGGAAACAGGATGCTGGGCTCGATGGACCTTTGGTCTTTCCCAATATGGCAATACTTATGTACTTATGTACAAATACAGAGGTTTATTACACACCTCTTTATCTGTATTGACAAAGAAAGACCATTTGTTAAGAGAGGTTAAAAGAAGGTCTGAACTGACCAGTATTTGTGATAGATGACCTCTTTTAAGAAGGCTAAAGCACATTCTGTAGAAAACCTGGTAATAAATGTTGTCTATTATTAAAGACTAGTAAAAAAGCCCCGTTTCTGATGCAAATGAAACGGGGGCTAGCAAGGTTTTCTTCTGTGTGCATGTGGGAGTGTGTGTGTCCCTGCCCTCTGCCCTCTCTCCCTTCCCCTGTGCTGTCTGTCCTCTCTGTCCCCTCCCCCCTCGGAGTCGAGTCCTTCAGTGTTAAGTTTCCTGCTGTGCTGTGTTTGTGTTACAGAGATAGTGAGGGCTTCTGCCCTCTCTCCCCTCCCCCCTCTGAGTCCTTCACTGTTACAGAGAGAGCGATTTGATTTCGTGCTTTGCTGTGTTTTCCTTCACTGTTTGTGTTACAGAGAGAGCGAGGGCGGGGCAGACACTTATGGGGAAACCGGATATCTCTCCCCCTTCACACTTCCGGCTGGAGGCTTCATTTAGAACGTTGGTGGTGCCTTTTATATATAGAGATAGTTGAAAAATGCTATGTAATAGGTTTTCCATTGACCTATGTCCTTACACGTTATACTTTTAGCATACTTGCTTAGATTAAGTTCAGTCTTCTAGAAAGTATGTTTTGCTGATGCTACAGAATTCTGTATAGACGAATCAGTTACCTCATATGTGTTTGAGGAGTATAAATGTAAGCATTTGGACTGTGCTACTCTGGAGAGACTTGGAAAGAGAGAGCTGTCTCTCCTTGTCTTCCCTCCTTATTGCAATAAGATATATTATGCAGCTGTGATAAAGAGACCAATTTTTACTAATCCTGTGTGGGATCGTGTATTTTATTTTCAAAAGATTTATATATCTTCTTCAAATATGGTGTCCCAGGGTGTCAGGAAACTATCTGTACTGCCTCTTTTGTCTTGTAGATATGTTTCAAGGAACTAAAATGAATTACAACACAGGAAATGGTCAGTTGAATTGTTTTCTAGAGTTGCATAATGTAAGGAATTCCCGTGTGTGTGTGTGTGTGTGTGTGTGTGTGTCATTCAGCTGCATGTCCCTGGAATCAAAGTGTCTCTAAGGATGAATGTCAGACAGTAACGTTCTTTGTTTTCCCCTATCAACAGTCATAGTAACATAGTAAATGACGGCAGATAAGGACCTGAACGGACCATCCAGTCTGCCCAACAAGATAAACTCATTTTACATGGTATGTAATACTTTATATGTACATCCGAATTTGATTAGTCCCTGCCTTTCTCAGGGCACAGACCGTAGAAGTCCGCCCTGCACCGGTTTTATTCTCCAAATACCAGCGTCGCCACCCAATGTCCGCTAAGATTCCATAGATCCATTCCTTCTAAAAACAGGATTCCTTTGTGTGTGAACTCTCTGTATTGATTGGAATTGTCTTCATCTGGACACTGTGAAAATTCCATGAGAGAATCTATACATCATATATGGGACTATTTTACGACATACAGGACATTTGAGGGAATTTCCTAAGCCCCAGCAAAACGTGGCCTGCGGCTGTGCGAGCGTGTCTTTTGCACAAGCGCCGGGCCAGTTTTTGACGCGTTCTTGAAAAAAGAGACTTTTTTAAGGTGCTGGAAAATGGACATGCGGCAAAATTAAAAACAGTGCTCGTCCATTTTTGACCTGATACCTTACCGCCACCCATTGACTTAGCGGTAAGGTCTCGTGCGCTACCCGGATGGTATGCATGCAGGGCGCCTCCACTGCTGTTTACCGCTGGGTAAGCATCATGCAGAAGAAAACAGAAAATATTTTCCACTGTGTGTTTTCGGCACACGCCAAATTCAGAATTACCGCCTAGGGCACGCAATAGCTGGACAGTAATGCTGATTTGGCATGCGCTGGATGCGCATAGACCCTTTCGTGGCTTTGTGAAACGTCCCCTATGTAAGGGAGCAAAACTTTTACTTGTTTATTAATTGGGAAAATATATACAGTATCTTTGCAGGGTGACTAATCAAGGTTACTTGGGGCACAGGTTGTCCAGTAGGGAGGGTACCTGAGCAGCCTAGGGGCCCTTTTACTAAGTCGCGTAGGCATGTATGCGCATTCTACGCATGTCAATTTGGAGTTACCACCCGACTACCGCATGGCCCATTGCGTAGGCGTGTATGCGCATTCTACGCATGTCAATTTGGAGTTACCGCCCAATTACCGCATGGCCCGAGCGGTAATTTCATTTTTTACGCTTATCCACTACGCAAGCTGGAAATTCATTTTTATTTTCCTGCACGCAGCGGAAACCAGGCGGTAATCATCAATCTACGTGTGTAGATGATTACCGCATGGTCACCATGTGAGGCCTTACCGCTAAGTCAATGGCTGGCGGTAAGGTCTCAGACCCAAAAATGGACGCGCGCCAATTTTTATTTTGCCACACATCCATTTTCGTCAAAAATTTTAAAAAGACCTTTTTTACAGTGGCGCGCTGAAAAATGGCTCTGTGCGTGCCTACACTAGCGTAGCCCATTTTTTCAGCGCACCTTATTAAAATGACCCCTTAGTGACCTAGGCTCATCTGGCTGGGAGCCAGTTGACAGATTTTGTGGGTGAAAGTCTGACAGGGTGAGCAAAAGGAGGCTCATTCTGACTGGTTCTCAAAGTGGGGAAAGAGAATCAGGACCGAACCCCCAGATTTGGGGGTCAGAAACCATTTCCCAGAAAAGAGGGGATACATTTGCCCAAGATTCTTGAAGCTCCACTCAGATTAATTATGAGGAATTAGAAAAAAGTAAGTATGGGATCCCAGTTTTAGGGCCTGTGGGTTACATGAGCACAAAATTGTAGTGTTGCATTATCCTATCCTATCCTACTATATATATAAATGAAGAGTGACCGACGTGCCGCGCATGCACAGTACAGCGCAGCTGTGCTGTGCATGCGTGGCACGTCACAAATCTCTTCTGACGTTGTTAGAGGAGGCAGCCGCAGGAACAGAGCTACGGGTGACCGGCGAGCACCTGACGGGGATCGTCCGACAGCAGCTCCGAGGAGCACTACGACATGTCCAATGAGCTGCTGCCACCACCGCTGCTGCTGTTGTGACCCGCGCGCTTTTCTCTGCCACCATCCCCTGGGGCGGCTTTCCTGGGCGGGGGCTCGGCTGGACCCGGCGGGGCTCCGACCGCTTTCTTGCCCGTTTTAATGGGCTCAACGGCTTGTATATATATAAGTACATAAGTATTGCCATACTGGGAAAGACCAAAGGTCCATTAAGCCCAGCATCCTGTTTCCAACAGTGGCCAATCCAGGTCACAAATACCCGGCAAGATCCCAAAAATGTACAAAACATTTTATACTGCTTATCCCAGAAATAGTGGATTTTCCCCAAGTCCATTTAATAACGGTCTATGGACTTTTCCTTTAGGAAGCCATCCAAACCTTTTTAAACTCCGCTAAGCTAACCACCTTTTAAAGGAAATCTCACAAGAGGCTTTATCATCTCCTTTTTTACTAGTTAGTTATCTTCTAATGCCTTCTTCTGGCTTTTATTGTCATTTTGTCACATTGTTTGGCCATCCTTACATCATTGATATGTTAACCCCCAGACCCCTCTCTTGTTTTGTGTTTTCCTCCAATTAGTAACTCCGCTTTTACAGCAACAGGTGCTGGCTCCTTTCAGAATCCAGTATATGCACACCACGAATCCCAGTCCTGGGGGTGGGGGTCACCGCTGTACAGTCATTGGGACTCCCTTCCCTTGGAGATGCTGCCTTTGTAGTATTCCTAACTCCTATTGATTCTCTGAGCTGGGTTCTGCTCACTAGACCAAACCCCCCAGCATTACCACAACTTGTGACTTCAAAATTAAACATAAACTCCTGTAGTTTAATTTTAGCTGGACTAGTGGAATTATTTCCCATTTTGTGTTTCCCAACAAGAATCCTTTAGGAATTAGTGTATTTCAGCAAAGTTTTGGGAAAGAAAACCAAAGGGTTACACACAGAATACTGGAAATCATGCTTCTGCATATTTGACACGATGGTATTTCTTTTCCTACATACATTACCCAGAATTTGGTCTCATGATACATTGAAGGGACAAATCTATATTAGTGGCTATATATAACCTTTTCTGGTGACGGGAAGGTGGTAGAACTAGAGGACATGAATTGAGGTTGAAGGGGGGCAGACTCAGGACTAATGTCAGGAAGTATTTTTTCACGGAGAGGGTGGTGGATATGTGGAATGCCCTCCTGCGGGAGGTGGTGGAGATGAAATCGGTAATGGAATTCAAACGTGCGTGGGATAAACACAAAGGAATCCTGTTTAGAAGGAATGGTTCCGTGGAATCTTAGCAGAGATTGGGTAGCGATGCCGGTAATTGGGAATCAAAACCGGTGTTGGGCAGAATTCTACGGTCTACGCCCTGATCGTGACTGAATAGATAGGTATGGGCTTGAATGTAAATGTTAAGGGGCTTCGACGTTAGCTTCAGAACTTAGTACAAGAACAGTACTGGGCAGACTTTTACAGTCTGTGCCCTGAGAATGGCAAGTACAAATCAAACTCGGGTATACGTATAAAGTATCGCATACCATGTAAAATGAGTTTATCTTGTTGGGCAGATTGGATGGACTGTTCAGGTCTTTATCTGTCGTCATTTACTATGTTACTCTTTGGGGTTCTACATGGAATGTTCTTACTAACTGGGATTCCGGAATCTTGTAACTCTTTAGGATTCCAGAATCTTCAGAACTTTTAGTACAGGAACAGTGCTGGGCAGACTTCTATGGTCTGTGCCCTGAGAATGGCAAGGACAAATCAAACTCGGGTATACATATAAAGTATCGCATACCATGTAAAATGAGTTTATCTTGTTGGGCAGATTGGATGGACTGTTCAGGTCTTTATCTGTCGTCATTTACTATGTTACTCTTTGGGGTTCTACATGGAATGTTCTTACTAACTGGGATTCCGGAATCTTGTAACTCTTTAGGATTCCAGAATCTTCAGAACTTTTAGTACAGGAACAGTGCTGGGCAGACTTCTATGGTCTGTGCCCTGAGAATGGCAAGGACAAATCAAACTCGGGTATACATATAAAGTATCGCATACCATGTAAAATGAGTTTATCTTGTTGGGCAGACTGGATGGACCGTTCAGGTCTTTATCTGCCGTCATTTACTATGTTACTATATATGCAGGAAGCTCTTTATGTTTGTGATCCGGGTTTGGAAAATCGGTCTCAACAAATAAATTCTTTGTATGCCCACTAGCCCACCAACCCAGGCAGTGACTAGGCAATCGCCTAGCTCACATATACAACTAGGAGGGTTACACAAACAAAAAAGTTCAATATAGTGCATACATTTTTGATAAAACAACATCAAACTTCTCTCCAGAATACATAATTTCATACAGTTTCCTGGTTCACGGGCTAAAGGTTCAGGAAAAACTGTAAATATAATTTTGGCTGCAGATACCGTAACTTGCAAATTCTGGGAAAAGTCCATTGCCAAGAACTTGCTTGTTCAAAAATTTATGGTTGCAAAGTGAAATACTTTGCTATGGACCACAGGTGCCATTGGATTACTTTCAGCGAGAAAAGTTGCTCTGTTTGCTAGAGCCATAATCGGCTAAGATTACTCACAACATCGCGTACTTGTGACATTACAGAAAAAAGAGATACAATGACATTTCCACATTGGCAGAATGCAGAGGCAGTAAATTTCACTTTTCAATATTTAATGATAGGATTTGATCAGAGTTTGTAGCATAAAAATGTAAATGTCTCCTCTGGTAATTAAGCTACAAGTTCTCTCAGCGTTTGCCTGTCAGTGAAAGCACGCTGGGGAAAGGAACAACCACAGGTGAAAACATCAATTCTGAAATGTAATAAAAATAATTTCATATTTGCAGGTTCTCGCTTCTGAGATTATGAGTGTGCTTGCTGGAAGACTGTACTGGCAATAATTTTGTGTGGCATTAAGTAGAGAGGTGAGGAAGCCGTGTTAGTCCACTCTTAAAGGTTATCAATAGAAATCAAACAAAATAAAACATGCAGGACCGTGCCAACCCAGTAAGCGGGGTAAGCACCGCAGGGGGGCGCCTGCCTTCAAGGGCGCCGCTGCCGGTCGAGTTCTATTTCAAAATTAAAAAAATAAACCGTACCGCGTTGGTGCCTATGTGCATGCGCTGCTGCCTTCCCGTACGTAGCGCTCGGGCTCGGCTCTCCTCCCTCCCTCCCCATCAGCGCCTAGACATGTCCGCCTGCGAGCTCTACACCCGGGTAAGTGAAGTGGGGAATCTATCTCTTCAGCTGCTCAGCAAGCGGCGGGGGGAGGGGCGCGTTGAGAGAAAGGGGAAGCCACACGGGGGGGGGGGGGCGCCAACTGATAGTCTGCAGGGGGGCGCCACTGACCCTAGGCATGGCCCTGAAAACATGGAAAAGAAAATAAGATGATACCTTTTTTATTTCTTGATTAGCTTTCCAAGGTTGCCCTTCTTCGTCAGATCAGAAATAAGCAAATGTGGTAGCAGGTAGTATATATAAGAGAAACATCAAAGCATGACTTTGACAGTCTGACAGAGTGGGAGGGTGGGGGTATGCATGGGGACATCAAAGCATTTCATTGATATTCTAACAGAATGGGTGTTGGTAGGTGAGAGGAGGGTAATAAACAGAGAAATAAACAGAGAAATACAGCTTATGGTTTATAATGGGTTAGAAAACCCAGATCATTATTAAGTCCTGTTTGTTGTGTGTCAAAATATTCAATCATTCTTATTTCAAAGGTCTTACGTTCCTGTATTGTTTTAAAATTACCTTTCAGTATTCTTACTGTGAAATCACTGGTGCAGTGTTCTGGTCTTGTAAAGTGTTGGCCCACAGGGGTTGGGGGCTTGACTGGCACTGGCTATTTTCATGTGATGTCTGTGCAGATTTAATCTTGTCTTAAGCATCTGGCCTGTTTCTCCAATATAGCATCCTTCGTTACATTTTTTACACTGAATGATATATACCACATTGGAAGATAAGCATGTAAAATAGTCCTTTATGTTGAATATTTTTCCTTTGTGAATGACTGTGGGGTCTTGTGAAATGTGGCATTAAGTAATGGAGTGCAGTTGGAGATGGTGAAATGGGTCGGCAGATGTTCAGGAGTATGGTGTACCAGCTAGGATGTGTAACTGAACTAGCAGACCTCACTCACCTGTCATTTCCCGCTGCGAAATCGGGATCTCCCGCTGAGTGGCCTCCCGTCAGGAAGCACCTTCATAAAGCACCATCTCCTGCTACCGCTGATCTCAAGCCCCACGGCAGCAGGAGGTGACATTTTATGAAGGCGTTTTCTGCTGCCGCTGGCCGGGGAGACCATCCCTGTAGCCGCTGGCCGCAAATCATCTGTGCTGGGGCAGAGAAATGGGCGGAGTTGTTGGGTGGAGCAGTGGGCAAGGTAGGGCGTGACTGGGGACAGCTGGGGTGGGCTGGGGGTTCCTGGGGGAGAAGGGTGTAATCCCACCCACTAACGCTTCTTTCCCCAGGTGGAGGAAGTGTGTGTGTGTGTGTGTGTGTGTGTGTGTGTGTTTGTGTATGTGTGTGTATGTGTGTGTGTGTGTGTGTGTGTGTGTGTTTCGATGTCATTTTCTAGCAGAGCCAATCTGGGGCATCTGATGTCCTTGGTAAAACCTTCAGGCATGTGCCCCTTTCTATGAAATTATTTTTCCAAACCAGGATTAAGAGGTCAGACATTGAGCGTGGGAATCTCCCGGCCATTCCTACGATTGTTCTCTAAGTTTAGTGTTAATTGAACCAGCTCAGAAAGACAAACCAGCCACCATCATTTCAATGAAAAAATAGTTCATAATGCTATCTCCTTGGAGCATAGGCGCCTCGTATAAGATGCAAGCACGACCTCCACAAGAGGACCCCCCGTCTCTCCATGCACTGTCCCGGGCTGTCTTCAGTTTCAGCAGGGCCGTGCCAACACAGTAAGCGCGGTAAGCGCCGCAGGGGGGCGCCTGCCTTCAAGGGTGCCGCGCCGTCGAGCTGTATTTAAAAAAAAACACCTTACTCCTCTGCTCCATCCCCGATTCCCCGGCACTTTAAATTTACCTCGCTCTGCCTCCGACGTCTGCGCAGCATCAGTGAAAGCGCTGCCTGACGTCTCTCCACCAGCCTTCCCTTCGCTCGTTTGTTCCCTCTGTGTCCCGCCCTCAAGGAAATGACGTCAGAAGAAGGCGGGACACAGAGGGAACAAACAAGCAAAGGGAAGGCTGGTGGAGAGACGTCAGTCAGGCAGCGCTTTCACTGATGCTGCGCAGACGTCGGAGGTGGAGAGAGGTAAATTTAAAGCGCTGGGGAATCGGGGATGGAGTGGAGGAGGCTCAGGCCAAACCCAGCCATTTCCTCCATCGTGCCCCAGACGGCAGCTTGGGGGAGCAGCGCTCGGCTCTTTGGCACCGTCCAGCTCGTCACGTGCCTTGGAGCCAGGCAGCTCCGGGGGGGGGGGGGGGGGCACATGCCAACTGATGGTCTGCAGGGGGGCGCCAGAGACCCTAGGCACGGCCCTGAGTTTCAGGGCCGCTCCAGCTCCTGTCAGTTCTCCCTCTCGCCTTCCTTCCTGCTCCCCGCGGCTCACTGGTGCTACTAATGTGCTTTGATTGCTATTGAGTGAAAGGAGCTGCCTAGGTCTTCCCTATAAATCTACTTTAAAGGGCTAACTCTTCAAATGCAGGAACTATCAAACAAAGCTCAATCAGTAAGTTCCCAGCAAATCCTCAACCTTCAAAACTTTGTACAATTAAATCAACTGGTCTCAAGTCAAATCAATCTGTAAAAGCACATTGTACAGTAGCAGTCGGTGGCGTTTTGCGCTGCCCCACCACCCTGCAAACTCTACTATCCACCCTTTTCACTGGAACTTGCTATTGTGGAGAATCAACTAGGACAGAGATGGACAACTTGTGGCCTGCCATTGAATTTTATGTGGCCTGTGAGGCCATGGAAAGTATACACACATAACTCGGATCTTGCACTCACTCTAGCGTCCTAGGTATTCATTAGGTCACAGGGTCGGGCACCCTCGACGCAGGCCAGAAAACAAAACACATATATACTACTACTACTTATCATTTCTATAGCGCTACTAGACGTACGCAGCGCTGTACACTTGAGCATGAAGAGACAGTCCCTGCTCGATAGAGCTTACAATCTAATTAGGACAGACAAACAGGACAAACAAGAGATAAGGGAATATTAAAGTGAGAATGATAAAATAAGGGTTCTGAACAAGTGAACAAGGGTTAGGAGTTAAAAGCAGCATCAAAAAGGTGGGCTTTTAGCTTAGATTTGAAGACGGCCAGAGATGGAGCTTGACGTATCGGCTCATGAAGTCTATTCCAGGCATATGGTGCAGCAAGATAAAAGGAACGGAGTCTGGAGTTAGCAGTGGAGGTGAAGGGTGCAGATAAGAGAGATTTACCCAGTGAACGGAGTTCCCGGGGAGGAATGTAGGGAGAGGTCAGAGTGGAGAGGTACTGAGGAGCTGCGGAGTGAATACACTTATAGGTCAAAAAGAGGAGTTTGAACTGTATGCGGAAACGGATAGGAAACCAGTGAAGTGACTTGAGGAGAGGGCTAATATGAGCATAATGACACTGGTGGAATATTAGTCGTGCAGCAGAATTTTGAACAGATTGAAGAGGAGAGAGATGACTAAGTGGGAGACCTGTGAGAAGCAAGTTGCAATAGTCTAAGCGAGAGGTGATAAGAGCGTGGATGAGGGTTCTGGTAGTGTGCTCAGAAAGGAAAGGACGAATTTTGCTGATATTATAGAGAAAGAAACGACAGGTTTTAGCAGTCTGCTGAATATGTGCAGAGAAGGAAAGAGAGAGGAGTCGAAGATGACCCCAAGGTTTCGAGCTGATGAGACAGGAAGGATGAGAGTGTTATCCACAGAAATAGAGAATGGGGGAGGAGGAGAGGTTGGTTTAGGGGGAAAGATAAGAAGCTCAGTCTTGGTCATGTTTACAGTCTTTCTTCCTTTCTTATATCATGTACTGAGCTGGGAGTAGGCCGATGCTGGAAAAAATCCAGTAGGCTGTAGGGTTTGAGCTATTCTTTTTTTCTCTGTTTCAATTTGATAGTTCTAGGAGTCAATCACTCTCTCGTTCCAGTCAAGGTTTTCATGAAACACAACAGGAACTTTACTGAAAATACTGCAACAGGCAGTTCAACTCTTTCTAGGGCAAAACAGTTAATTTGAAATCCAACTTGGTGTCTTTGTGCAAACAAGTCACAAGCCAACTTAGGGATATGGTATAAATCTTCTCATCCAATATGTAGATCCAATAGTATGTACATATTAATTTTATTTATTACATTTGTATCCCACATTTTCCCGCATAGCAGTAGGCTCAATGTGGCTTTCAGGTTCCGGACAGGAGAGAACCAACTCCGGGAATAATATAGAGTAAAAGTAGGTGCAATGAAGCTGATAAGGTTCCGTAAAAGAGAATACAACTCTGAGACGAATATATAATAGCATATAGAGAAAAGTAATCCTAATGAGGATGATAAGTCTCCTGGGATGGGACTACAGCTTCTAGTGAGCAATACAGAGTAGGATAAGTGTAGAAGAACACTTAATTATAACTTTACTCATACTACCCCTCTCCTCAAGTCGCTTCACTGGCTCCCTATCCGTTTTCGTATCCTGTTCAAACTTCTTCTACTAACCTATAAATGTACTCACTCTGCTGCTCCCCAGTATCTCTCCACACTCGTCCTTCCCTACACCCCTTCCCGTGCGCTCCGCTCCATGGATAAATCCTTCTTATCTGTTCCCTTCTCCACTACTGCCAACTCCAGACTTCGCGCCTTCTGTCTCGCTGCACCCTACGCCTGGAATAAACTTCCTGAGCCCCTACGTCTTGCCCCATCCTTGGCCACCTTTAAATCTAGACTGGAAGCCCACCTCTTTAACATTGCTTTTGACTCGTAACCACTCGCCTCCACCTACCCTCCTCTCCTCCTTCCTGTACACATTAATTGATTTGATTACTTTATTTATTTTTTGTCTATTAGATTGTAAGCTCTTTGAGCAGGGACTGTCTTTCTTCTATGTTTGTGCAGCGCTGCGTACGCCTTGTAGGCGCTATAATAGTAGTAGTAGTAATATGATTATATGGATAGGAGTGAGTATTGTTCATTTCTTAGTTTGATAGATTTTTTATTTATTTTTGTTACATTTGTACCCCGCACTTTCCCACTCATGGCAGGCTCAATGCGGCTTACATGGGGCAATGGAGGGTTAAGTGACTTGCCCAGAGTCACAAGGAGCTGCCTGTGCCTGAAGTGGGAATCGAACTCAGTTCCTCAGGACCAAAGTCCACCACCCTAACCACTAGGCCACTCCTCCATCCGTGATAAAGTATTCATGAATTAGTTCTGGTCTGCTGGGTAGGCTTTCCGGAAGAGGTGAGTCTTGAGGTGTTTTCGGAATTTTGGATGGGTGTTCACAGTTCTAATGTTTCTAGGTAAAGCGTTCCAGAGCTGGGTGCAAATGTAGGAAAAGCTGGATGCATATGTTGATTTGTATTTCAGACCTTTGCAGTTTGGGTAGTGCAGATTTAGAAACGTTCTCGTTGATTCGATGGTGTTTCTAGTTGGTAAGTCGATAAGTTCAGTCATGTAGGTTGGGGCCAGGCCATGGATTATTTTGTGGACCAGAGTGCAAATTTTGAAGGCTATTCGTTCCTTGATTGGTAGCCAGTGCAGTATTTCGCGGAGGGGTTTAGCGCTTTTACAACTCCTGCTGTCCATTACCCATCCTTTCTGGGTGGAACAATCTACGGCTGTACCTGCAGCACTGGTGCGCCAAGGCGTACTTCCCCGGGCTACTACCTCGGACTCCAATAGGCTCTTCCCTATTCCTGCTCGCAGGCTGGGATCCCTTATCCCCCATCTGGAGCACTCCTCCACCTCACGGTTACTGCTTTGACTGGCAGAAATAAGTACATAAGTAATGCCACACTGGGAAAAGACCAAGGGTCCATCGAGCCCAGCATCCTGTCCACGACAGCGGCCAATCCAGGCCAAGGGCACCTGGCGAGCTTCCCAAACGTACAAACATTCTATACATGTTATTCCTGGAATTGTGGATTTTTCCCAAGTCCATTTAGTAGTGGTTTATGGACTTGTCCTTTAGGAAACCGTCTAACCCCTTTTTAAACTCTGCTAAGCTAACCGCCTTCACCGCGTTCTCCGGCAACGAATTCCAGAGTTTAATTATGCGTTGGGTGAAAAAAAATTTCTCCGATTTGTTTTAAATTTACTACACTGTACACCTCTCCTTAGTTCAATCTTAGGGGTCCTTTTACAAAGCTGCGGCAAAAGGGGGCCTGTGCTGGCATCGGTGCGTGCTTTTAATGCATTCTGAGGCCCCCATTTACCACAGCGGGTAAAAGGGAGGTCTTTATTTTTTTTAAGAAATAGCCATACAGCAAGGGAAGCACTTGCCATGTGGCCATTTCGGGGGGGGGGGGGGCACTTACCGCCACCCACTGAGGTGGCGGTAAGGGCTCCTGCGCTAACTCGGCAGTAGATTACTGCTGGGTACACACTGGAGGTACAAAAATTGAAATTTTTTTGCAACGTCGGAAATGGCATGCACTGCGGGAGGGAAGTACTGCCAAGCTGCTGCGGTAGCCCGGCAGTACTTCCTTTTTAGCGAGAGGTAAGCCCGCAATGGACTTACCACCGCTTCGTAAAAAGGCCCATTAGTTTCTTGAACCCATCCAGAACTCCTCCTCCCGGCGAGAGTAGAGGCAACCAAAGACCTTGAGTGCTTTCCCCAACCACAACATCCTATAAACTCCTCCCCTACTGTCATTCAACAACCAGGAACATTTCCCCCAGCCCTTTCCCTGCAAACACTGCTCTTAGGGAGGGGCCTTTCACTCTCTCCATTACCAACCTCCTTCCCTCCCCAGCTCCCTCATTTTACTAATCCCCATTATAATGGAGGATAACACACAGAAAACAGCTCACAAACATCATTAACCAGAGTTTAAATGTCTGTATTATGCAAATATCTACAAAATAGCAGCACAGCTCCCAGTAAACATTTAAAGCAATGACAGTACATAAGTATTGCCATACTGGGACAGACCGAAGGTCCATCAGATCCAGCATCCTGTTTCCAACAGTGGCCAATCCAGGTCACAAGTACCTGGCAAGATCCCCCAAAAAAGTATAATATATTTTATGCTGCTTAAGCAGTGGATTTTCCCCAAGTCCATTTTAATAATGGTCTATGAACTTCTCCTTTAGGAAGCCATCCAAACCTTTTTTAAACCCTGCTAAGCTAACTGCTTTTACCACAGTCTCTGGCAATGCATTCCAGAGTTTAATTATGTGTTGAGTAAAGAAAACTTTTCTCTGATTAGTTATAAGTTTATTACTTTGTAGCTTCATCGTGTTCCCCCTAGTCCTAGTATTTTTGGAAAGTGTAAACAAGCGATTCACATCTACCCGTTCCACTCCACTCATTATTTTGTAGACGTCTATCATATCTCCCCTCAGCCATCTCTTCTCCAAGCTGAAGAGCCCTAGCCACTTTAGCCTTTCCTCATAGGGAAGTCATCACCCTTCTCTATACCTTTTCTAATTCCACCATATCTTTTTTGAGATGCGGCGACCAGAATTGAACACAATATTCGAAGTGCGGTTGCACCATGGAGTGATACAAAGGCATTATAATGTCCTCAGTGTTGTTTTCCATTCCTTTTCTAATAATACCCAACATTCTCTTTGCTTTCACAGTACACTGAGCAGAGGGTTTCCCTTTCTTGGTCCGTGACTCCTAGCGTGGAACCTTGCATGACGTAGCTATATTTCGGGTTCCTCTTCCCCACGTACATCACTTTCCACTTGCTCACATTAAACATCACCTGCCATTTAGATGCCCAGACTCCCAGTCTGTGTAGGTCCTCACATTAAGTTTTGTTGGCAATGAATTATAATGATGCATTTGTTAATTTTCTGTGTGTGACCCACTAGGGATAGTGCTGACATTCACTCTGGGTAGAAAAGTTGCTCTCCCCTGATCTAGGGGTCACTTACTAACGATCAGCATCTGAGGTCTAACGCAGAGCCAGAGCCCATTTTATTCCTGTGGGCCCCCTGCTGACTGTTAGTAAGTATAGATTAATTTTAGTGAATGGTTGTTTTCCCCCTCCAAGAGCTAAATTTCAGCTGGGCGAAAGATGGAAGAAGAGAATACAGCACTTAGAAACGATTTCTTCTGTAAGTGTTGACATATTTCACTTTTATTTTTCCACAGTTCTGTCCAGCATTACTCCATTAAGCTGAGGTTATCTAATACAAACCTAATTGTCATACTCATACCGGGATGAGTGAACTGTTTAAATTAGATTAGTAAACGTGATTAATATGTCAAAGGTGGTTCAGAGCTCTGGAGAGACGGATCCTCGGCTGAAAGTGCTGACATATTTGACTGATTTGGGGTGAGGTAGGGATGTGTATGTTTCTGTGTGGCTGTATGTGTTTGCTTTTTTCCATTTAAACTGAGCATTTGGCTGATAGAGTGGAGGAGTGGCCTAGTGGTTAGGGTGGTGGAGGACTTTGGTCCTGGGGAACTGAGGAACTGAGTTCGATTCCCACTCCAGGCACAGGCAGCTCCTTGTGACTCTGGGCAAGTCACTTAACCCTCCATTGCCCCATGTAGGCCGCATTGAGCCTGCCATGAGTGGGAAAGCACGGGGTACAAATGTAAAAAAAATCTAAAATAGATACTATTGGAGATTCTACATGGAATGTTGCTACTATTGGAGATTCTACATGGAATGTTGCTATTCCACTAGCAACATTCCATGTAGAAGGCTGCGCAGGCTTCTGTTTCTGTGAGTCTGACATCCTGCACGTATGTGCAGCACGTCACACTCACAGAAGCAGAAGCCTGCGCGGCCACATTGGTGATCTGCAAGGGTCGACTTCTACATAGTGGAATAGCAACATTCCATGTAGAAGGCTGCGCAGGCTTCTGTTTCTGTGAGTCTGACGTCCTGCACGTACATGCAGGACATAAGTACATAAGTAGTGCCATACTGGGAAAGACCAAAGGTCCATCTAGCCCAGCATCCTGTCACCGACAGTGGCCAATCCAGGTCAAGGGCACCTGGCACGCTCCCCAAACGTAAAAACATTCCAGACAAGTTATACCTAAAAATGCGGAATTTTTCCAAGTCCATTTAATAGCGGTCTATGGACTTGTCCTTTAGGAATCTATCTAACCCCTTTTTAAACTCCGTCAAGCTAACCGCCCGTACCACGTTCTCCGGCAACGAATTCCAGAGTCTAATTACACGTTGGGTGAAGAAAAATTTTCTCCGATTCGTTTTAAATTTACCACACTGTAGCTTCAACTCATGCCCTCTAGTCCTAGTATTTTTGGATAGCGTGAACAGTCGCTTCACATCCACCCGATCCATTCCACTCATTATTTTATACACTTCTATCATATCTCCCCTCAGCCGTCTCTTCTCCAAGCTGAAAGGCCCTAGCCTTCTCAGCCTCTCTTCATAGGAAAGTCGTCCCATCCCCACTATCATTTTCGTCGCCCTTCGCTGTACCTTTTCCAATTCTACTATATCTTTTTTGAGATACGGAGACCAGTACTGAACACAATACTCCAGGTGCGGTCGCACCATGGAGCGATACAACGGCATTATAACATCCGCACACCTGGACTCCATACCCTTCCTAATAACACCCAACATTCTATTCGCTTTCCTAGCCACAGCAGCACACTGAGCAGAAGGTTTCAGCGTATCATCGACGACGACACCCAGATCCCTTTCTTGATCCGTAACTCCTAACGTGGAACCTTGCAAGACGTAGCTATAATTCGGGTTCCTCTTACCCACATGCATCACTTTGCACTTGTCAACATTGAACTTCATCTGCCACTTGCATGCCCATTCTCCCAGTCTCGCAAGGTCCTCCTGTAATCGTTCACATTCCTCCTGCGACTTGACGACCCTGAATAATTTTGTGTCATCGGCGAATTTAATTACCTCACTAGTTATTCCCATCTCTAGGTCATTTATAAATACATTAAAAAGCAACGGACCCAGCACAGACCCCTGCGGGACCCCACTAACTACCCTCCTCCACTGAGAATACTGGCCACGCAATCCTACTCTCTGCTTCCTATCTTTCAACCAGTTCTTAATCCATAATAATACCCTACCTCCGATTCCATGACTCTGCAATTTCTTCAGGAGTCTTTCGTGCGGCACTTTGTCAAACGCCTTCTGAAAATCCAGATATACAATATCAACCAGCTCCCCATTGTCCACATGTTTGCTTACCCCCTCAAAAAAATGCATTAGATTCAGACTCGCAGAAGCCTGCGCGGCCACATTGGTGATCTGCAAGGGCCGACTTCTACATGGAATGTTGCTAGTGGAATAGCAACATTCCATGTAGAATCTCAAATAGTAGCAACAGTGGAGGAGTGGCCTAGTGGTTAGGGTGGTGGACTTTGGTCCTGAGGAACTGAGTTTGATTCCCACTTCAGGCACAGGCAGCTCCTTGTGACTCTGGGCAAGTCACTTAACCCTCCATTGCCCCATGTAAGCCGCATTGAGCCTGCCATGAGTGGGAAAGCGCGGGGTACAAATATAACAAAAAAAAACAAATCTAGCTGCAATACTTAACAATGAGCAAATGAACTGGTTTCTAGATCAGACCTCCCAAACCGATGCCTAAATAATACAGGCAACACTTCAAGAAAATAAAGAGGAACCTCTTCCCTGAAGCATCCTGTTGACTGTAACGCCTAACTTAAAATAAATCCGAGCCTCTACTGGAAGCCGATGCGAGTCTGCCTATGTGTACACCAGGGGCACAGCCAGACTTCGGCGGGAGGGGGATCCAGAGCCTGAGGTGAGGGGGCACATTTTAGCCCCTCCCGCCATTGCCGACCGCCCCCGCCGCCACCACCACCAACTTCCCCCCCCCCCCCCGCCGTCGACCCTCTCGACCTCCCCTCCCACCTGCCGCCAACCCTCCCCCGCCACCGTCGCCTACCTTTGCTGGCTGGGGACCCCAACCCCCGCCAACCAAGGTCCTCTTCTTCCGGCGCAAGGCTTTGTTCTGTTTCTGAGTCTGACGTCCCCTGCCAGCAAAGGTAGGCGACAGCGACGGCGGGTTGGCGGCAGGAGGGGGGGGGTCGAGAGGGTCATTGGCAGGGGGGATCCAGGGCCAAATCTTCTGTTTTCAGTTGCTGTGCAGGCTCACTTTAATTAATTAAAACGAGCGTGCACAGCGACTGAAAACAGGACAGTGCATCAGGCAATGTGAGACCATCGTGGGACAAACACGCCAGCCAAACCGGGGGCCCCAGAGCCAATTTGGGGGGGGGCCAAGGCCCTGTGGGCCCCAAGTAGCAATGCTACTGTTCTGAGTACTGCACATTAACCAGCAACATCCATGTCCCTTACAGGCCTTTTATTTTTGCAAAAAATTCACTAAAAGAGTAAATCCACTATGAATTTACCAGTTTCTGTGGATTACTGGCGCATCGCCATAAAGTATTATGCATGAAAATAAACGGA
The DNA here is from genome assembly GCF_901765095.1 of Microcaecilia unicolor. Lineage (NCBI taxonomy): Eukaryota > Metazoa > Chordata > Amphibia > Gymnophiona > Siphonopidae > Microcaecilia > Microcaecilia unicolor. The sequence continues at coordinate 359,612,782 of NC_044034.1, read as the reverse complement.
ATAATTTCTGGGCTAGAGCTAGCCGATATCTTATCATTAACGCCATGCTTATATATTTAAAAAAAGCCTTATGTCATGGCACTGGAGCCATCTGGGCTACTTTTCAGGCTTAATGAAATAAAATTAGCACCGTGTGATTACTTGTCTACATAGCAGACTATAAATTACTGTATGATGATAACGCTACATGACTCAACTGATATTTTTACAATATTATTTTAACAAAATGTTACCCAGATTACCACAATGTATTGCTCTGGTTAACTGATTTAAGCCATGTTATTTTGTTTTCTATTTTTGGAGCTGTAGCAGATGAAGAAGAAAGATACTCCGTTAATAGACTGTGAACTATTCAAAACACAGCTATAAAGTTTGCGATCCAGCTTATTTTCGAAAGAGAAAGACGCCCATATTTCGACCCAAATCGGGAGATGGGCGTCCAAATCGGTATAATCGAAACCCGATTTTTGGCGTCCTCAACTGCAGTCCGTCACAGAGACGAACAAAGATCACGGGGGCGTGACGGAGGCGTGGCGAAGGCGGGACTGGGGCATGGTTATCGGCCGAGGAGAGATGGGCGTCTTTAGCTGATAATCGAAACAAGAAGGGCGCTTTTGACGAGAATTTGGTCCGCTTTATTTGGACCCTTTTGTTTCAGGTCCAAGTCCCAAAAAAGTGCCCCAACTGACCAGATGACCACCGGAGGGAATTGGGGATCACCTCCCCTGACTCCCCCAGTGGTCACTAACCCCCTCCCACCAAAAAAAAACCCACTTAAAAAAAACTTTTCCCAGCCTGTATGCCAGCCTCAAATGCCGTACCCACCTCCATGACAGCAGAATGTGTTCTATCCTCTGACAGCCTTTCCCTGGTTCTGATGTGGGTCTCGGGTGAGTGTGACACCTTTTCTGTTAAGGGCACTGCAGAGTCACATCAGCAATGCATTGTGGTGGGTGTAGGGTATTGGGCTCCGTGATTCCACTAGCTTGCATTACATGCTCACGATGTTGGTAGTTGGTAGGCTCTACTCCCATGGTGCTTTTCCCCCTGCTTACTGGGTCAGAGTGTGCCCTGTTTTGTTTCCAGTAGTCCATGAGGTAGTGGCCATTTTTGGTAAGACACTTTTAGATCCCTTTCATGTGTTAGCCATGTTACAGCACTTAGTTCTTATCTTGAATGTTGCTGAAAGAGGGCATTGTACACCATTCTGCCAGCTCGGACCTACTGCTAATCTCAGTAGCAGCGAGACTCGTTGCCAGTGGGGCACAACCTCTGATTGCAGTTAACTGTGAGTAAAGGTGCTTATTCAAATAAAGGACGTTTTCAGCGAGATTAGTCTTACGGTGTGAACTGCTGTGCCAAGGTTATACAGCAGCAACAAGTCCTGTCCCTGGAGCACTTTTAGTGGGTACTGCAGTGCACTTCAGGCAGGCAGACCCAGGCCCATCCTCCCCACCCGTAACACTTGTGGTGGTAAATGGGAGGCCTCTAAAACCCACTGTACCAAAATGTAGTTGCCCCCTTCACCCCTAAGAGCTATGGTAGTGTTGTACATTTGTCCCTCCCACGACCAAATGGCTTGGATTAGGACGTTTCTGAGCTGGGCGTTTTTAGTTTCCAATATCGCTAAAAAAAAAAAAAAAACACCCATCTCAGAAAGGACCAAATCCATGGCATTTGGTCCGTCCAAAACGTATTTTCGAAACGAAAGATGGACGCCCATCTTTTTTGAAAATACGGTCTGTCCCGTCTCTTCACATACCTGTTTTTGGACATAGACGCCCATGGAGATGGGCGTTCGCGTTCGATTATGCCCCTCTATGGGGGCTAAGAAATATGACCACATTCAACCACTTGGGGGGCCCTTTTACTAAGCCATGTAGGTGCCTACGAGTACCCAACGTGCACCAAATTGGAGTTACCACCCAGTTACCGTGTGGCCCTTGCAGTAATTTCAATTTTGGCGCACGTCCACTACGCAAATCCGAAAAATATTTTTAATTTTCTGACGCACGGCAGCTACGCGCATCAAGTGGCATTTGACACACGTAGACCATTACCGCCCGGTTACCGCGTGAGACCTTACCGCTAGGTCGATGGCTTGCGGTAAGGTCTCAGACCCAAAATGAACGCGCAGCAGTTTTCAGCAAAAATTTTAAAAAGGGCATTTTTTGTAGGTGCGCTAAAAAATGTATTCTGCGCACGCCCAAAACACACGTCTACACTACTGCAGGCCATTTTTCAGCGTACCTTAGGATAAGGACTCCTTAATTTGAAGGAAGCCCACTGGTTGCCTTGTTAATACCGTTCCAAGTTTAAAATGTCAAGCCATAATAAAGGGGAAAGGGAAATGGGACTTAATATACTACCTTTCTGTGGTATTTTGCAACTACATTCAAAGCAGTTTACATATATATAGGTACTTATTTTGTACCTGGAGCAATGGAGAGTTAAGTGACTTGCCCACAGTCACAAGGAACTGCAGTGGGAATTGAACCCAGTTCCCCAGAATCAAAGTCTGCTGCATTAACCACTAGGCTACTCCTCCACTAGTAACATTCCATGTAGAAGCCTGCCCATGGAGATCAGCAACACGGCTGCACGTGCAGGACGTCAGACTTACAGAAACAGAAGCCTGCACGGTTGTGTTGCTGATCTGCAAGGACAGGCTTCTACATGGAATGTTGCTAGTGGAATAGCAACATTAACATTCCATGTAGAATCTCAAATATTTATTCATTTAGATTTTGCTCACACCTTTTTCAGTAGTAGCTCAAGGTGAGTAACATTCAGGTACCTTGGACATTTCTCTGTCCCAGGAGGGCTCACAATCTAAGTTTGTACCTGAGGCAGTGGAGGGTTAAGTGACTTGCCCAGAGTCACAAGGAGCTGCAGTGGGAATTGAACCCAGTTCCACAGAATCAGAGTCCGCTGCACTAACCACTAGGCTACTCCTCCACTTCCAGAGCTTCGTTATTCATTGAGTGAAAAAATATTTCCTCCTATTTGTTTTTAAAGTATTTATCCTTTCCCCATACGAGAGGAGTTCTATCCACTTTAGCATTTTAATCGCTCTTCTTTGAACCTTTTCTAATTCCGCTATATCTTTTTTGAGATACGGCGACCAGAACTGAACACAATACTCAAGGTGTGGATGCACCATGGAGCAATACAAAGGCATTATAGTATTTTTGGTCTTATTCACCATCCAGTTCCTAATAATTCCTAGCATCCTGTTTGCATTTTTGGCCGCTGCCGCGCACTGCACATGTTGCTTTGAAGTTAAACAAAGAATCGTAGTTCACAAAAGATCCAGTGACTTGCTTTTTAATTTTCAAACTTTTGTTACAGAGTACCTGAATTTACTGTAAGATGAAATGGTAGAAAGGGTAGCTGTACAGAGCCTGAGTCCATCCAATTGCAATGCGTGTTTCTGTGGAAACTCAATTAAAATTCAACGTGAAAATGAGATGTGCTCCTGGGGTCCCTCGTCTGAAATGGTGACATACAGGTGGGAGGAAAGAGCTCTCCAACCTGCCCTGCTTCCAGGTGTAACAAACTGGGGAAAAGATCACAACATCCTGAATGAATAGAGGGCACCCCAGTGGGAGAAAGGGGTAAACTATAAGTACGTCCTTGACCCACTGAATGAAAGGTTACTTACCTCGAAGCTATCGAGTCACAGGACAACATAAATGTACAGAATGTGGAAGGTGTGTTGACAGACCTTTGCAGTTCTGGTCACCTCTATTTCATCACCCGATGCTTTCCAGAAAACTGGTGAGTTTTCGTGAACTTTGTGCTCTCAGTGATAAAGGCAGGTTCAGTGATTGATGCTGACTCGTCCCTCCGTGGAACTAGGCTGTCAAACCTATGACTGAACAGGGAAGAGGGGTAGAGGAACTTTGGGATGACCCCATGTTACTAGGTCCCTATTGATTTTGTTGGGGTAGGCCATTAAGTTACAATAACTTTACAGGTACTTTTTTAATTGATTGGTGTGGGAGTCATTGCTTCAGGTGTAAACTTTGAAACATTATATAGTACACGATAGATATTATTTTCTTTTAAATGTATCCATGTATCAGATGAAAATTATATGGAAGGGTCTGCAGTTAATCAGGAACTAGACACATAGAAGAAGCAACTTTCTCATCAGGATCTCCAGGACCTCAGGTCACCAGGCTGAGACCCTGGGAGTCTTCCAAGCAGGGCTTTTTTTGAGGGGGTACTTGGGGGTACTGAGTACTGGCACCTTTTTGTGTTGTGTGCTGAAATTGGCCCATGGTCCCCAAGTTTTAATGAAAAAGCTCAAGCTCTACACACCAATTCTACCTTGTCATAGATTCTGTGACTGGTTGCAGGGGTCCTGGCTATTGTGGGATGAGTCCCTCAGTGATCACCCCATCCCTGAAGGGCAGTGGCGTTCCTACCCTCGATGACACCCGGGGCGGATCGCCGATGCACCCCCCCCCCCCCCCGCGAAATGACACCTCCCCCCGGTGAAATGAGACCCCCCCTGGGTGCACACTGCCGGGGGGGTGCCGCGGCACGTGCCTGTGGGCTCCGAGTTTGCTACACTAACTTCGCTGGTTCGCTGCAGCTCCCTCTGCCCCGGAACAGGAAGTAACCTGTTCCGGGGCAGAGGGAGGGAGCTGCAGCGAACCAGCGAAGTTAGCGTAGTGAACTCAGAGCCCATAGGCGCGCACCGCGGCACCCCCCAGCGGCTTGCACCCGGGGCAGACCGCCCCCACCGCCCCCCCCCCCCTTGGTACGCCACTGCTGAAGGGTGGCCTGACATTTGAGTACCGGCACCTTTTTTGCTAGAAGAAACACACTGCTTCCAAGGTAATTAAAGGTCAGCGTACGGAATGAATGTTCTATGTTTTTATATTATGACTTGTAAAAAAGGCCCGTTTCTGACACAAATGAAACGGGCGCTAGCAAGGTTTTCCTCAGAGTGTGTATGTTTGAGAGAGTGTATGTGAGAGTGACTGTGTGTGAGAGAGAGAGTGAATGTGCGAGTGTGTGTGTGAGAGAGAGAGAGTGAGTCTGGGTGCGAGTGTGTCTGTGTGAGAAAGAGTGTGTGCAAGTGCATATGTGAGACACTGTGAGAGAGAGAGTGTGTTTCACACAGATACAGAGTGTATGTGAGACACAGACTCTCTCTCTGTGAGACTGAGTGTATGAGACCAAGAGAGTGTGTGAGTGACTGTGTGACACATAGAGAGTGAATGTGATACAGTGTGAGACATACCTGCTTATAATCGAACGAGAAAAACGCCCAAGTTCCGACCTAAATCGGGAGATGGACGTTTATCTCACAAAAACGAATAATGCGGTATAATCGAAAGCCGAACTTGGACGTTTTCAACTGCACTCCATCGCGGAAGCGTACAAAGTTGACGGGGGCGTGTCAGAGGCGTGGTGAAGACGGGACTGGGGCATGGTTATCACCCGAACAGAGATGGGCGCCTTTCGACGATAATGGAAAAAAAGTACGCGTTTGTAGCTTGAATTTAGGGCACTTTTCCTGGACCCTGTTTTTTCACGAATAAGGCCCCAAAAAGTGCCCTAAATGACCAGATTACCCCCAGAGGGAATCGGGGATGACCTCCCCTGACTCCCCCAGTGGTCACTAACCCCCTCCCACCACAAAAAATGATGTTTCACAACTTTTTATTTTCACCCTCAAATGTCATACCCACCTCCCTGGCAGCAGTATGCAGGTCCCTGGAGCAGTTGTTAGGGGGTGCAGTGGACTTCAGGAAGGTGGACCCAGGCCCATCCCCCCCTACCTGTTACAATTGTGCTGCTTAATGCTTAGTCGTCCAACCCCCCCAAACCCACTGTACCCACATGTAGGTGCCCCCCTTCACCCCTTAGGGCTATAGTAATGGTGTAGACTTGTGGGCAGTGGGTTTTGAGGGGGTTTGGGGGGCTCAACACACAAGGGAAGGGTGCTATGTACCTGAGAGCTCTTTTACCTTTTTTTTTGTTTTTGTAAAAGTGCCCCCTAGGGTGCCCGGTTGGTGTCCTGGCATGTGAGGGGGACCAGTGCACTACGAATCCTGGCCCCTCCCACGAACAAATGCCTTGGATTTATTCGTTTTGAGCTGGGCGCTTTCATTTTCCATTATCGCTGAAAAACAAAAACGCCCAGCTCACAAATTGTTGAATAAAACATGGACGTCTATTTTTTGCGAAAATACGGTTCGGTCCGCCCCTTCACGGACCCGTTCTCGGAGATAAACGCCCATGGAGATAAACGTTTTCGTTCGATTATGTCCCTCAATGTGTGTGAGAGACAGTGTGTGAGTGAGAGAAAGACATTGACTGTGAGAGAGAGAGAGAGAGAGAGAGTATGTGAGAGAGAGTGTGTGTGTGACAGAGATACCTCCCCCCCTCTCTGGTGTCAGGCCCCCACGTCCATCCCTCTCTCTGGTGTCAGGCCCCCCCTCTCTCTCTGGTGTCTGAGCGTTACTGTGCAGGACGCTGAGCTCTGGCTGTGCTTCAAGGAACTGACCAATCCTATTTAATAGAATGCACCTCCAACATTCTGAAGCCGGGAAACCTCGTATGGTTGGTCACTTCTGCTTGTAACGAACCCGGAAGTACGTGATGTCAATTCAGGAGATGGATACAGAGAGCAGGAATGCCTCAGCCATGCAGTCAGCTTCAGAATGTTGGAGGTGCCTTTTATTATATAGGAAAGGAACTGACCAATCCTATTTAATAGAATGCACCTCCAACATTCTGAAGCCGAGAAACTTCGTGTGGTTGGTCACTTCTGCTTGTGATGAACCCGGAAGTATGTGATGTCAATTCAGGAGATGGATACAGAGAGCAGGAATGCCTCAGCCATGCAGTCAGCTTCAGAATGTTGGAGGTGCCTTTTATTATATAGGATTGTCTATGAATGGGGCTGTAGGTAGTAGAATGAATGCAATGTATGTGGCAGTGAGTTATGTAATAAGCACATATTAAACATTAACAAAAATCTTGCTTTCCAAAAGACTTCTCTCTTTCCAGATACTTTTTCAATAATGTTATCATTTTGCTGCCTTTTCTTTATCCATTACAAATTACTGCTTCTAATTTATTTCGCCTAAGGAGATGCGTTTCCTCTTAGCAGAAATTAGTCCTAGGTTAGGACAAGGCTCCATTTAACAAACTCTCATCTGAGAGCTGATTACTGCAGGCTGTTTTTCCGCCATCTCTTGTATAGCTTCATGCATTGCATTTTAGAACCAACCCTATTTGAATAATTTGCTTTCTGAATCTTCGATTATGAGCCGTTTTTGATCTTGTAACATCTACGTTCATCAATGCTAATCTTCTCGTTGTTGTATATTCACGTGATTGATTAGATAGTTGTCTATTTAGCACAGTAAAGAAGCTAGAAATAGATCAATGGGCTTTACAGAATATAAATGAAATCTCGTTAACGTGGTCTCTAGAGAGTTAATGTTGCTCATTAGAGACAATGGCACAAAATGCAGTACAAGTGTAGATAGTAAAATGAAGTGGATAGACTTAGGATTAACCCTTGTAAAACTGGGAAAACTCAGGGGGTCTTTTATTTATTTATTACATTTGTACCCCGCGCTTTCCCACTTAAAGCAGGTTCAATGCGGCTTACATAGTAATAGGGATTACAAAGTATTGATAGAGAAAATATAAGTAATTATAGCAGAATAATAAAAGAGAGGGGTAGGTAGAAATGGGCAAGGGTGAAGGGAGTAGGAGAGGTATGAGCAAGGGTAGGTGAGCATTGGAGGGAGGGGTAGAGGAGGCGGGAGGGGGATGGGACACGGGATAAGCAAATGGAGATTTTGTGGGAGATGTAATCTAGGTCATTGTCGTTGTTTCCTGGATATGTGTTGGGTAGATGGGTACATAGGGTTAGCCTGGGTCATTTGGGTAGGCTTGTTTTATGTAGGCGCGTTGGCGTTTTTAGCGCGTGTTAAAAATAGGCGTGCGCTAAACGCTAAAGATGCCAACGTGTTCCTATGGGCATCTTTAGCGTTTACCGCATGCCTATTTTTAACGCGCGCTAAAAACGCCAGCGCGCCTACGTAAAAGACCCCCTCGATGTGCAAAGGACTGGGTAGATTATTTCCAAAACGTATCAGAACCAAAGAAGGCGAGACAGTATGTGATGGGCTTCAGACAGAGTGGACCAGATGTGAGTGTCTGTAGACCTTGTGCCCATGTTCAAGGTATATGGAGACTATATTACCTTTTTTTTTATATTATTGTTGCATTTTTTTGTAAGTTGCATTTTATTGATAACTCAAAGGTAAACATCTCAACATTCTCAATGCATCCAACATACAATGAATAAGATATCATGCATGAACTATACAGCGTGTAAAGTTCCCCTTCCCCCCCCCCCCCCCCCCGTTCCCCCCCCACCATTGCCATAGTCTCGGGAACCTTCTTAGTGCTAACTGGGTGGGTTCAAGTAAATACAGCAGGACCAATAATTCAGAACATCTGGGCAGCGCGCAGTCTACACAACTACCAGCCTTTAACACTAGAAAAAGTATCCAGTGACTGGGCATAGAGTGCGTGCACATTCCCCCCCCCCCCCCCCCCCTCCTGCTCCTCGACTAAAATCAAGTACTTCTTCCACAACCATACCATCCTATATTACCTATTAATTCTTTTGATATAATAGTGAATCTTTAAATATTCCCATTTAAAAAATATATATAAACATAATTTAAGGGGGATTCAGTTTGAGTTAATTGCCAGTACACTGACTTTCTAGCCCAGTTGTCCTGTTCAAAAAAATAAAATAATGGGGGTGATTATTCAGAACCACATCTGCTCTCCGGATTAAGTGCTGCTGCCTGGAATATTCAGAGGAACTATCCGGATATCCACCTTTTCACTGCTGCTTTTAGCTCCTAGCCACAATTGCTCTCCCCTTGTCCCTTCCTCCCTTCTCACCCATTACTTCCCTCGCCCGTAACTGTCTTGTCTGTCTGTATTATTTAGATTGTAAGCTCTTTTGAGCAGGGACTGTCTCTTTGTATCAGGTGTTCAGCGCTGCGTGCGTCTGGTAGCGCTATACAAATGCTAATAATAATAATAATAAAAACAATCATGATATAGCTGAATTAGTAAAGGTACAGAGAAGGGTGACCACAGTGATAATGGGGGTGGAATGACTCTCCAATGAGGAAAGGCTAAGAGGGTTAGGGCTCTTCAGCTTGGAGAAGACACCTAAGGGGAGATAGTGGAATTGGGTAGACTACTACGACTTAACATTTCTAGAGCGCTACTAGGGTTACGCAGCGCTGTACAATTTAACAAAGAGAGACAGTCCCTGCTCAAAGAGCTTACAATCTAATAGACAAGTGAACGGTCGGTCCGATAGGGGCAGTCTGGCTTCACTGAACGGTAAGGGTTAGGTGCCGAACGCCGATTTGTTTCACTGAGAGGGTGGTAGATACCTAGAATGCCCTCCTGTGGGAGGTGGCAGAGAGGAAAACGGTAACGGAATTCAAAAATGGGACAAACACAAAGGAATCCTGCTTAGCAGTGGCATAGCTCTGTGGGGCCACGGGGGCCTGGGCCCTCTCAACATTCCTGTAGGCCCCTGGTTTTGCTGGCCAGCTAAGGCGTTGTCCGCGGTCTCTGGCACCGCCACGTTGCCTGCCCTGCTCTGTCTTCCCCTCACGTCCAGCAAGCTCCCAGCTTATAATAAAATCCCTGGTGTTGAACTGGGAGCAAGAGCGAACCCCCTACTTGCTGCCAGCAGAGCCCAGGGATTCTATTGCCTTACATGTGAGGGATTAACAGAGGAGAAATGATTTCTACTATTTATTATATTTGAAAATGAAAACTTCTATTTCAAGTCTAAAAGCAAAAAAAAAATAAAGACACTGATATATAGTGTTCTGCCCTTTCAATGAGGTGTGAAAGGCAAGCAGCTTGAAGGGGATCATACAGCAAAGCGCAGCATAGACAGATTCAGTTTACATGGAAGAATGCTGCAGACTAACTCTTTCAGACCAGAGGGAGAGAGGATGGGGGAGGGGGGCAAGTAGCCCAGCATGCACAGAAGAACAAGGCAAGTCCCATAAGACACAGGGATCATGGAACCTGTGCTCTGAAAGATCTTATTACAGAGACCTACAAGATTTCAGGGATTTGTAATTCAAGAGCACAACTTTAAATGAAAGGTACAGGCAATTAATCTATTACAAACAATGCTTAATGTATATTCAGGGCCGCCGAGAGGGGGGGACAGGGGGGACAAAATTCCCCGGGCCCGGGCCTCCAGGGGGGCCCGGCGCCGGAGTCCCACCCCGCCCTCCATCATCAGGACCTCTCACCTCCTGGGGCCCTGCGGCGCTTCCTGGCGCTCCCTTCCGACACTTCCTTGCAACGCTCTCAGCTTCATTTTTTCCAGCCGCCCTGCATTTAAAAAGTTGCAGCGGCGGCAGCGAAAACGCAGGCTCGCCTCTTCTTTAAGCCCTTCCCCTTCTCTTTCAGCGTGCACTGATGCAATTTCCGGTTTCCGCGAAGGCGGCACAGTGCACGCTGAGAGAGAAGGGGAAGGGCTTAAAGAAGAGGCGAGCCTGCGTTTTCGCTGCCGCCGCTGCAACTTTTTAAATGCAGGGCGGCTGGCCTGGAAGGAAGGAAGGGCTGTCTCTCGTTCTCTTCATTTGTGGGTAGCATTTTTTATTTATTCTCACTTATATTTTCAAATGTGCCGGCTTGTGCAGCATAGGAATGTACACAGGGGAAGTATAATAACGGAATAACTTTTGGTGGTAATTTGTCATTTGGAGGGGCTGTTTATAGGGACTCCCTAGCACGTGTTGTATTCGTGCAGACATTTTTTTTTCTCCTGGTAAAGGGTCACTAAAACAGACATCATTTATGGGAATTAGGTGCTCAACACTTAGTTTTTATCTACTTATTTATGACACTTATGTGCTGGAAACCTGAGGGCATAGCTGGGGCTGGGAACTGAAACTCGGGGGGGGGGGTGAAAAGGGGGGGTAAGTTGGGGCAAGTCACTGGACATGGAGGGGAAGGGAGGGAGGACAGGGAGCAAAGGAGAATCACTGGGGATGAGTAGGGAGGGCAGGGGAGCGAGGAGATTTGCGATGGATGGAGGGGAGGGTAGGAGAAATGCTGGACATGGAAGTGAGGGAAGACAGGAAGGAGATGCACATGGATGGAGGGGAGAGGAGAAATTCTGGATATGGATGGAGGAGAGGGGAGAGTTGAAATACTGGATATGGATGCAGGGGAGGGAAGAGAGGACATGAGATGAACATGGATGGAGGGGAGGAGAGAGAGGATAAATGCTGGACATGGATGGAGGAGAGGGACGAGAGAGGAAGGAGATGCATCCTGACGGAGAAGAGGGAAAGGGAAAAGAGGAGAAAAACTGCACATGGCTGGAGAAAATAGGCAAAAGCTGGATCCACTCTATACCTACCTCTTCCAGTCAAGTCCGCGGAGGACCCAGCTTTTACCTATGGATGTAGGGTAAGAAATGAAGAAGAAAGGAAGAAAGTAAAGAAATAAATGGAAAGGAAACCCTGGAAGTGGAGTTAAGGGAGCAGATAGAGAGCAACAGAATCAGAGACTGGGACCAACATGATCTGAAATACAGTCACAAGACAACAAAGGTAGAAAAAATCATTTTATTTTCATTATAGTGTTTGGAATATGTCCAATTTGAGAATCTACATCTGCTGTCTTATTTTGCAATGTATAGCAATGTTCTGTTTTTCTGGTATTGTGCTGCATGCAGAATCTGTATGCTAATTTAGTTTCTGTCATTTTGGGTATACTGGGGAGGGGTGGGTGGGCTCTGAGAACTGGTCTGTACAGCTCCCTGCAGTTGCTAAGACCGGCCCTGTCCGTCGTCAACCGTCTGCCACCAGGCCGGGCCCCCTGCATTGAAATCACAGCGCCTCTCACCTCCGTGTGAAAGCGCTGCAGGCCGCAGCAGATCACCTCCCTTCGGGCTTCCTTCCCTCTCTGTGTCCTGCCCTCACGGAAGTTACGTCAGATGAGGGCAGGACACAGGGAGGGAAGGAGGCCCGAAGGAGGGAGGCAATCTGCTGCTGCCTGCAGTGCCTTCACATGGAGGTGAGAGGCACTGTGATTTCAATGCAGGGGCCCGCTGGTGCGCGGAGGGGGGACGGGTGGTGGGGGAGCAGTGGCGACCTCGGGGGGGGGGGGGGGGCCCGGGGGGTGGCCTTGTCCCGGGCCTGGCCCAGTCTCTCGGCAGCCCTGTGTATATTCATAAACAACAAATAGCCTGCCTCCGTGCAAATAAGTACATAAGTATTGCCATACTGGGAAAGACCAAAGGTCCATCGAGCCCACGATCCTGTTTCCAACATTGGCCAATCCAGGTCACAAATACCTGACAAGATCCCAAAAATGTACAAATCATTTTATACTGCTTATTCCAGGAATAGTGGATTTTCCCCAAGTTCATTTAATAACGGTCTCTGGACTTTTCCTTTAAGAAGCTGTCCAAACCTTTTTTAAACTCCGCTAAGCTAACCGCCTTTACCACATTCTCTGGCAACGAATTCCAGAGTTTAATTGCACGTTGAGTGAAGAAATATACTTTCTCCGATTCGTTTTAAATTTACTACATTGTAGCTTCATCGCATGCCCCCTAGTCCTAGTATTTTTGGAAAGCGTGAACAGACGCTGCACGTCTACCCGTTCAACTCCACTCATTATTTTATAGACCTCTATCATATCTCCCCTCGGCCGCCTTTTCTCCAAGCTGAAGAGCCCCAGCTGCTTTAGCCTTTCCTCGTAGAGAAGTCGTCCCATCCCCTTTATCATTTTCGTCACCCTTCTCTGCACCTTTTCTAATTCCACTATATCTTTTTTGAGATGCGGCGACCAAATGGGGCACAACATAGAGAGAATCATAAGGAAATGCTCATTAGGTTTTGTAAGTCATTCAACATATTTATGTGTTGATATATTTTTGGAGAAAATAGCCCGTTTCTAGCATTAAAATAAAAATCTATTGTTTGAGAGGACAATTGCAGTAATTAATATTGATACCGACTGCTTAATGATAAGGAACAGTGCAATACCAGAGAAGGAAACTAATATATTACCAGCCAGATGCTAAATTAGATGCATTTGGAACTATTCTTGTTGTCCACTAATCTCCTGTCATTTAATAAAAAAAAAGAAATCGTGGTGAGGAGAGGAACGGGTCGGTGGAAAAAATAAGTACCAGGTATATTTGTAGATTCTCTTTCCGAGTTGCTTTTCTTGATGTACATTTTCTTTTCCCATCTTGAGATAAAGCCAGGCTGCAGTCAGCTCTCAACATCGGCCAGCAGTCAATATTTTTCATTTGTCAGGGCTGATTTAGCAAGGAAGACTCAATAATTGATTTTAACAAAACAAGGAGAAAATCCCGCTGAAGGAGCTGAGCTTGGGACAGCCCCCATGAATATTTTACAAGTGTAGGTGCTTCTGTTTTTAACTCCTCATATCACTTCATTGGCTCCCTATCCGTTTCCGCATTCAATTCAAACTTCTCTTACTAACCTATAAGTGTATTCACTCTGCTGCTCCCCAGTACCTCTCCCAGTGCCTTAGCGAGGGCAGCTGACACCCGGGGCGGGTTGCCGCTGCGCGCACCCCCCCAGGAGCGCGTACTTACGAGGGAAAGCGGCGAGGGATGGGCGGGCGGGCCGAACCGCCCCGAGTGCATGTCGCTGGGAGCTGCGTCGGCTCCGCTGGTTCCCTGCTCTCTCTGCCCCGGAACAGGAAGTAACCTGTTCCGGGGCAGAGGGAGCAGGGAACCAGCGGAGCCGACACCCCCCCCCCCCAGTGGCGTGCACCTGGGGTGGACCGCCCCACCGCCACCCCCTTCCTACGCCACTGACCTCTCCACTCTTGTCTCTCCCTACACCCCCCCTCGGGCACTCCGTTCTGTGGATAAATCTCTCTTGTCTGTCCCCTTCTCCTCTACTGCTAATTCCAGACTCCGTTCCTTCTATCTCGCTGCACCACACGCCTGGAATAGACTTCCCGAACAACATCTAGCCCCGTCTTTGGCCGTTTTCAAGTCCAAGCTAAAAGCCCACCTCTTTGACGCCGCTTTTGAGTCCTAACCACTGCTCACTTGCCTGTACTTTTTATCCCCTCCTTTTAATTCCCCTTACCCCTTAAGTGTTCTGTCTGTTACCTGTCTTATTTAGATTGTGAGCTCTTTGAGCAGGGACTGTCTTTTCATGTATGGTGTACAGCGCTGCGTATGCCTTGTAGCACTATAGAAGTGATAAGTAGTAGTAGTAATGTAGAACCCTGCCCTTGCAGATCAGCAACGCGGCCGCGTAGGCTTCTGTTTCTGTGAGTCTGACGTCCTGCACGTACATGCAGGACGTCAGACTCACAGAAACAGAAGCCTGCGCGGCCGCGTTGCTGATCTGCAAGGGCAGGCTTCTACATGGAATGTTGCTAGTGGAGGAGTAGCCTAGTGGTTAGTGCAATGGAACATGGGATGTTGTTACTATTTGAGATTCTGGAATGTTGCTATTACTTGAGATTCTACATGGAATGTTGCTACTATTGGAGATTCTACATGGAATGTTGCTATTCCACTAGCAACATTCCATATTTAGATTGTGAGCTCTTTGAGCAGGGACTGTCTTTTCATGTATGGTGTACAGCACTGCGTATGCCTGGTAGCACTATAGAAGTGTTAAGTAGTAGTAGTAGTATATAGGCTATTCTCAGGGGATCATGGTGTAACCAGGGTTTTTTCCATTACAGGTTCTAATGTGGACCTAATTATCTGTTTAAATGCAGGGATGAAGGTGGCATTATTGATTTTATTTATTTATCTAACAAATTTTTATCCCACTGTGATCGCGTCTGTGGGCACAGGGTACGGAATTTTCACGAACACAACCAAACGTAAGCAAAAATCTTTAATTTTCTATTACAGGCTCTAATGTGACCTAATTATCTGTTTAACTGCGGGGACGAAGGTGACATTGTTTATTTTATTTATTTATTTATTTATCTAACAAATTTTTATCCCACTGTGATCGCGTTTGTGGGCATAGGGCACGGAATTTTCACGAACACAACCAAACGTAGGCAAAAATCTTTAATTTTGTGACTGAAAAGGAAACGGATACAGGAATCTGCTCTTCTCACAAACTGTTAGCTCAGGAGTATATATAAAGCAGGCGTCAAGTTGAATAGTAACAAAAAAGAGGATCTGGTTCCTGCTGGATCACAAAAGAATCCCAGTGTACACAGAAGGGTATTGTTTACTAAGGTGCGTTAGCATTTCTAATACACCTTTAAATTTAAGGCACGTTAAACGCTAACGTGCCTATATAATTTCTATGCGTGCGTTAGCGTTTAACGTGTATAAACCATTTACGTGCGTAAAAAATGCTAGCGCACCTTAGTAAACATAGGCAATAGTTTGCAAAGTAGGCTACCCCTCTGGTCCTTCAAACATATGTTTTGTAGGAGTGTTCTGGAGGTCCGCTTCTTCCCGCTCTGGATCTCCCTTTATTTCCCAGGTTGGGCTTTTATTTCCCCTCAACTGAATCGAACAATCCTGGATGAGTTTCCTAGGCCTAGGCCTCTTAGTGCGGCCCTGTGAGGATGTGTGCTTACTGTAGACTGTCAGGCTCGTTTTTGAAATAGAAGGACATCCATCTTTCGACATAAATCGGAAGATGGACGTCCTTCTCCCAGGGACGTCCACATCGGTATAATCGAAACCTGATTTTAGATGTCTCCAACTGCAGTCCGTCGCAAGGACGTCCAAAGTTCAAGGGGACGTGGCGGAGGCGTAACGAAGGTGGGACTTGGGTGTGCCTAACACTTGGACGTCTTTGACCCATAATCGAAAAAAACAAGGTCGTCCCTGACAAACACTTGGACGTTTTCACTTGGAACTGCTTTTCTTATGAATAAGGCACAAAAAGCTGCCCGAAATGACCTGATGACCACCGGAGAGAATCGGGGATGACCTCCCGTTACTCCCCCAGTGGTTACTAACCCCCTCCCACCCTCAAAAAATATCTTTAAAAATATGTCGTGCCAGCCTCTATGCCAGCCTCAGATGTCATACTCAGGTCCGTGACAGCACATGCACGTCCCAGGAGCAGTTTTAGTGGGTACTGCAGTGAACTTCAGACTGGCAGACCCAGGCCCATCCCCCCCCCCCCCCCACCTGTTACATTTGTGGAGGAAACAGCGAGCTCTCCAAAACCCACCAGAAACCCACTGTACCCACATCTAGGTGCCCCCCTTCACCCGTAAGGACCGTGGTAGTGGTCTACAGTTGTGGGTAGTGCGTTTTGGGGGGCTCAGCACACAAGGTAAGGGAACTATGTTCCTGGGAGCATTTTATGAAGTCCACTGCAGTGCCCCCTAGGGTGCCCGGTTGGTGTCCTGGCATGTCAGGGGGACCAGTGCACTACAAATGCTGGCTCCTCCCATGACCAAATGGCTTGCATTTGGACGTTTTTGACATGGATGTCTTTGATTTCGAAAATTGCCGAAAGTCAGAAACGTCCATGTCTAGGGACGTCCAAATTTAAGGATTTGGACGTCTCTGATGGTATTTTCGAAACGAAAGATGGACGTCCATCTTTTTTCGAAAATACGGGTTTCCCCGCTCCTGGATTTCGCCGTTTTGCACGGACGTCCAAATCGCAACTTGGACGTTTCTTTCGAAAATGCCCCTCCACATCACCCTATACAATTCATCACACCTGTATGGTCTATATAGTGTAAGTAGCTAACAGGCAAATATACACAATTTAAAATATTTCACATGATAAACAAAACCTACTGAACATAACAAAACAATAAATCTGTCAGAACAGAAAACACAAGTAACAAAAGCAGCAATCATAATAATAATAGTAATAACCTGCTGTACTAGCCAACCACAAATAACCAAAACGTGACCTATCTAACACTAACTGCATTCCATTTACAGGAGCTATTCATGCATGAAGCGCTCCTCAGTTATCAGAAAGCAAATATCCCATCCCTGATCCACACCCACCTACTCTATTTTCTCCTTTCAAATTTTACAAATTTTCAGCAGCTTCTAGCAGGCAGATTTCTTTGCTTTCTCATACATTTTCACTCAGAAGTATACACAGTCACAGAAGAGAGGGTAAAAACAGCATACAGGGATAAACAGAAACTGAAAAAAAACAACACTGGGCCTTCAGGATAGAGATAACGGTCGTCCTTTAATCTGAAAATGACCCGACACGGGCCGTGTTTCAGCGTACAAACGCCTGCCTCAGGGGTTCACTACGTTGTGATTGTCCTATTAATCAAACAGAACGCCATCTGTGGAAAAAAACGCGGTTTAATAGGACAATCAGAACATAGTGGACCCTTGAGGCAGGCGTTTGTACACTGAAACACGACCCGTGTCGGGTCATTTTCAGATTAAAGGACGACCGTTATCTGTAACCTGAAGGCCCAGTGTTGCTTTTTTCTGTTTCCACTCAGAAGTACAGACACGTGTACAACCACATCTTTCCAAACATGCTTACCCCCCCCCCCCCCGTATTCTAAGCTATGCTGGCGGTGCGCTAATACCGACGCAGCCATTCACCTTGAATGGGCTATACTGGCATTGCCGCGTGGCAGCCACTAGCGCAGCTTCTTAGTAAGTAGACTGTGAATCAGGGGCGTAGCCAGACTTTGGCAGGAGGGGGGGTCCAGAGCCCGAGGTGACCGCCGACCCCCCCCCCCCGCCACCGCCACCACCACCACCAACTTTGACCCCCACCCCCTGCCGACTACTCTTTCAACACCTCTCCCGCCGCCAACCCGTCGTCGCTGTCGCCTACTTTTGCTGGCAGGGGACCCCAACTCCCGCCAGCCGAGGTCCTTTTCTTCTGGCGCAAGGTTTCATTCTGTTTCTGTGAGTCTGACATCCTGCATGTTGCTGCATCCTTCCTGTTCGTGATCTTGGCGCCCATTCAAAATGGCCGCCAAGAGTTGAAGTGACCTCACAAGACTTCAACTCTCTCGGCAGCCATTTTGAATCGGCGCCGAGATCAACAACAGAAAGGATACATGCAGGGCACCGCTCCGGGCAGGAAAGAGAGGGCTCTTTCCTGCCCCGAAGAGGTCATTAGACCACCAGGGCAGTAGTAAGGTAAGGGGGGCGGGTGACGGGGAGGGGGAGTGACAGGGTGTGTGACAGGGGGAGGGGAAAATGTGACAGGGGGCGGAGCGAGGGCTTCAAAGGGGGTGGGGTGTGAAAGGGGGCAGGTGTGAAAGGGGCAGGGTGGGTGTGAAAGGGGGCGGGGCATGTGTCCTCCTTTTTGGGGGACAAAATATGGTAACCCTAGTTCCACTACTTCTTTCCAGTCTCCAAAGCAGCAGGGGTGTTGTGTTCCATCCTTTTCCTTCCATGCAGCCTGGAGGAAGAGGAGGGGAGGGGTGAGCCCGGAACAGAGCAGAGAATAGCCTTCCTAATTCAGCCCTATCTGGGTTTGCACATTTAGTACAATTGCCTGTTGACCTCATTCTAGCCCTGCATGTCCAGTTTGGATGCAAACATAGGCAATGTAGAAACTTAAATATAATCTCCTGCAACACTGCACTTTCAGCGAGATCAAATTCCCCCATGAAAATCTTCAAGAGACAGCTCCATACTAAGATCCTGTTCCCATTTCTTAATTGTGATCTGAAACAGCACTGTTTTTAAGTCACTCGCAGGAAGCCATATGGAATTCAGCACTAGAAATCAAGGGCTCCGTATACTGTTGAGCCTGCAAATATGCATAAATGTTCTCATGTCAGTATGCCGTGTTTGTTTTGCAGTACTGAAACGCAAGCACAGATGGTTGAGTGGCCTTTTAAAATTGGCCAACAGTATACAACACTTTAGATTTCTTAGGAAAATCCCATCTCCAACCTTGCGATAAATTCTTTATTGCCTAAAAGAAGGAGGGAAAAGAACAAGGTGGAACTTACTGACCCAAATTTGCTATTTTGCTCCCTCCAAGCTCGTTGAACTGGTTTGATTAATATATGATGTGCTATCATCAAGAGAAGTACAGCTGGTTAGACATGCATTGGATAAACTCAGGACAGTTATCAATATATGGCCATGAATGCTAACTAAACCCAGCCATGTCTCACTAGACAAGTAAAACTATAGCCTGTAAGATTTGAAAGACCAAATCCTCTATCTATATACAGTAGTGGTAGGTATTTCAGGTGCATTTTGGAATTCCTGGCCTGATAGAAGCAGGAGCATAGCTAGGTGGGGCCACGGGGGCATGGGCCCCCGCAGATCTAGCCCTGGCTCCCCTGCTTTCACCCCTTCCCTCCCCCCACCGCCGACCCTTCCCCGCCACATTCAACCCCCCCCTCCCCCCGCCACCGTCAGGTACCTTTGCTGGTGGGGGTCCCCAACCCTCGCCAGCCGAAGTCCTCTTCAGCGCCGGTCTCTGGTGTGTTGCTGATCTGGATTCTGTTTCTGTGAGTCCTGGAGTCCTGTGAGACTGGTGCTGAAGGGGACTTCGGCTGGCGAGGGTTGGGGACCCCCGCCAGCAAAAGTACCTGGCGGTGGCGGGGGAAGGTTGGCGGGGGGGGGGGGTTGAAAGGGACAAGGAGGGGCATCAGCATGGGGGGAGCCAAAAGTGGCGGGGGGGTCAGCAGCGCTGGGGGAGGGGGCTAAAATGTGCCCCCTCACCTCGGGTTCTGGACCCCCTCTCCCGCCGAAGTCTGGCTACGCCCCTGGATAGAAGTGCAAAATTTCACTTATGCAAAAGCACCTGTATTGAACGACCCTTCCATCTGTATGTCTGTTATCCATCTGTGTTTGCAGAGCCTCTGTGGATGGATTGAGACAGGAGGCAGCAGAAGAAAAAGTGGGGTAGCAGGGAAAAAGTGGAGGGAGCTAGGAAAGGTGGGGCTACGAGACCCCAACCCCCCAATATTCTGCTGGGACTCGCATAAGTGTCTGAATACATTTCAATATATTCTAAGTATGTTTTCTCACTTTGTTACCATTACTTAGACCACAGGAGAAATCCACTTGAATGTATCCCACTACTGTCCTGGGTTGTTATATATTCTGATTCTCCACCTTCAAGCAGTAATTATACACACATCAATATACAAGTATATGTGTTAAAAAATAAAAAAGAAAGAAAAGTTGAATTAGAAGGAAGAGGACAAACCTTTTCTTGTCCTCTGGCTCCACCACTAGAAATAGAGAAGTAATCTCATAAGAGGTCACTGGGATTTCCAGCAAATTTGATGTTGTAGCAATTGTATATATATGTAATATGTAATAAAAGTGAGTCCAATATAGGGCAATCGAGCCATTGTGACATCACTGATGAGGTTGGCTCTTAGGCATTGGTGGAATGAGACATTATGACATCACAATATCAGCTCTGGTTACCAGAGACTGAAACTCTTCACATTAAAGTGGGGGGGGGGGGGGGGGGGGGGGGGAGTTATCAATGTGGATTACTGTTATTCTGTGTTATTTTACCACTAATTTGTGCTATTTTAGCACTGGTCCCATTTTATGCAATGAGACCTAGTTACTAATAACTGGGTTTAACAGTGAAATGACATGTCTCAATGGTAGCCCAGCTGATAATTTCTCCCCCTTCCCTCCCCCTTTAACAATCATAAACCATACCTACAGTATGAATGTTGCCCCTCATCTAGACTTTATTAATTTTTAGGTCCTTGTTACTTGTTTAAAATGTTAAAATGCTAGTAACAGAGCATAATAAAACATTAAAATATGAAGCAGCAGGCCCTTCCATTTTGTAATGATCTAATACACAATGTCAATCTGCTTAATTGCAGCATTAAATTAATTGTTAATTTGAAACTGTCATTAGCCTTAATGTTCTTGTAATATTAAGGTTTATCGTTTCAAGAGTCTGAAGAGAATCCACTAGATTTTCCAGTCATTTTTCAAAAGCACTTATGCAATCGGCCATGGTGGGTAGGGTTACCATATGTCTCCAAAAAAAGGAGGACACATTGATCCAGTCCGGGTTTTGCTTCCATTGAAAGCAATGGAAATAAAACCCAGACTCCAAAACCCAGACTGGCTCAATCTGTCCTACTAGTGGTAAATTATCACAAACTAACAGTAATCCACATTGATAACTTCCCCCCTTAGTGTGAAGAGTTTCAGTCTGTGGTAACCAGAGCTGATATTGTGATGTCATAATACCTTATTCCATCAAAGTCTAAGAGCCAACCTCATCAGTGATGTCACAAAGACTTGATTGCCCTATACTGGGCTCAGTTTTACATACAACACTGATTTTAATTTCTAGAGACATTTCTTTTTCTTTAATTAAAGGGGGGGGGGGGGGGAATTATCAGTGTGGGCTACTGCAATGATCTGGTATTTTACTGTTAACCCCGGTTATTAGTAACTGGATCTCATTGCATAAAATGGGACCTGTGCCAAAATAGCACAAGTTAGGAGTGTAGTCAAACAACAACAAAACCAGGGGACACAAGATGAAGCTAGAATATGGTAGATTTAAAACAAACAGGAGAAAGTTTTTCTTTACTCAGCGTGTAGTTAGACTCTGGAACTCGTTGCCGGAGAATGTAGTGACAGCAGCTGGCCTTACGGAATTTAAAGGGGGTTTGGACAGATTCCTGAGGGAAAAGTCCATTGAACATTTTTTTTTTTTTTTTGGGGGGGGGGGTTGCCGGGTTCTTGAAGCCTGGATTGGCCACTGTCGGAGACAGGATACTGGGCTTGATGGACCCTTGGTCTTTTCCCAGTATGGCGGTACTTATGCACTTATGTACTTATGTAGTCAACATAGGCTACCGTTAAGATGCGTTATTTTAGCACTGGTATTTAGTTGCATGTAAGAGTGCAAACCAGTGGCCCTGCTCCATACCACCACTGCCTGCCCCAGTGGTGCAAACAAAATAGGATCTGGCATACATGCAGTGAGCCATGGGGCAAGCAGAGAACCCACACACATCAGGTACCACACAAATCACCACCAACACACCATGGCACACGCACACACCTCACTGTCCACACAGTAACATGGGGTTGATATTCAGCACATTGCAGTAAGCGACAAGATGCTTCCAACTGTGGGCTGTACTAACCCTGGAAATTCAGTGCCGGGGCATTTAATATCTGGGTAAGATTGCCAACCTGGTAGTTAACTGGGCACTGGCCAATATTCAGACCGGTGCCTGGTTAACTTGCTGCATAAAGTTGGAATACCTGTTTTGCAGTCCTAATTTTGGTTGCGCGCAGGTCCATGTTTCAGTGCACCTGAAAAAAGGCCCCTTTTTTTTTGCCCGAAAATAGATGTGCGGCAAAATAAAAATTGGCGTGCATCCATTTTGGGCCTGAGACCTTACCGCCACCCACTGACTTAGTGGTAAGGTCTCCCGTGTTAACCAAGTGGTAATCGTCAGTACACTGCTGATCACCACCTGGTTAGTGCCACACGGTAGAAAATAAAAAATATTTTCTGCCACACGTATCGGGCGCATGTAAAAATTAGAATTACTGCCCGGGGCACACGTTAGACAGGCCTATTGTACATGCTTTAGTAAAAGGACCCCTTTATGCAGCTACTTAGCTGGTTAGTGGACTGAAAATTGCCACAAACTGGCTGACTTTCCACTCTACCCTGTATTGCCAACAAACTAGCCAGTTTCGGTATAGGCAGTTAGTGGAAAAATTCAGTGGCAGCCTCTGGTTAAATTCCGCGAGTGCCACTGCGCATCCGTGGATAGCCCTGCACAAGCCATTTAAACAGCCAGGAGCCTCTCCTGGCCGTTTTAATTGCTCTGAATATTGACCCTGTAGTAAATGATGGCAGATAGAGACCTGCATGATCTATCCAGTTTGGAAAAAGTGCAGCGAAGGGCGACTAAAATGATAGCGGGGATGGGACGACTTCCCTATGAAGAAAGACTAAGGAGGCTAGGGCTATTCAACTTGGAGAAGAGACGGCTGAGGGGAGACATGATAGAGGTATATAAAATAATGAGTGGAGTGGAACAGGTGGATGTGAAGCGTCTGTTCACGCTTTCCAAAAATACTAGGACTAGGGGGCATGCGATTAAACTACAGTGTAGTAAATTTAAAACAAATCGGAGAAAATTTTTCTTCACCCAACGTATAATTAAACTCTGGAATTCATTGCCGGAAAATGTGGTGAAGGCGGTTAGCTTAGCAGAGTTTAAAAAGGGGTTGGACGGTTTCCTAAACGGACTTGGAAAAATCCAAAATCCCAGGAATAACATGTATAGAATGTTTGTACGTTTGGGAAGCTTGCCAGGTGCCCTTGGCCTGGATTGGCCGCTGTCGTGGACAAGATGCAGGGCTCGATGGACCCTTGGTCTTTTCCCAGTATGGCATTACTTATGTACTTATGCCCAAAGAGGTGGTCAGAGCCGCATTGTTTATTATGGCTGCAAAACAGTCACATTCCTTATCCATACACGATTGAACCTACAATCCCAGAATATTGCTACTCGCTCATTTCAACCTTGAAATGCCTTTTCCCTTTGAGATACACAGCATCTGTACTGGGAAAGCACTAAAGACAGACCTGTTCAGAAGAGCATACCCCACCGACCCAACATAAAAATACCTGGACTCTTGTGACACAATGTAACCAAAGACCGTAACGGACATTACCTGACTCTTCTTCCCCCTTCCCCTCTCTAAGTTCCCCCCAATTGTACCTACCATACATGTACCTCATTCTACCACAATATCACTTTGTATTCATTCATATCATGTATTTGTTCAGACCAGAATCAGCTAACGCCGTTAACGGTTATACGTAAGCCACATTGAGCCTGCAAAAAGGTGGGAAAATGTGGGATACAAATGTAACAAATAAATAAATAAATTGTATAGGACATTAATGTGATATAAACGACTCGATCCTTTTTGTCTTTACCATTTACGGGACACAACTGTAGAAGTCTGCCAGGCATTGGCAATACTTCCCAACTACTGGGCTTCCCGTAAAAGCCCACTCCAGCCCACCCTGATCTGGCGTGCCTTTTTCGGGTCACAGACCGTAGAAATCTGCCCTGCACTGGCCTTAATTTGCATCTACTGGACTTTCCATCTAAGCAGGAAATGACTGCCGCCCTTCATAATTCATCAACAGCCATAAATCCCAGCACTTGTACACACTCGGCACCTACCAGCCGTCACCCAGACACTATTACTCACGCACCCACCAACAGGCTATCATGCACATGAACCCCAACGCTGACTGCACACACCACCACCAAACAGTGAAATGCGCCTTCGTGCAATGCATAGAGCATGCAGTGTTCACATTTCTTTGAATTCTATCTGAATTAGAAATTTGCTGTCATTTGAAATGAAATAGGACATATCAGTGAGATGTTTTGCCATCTTTTTTTTTTTTTAATCTGACCGCTGGGCTTTCTTCCTCCATTACCATGAGCCTTTGGCTGCCTGGATTCCCCCAGACCCCTCCCAAACCTTCCTCTGACCCTGTCAGTGATAAAGATCTCCAGTTCCTCCTTCCCTCCTGCCTGCTATTTTTCAAAACGGCACAGGCCATCCTGAGGCCGATGTCATTTTCTGGATTATGGCAGATTCTGCCATAGAGAATTTGTCATTTGTCATGCAAGAAAATAGTATCAGTTGACCTGTTTGAAAAACAGCAGCAGTGGGGCAGGATGACAGAGAAGAATTCCTGCCTGTATATCAAAGTTTTTTCAGTTGTGTGAAATCACTACCTCCAATAAGTTCAGGAACCCCCCCCCCCCCCCCCTATTCATCCCTACCACTCATTCCTGACCCCTTGCCCTTGGCTAATGATTGCGTCAAATATGAAATATATTTAAATTATAGAGGAAAAGCCTCAATCCTGGCGTGTGTTCCTTGTGTTGTAAAACAACGTTAGGGAGCACTGCCCGATCATCACTGGCTCAAAAACCTCTATTAAGTAACCCACTTCTATTTTCCAATTTTAATCAAATCTCAACTTCATGGGTACACTTAGCTTGCTGCTAGAACAATTCTGGGCAGTTCCACAAATGGAATACAGTCATATAAACCCCGTCCACGGCCCGACTCGGCCCAAGTTTCGCCTTCTTCCTCAGGGTCCGTGGGTCAATCGACTGTATTTCAGTCGGCACTCGGTTGAGGTTTTTGAGCCAGTGATGATTGGGCGGTGCTCCCTAACGTTGTTTTACAACACAAGGAACACACACCAGGATTGAGGCTTTTCCTCTATAATTTAAATATATTTCATATTTGACGCAATCATTATCTAAGTAGGAGTCTATAATTATATGAGTGTTGATAGGTTTGACTGCCTATTGCTCCGTTGGTGATTATTAGTAGGAGTCCCTTGCCCTTGGCGCCATTCCTGTCCCCACTAACTCTCTTTATCTCTTTTCCCCTTCCTGTCTTCACCAGCATCTCTGTCTCCCCCTCCAGTCAGTCTCCACCAGTCTTTGTCTCTCTCCTTTGCCAGTTCCTACCAGTCTCCTTCTCCTCTTCTAGCCAATCCCCGCACCAGCTAGTCCCCAACAATTCACCAGTCAGTTAGCTTCCCTGTCGACCTCTGCCCAGTCCCCACAGTTAGTATTTCTTTCTCTTCTCCCCTATTAATACTGTGCTGCTGATACTGGTCCAGCTGCTCCTGCTTCCAGCCTCCACAGCAGCATCTGATCCCCCCCCCCCCCCCCAGTCAGGGCTGCTGAAAGACTGGGCCAGGCCCGGGGCCCCGCCGCCGCCTCCCGAGGCCACTGCACCACAGTCCTCAGTCTCCACCTGCCCACCCCCAGCCCCGTCGACAGCCCTCCTCCATAGGCCACCGGGCCCCCTGCATTCAAATCACAGCGCCTCACCGTGTGAAAGCGCAGCGGCAGATTGCCTCCCTTCGGGCCTTCCCTCCCTGTGTCCCACCCTCGTCTGATATAACTTCCTGTTTACACGAGGGCGGAACACAGGGAGGGAAAGCCTGAAGGGAAGCGATCTGCTACTGTG
Organism: Microcaecilia unicolor; assembly: GCF_901765095.1. NCBI lineage: Eukaryota > Metazoa > Chordata > Amphibia > Gymnophiona > Siphonopidae > Microcaecilia > Microcaecilia unicolor. The sequence goes on along the minus strand of NC_044034.1, from coordinate 359,586,729 downwards.
CTTTCACACGGAGGTGAGGTGCTGTGATTTGAATGCAGGGGGCCCGAGGGCGGACAGAGGGGGGCTGTCGGAGCCAAGGGCGGGTGGGTGAGACCGGGGACTGCGGTGCTCGGCCCCCCTTGGAGGCCTGGGCCCGGGGAATTTTGTCCCCCCTGCCCGCCCTCTCAGCGGCCCTGCCCCCAGTGACACCACTGCTGGCTCTAGCCCCACAACTGTTTCTGTTTCCGGTTTGTGCAGTCGCCTTGATCCCACCCACACAGGTGCATCCGCTGCCTCCAATCCCATACAGCCAAGAAGAGAGGGTCCAATGGTACACGAGATACAGCAACAAAAAGAAGCACAAAAGGGCCTCCAGAACTGGAACAATGGTACGATCTTTATTGAAATTGACCCGACACGGGCCGCCGTGTTTCGGCCTTCCACAGCGCCTGCCTCAGGGGTCTAAAAACATATACAAAAACTGATTTTATGAAAATAATATATAAACTTGTACAACATGTAAAATATATATTTATATAACATATAAAATTGTAACTAGATAAAATGTTTAGATTATAATAAGAAATCTCTACATTAAAAATGGTATTACAGGAGAGAGATGACATTTCTAACATTAAGCAGGTATGAAATCATTATTTTAATTTTAAATTATATTTACTTTTTCTCAGTGAAAGTACTGTCTATCGCTAATATTTTATGGTGAATTTTTATGGAAATGATGTCACGACCTTCTTTAACCCTAGAAGTTAATGAACACATGTATATATATATATATTTTTTTTTTTAAGTTAAGCATTTTGTTTGGGACCTTACTACGGATCTTGCAAGCGTTTGGTACAATCATTTTGGAACTGCAAAAGTAAGTACTTTGGACAATATTTATAATATTATCGAGATTTTATACTGGCTTAATGTTAGAAATGTCATCTCTCTCCTATGATACCATTTTTAATTCAAGCTACATTTTTTGGTCTAAGCTGAGTTGCTGATCATATGTTCTTCGCAACATAAGGCCAAGTATATATTTAAACACTTGTTTGTTTAGTTTTAGCTGATTGACTTCTTTTCCTCATATATATATATATTTTTATTTTTTTATTTAATAACAATGATTAAGAAAAGTCTTTGGCTGAAATATTCTTTGCATACATATAACTACAATAGGGTACAATAGTAGTATGGCACTTATGGCCATCACCTTATCACACTTTTTGTTTAATTATCTTTTTTTTTTTTTCAAAGAAACTAGTTTTATTGATAACTCAAAGGTAAACAACACAACATACTCAATGTATCCAACATACAATCAATAAGATATCATGCTTGAACCACACAGCTTGTAAAGTTCCCTTCCCCCCCCCACCTCTCTCCTCCAACCCAACCCCCCCCCCCCCCCCCCCCCGCTCTCTATTTTCCATAGTCTCGGGAGCCGTTTTGTTTCTGATCAGGCTAGGGGCTAAAATTCAGGGAACGGAGGGACAGTTTTTGCTAGACCAACCAAGGGCTTCTGCCCCTTTGTGCGCTCCTGCAACTCTGTTATGTAGAAAGCTGAGTTTGGTAGCTCGAAAGTGTATAATGCAATATTGGACCTCTCCGGATGCGCCCGCCTATTAGCATTGGCGTAATCAGGTGCACCTTTTAGCTTCTTAGGAGGCTAGGGTATCGCCTAAACGTAGGAAGCAATTCCTCCGGATATGGATGCCTTATCTTCAGGTTCTCAGCCCAAGGGGACGAAGTTTGTTTATTAATGCTCTTTGAGGACGGTATGGATGGGGAAGATGGTATTTGATTATCTTTTGTTTTATATACACTTTATATACACTTTCCCAGTTGTTAAGGAATATCTACGTCAGTAAGATATGCAGATTCCAGCAATCCAGTGGTGTGCTGGAGCAGGCTCTCACAGGCTCGCAAGAGCCGGTTGTTAAGTTTTTAAGAATTTTGGGAGCCGGTTGTTAAAGTAGGGCCCTCCATGGCTACTTTAACAACTGGCTCCCAAAATGTGGGCTTGGGCCCCCTGCTGAATTCTCTTTTACTTTGCTGGGGGGATGCTGAGCCCTGCCAGCCAAGTAAATAGACTACTGCTGCTCCCCACTCCTTTTTTCCAGCTCTGGGCAGCAGGCTGGGACTTCTCAAGCATGTGAGAGACGTTCCAGCATGCTGCTCAGAGCAAGACGTTGGGAGTGGTGGCAGTCCATTTATTGACTGCCAGAAAAGATATGCCTAGCGTGTCCGCACGAAGGGATGGAGGAGAGAGAGGCAAATGTTGCTCCCCCACCCCCGGCCACCCCTGGCCCTTCCAACTGCAGAGCTGGCTACGTCCGGAGAAAGAGCCTGTTGTTAAAAATTTACCAGCACACCCCTGCAGCAATCCCAGTGTCTTGTTTCTTTTCAGTCTTTTCTTATTCATATATGTACATACTAAGCATTTATTAAGAATGAGCACTTTCATTTTATATGTAACCTGCACATCTCTGACTTTATTCCACATAGGAACAAGCATGGCTAGACTCCCCAATGCTCCTCTTACATGTGGAATGTTTTTTTTTTCTAAAATTACATTCTAAATCCTTTTGAGATAAATTTAAATAGTTAATTCAGGAAAAACACTCCCCACCCCCCACCTCCTGGATTCTTTAAATGGCACTTTAAACTGTGTGCGAAATTTAATTAAATAACGAGCCATTTAGCGCCAATAATTGGGCCCCATCAATTATTGATGCTAATTGACACTAATTAAGATCTATGTGTATATATTTACACACCCATTACACGTGGATCAAAAAGGGGGTGCAGCCATGGGAGGCTCGTGAGCGGATCGGGGCGTTCCTACAATTTATGTGCATTTGTTATAGAATAAGGGGGGGTCCACGCGTAATTTAGCCACGAGGATTTACACCAAGGTTCAGTTGGTGTAAATGGTTGTGTCTAAAAGTAGTCTTGGATCCTGCCACTAAGTCCTGTTCTATAAATGGCACCCAACTTGGTGCTCATTATTTTTGGCACCTGTGACACCTGAGCAATAGTTGAGGGTGGGCCAATGGAAGAGCTCAGCCAGACAACAGGATATAAGCAAAAATAAATATTTATTTATCCGAGTCAATGGGCCAGGAACATAAGTTGGGAAACCTTCTTCCATTCAATAAACAGACTCAAGCACACTCCTGGTCAACAAGCCCAAACATGCCCCAAACTCGGCCTGTAAGTTCTTGGTTCTTCTCCATGTCCCAGTTCTGGCTCCAGTGAGACCTCAAAACACAACTTGCAAGTCTCAGTCAGACAGCAAAATTGGCATACCTCAGCCAGTTCACGACCACTGCACATCAACAGGGGAACCCTCACACTATTATTATTATTATTAGCATTTGTACAGCGCTACCAGACGCACGCTACGCTGAACACCTAATACAAAGAGACAGTCCCTGCTCAAAAGAGCTTACAATCTAAATAATACAGACAGCAAGACAGTTACGGGTGAGGGAAGTAATGGGTGAGAAGGAAGGAAGGGACAAGGGGAGGGCAATTGAGTAGTGGCTAGGAGCTAAAAAGCAGCAGTGAAAAGGTGGGTTTTCAGCATAGATTTGAAAACAGGTAGAGATGGAGCTAGACGTATAGGTCTACAGGGCAGCTTCTCTCCTCCTGGGGCCTCTGTATCAGGGCCTCCCTGATCTATTCAGCTTCAGGGTCTTCAGTTCCATCCTGATCTGAGCCCCACCCCTCTGACTCAGCAACTGCCTCAGCAGACTAGTGCCCCCTGCTGCAAGGAGGCTGAACTGCATCAACTGTGAGTGCTCTTCATTATACAATCCACTCTCTCACATAGCCATATTCAGAATCTAGCCCTTTGTCTGTAAAGAATTTGTTTCCCTCTCTGTCTCTTCCAGTAGTATTTCCTGTTTTCTTTTAGGAGTACATTTGCCAAGAGCCAGTTTTTCTATTAATACAGCCTGATTGTTTCTAGTTTACATTACACCATCCTTTCCCTCTCCAGCACGAACCATATCTCTGTATTGATTCATCATTTTCTGCCTCTTCTGAAAATGTCCTAGGACTAATACAATTATAAATTAAGTACAGTGTGCTAAATTTATCTGTCATGCTGGCCTTTCATGGCGAGATTGCACGACTGCTAAATTTCATCCATCAGCTCACTTGTCTTTGTAACACGGCAAGTGTAGTAAATAATGCTTACGTTTTGCATGAGACGTCGCAGTTGAATTCTCCAAGACTCAGGGACCCAAATTGTGAATAATTAACTATGGTGCAGGAGACTGACCTCTATCGTTTCTGAAATCATGGCAGATTTAATGTCGCTTCTCATAACCACAGTTAAGTATAATACTCATCTGATACTTATCCAAAGCCCAGCATCCATAAATTTTACTGCTTTCTATCTCAACGGCAACACAAAATTGCCTGAGATGGAATGAGTCATGACTTCATTCTGGAGATTAATGTAAGCTACTTTCGGAGATAGATGACACTGTATGCCACTTGTATATCGAGAGAATAAAAAGATTTCCTGGTCCTAAATCTTAATGCTTTATTTGCACACACACGGACGAGCCTCTGAGAGCGATCAGTGGTTTCTGCTCTTTCACCACAGCACTAAACAATTCGATGCTATATTTTTTATGAAACGTGACATTTTTATGTTGATTAGCTCTGTATTTGCAAGTGAGGAGCGCCATGGTTTTTTCCGCTTTTGCGTGCAGTTTGATGGACCGTTCAGGGATCCCCTCTCAATGCATGGCTTTTGTAAGCATCATTCTCCAAAGTCACTTGCCCTCACATTCTATATATGGCACCCAAATTTGGGCAATGCCAAGGTGCGCACGCAACTTAGAACAATTTTTGTTAAATTTTAAAGCAACGCGAGCAAAAAGAACACGCAGAACAGAGAAAGAGTGTCAAGAAATTCCAGCTGTTGTTGCTATAATTCCAAACCCCTTCCCACTTCAGTCCCTACCCATCCCCTACCCCGCTGCACAACAAGGTATACATACGTTATGCGTTCGCAACTTAATTGCTTAACAAGCCATCAACTGTCAATAATTGGGTGGTACCCAATTATTGACGTTTATTGGCAACTATTAGGATTTGAAAGGGTCCCAAGAAACAGCAAGGCAAATGATCTGCAGGCTCCAAAGTGGAAATAAATAGCGCATCGGGTTACGGCGGCCGGCAGCAGCGGTAAAAAGCGTGCAGGCGCGGCCCTTAGTTCATTTTTCCCTTCTCTCTCTCTCAGCTCTGGTCCTGCCCTTGCAGAAACAGTAAATGAGGGTGGGACCAGAGCTGAGAGAGAGAGAAGGGCTGAGCTAAGGGCTGAGCCTGCACGCTTTTTACCGCTGCTGCCGGCCGCCGTAACCCCGATGAGGTAAGTCAAGATGACTTTTAAATTCAGAGGGAGGGGCCTGGAACTCAAAGGGAGGAAGGGAGAGATGACGACCCTGGAACTTGGAAGGAGGGGGGATGACCCTGTGGAACAGAGGAGGGGGCGACCCTGTGGAACGCAGGGGGGACCCTGTGGAACTCGGACGGAGGGAGAGAGGGGGGCCCTGGAACTGGGAGGGAGGGAGGGAGAGGGGGGACCATGTGGAACTCAGAGGGAGGGAGGGACCCTGTGGAACTCGGAGGGAGGGATCCTGGAACTGGGAGGGACTGGAACTGGGAGGGAGGGGGCCTGGAACTCGGAGGGAGGTGGAGGGGGGACAGGGGAGGGGGACGGGGAGAGGGAGGGGGAGGAAGGGGGGACGGGGGAGGGGGGATGGGGGGGAAATGCACCACCTGTAAAAAAAAAAAAAATTTCAGCACCCCCAATCATTTTGAAAAGTTGGCTCCTATTGGTTTGTTGTACATTACCCATCATGTGAACTATATCCCTACAGTTGTCTCACAGTATATCCAGTACAGTCTTTTATCCTGGAATCTACATTCATCTGTTGCACCAGGTTCAAATTCTGCTCACACAGACATAGAGATAGTAGTGCATTTTGATATCCCCTAAAGAGTGCATGTTTGTTTTGATCATATCCCCTATATAAGGGCAAATGTATCAACAGCATATTCGTTAACATTTTTAATCACACACTTTTGTGTGACGTGAATGTTTTTACTTTACATATCTATCTCTTATTTATCAGCTGTCTCTTCTGTTTTTATGACATAAGTTACTTCTTTTAACTTTATATTTTTAACATGTTTGATACATTGTTTTATACCGTTCTCTTTGTTTAATTTATATTCGTTGTATTTATGTATTATATACATTTTATGTATGGTTTTGATATTCTATTTTATTTTCTGTACACGTTTCTTGTGACCCCTGAGGCAGGTGGCTGCGTCTGCCAAAACATGGACTCCCTGGTGCCTTTAAATAAAGAACCTTTGAACATCTCTCCCAGGCTGGAAGTCAGTTTGTCGCCCTCTTCTCCTGTGTGGCTTTTCTTTCGTGTTGCTAGGCCCCTCCTCGCACAGTTTGCTGAAGCACTGCCCGAAGTAATGGCCACATTGACTGAAATCTGCTATTTAGCTCTCAGCTATAGGCAGTCTTCTTACCCAGCGCTGTGATGTCATAATGCCTCATTCCACCAATGCTTAAGAGCCAACCTCATCAGTGATGTCACAATGATTACTTTGACATATAGCTGTCCCACTTTTATTACATACTAGCCGTTAAGCCCGTTAAAACGGGTGAGATTTCCAGCTACCCTCCTCGCCGCCACTCCCTCCCCTCTCTGTGCCGGGACCCCTGCACTGACCCGACAGCGCCTTTCACCTCTGTGTGAAAGCGCTGCAGACAGCATCAGATCGCTCTGCTGCTGCCTGCAGCACTTCCACATGGAGGTGAGAGGCGCTGTCAGGTCAGTGCAGGGGGCCCGATCCGGAGGGGTGCGGGAGCGGCGGCGGGGATGGGGGGGAGGGTGGAGGTTGGTGCACGCGATGTTCATTCCCAGGCTCCAGCGGCAGCGGCAGCGGCCGACAGTCCGACTCCGTTTCCCTCTCTGTTCCGCCCTCTGACGTCATCACGTCTTGACGCGAGGGCGGGACAGAGAGGGAAGTCTCTACTGCACATTTGCAGGTGAGTCAGTCACTTGCCATTTATATGTTTGATAGCCATGATTTCAAATTCTAGAGACATTTTTTTCTTTAATTAAAGGAAGAAGTTATCAAAGTGGGTTACCGTTAAGATGTGTTATTTTACTGTTAACCCCAGTTATTAGTAACTAGGTCTCACTGCATAAAATGGGGACTGTGCTAATATAGCACAAGTTAGTGCTAAAACAACATGTCTTAACTGTATCCCATGTTGATAATTACACTCCTAAATGTGATGGCATGCAAAGAAGATTCTGGGAAGATTAGCAAAGAGCATACCTGGGAATTACATATGGAATAAACAAAGTATGTACAAAAGATTGAAAGTCCACTCTATCACCATTCTCTGCTCTACCAACATCCCAAGACCCTCTCTGGCTTTCTTCATCCACTCCCCCCCCCCCCCCCAATCACTGCCTCTGATTTATTTTCTCACACACCCTCCTCCTCCTTTTTGCAACCCTCTCCATTTTCATCAGCAATTTGCACTCTCTCCCTAGGTCAGTGATTCCCAACCTGGGGTCCATGAGACCATTATAGGGCACAGAAAAGAGAGAAAGAAGTCTTTGCATGCTGCTGTGAGCTATTTGAGCAGAATACAGAGGCTGCTGTAAAGGCAGGAATAGCAAAGATTGCAGAGATGGTGGGAGGAGCCAACTTTTCAAAATGTTTCGGGGGGGGGGGGGGGGGGGTGATACACTCAACACAATTGAATGCTCCCTCATCAGAGTAGTGGAGTTTGCTCAATATTGGGGATGCTTAAGCACCCACAGAGCTGGCACCTATGGCTGCAGGAGATGGAGAAAGCAGCAGCTGTGCAGGATGGAAAGAGCAAAACTGGTGGGGACTGGTTGGGGGAGGGGATGGAGAGAGAGAGCGAGACTGGTGGAGACAGAAAGGGGAGAGGAAAAAAAGGATTAGTAGGGACAGGCTTGCTGTTGAGGGAAAGGGATCTGGGAAGAGCAGTGGGGATGAACTGGGGGTCCCTGAAAGTTTTGGAGATTACTAAGTGGTTTACACAAACAAAAAGTCTGGAGATTGGGAACCTCGACCCTAGATCTTATGTCTCTGCACACTCCTACACTCAACCTCCCCCCTCCCATATGGTTCTCATGCACCCTGGCTATCACAGCTTAGGCTACTCAAGTGTGCATTTGTTAAAGGGATGTACAGCCTAGAAATTGTTGTTTCAAGATCATTAACCATATTTTTTCTGGGAATTTGCTATGGTTATCATTTTGCATTGATATATGTTATACCTTAAGGTAATTAGGGGGGTCCTTTTACTAAGGTACACTAATGGATTTATCGCATGCCACAAAGCCCATTGTATACCTAAGGGCTAAATGGAACTTAACACACATGAATTCATTAGCATGCACGGAATCCATTAGGGCACCTTAGTAAAAGGACCCCTAAGTAAAGGTTCTGGTCAGATCAAAATATATTGGAGTCAGCTGAGTTATTTTTGTGGAGAACTACAATAATTTGAACTGCTTATTCAGCCTCCCAGAATTATTCCACTTCTGGCCTTGGTCCCTCAACCAATAAATTTGATTGCGTACCCAGTTCCTACTCCATGGGGCAGACACTAGGCATCTGCCTAGGAACACACTCTAACACTGGGGTTACAGATATATAGATACTGACAAAAACAAATCTATTATTATTATTATAAATTATAGCTATGATATTTTTTTAAAGGTGAGTAAATAATGCACCTGTCTTATTTTTAAATACCTCTGTCCTCTCAAAAAAAAAAAAAACCCCCAATTGTCTGCTCACTCTATTTTACCTCTCATACTTTGCATTGTTTTTGCTCTACAAGTATCTCACAAAACCACTTTTCTAGAAAAAGAGAACCAAAGCTGTTTTCCATGTTGTAAATTATAATGATCTTAACAGACACAAACACCAGACCTCATTAGAAAGCCAAATGTAAAAACTGTAAAAAAAAAAAATAAAGTTGGCTTACTAAAGCTTCCCTTATTATCTTACTTTAAAATTTCAGAGCACATTCAAGGAACGTGACCTGTACTTTACCTTTTAAATTGCCTTAGTTCATAAACAACCTTCTTGATGTGTACAGTTCACAACTGACAGCAGCAACACTCTTTCATAACTTTTTGTACATCTTAAAAACATATAGAAACCTGGGGATTAAGCCTCTAACTATAAAATCTTGGTAATAGCAGCAGGAGACCCCTCCCTACTACCTATCACCTACACATTCATCAGATCTGAAAGCTAAAGACCATTAGAATAAACTATTAACAAATCAAAAAGCTACTGACCAAGCAGAGCAAATTGACAAACTAAAGAGTGACAGATCACCAGGACTGGATGGTATCCCCCCCCACCCCCCCAAGTTCTGAATGAACCCAAACACAAAATTGTTAAACTGTTATTAATAATCAATATTTAGACATGCCCCAATACTTTACATTTAACTAGATGAATGGTCTAAGGTTTGGCAATTAAAATTCAATGCGAAGAAATGCAAAGTGATGCACTTAGGGAGTAGAAATACACGGAAGACGTATGTGTTAGGCGGCGAGAGTCTGATATGTACAGATGGGGAGAGGGATCTTGGGGTGATAGTATCTGAGGATCTGAAGGTGAAGAAAGGAGGTGTTGATGCCCCTGTATAAGTCGTTGGTGAGGCCCCACCTGGAGTATTGTGTTCAGTTTTGGAGGCCGTATCTTGCTAAGAATGTAAAAAGAATTGAAGCGGTGCAAAGAAAAGCTATGAGAATGGTATGGGATTTGCGTAACAAGACGTATGAGGAGAGACTTGCGGACCTGAACATGTATACCCTGGAGGAAAGGAGAAACAGGGGTGATATGATACAGACGTTCAAATATTTGAAAGGTATTAATCCACAAACAAACCTTTTCCAGAGACAGGAAGGCGGTAGAACTAGAGGACATGAAATGAGATTGAACGGGGGCAGACTCAAGAAAAATGTCAGGAAGTATTTTTTCACGGAAAGAGTGGTGGATACTTGGAATGCCTTCCCGCGGGAGGTGGTGGAGATGAAAACAGTAACGGAATTCAAACATGCGTGGGATAAACATAAAGGAATCCTGTTCAGAAGGAATGGATCCTCAGAAGCTTAGCGGCGATTGGGTGGCAGAGCCGGTGGTGGGAGGCGGGGCTAGTGCTGGGCAGACTTCTACGGTCTGTGCCCTGAAAATGGCAGATACAAATCAAGGTCAGGTATACACATAAAGTAGCACATATGAGTTTATCTTGTTGGGCAGACTGGATGGACCGTGCAGGTCTTTCTCTGCTCTCATCTACTATGTTACTATGAGTTGTGTCTTTTACTATGGTCCCATCCAGCTTTATTACAAATTGTGATGTTTTGATTTAAATAGACAAGAAATTAACATAGTGCAAAGAAAGTATTTACTTCCACCTCTCCCTCGACTAGGGCAGAGGGTTTGTCCAAACACAATAAATCATGACACCATATCAGCTGCAGCTTTTTCCATTCACCTAAGCAGAATGGATTTTCTCACAGTTGACACAGAGAGAGTAAAACTATTGTAAATCTCTTGATATTTTTGTTTGCAGACAAAATGTCATTTTTCATATCCAAGACCCCTGTAATGAAATGTGAACCTTAGTAATCTTGCTTATTTGATTGAAAACTCACAACCAAAAGTCCTATAGCCTATGATAGGAATGAAAGAATGCTTTCGCAGTGTTGCATTTAGGACAATAAGGCTGATTTGAAATCTTAAACCCTAGCTGTCTCTCAGCTTAGGCTTGTTGATTTTTTTCAATTATGTTTGCTATAATAAATTTCCTGAACACTTTTCTTTGTCTTGTCTGTATGAAAACTGCACGGAGCAGGGGCCAGTCTCTTATCTGTATCCTTACTGCACTGCACTAGTAGCATAATAGAAATGGTAAATAGAAGTAATGCTATTCAAAAACATTCAATCTGCTCAACTGAATATCTTTTAGGCTGCTGCTCAGCATAGCTTAGCAGAGTTTAAAAAAGGTTTGGCCAGCTTCCTAAAGGAAAAGTCCATAGACCGTTATTAAATTGGACTTGGGGAAAATCCACTATTTCTGGGATAAGCAGTATAGAATGTTTTGTACTTTTTTGGGATCTTGCCAGGTATTTGTGACCTGGATTGGCCACTGTTGGAAACAGGATACTGGGCTAGATGGACCATTGGTCTGACCCAGTATGGCTATTCTTATGTTCTTATGACACCTAAACTTAGATATTGCAGGAAATCCTGCAGACCCTAGGCCATGTAGCTGAAGAATTACTTCCTGAATACATCCTCCATTGTACATTGTAAAGGTACTTTTGGAACTTTACCATTTCAACAAACTGCTAGGGTCATTTCGAAACATTTTCTTAGATGCTTGGGGATTGCTGCTCCCCCTACAAATATTTTGTTCAAAATGGGATCAGCTGTAGAAGGTAAGGTTAGGGATGCACTCAGAGCTTTGCATCCTTTTAGTGGGTTGATGGACAGGCTGGAGGGAGAGGCCTTAACTTAGCAAGATAACTGAACACAATACTCCAGGTGGGGCCTCACCAACGATTTATACAGGGGCATCAACACCTCCTTTCTTCTGCTGGTCACACCTCTCTCTATACAGCCTAGCAACCTTTTGGCTACAGCCACCGCCTTGTCACAGTGTTTCATCGCCTTCACATCCTCAGAAACTATCACCCCAAGATCCCTCTCCCCGTCTGTACATATCAGACTCTCACCGCCTAACACATATCTCTCCCGTGGATTTCTACTCCCTAAGTGCATCACTTTGCATTTCTTCACATTGAATTTTAAGAAATATCCAAAGTCTGTTTGGGGGAGTGGTTGCTCCCTTGGTGCCCCACCTAGCTACTCTTCTTGCAGTACTTTGAGGCTGCCACTAGGGATCAGTGACACAATTTTGAAATCCGAATCCGGACAGGGTGGCAGTGGAGGGGGTCCTCTGCTGCCTTGTACCTCTACATCACTATGGCCCCTGGGTGAAATACTACTTGTCATTCAGACTGCTCCAAAGATGGTGGCAGATATATTACTTTGAACTGCAACGTTACCACAGTAATTCGCTTCGTCATACCGGATAGCATCTGATCTGTAAGGTAAGGGGGATGACATATGTTGTAATATATTGGCACAGAAATAATAATTCATAAGCCCTGTGGAGAAAAACATTTTGGGCTCAATATTCAAAGCCATTTAACCAGACAGGAGAGGCTCCTGACCAGTTAATGTGGTCGGCATCCTGCTAACGATACTCTGTGACACATAACCGGGTGATGCCGTGAATTCTGTCTCTGACTGGTTAGTACCGAGGAGCTTCAGTTAAACTGGTACTTAACCAGTTAGCGGCAATATTCAGTCCACTAACTAGTTAAGTAGGCGTATAAGGACAGCAAATAGGCTGTCCCGTCAACCAGTCTGAATATCGACCAGTAATTGGTTAGCTTCTGGGTGGCCACTGTGACCCAGGTATTCAATGCCTTTGCCTGGCTATGGATCAGCATTGAATATCTAGGGCTCAGTGCAGCATGCGGGAGACAGCAGCTTAAATACTGGGGGCTGAATATTTATTCCCCCCACCCCCTCTTGTTGCAATTGTGTTGCTGCTTCATGACATTGCTCTCTTGCAGTGCTGGAAGATATAATTGCAACTTTTCCGTATTAACATTTTGAGTGGGAAGATGCTAATAATTTATATGAATAGATGTTTTTTTTATATTTTTCAATGTGTAGTATTTGTTTCTATATATATTTTTTTAATTATTTTGACATGATTTGGGTCACATTGGTGGATGGGAAGCGTAAAGTGACTGGTGATGGTGATTTATGATATGGTGGTAATAGTGAACACAGATTCTAAACAGTTCTGGGTTCCAGTTTAGTGAATTCTCTGATGGTTCTTTACCTTCCCCCTCTTTAATTTATGGAGGGGGGGGGGTAATGTTCAGCCCACAGTGGTTATAAGCCACAGGCTGACCTAACCCTGGATATTGAATGCTGGGATATGCACGGCCCCAGCACTAAGTATCCAAGTAGGTCACAGTGTATAACCTTTAAACTACTGCTCCTGGTTTTCAAGATTCACAGCTCTGGAGAACCACTATCTCTCTGTAGTTATTTGATTCCTTACTGTCCTCCCAGATCACTCAGATCATCGCAGTGAAACCTATGTGTCATTCCCTCCTTCTGCACCCTCAGCCATGAGACCAGAGGACATTCCATTTTCTCAGTTCAAGGCCCACATCTCTGGAAGAACCTGCCCCAGTACCTTTGATTATGTCCCTCCCTCCAGCAGTTCAAAGCTGAAGACTTTTCTGTTTTCCGACACATATGGTTGATTCCTGTCCACTTTGGGCTTCGCTGGCGGCTAGCCTGAACTGCACATCTTCTTGCCTGATGTATTCTTCCCCCCCCCCCCCCCCCCCCACTTTTCCTGTCAATTATTGTATTTCAACCCCCTTCCCCACCCTCCACCTGTTCTCCCTTCCTGGATGTTCATTTTTTGTTCTCTTTCTTTCATTTAGAACTAACATGTAAGCTGCCCAGATACTGAGTTGATGGGTGGGGTGGAAGTCTTAAACTTGGGACCTGGAAATAAACTGGGTACTGGTCGATGTTCAGACCTGTGCCTGGTTAACTCGACACATAAAATTAGGACAGCTGTTTTGCTATCCTGACTTTATGCACTTACGTTGCTGGCTAATGGGCTGAATATTAGCAAAATTTGCCCCTTCTTTTCTGAATACGCTGCCAGAACCCTTATCCACACCCTTGTCACCTCTCGCTTGGACTATTGCAATTTACTTTTCACTGACTTCCGCTCAGCCATCTCGCTGCTCTCCAATCTGTCCAAAATTCTGCGGCATGACTTATTTTCCGCCAGAATTGCTTTACCCACACTAGCCCACTCCTCAAGTCACTTCACTGGCTCCCTGTCCGCTTCCGCATTCAGTTTAAACTTCTCGTACTGACCTTTACGTGCATCCATTCTGCAGCCCCCCACTACCTCTCCACTCTCACCTTTCCCTACATTCCTCCCCGTGAACTCCGCTCACTGGACAAATCTCTCTTGTTGTCCCCCTTTTCCTCCACTGTTAACTCCAAGCTTCGCTCCTTTTCTCTCGCGGCACCTTATGCCTGGAATAGACTTCCTGGACCTATACGTCTAGCTCCATCTCTACCTGTTTTCAAATCTAAGCTGAAAACCCACCTTTTCACTTCTGCTTTTTAGCTCCTAGCCACTACTCAATTGCCCTCCCCTTGTCCCTTCTTTCCTTCTCACCCATTACTTCCCTCACCTGTAACTGTCTTGTCTGTGTGTATTATTTAGATTGTAAGCTCTTTTGAGCAGGGACTGACTCTTTGTATCAGATGTTTAGCGATGCGTGCGTCTGGTAGCGCTATACAATGCTAATAATAATAATAATATTTCCATTCACTGGCTAAGTTGCCGCTCTGCCCTAATTCTCCACAAGCCCACTTTAACCTAGCTGGTTAGCGCTGATATTCAGAGATACTATTGGGTTAACCCCACTGAATATTGACGGCTGACTCATACAGCAGGGTTTAACTGGGCAGGAGCCTCTTCTGTCTGATTAAACAATTTTAAATATCGACCCTTCAATTTTTTTTGAAAAAAAAAAAAAAGAAAATAATTATTCTCACAGGCAGTTGGAGAGATTTATTGTGAGCAGCATCTGAATCATCAGCAATATAAAGTCCTCTGCGTCGGCCGCTGGTGAGATGTAAACCGTACTGATTCAGCTTTAGTATTTATTATTTCTCATGAATAATATATGGCACCGCATCTTAGTTTCCTTTCTTCTATTTGTTATTGTAAAAAGGATTAGATGTGGCCAGTCAATAATTACCTAAAGTCGTAATTAAAGGCAGCTTCTAAGTGAATGCTGAATGCCTTGTCCGTAGTACACATCCCAAGGAGAAAGGGCAGCAGACGATGAATGGGGAATAACCTTTCACAGTGGAAATTCATCACAGAGCTTGCTTTCCTTTTGACAAAATTCAAAGCCTAGGACAAAGAACTGTATGACAGCCAACTGAAGATAAAAAGCACAAGAAATTCATCCTTGTAGCATTCAAAAAATTAAATAAAGCTTTCCTGGAAAACAGATGATCTTCGCCTCACTCTCAACAGACAGACAATTGGATCAAGGGAGAGCGTTAAATGTGGTGTACTTAGATTTTAGCAAAACCTTTGATATTGTTCTGAATTGACGACTAATACATAAACTGAGTAGCCTCGGTATGGGCCTGAAAGGGAATGACTAAGTTAGAAACTGGGTGAGTGCAAGGCGACAAAGGGTAGTGGTAAATGGCATTCACTCATCGTTCCAAATTTTCACAAACTTAAGCGCATCGCCACATGGCAATCCATATTCTCCGTGGAAGCCCCTGCTCTTTGGAATGGACTACCGCTTAACTTACGACTGTCATCTTCCCTGCAATCTTTTAAGACTGACCTGAAAACTTTCCTATTTGCAGATGCCTATAATTAATCTTGACCTTTCACGCTCCCTGGAAGCGGTGGTGCTCTGGAAGACATGATACCCCCCCCCCTTTTTTTTGTGCTTCCCTCTTTGCTATCCCCTCATTTCCCTGCTCTGCTGAAGTTTCCCTTTTATCTCTCTGACCTTCCTCCCCTTCTTACATTGTAAGCGCTCAGACATTCCTTGATGGGCGGGGTATAAGCCTCTAATAAACTTAGAACTCTGAGGAAAGGGACTTTACCAGTGGTGTGCTACAAGCATTTTTCTGGTCTGATTCTTTTAAATATTTTTGTAAGCAATATTGCGGAAGGTCTGTCTGGTAAGGTTTTCCTCTTTGCGGAAGACACCAAAATCTGCAATAGGGTAGAAACCCCTGATGGGGTGGATAACATGAGGAGGGATCTAGTGAAGCCTGAAGACTAGTCTAGACTTTGGGAGCTTAGATTTAATGCAAAACGAAATGCAAGGTCAAGCATTTGGGCTGCAAAACGCCAAGTGAGGGGTACATTACAGGGGTGAAGTTCTTTTGTGCACAAAAGAAGAATGCAATCTGAGAATGATCATATCTGATGCTGTTAAGGTGGCCAAGCAGGTAGAAAAAGCCAGAAGGATGCTTGGGTGCATAGGGAGAGGAATCACCAGCCGGAAAAATGAGGTCATAGTGCCTCTGTATAAGTCCCTGGTGAGACCTCATTTCAGTGATGTAGCCACGGGTGGACCTGGGCCCACCCAGTCTGGGCTCAGGCCCACCCAGCAGCAGTGCACCCTTGCCAATGCCAGAGCAAGCTAGGCTCCCGCATCCACCTTTCCCTCTGCAGCTGCTCCCGTTCAAAGAGTTGCTGGCAGTAAGTAAGAATCATTGCTGGATGATCCAGAAACATTCCCTCTGCCTCTGTACCCGTTCAAAGGGTCACTAGCCTGGTAGCATGTAAGAATCGCTGCCAACTGACCCAAAAACCTTCCTTCTGCTGCATCTTGTCTTTCATTCCAACTATGATGTAATTTCCTAGGAGGAACACAGCAGAGGGAAGGCTTCTTGGTCAGCCGGCAGCAGTGCAGTGATTCTTACACTCTGCCAGCGACCCTTTGAAAGATGCTGCTATGCTTCCTGATGCTGCATGGGGGGAGGGGTGTTGGAGAGAGGGAAATTGTCGGGCATGGGAGTGGAGGAGGTTTGGAGAGAAGGAAAATTGTTGGGCATAGGAGAGAAGTGGAGAGAGAAAAGGAGAAATGCTGCACTGGGGGTGTAGGAGACGGGGGAAATTGTTGTGCATGGGAGTGGAGGGGAGGGAGAGGAGAGATGCTGCACCGGGGGTGTAGGAGACGGGGGAAATTGTTGGGCATGAGAGTGAAGGGGAGGGAGAGGAGAGATGCTGCAGGGGAGATGTAGGAGAGAGGGAAAATTGTTGGGCATGGAAGTGGAGGGGAGGGAGAGGAGAGATGCTGCTGGGGGGTGTAGGAGAGAGGGAAATTGTTGGGCATGAGAGTGAAGGGGAGGGAGAGGAGGGATGCTGCAGGGGAGATGTAGGAGAGAGGGAAAATTGTTGGGCATGGGAGTGGAGGGGAGGGAGAGAAGGAGAGATGCTGCTGGGGGGTGTAGGAGAGAGGGAAAATTGTTGGGCATGGGTGTGGAGGGGAGGAGGGAGAGATGCTGCATGGGCTGGTAGGAAAGAGGGATCATTCTTGGACATGGGGGAGAGAGGGAAAGATGTTGCAAGGACAGGGAGAGAGAGGGATAATTGTTGGGTGTAGGATAGGGTGGGAGGAAAGGGGAGAGGCTGCACAGGAGAGGTGAAGGTCAAGAGAATAAGAAATGTTGGACCTGGGAGGGAGAAATGCAGCACAGGGGAGAAAGGGATGAGGGAGAAATGTTGGACATGTTGGTGGACAGAGATGTTAGATTTGGGATGCAAAGGAGAGAGAGAGGAAGAGAGATGGTGGACAGTGGTGATAGAGAGAAGAAAAAGAGGAAACAATGTTGAACATGAGGGTCAAGGAGAGGTAAACAGAGATACTGCACAGGAGGGGGGGAAGAAGGAGGGAGATGGATCCAGGGGTAGAAGGGAGTGAGGGAGAAACGCTGGACTATGGGTGGGAGGGAAGAAAGGGAGAAACGCCGGCCCCCAGAGGGGCCTTAGTGCACGGGGAAACCCATATGCTAAAAAGCAGCACAGGCCACTTTTTACTGCAGCTTAGTAAAAGGGTCCCTTAGACTGTAAACCTCCAAGGACAGGAAAATATCTGCTGTACTTGAATGTAACTGTCAGAAGTCTGAAGGTAGGATCAGTGTGGAATCTGACCTTTAGGTGACTTGTATCTAAAAGAAGAAATTATATAGCTTAGCCCAGCTCTTACACATTTGGATTTCAATTGGACCTAGTACAGTAACTCATCTTGAGCTACTACTCTGAAAGGTGTGAGCTATATTCCAAATCACAAATCTAGTACCAGGCATGTTGTGAATCAATACAAAACCCTACAAAAGTCACTCAAAACCTATTAGTGCTATTATGGTATGATAGAATTGCCTAACTTCCAAGAGTCAACAACAAGGACCTAACTAGGAAAGGGCAGCACCGTAAAAACTGTGACAAATAGTAGAACATTAATACACCTATTGGACAAACTAATCAAGCCAGATTAGTATAGATCGGTCCTACACAGAAATTCACTGCTATCGGAATACTCAGCTTTCACATTTATTTTTTGTTACATTTGTACCCCGCGCTTTCCCACTCATGGCAGGCTCAATGCGGCTTACATGGGGCAATGGAGGGTTAAGTGACTTGCCCAGAGTCACAAGGAGCTGCCTGTGCCTGAAGTGGGAATCAAACTCAGTTCCTCAATTCCCCAGGACCAAAGTCCACCACCCTAACCCCTAGGACCCTCCTCCACTGTTGCTACTATTTGAGATTCTACGTGGAATGTTGCTATTCCACTAGCAACATTCCATGTAGAAGTCAGCCCTTGCAGATCACCAACACCAATGTGGCCGCACAGGCTTCTGCTTCTGTGAGTCTGACGTCCTGCACGTACGTCAGACTCACAGAAACATGCGCAGCCTTCTACATGGAATATTGCTAGTGGAATAGCAACATTCCATGTAGAATCTCCAATAGTATCTATTTTATTTTTGTTACATTTGTACCTCGGGCTTTCCCACTCATGGCAGGCTCAATGCAGCTTACATGGGGGCAATGGAGGGTTAAGTGACTTTCCCAGAGTCACAAGGAGCTGCCTGTGCCTGAACTGGGAATTGAACTCAGTTCTTCAGTTCCCCAGGACCAAAGTCCACCACCCTAACCCTAACCACTAGGCCACTCCTCGATATGCCAACAGGTAGATCTTCATCAAATATAGAATAAGTAACCACAAACTAAAAAGAGAAATATGTAGACAAAAATTAAACTGAAAACCCAAGAAGCCAGACTGCCAAACTCTGTATACAGTGCATCTGTTTTGGTCTCTTAAAGCGTAATGTTCTCTTAAACAGACATGTGCTAAAATAAGAGTATAACCTCGGCACATCAGCAAACACCAGAAGTCTCTTTTCTTTTTCTGAAATGTATTTTTATTTAATAAATGTAGCTATTTTATTCACAGTTTGTAGATTCTCGGAAGTTATTGCTCCAGGGCAAGAGACATCCTGGTTCTGAAAGCTGTACTGGTGGGTGGAGGTGGAAATTTGAAGAAAAGGAAGTGGAGGAGTAGCCTAGTGGTTAGTGCAGTGGACTTTGATCCTGGGGAACTGGGTTCAATTCCCACGGCAGCTCCTTGTGATTCTGGGCGTCACTTAACCCTCCATTGCCCCTGGTACAAAAATATGTAAACCGCTTTGAATGTAGTTGCAAAAACCTCAGAAAGGTGGTAAATCAAGTCCCATTTCCCTTTCCCCCTTTTCCCTTATGACATCACAATATCAGAAGTGAGCCAAGTATCAGGCAATCAAGCCATTGTGACATCACTGATGAGGTTGGATCATATTGGTGGAATGAGTTGAGGAGTAGCCTAGTGGTTAGTGCAGTGGACTTTGATCCTGGGGAACTGAGTTCGATTCCCACTGCAGCTCCTTGTGACTCTGGGCAAGTCACTTAACCCTCCATTGCCCCTGGTACAAAATAAGTACCTGAAAATATGTAAACTGCTTTGAATGTAGTTGCAAAAACCTCAGAAAGGAGGTATATCAAGTCCCCTTTCCCCTTTATGGCAGAGGTGAGAGAGTGGTCAGGTAGATGAAAGCAGTTCAGAGATAGGATGCTGCGTTTGTACAATCTTGTGAGAGGTAGACAGGCAAGTTTACTCCAGGGAAGCAGAGACACACATGCATCCAAGGCAAGATAGAAACACAGAAATATGATGGCAGATAAATGCCAAATAGCCCATCCAGTCTGCCCATCTTCCATAACCTTTAACTCCTCCTTTTCCTAAGGGATCCCACATGCTTGTCCTATGCATTCTTAAGCTCTGACACAGTCCACAACCTCCACCAGGAGGCCATTCCACGCTTCCACCACCCTTTCCATAAATGAATGCTTTCTTAGATTCCTCCTAAGCCTATTTCCTCTTAACTTCATCGTATGCCTCCTCATTCCAGAGTTTTCCTTCATTTGAAAAAGGTTCTCTTCCTGTACATTAATGCCCCTGAGATATTTAAATGTTTCTATCAGATCTCCTCTTTCCCTCCTCTCTGCCAGCATATACATGTTGAGGTTCATAAGCCTGTTCTTATATGTTTTATGTCCAAGACCGCTTACCAGTTTTGTAGCCACCCTCTGGACCCACTCCATCCTGTTTATATCTTTCCGTAGGTGTGGTCTCCAGAATTGCACACAGTACTCTAAATGGGGCCTCACCAGAGACTTATACAAGGGCACCATCACCTCTTTCTTCCTGGTGGTCATCCCTCTCCTTATGCACCCAAGCATCCTTCTGGCTTTGACCGTCGCTTTTTCTACATGTTTGGCCACTTTACGGTCATCAGACACAATCACTCCCCTTTCTTCTTTTGTACACAGAAGCACTTCACCCCCTATATCGTACCGTTCCCTCGGATTCTTGTTACCCAAGTGCATGACCCTGCATTTTTTTAGCATTAAATTAGTTGCCAAATACTGGACCATTCCTCAAGCTTTGCTATGTCCTTCCTCATGTCATCCACACCCTCCGGGGTGTCCACCGTGTTGCAGAGTTTGGTATCATCCGCAAAGAGACAAACCTTACCAGACTGCCCTTCCACAATATCACTCACAAAGATGTTAAAAAGAGCCGGCCCCAGGACCGATCCCTGCGGTACTCCACTGATAACATCCTTATCTTCAGAGCAAGCTCCATTTACCACTACCCTCTGTCTCAATGTCTGAGCTCATGGGGACAAAGTGACCAAGAAGAAAACCCACCAGACCAGGGGGCAAGATAAAGGGACCAATAGGGACAGAACCTGAGGCCAGGTAGCAGAGGAGGTTATAGAGGACAGTCCTTGATTGGAGAGACCCATCAGAGAAAGGATAGTAGAGATTATCAAGAAATGAGGATAGGTAGACAAAGGACTCAAGCTTGGCTGAAAGAAAAGAGCAGTCTTTTGCAGGGAAAAAGACCACTGGTAATAAAACTTATACAAACAAGTGTGTGTGTGGTGGGGAAGTGCTGCAGTACATATGAGATTACATTATACATAATGCATTCCTCACATATTGCAGAAAGTGACTGTAGCAGTAAAAATCCTAAGATGTGAGAATAACGTTAAAGCATTAAACACTTTTTAGAGCTACACTACAAAAACTGCTCTTGGGGGGCAGAACAGCACTAACCAGAGAAACAGGAATGGATGCCCCCCCCCTGTACTGCGCAAAATAAAAAGATGGCAGATGTAAATTCAAACACTGACATATGCCCCTCACTAAATTAAAAATAAAACAAAGATGGAAAATATGTCTCTGAAAGCTAGTCAAAAATGTATTTAGTCCAATAAAAAGGTATCACCTTATCTTCCATCTTTGTTTTATTTTTATTTTTAATTTAGTAAAAGGCATATCAGGCTCATTTTCGAAAGAGAAGGATGTCCATCTTTCCACATAAATCGGAACATGGACGTCCAAATTGGTATAATCGAAACCCGATTTTGGATGTCTCCAACTAAAGTCCGTCGCAAGGACATCCAAATTTCAAGGGAGTGTGTCGGAGGCGTAGCGAAGGCGGGACTTGGGCATGCCTAACACTTGGACGTCTTTGACCCATAATCGAGAAAAGTAAGGACGTCCATAACAAACACTTGGACGTTTTCACCCAGATGTGTTTTTTTTTACGAATAAGGCACAAAAAGGTGCCCAAAATGACCTGATGACCACCAGAGGGAATCGGGGATGACCTCTCGTTACTCCCCCAGTGGTCACTAATCCCCTCCCACCCTCAAAAAACATCTTTAAAAATATTTCATGCCAGCCTCAGATGTCATACTCAGGTCCATGACAGTGCATGCAGGTCCCTGGAGCAGTTTTAGTGGGTGCAGTGCACTTCAGACAGGTGGACCCAGGCCCATACCCCCCTACCTGTTACATTTGTGGAGGAAGCAGTGAGCTCTCCAAAACCCACCACAAACCCTCTGTACCCACATATAGGTGTCCCCCTTCACCAGTAAGGGATATAGTAGTGGTGTACAGTTGTGCGTAGTGAGGTTTTTTTTTTTTGGGGGGGGGTTGGGAGGGCTCAGCACACAAGGTAAGGGAGCTATGTTCCTGGGAGCATTTTATGAGGTCCACTGAAGTGCCCCCTAGGGTGCCCTGTTGGCATGTCAGGGGGCTTGCATTTGGACATTTTTGACATGGACGTCTTTGGTTTCGAAAATTGTCAAAAGTCAAAGACGTCCATGTCTAGGGACGCCCAAGTTCAAGGACGTCCTTGGTATTTTCGAAACGAAAGATGGATGTCCATCTTTTTTCGAAATACGTTTTTCCCCCGTCCCCGGATTTGGACGTTTTACAAGTTTTAACTCTCTATAAAGGGGGCCATGCTGCAGCGAAAGCTCGGAGGTCATCTGCAAGCAGACGTGCTGTGCAGAAGCAGAGATCATTGGATCCGTTCCTGTGTTCAGACTTCAAGCTTTCGCTGGATCTGGCTTCCGCAGCTGATGACAAGTGCCTGAAATTCCTGACCAGGGCTGTTGTATGTATAAATATATATGTAAATATCTGTTTCAAAGCTTTTTCTTAGTTAGATGATTTGATTAGTGTGTATATATATATATATCTTAATCATTGTGTAGTTGGAACAATAATGGTAATATACACTCTCTATCTGAAGTACTAATAAAGAGTTTCATTTACTCAATACAAATTCAAAAGAATCTGTAGTGTTTCATACTCCGAGCAGTCTGTGGTAATTAAGTGAGCAGGCTGCAATACCAAAGCAATACAACTACTACTACTACTTATAATTTCTATTGCACCAGTGGCTTAGCCAGAAGACAATTTTTGGGTGGTCCAGCGGGTTGGATGGGTGGGCACTACAACCCCCCCCCCCCCACACACACACGCACGCACCTGTCCAGCACATTTAAAGTTATCGGCACTGCCTCCACTCACCTCCCACCGTGGCGCTGCCTCCTCTCTTGCACTTCATGGTCTCCGTCTCCCACCCCCGCGGCAGCGCTCTATCGGCGCTGCCTGCCTGACAGCTGACAGACGCGGCGCGATGACGTCCTGCTCCGGGACCTTCCCTCTGCCGCGTGCAATCCGCCCTACGTAAACAGGAAGTTGAATCAACGCGGCAGAGGGAAGGCCCCGGAGCAGGAGGACGTCGCGCCGCGTCTGTCAGCTGTCAGGCAGGCAGCGCTGATAGCAAATTGAAAGCGCCGCCGTGAGGGTGGGAGACAGAGACCGTGAAGTGCAGGAGAGGAGGCAGTGCTACGGCGGGGGTGGGAGAAGGTGACGATGGGCCTGAGACAAAACTGGGTGGGCCTGGGCCCATCCAGGCCCACCCATAGCTACGTCCCTGTATTGCGCTACTAGACGTACGCAGCGCTGTACACTTGAACATGAAGAGACAGTCCCTGCTCGACAGAGCTTACAATCTAATCAGAACAGACAAACAGGCCAGATAAGGGATAAGGACAAAGAGTAGCAAGATTCCGGAATCCTAAAGAGTAGCAAGATTCCAGAATCCCAAAGACTACTACTACTTATCATTTCTATAGCACTACTAGATGTACGCAACGCTGTACGCTTGAACATGAAGAGACAGTCCCTGCACGACAGAGCTTACAATCTAATTAGGACAGACAATTCTCCTTCCCTTTCCCCTTTCAGATCATTGGGGTGAGCAGTGCCCCCCCACACCCCCCAAACATTATCTTTAACACACTACACCAAAAAAAAAATTAAAATAAAACAAAATCCAAATTAATACAGAGCATAAAATATAATTATATATATATATATAAAAACTCACACAAATATATTACCAACACATCCACAACACTTCTCATAAAAAATACAATGCATAAGAAAAAAAAAACCCAACAGAACATCAACACAACAAAAACTACATGCCAGTAAGAAATAGCCGAGGGGGATCAGTCCTAGGAGGGAATTGTCCTGGTGGGAATTGGTGGGTGGGAACTGTCTGGGTGGCAACTAGCCTGCTACATGCTGTACATAGCAACCATTAAGAAAGTTATGTGGCTCATTCATTAAGTTTTACAGTAGAATTTATAACAAGAAAATGTGATGAAGGTCAGAATAACTAAGAGCCAGCCTAGCAGAAATGGAGCTGTGGCAGAAGGGGAGGGTGCATGATGAGAAAAGCATAGAAATACAAAAAAATGATCTTATAGTCCACGTGTACCTAAGCCATTCAATGCGGATAACAAAATTAATGGAGAAAAATGAATATTCATTGGGAGCTACAACATCAATTTAAAATAACAGAAAAACTGAAAGAAAGTACATTCTAACCTGTCTCTTAAAAAGACAAGGGGGTCTTTTATTAAACGTGGTAGCGTTTTTAGCTCGCGGCAGAAATCAGCTAATGGTGAATGCTGAGACGCCTATAGGAATATAATGGGCGTCTCGGCGTTTACCGCCAGCTGATTTCAACCTTGGCTTAGTAAAAGACCCCCTAAGTCTTCAAAAAATTTCTGAACAATAGATAAGAACTGGTTTTTCCTTAAAGCAACAGGAAGGGCATTCCAATTGTGCACAGTCTGATACGATAAAGACTAATAAAAGGCCTTTTTCAAATAAAATAATTTTGGAGTAGGAAGAAAGAATTTCTAGACGACCTCTACGAGTCTCTTTGTCCAAAACGTAAACAATGGTATTCAAAAAACATGATGCCAATCCAGTCAATATTCCATATACCAGTGTGTACATATTTTACACTCAACTGGAAGCAATGTAATGAAACTGAATATGGAGTGGCTCTTTCATGAGCAGAAGAAATTAACCTAGTGGCTGTATTTTGGACCATTTGCAATCTCTTCAACGTAGCTTGGTAAAAGGACCCCTAAGTCACATACACTACGAACCTGGATTGGAAAGACTTATGGAGGGGCGTTTTCGAAAGGAATGTCTAAGTTGGAATTTGGACGTCTTTGTAAAACGTCCAAATTCGGAGGCGGGGAAAAGGTCATTTTCGAAAAAAGATGGACGTACATCTTTGTTTCGAAAATACCATGGACGTCCTTGGATTTGGACGTCTTTGATTTTGGGCCATTTTCAAACACAAAGACGTCCAAATGGACAACATTCAAAACAGAGTTGGAGTGGTTTAATGGTTAGTGCAGTGGGCTTTGATCCTGGCAACATGGGTTCCACTCCCACTGCTGCTCCTCGTGACTTTGGGCACCTCAAATGCACATGTGGCATTTTTGGATATGACATCAAAGTCTGAATTTGGACGTTTTTTGTAAAATGTCCAAAATCAGAACAGGAAAGGTCATTTTCTACAAAAAAGTCTATCTTTTCCTTTTGTAAGTGCTGTTTGGAGAAATGTTTTGTGATTTGGGGGAGGAAGGGGAGGTGATCCCCGAGTCCCTCCAGTGGCCATCTGGTCATTTGGGGCATCTCTTGTGTGGAGTAGGGTAGTGGTTAGTGTAGCAGACATTGATCCTGGGGAAGTGGGTTCAATTCCCACTGTAGCTATTCATTATAAAAACACATCTAGCTCAAAACGTCTAAATCTTGGACGTCTTTGTTTTGTTCCATTATTGCTGAAAGACGTCAATGTCTTAGGAACGCCTAAGTCCCGCCTTGAACACGCCCCCTTGAGATTTGGACATCCTTCTGACGGACCTCAGAAAAAGACGTCCAACAAGAGGTTTCGATAATACTGATTTGGACATTTCTGTGAGATAAACGTCCAAATGCTGTCTTATGTCACTTTTTGGACGTCTATCTCTTTTGAGAATGAGCCTGATGGTAATGTAGTGACGTCGGTCAACGTGGAAAAATTACATATACATATGTTTCATAATTTTTTGTGGATTTTTCATTAAATGAGATTGTGTTTTCAACTGCACCCCTCTGGCTCTTTGATCTTTGTGAGGAGTTTGTTCTCCTTGTATTGCTTGGAAAGACATGACGTTTTAATGGAACCTTGTGATTTCATCACTGTTTTTATGAATTTGCTTCTGCCTTTGGATCTGATATAATAATCTATTCTACTATATGACAAGATGAAAAAAAAAAAGACAATTTGATTGTTAATCTAGCCCAGGAAATGAGTGGTTACAGTGCAGCTATTAGTTTCATTTCACTGTGGACAGTTTGTGAGTTTTATGTTTGAAAATAAATGTGATTTTTTTTTTAATGACTGCAAACTACTTGACATTTTTGGTCGGGTGGTATATCCTAGAGTTTTCCAAGTCCAGTCCTGGAGTACTCCTTGCCAGTCAGGTTTTCAGGATATCCACAATGAATATGCACAAACTTGATTTGCAAATACTGCCTCCATTATATGCAAATCTCTTTCATGCATACTCATTGTGAAAACCTGACTGGCAAGGGGTACTCCAGGCCCCAGTGGTGTACTGGAGTCCGGCTCACAAGAGCCAGTTGTTACATTTTTTTTAGCATTTTGCTAGATGGTTGTTCTGGCAGGGCGAGACGGCTCTCCCCCCCCTCCCTCCCCCCCCCACTAAGCTACAGGGTCCCAGGCTCCAGCACATACCTGAAAAAGGCAGCCACCCTGGTGGTCTAGTGGATTTTTCGGGGCAGGAAAGATCCCCAGTTCTTCCTGCCCACGCTGACCCTCCCTCTGCCGGATTGCTCTTTAAAAATGGCCGCCGGTCTCGGCAGCCATTTTAAAGACCGATGCGGCAGCGGGAGAGTCAGCGCTGGCAGTGGGCAGGAAGGACTGGGGATCTTTACTGCCCCGAAGAATCCACTAGACCACAAGGGTGGCTGCCTTCTTCAGGTATGTGCTGGGCCTTGAGGTATGTACTGGGCCCCTGTGGCTCAGGGGAGCTGGGAGCAAGTCTGGAAGTGAATGAGGTGGGGTGGGGACTAGACCATGGGGAGGATATTGTTTAAAAAAAAAAGTTGTATTTTCAAACATGCCAGCTTGTGCACAGGATGTACACAGAGGAAGTACAATAAGGAAATAACTTTTCATAGGTAGAGTAGTAATTTGTTATAAATCGTAATCTGTGTGTCATTTGGAGGGGCTGGTTATAGGGATACGCTAACCCTGTTATATTGGTGCAGAGAGTTTTTTTCCTCCTAGTAAAGGGCTTCTAAAACAGACATCATGTTATGAGGATCAGGTGCTCAACATTCAGAGTTTTTATTTACTTATTTATGGCATTTTATCCCACATTAAACATGAATTAGATTAGAACCTGGGAGCATTAAAAATATTTTTTCCTGGAGAGAGTAATGCATTGCCCCCCCCCCCCCCCCCCCCCCCCCCCCCGTTCTCTCCCCGGGTATAGCCAGCTCTGCAATTTGGGAGGCGGGGCAGAGGTGGACCGGGGAGAGAGCCTGTTGTTAAAAATTTACCAGCACACCTCTGCCAGGACCAGACTTGGGAAACACTGGTATATCCAAACAGCTATGTAAATAATTTTTAATATAATTTGTAGCACACCTTCCCAAACAATGCTCAAGGTGACATACATCTTTTTTAGAGGTGCAATACATCCCTGTCCTAAGGCATTAAACCAGGGTTGTCCAACCTTGGTCCTCGAAGACCACATTCCAGTTGATGTCCAGGATTTCCCCAATGAATATGCATGAGATCTATTTCCATGCACTGCCTCCACTGTATGCAAATAGATCTCATGCATATTAATTGGGGAAAACCTGATCTGGCAAGGCCGAGGTTGCATTGAACACCCCTGAGTTAAACTGACATGTCCAAGGAATATCACTATTACTACTACTACTATAAATCACTTTTATAGCGCTACCAGTCGTACGCAGCGCTTTACAATTGAACATGAAGAAGAAAGACAGTCCCTGCTCAAAAGAGCTTACAATCTAAATCAGGACAAACAGACAGGCCCAAAAAGGAGAAGGGAAGGACAGACAGAAGGACACATAAGGATAAGATAAAAGTTACAAGTCAGGAGTCGAAAGCAGCATCAAACAGGTAGGCCTTTAGCCCGGATTTGAAGGCTGTGAGGGATGGAGCTAGACGTAATGGCTCAGGAAGCCTATTCCAGGCATAAGGTGCGGCGAGATAGAAGGCGCGGAGTCTGGAATTAACGATGGAGGAGAAGGGTGCAATTAGGAGAGATTTGCCTAGTGAACAGAGTTTTAAGGAAGGAGTGTAGGAAGAGATGAGGGTGGAGAGGTAGTGAGAGGATGCAGAGTGAATGCACTTATAGGTCAACAAGAGGAGCTTGAATTGTATACGGAAACGGATAGGGAGCCATTGAAGTGATTTCAGGAGAGGGGTGATATGGGCATAACGACTTTGGCGAAATATTAGTCATGCGGCAGAGTTTTGAACAGATTGAAGAGGAGAGAGATGGCTGAGTGGAAGACCTGTGAGAAGCAAGTTGCAGTAGTCTATGCGACGTGGAGGGTCTCAGGATATCCACAATGAAAATACATGAGATAGATTTGCATGGACTGCCTCATTGGGCCCATTATATATAGGTCCTCATTAGTTACAGCTATGTTCTATGTTATCTTTCCGGGATATATTACAACATATGAACATTAAACACTTCTCATGGCATGAGCCTGCTTGTAGATTTTCAAAGGGAAACTCGCAGGGACTCTCCTCTGAAAATCAGCTTGCAAGTTGCTGGTTCCTGCTGAAAATTGCCCTATAAGGGATTAATTTTATAATTGCAGTCCTTAGTGAAAAGCATGCACTTATTTTTCATTACCCTAATGATCTAACCAGGGTTCAATAAAATGAATGATCTAAACAACACTATTGAAACCTTTTGTTAATTCTCTGTTTTTGATTATCAATAGAAATCAAACAAAATAAAACATGGAAAAGAAAATAAGATTGGAAATAAGCAAATGTGGTAGCAGATAGTATATATAAGAGAACCATCAAAGCCATTACTATGACAGTCTGACAGGGTGGGAGGATGGGGGTGGGTAGGAGGTCTGCATGGGGACATCAAAGCATATCATTGATATTCTAACAGGATGGGTGTGGATAGGTGAGGGGTGGGGTGATCAACAGAGACATACAGCTATATGGTTTATAATGTCCCCATGCATACCTCCTACCCACTCCCACCCTGTCAGACTGTCATAGTAATGCTTGAATGTTTTCACTTATATACACTGTCAGCTAGCACATTTGCTTATTTCCGATCTGAGGAAGAAGGGCAACCTTCGAAAGCTAATCAAGAAATGTATTAAGTTATATCCAATAAAAAAGGTATCATCATATTTTCTTTTCCATGTTTTATTTTGTTTGATTTCTATTGATAACCTTAAGAGTGGACTAACACGGCTACCACACTCACTCCTCTGTTTTTGATTAGAAATCTGAATTTTTAAGGACACTCATTTATTAAAATGGGGGAGTGTTACTTTGTCAACCCCTATATGCTAAAATCATGGGCCCAAGTGCTCAATTAAGTGTCTCCTTAAATCCCTGATTTACTAAATAAAAGTACTTAGCTTAAGACCAAACTTTATTTGCTGTGCTTATTTCAAGCGCACAAGCCTCATTTGTCCAAGTCCTTGGCTCATGAATCTGCATGAGATCGATTTGAATGCATTGCCTCCATATTCACCGTGGATATGTTGAAAAACCGGACAAGCTAGAAGATATTCTTAGACCTGCTTGAGAAACAGTGGTCTGTAGCCACAGATACAGCAAAGTGACTGGTGCGACCCTGAGGACTAATCAATTTTTTGAGGCATAAGCTTTTAAGAGCAAAGGTCCACTTCATCATTTCATTTAATATTCCACTTCCTAGTAGAAATAGTTGCTGCCAAGGTAACTAGATTTCGAGCTTAGATTCAGCCACTCATCTTTCCAAACCAATGCTCAAGCAAGAGTTAGTAGTGTTTCTTTCCCAAAGGGCTTCCAATCTAAGTGCTAGATTTAGTAATGTGCATTAGTAATGTACACATTTTTGCATATTAATGAGTGCAATTACAATTTAATGCATGTTATTTAATATAGGTTCCATTATTGTCACTGGGGCCTATTTTCTAATTACACACATAAATCAGATTAATGTGCGTTAATGTGCAATAATGCACATTTGTAAATCTAGAACCAAATTTGTACATACCCTTACTTTGATGTTAGCGGCCTTCCGCGTCTGCTACATTCATCAAGCCCGATATCCAAAGCGATTTAAGTGGGCAAAAGAGAGTCTTGCCCATTTCCAAGTTTAATAAACTATCCCACACAGCAAGCATTGAGCCTGCCATGAGTGGGAAAGCGCGGGGTACAAATGTAACAAAAATAAATCTGTGCAGTTTGCAATTCTAAAATTAGTAGAGGAAATAGGAACAGGAGGATAGTATGGTGGGGGGGGGGGGGGGAGGGGAGAAACAGAACTGGTTGATAGGAAAGATGGGGTAACAGCTGGTGGCAGAGGAGAAGGGAAATAATTCTGAGCTGGCTGGCAGGCCCAAACCCGATGGCAGCTTTAGGAGAACGTAAAAGCGTCCTCGAAAAGATCCACTGTTGTGATGGAAAATATTAAAAATTGCTTTTCAGTCTTGCTTTAATCGATAATACATTTTTTAAATCCCCTGTCTTTGACCAAAAATGACTTTCCTGGTATAACTCAAAGAACTGGCTGGAATGTATGGCACATCACAAGAACAATGTATGAGATAAAGCACATCTTAAGAACAATATATGAGATAAGGGCACATCTCAAGAACAGGTTGGAATGCCTCTGAAGCCAGCTTGTGCAGGAGGGAGGCGGGGTATGCTTGAGGTTCGGGAGATAAGCCACCTGGCCAGTGGTTTATTTACCTGAACTGAGAGCATATGACTGAAACCTCTTGTACATTCCTGGATAAGTTTTAGCTTAATAAAAAGGGGGCTTTTTGCAGCAAAGCCTTGGGGCTCATTCTGTGGATGGACGCATCGTGCAGAAAAGACTTGTTCCTGGTCTGGAGACTTTGGGCTTTCGCTGCAACGAGCCCCCCAGCTGATGAGATAAGGGCCTGAATGAAGTAATTCCTGAGCAGTGATGTTGTATGTATGTATGTATGTATGTGTATATATATATATATATATATATATATATATATATATATATATATATATATAAATATATCTTATTTTACTTTTGCCTTCCTTTAGTAATTTACTCGATTAGTGTGTGTATTTCTTAATCATTGTGTAGTTGGAACAATAATGACTTATACACTCTCCAATTAAAGTGCAAATAAAAAGTTTCATTTACCCAATACAAATCTAAAATAATCTGTAGTATTTTAGTCTTTGAGAAGTCTGTGGTTATCAAGTGAGTAGGCTGCAATACCAAAGCAATACAACTGTTAAGGAGGTCTGTGACCTGAGATAGAGGGGCACGGCCTTCCGTAAAGTGGGACCTACAACTGAATAATGGAGGTCACGACGTGTATTCTCACATCTGATGTGCTGAAACGAGGGTATGACCGCCAGGCGTTGTTGGGATGAGCAAAGAGCACGAGAGGGAGAATACAGGGTCAGAAGACACGCTGGCTGCCGATTATTTAGCGCTATTTAACTGGGCAGTGCTGCTGAATATTGGCACTAAGTGACCATATCTAATTTTCCAAGTTTATTTACAATTTACTATCTCACCCTATGGGAAGCCTTCAGGGCAGGAAAAGAGTGCTATGGTGTGGAGTCAGGAAGGAGCCAGGAGCTATGCAGATGCAGGCAGTATTCAGTGGTCCTGCCCATATAACTAAGTGCCTAAACAGAACTGCATAACAGGCTGTACTAACTTTAGTCACTTAGTTAAGGGGCTGCCAACATTGAATATCGGCTGGCACCCATATAGCTTTCAGGTAGTGGCTGGTCGCATGCAAAAGTCTCCCCTCCCTCCTGACCACCTCCAATATGACCTAATCCTCCTCCCGAAGGAGAAAAGTCTCCCTGATCTGATCCCCTTCTCCCCCCCCCCTTTTCCCCACTCCAAGGGCAAAAGTCCCCCAGTCCTATTTACCTCTCTCCTCTCCCTCCCTCAGAGCCTTTTATCACCCAACATGCCTCCCCCCCCCCACAGGGCCGGTCTTAAGCAGAGGCGATAGGGGCAGCCGCACAGGGTCTCGTGCTCCCAGGGGCTCCACAGACCTCCCCAAACCTACCTTAATGCAACATACCCTGGTGTAGTGGCCTCGTCAGGGCAGGAAAGAACCCCACTCTTTCCTACCTACTGCCACCGCATTCTTCAAAATGGCTGCCGAGACTTGCCCTCTCGGCAGCCATTTTGAAGAATGCGGTGGCAGCGGGTAGGAAAGAGTGGGGTATGTTCCTGCCCTGAAGAGGCCACTAGACTACCAGGGTGCATTAAAGTAGGTTTGGGAACAGCAACCTGAGGGAGGGGAAGGGGGAGGGCCAGAGAATATAAATAAAAAATAAACATCTTGTCAAAAGAGGGTGGGGCAAGGTGGGGGCAGGACTAGGCAAGGAGCTAGGGAATTGCACATAAATTTAAAAATAAACACCTGTAAAAGGGGGCAGTTGCTAAGACTGGCCCTGCCCCCCCCCCACCCTATACGCCCCTTTGCGCCTACCTTTCAAATCGCTGGTGGTCTAGGGGTAATTAGGGCAGGAATGATACTCACCTGCTCTTGCCCATTGTAGCTCCAGATTCAAAATGGCTCTAGAGGTCGCGGAATCCATTTTGAAATCTGGAGCTGCGATGGGCAGGAAAGAGTGGAGAACATTCCTGTTCCCAAGACCCATAGATCACCAAGGGTTTGAATGGATGGCCCAGGGGAGTCTACGGGGTGTGGGGAGGCCAAGAGACTAACTTCGGCATTTCCATCGTCCATCATAATTTCCTATAAGCTGTATAATTGCTCTATTACTATGCAATCTTCAATTTCTAAATTATTGTAAGTCAACTTTTCTAATGTATGTCATTTCTAACTTTTCTAATATATGCAAGCCACATTGAACTGAAAATTGTTTTTTTTGGATAATGTGGGATAAAAGAACCAATAAATAAATAAATATTGGAGACTAAAAATATTGGGGGCTACTAGGGATAATGATTGACAGATACTTAACCTTTGATAAACAATGTCAGCAAATGCTTTAAAAAGCCTTCAGCATACTAAAAAAAAACTCAGGAGAATACGTCGTTGCTTCAGCCGAGACAATTTTAGACTACTGGTGCAATCTCTCATTCTTGCACGAATTGATTATTTTCAACGTATTATACGTAGGTTGTGCAACACCAATTAGAAACAAAGATACAGACAGTATAGAATGTTGCAGCTAGACTGATCTTTTCCAAATCAAAATACAAGAGAGTAACTCATTTGTACATCACATTACACTGGCTACCGTTCAAAGTGAGAGGGATTTTTAAACTCTGCACCATGATACACTCATTTCTACATAGCAAAATGCCAGAATATCTAA
This sequence comes from Microcaecilia unicolor, assembly GCF_901765095.1. Taxonomy (NCBI): domain Eukaryota; kingdom Metazoa; phylum Chordata; class Amphibia; order Gymnophiona; family Siphonopidae; genus Microcaecilia; species Microcaecilia unicolor. The sequence goes on along the minus strand of NC_044034.1, from coordinate 359,553,076 downwards.
ACCGTTGGATAATACTACCCGAAAAGAGACTGAGAAGGATGAAAGGAAATCTTCTGGACCTAGTATTCCCATCAACAAAAGGTGTCAGATTTAAGACAGTACACTCGACAAACTTACCCTATCTAGTGACGGTAAGATCAATATCAGAGTATGGAATTTTCTGTAAACAGTTAAAGACTCATCTATTCAGAAAATACGTGTTAGGGAATGAGGGATAATGTGTACAGCATCCCAATACCCCACAATTACATCCGTTATGACCTTAAAATGTAACAATGTTTTTCCTCTTGAAATGTGTTGAGTCTAAAATCTAACAATGTACTTCATCTCTTAACATAAGTCGCTCTGAACTCAGTTTGGGAATGCTTGTAAAGTGAAAAGCTATGGGGAAGGGGGATTGGATTGAGGAAATGTTTGCCCGAAGAAGGGAGGGCGGGGGATCAGATCAGAGGGACTTTTGCCCTTGGGGTGGGGGAGGAGAGGGATTGGATTCCAGAGGTTGGAGCTTTGCATTTGGGGAAAATGGATCAGATGGTGGGGGGGGGGGGGGGGGGGGGGGGGGGGGGGGAGTAGGGAAACCTGACCAGAAACTCTTATGTGGAACTCACATAAGTATTGGTGGCTACCATCAATCTGGTCAGGCCTAGATACTCATTGCTGGTGCTCACACATGGCCCAGAATGGAACATTCAAGTCTAACTTAGCCAGCGGTGATAAGCATTTAAAATTAAAAAAAAAACAAAAACGCTCACCACTACTGGCTGAATATTGGCTGGCTAGCTTTTAGCAGACAGCTACGCCATCACTACAGGAAAGAAAGGGCAGTAGTCAGGTCTCTGAGCCTGAAGGATTCTTGTCTCTCCTTACGCCCCCCCTCGGGTACTCCATTCTCTAGATAAATCTGTCTTATCCGTCCCCTTCTCCTCTACTGATAATTCTAGACTCCGTTCCTTTTGTCTTGCTTCACCCCACGCCTGGAATAGACTTCCCGAGCCTGTGCGTCTAGCCCCGTCTTTGGCCGTTTTCAAGTCCAAACTTAAAGCCCACCTCTTTACCTCTGCTTTTGACTCTTAACCACTGCTCACTTGCCCTGTCCTTTAACCTCGCCTATTTATTCCCTTACCCTTAGTCGTTCTGTCTGTTTACCTGTCTTACCTAGATTGTAAGCTCTTTGAGCAGGGACTGTGTCTTTTTGTGTATGGTGTACAGCGCTGCGTATGCCTTGTAGCGCTATAGAAATGATAAATAGTAGTAGTAGTAGTGTTAAAAAATCATAGTGCACATTATGGGTGAATTCAAACTACTTAAACAAATGATGTAGCATAAATCCTATTTACTGTGGACTCTGGTAAATATACATTCACTGCTAGTTTACAGGATATACTTCTCTTTGGTATATGATTTCTTTGTGATTCTTCTTTCAAGCTGTAAACAACGTTTTTTTATTTCATAAATCTTGCAAATATTTTGTCTGCTGCGTCCTACGGTGGTTTATGCTAAAAACAGAGAGTCACTCAAGGATTTCCTCTTCCTCAGAGCAGAGGAGACTTATTTCATGCTCTGTTCAATACATTCTTCATTACGAGATTACTAAGTGCTGAGAGATTATTTTCTTCGTGCTGGAAGAAGCATGAATTGAAGCGGTACGGAAATATTTTAAAATAAAGCAACTACTTGTTCAGCTTTTTGAGGATGAGTTGGTGGTGGGGGGGGGGGGTCTAGGATTCCCTCTTCTGTGATCACTTGCTTGGTCTGCCTTCTCTGCTTAATTGTAATTGGATTTTTCTTCAGCTCCGCTGTGCTCTTCCCACGGTTAACCAAATATCTATAAACTTTTCCATCGCAGGGGGAGATATTGAAACCGTGGAGGCATATTGTGGTACAAATCCTCATGTCACACAGATAATTCAGTCAATGGCATCAGTGCAACCTGCAGGGAGACAGAATATAATAAAAAAAAAAAAACAAGTCAGTGATTTTCAAGGAAAACATGAAGAAAAAAAATTCTCTAGTAAAGCGGACAGAGGGCAATTCTATAAACGGCACCTAGGTTTATTTATTTATTTATTTGGTACATTTGTATCCCACATTTTCCCACCTATTAGCAGGCTCAATGTGGCTTACATAGTACCGTAAACGGCGTTAGCCGATTCGGGTATGAACTAATACAATTACAAGGTGATACTGCGGTAGAGAGAGGTACATGTGTGGTAATCAGAACAGAGAGTAACTACCTCAGCTTCCGGAAGAGGCTAAAAACTTTTCTCTTTCCAAAGACTGATACATAACAAACATAAACTTCCAAAGAGATTTTTTTACTCGTGATAAGTACCCTGTTTCCCCGAAAATAAGACAGTGTCTTATATTAATTTTTGCTCCCAAAGATGCGCTAGGTCTTTTTTTTTTTTGTTACATTTGTACCCCGCGCTTTCCCACTCATGGCAGGCTCAATGCGGCTTACATGGGGCAATGGAGGGTTAAGTGACTTGCCCAGAGTCACAAGGAGCTGCCTGTGCCTGAAGTGGGAATCGAACTCAGTTCCTCAGGACCAAAGTCCACCACCCTAACCACTAGGCCACTCCTCCACTGTTGCTACTATTTGAGATTCTACATGGAATGTTGCTATTCCAACATTCCATGTAGAAGTCGGCCCTTGCAGATCACCAATGTGGCCGCGCAGGCTTCTGCTTCTGTGAGTCTGACGTCCTGCACGTACGTGCAGGACGTCAGACTCACAGAAACAGAAGCCTGCGCAGCCTTCTACATGGAATGTTGCTAGTGGAATAGCAACATTCCATGTAGAATCTCCAATAGTATCTATTTTATTTTTGTTACATTTGTACCCTGCACTTTCCCACTCATGGCAGGCTCAATGCGGCTTACATGGGGCAATGGAGGGTTAAGTGACTTGCCCAGAGTCACAAGGAGCTGCCTGTGCCTGAAATGGGAATCGAACTCAGTTCCTCAGTTCCCCAGGACCAAAGTCCACCACTCTAACCACTAGGCCACTCCTCCACTGTTGCTACTATTTGAGATTCTACATGGAATGTTGCTATTCCAACATTCCATGTAGAAGTCGGCCCTTGCAGATCACCAATGTGGCTGCGCAGGCTTCTGCTTCTGTGAGTCTGCCTGCACATACGTGCAGGACGTCAGACTCACAGAAACAGAAGCCTGCGCAGCCTTCTACATGGAATGTTGCTAGTGGAATAGCAACATTCCATGTAGAATCTCCAATAGTAGCAACATTCCATGTAGAATCTCCAATAGTATCTATTTTATTTTTGTTACATTTGTACCCGACGCTTTCCCACTCATGGCAGGTTCAATGCGGCTTACATGGGGCAATGGAGGGTTAAGTGACTTGCCCAGAGTCACAAGGAGCTGCCTGTGCCTGAAGTGGGAATCGAACTCAGTTCCTCAGTTCCCCAGGACCAAAGTCCACCACCCTAACCACTAGGCCACTCCTCCACTGTTGCTACTATTTGAGATTCCACTAGCAACATTCCATGTAGAAGTCGGCCCTTGCAGATCACCAATGTGGCCGCGCAGGCTTCTGCTTCTGTGCGTCTGACGTCTGACGTCCGTGCGTCTGACGTCAGACTCACAGAAACAGAAGCCTGCGCAGCCTTGTACATGGAATGTTGCTAGTGGAATAGCAACATTAGTACATAAGTACATAAGTAGTGCCATACTGGGAAAGACCAAAGGTCCATCTAGCCCAGCATCCTGTCACCGACAGTGGCCAATCCAGGTCAAGGGCACCTGGCACGCTCCCCAAACGTAAAAACATTCCAGACAAGTTATACCTAAAAATGCGGAATTTTTCCAAGTCCATTTAATAGCGGTCTATGGACTTGTCCTTTAGGAATCTATCTAACCCCTTTTTAAACTCCGTCAAGCTAACCGCCCGTACCACGTTCTCCGGCAACGAATTCCAGAGTCTAATTACACGTTGGGTGAAGAAAAATTTTCTCCGATTCGTTTTAAATTTACCACACTGTAGCTTCAACTCATGCCCTCTAGTCCTAGTATTTTTGGATAGCGTGAACAGTCGCTTCACATCCACCCGATCCATTCCACTCATTATTTTATACACTTCTATCATATCTCCCCTCAGCCGTCTCTTCTCCAAGCTAAAAAGCCCTAGCCTTCTCAGCCTCTCTTCATAGGAAAGTCGTCCCATCCCCACTATCATTTTCGTCGCCCTTCGCTGTACCTTTTCCAATTCTACTATATCTTTTTGAGATACGGAGACCAGTACTGAACACAATACTCCAGGTGCGGTCGCACCATGGAGCGATACAACGGCATTATAACATCCGCACACCTGGACTCCATACCCTTCCTAATAACACCCAACATTCTATTCGCTTTCCTAGCCGCAGCAGCACACTGAGCAGAAGGTTTCAGCGTATCATCGACGACGACACCCAGATCCCTTTCTTGATCCGTAACTCCTAACGCGGAACCTTGCAAGACGTAGCTATAATTCGGGTTCCTCTTACCCACATGCATCACTTTGCACTTGTCAACATTGAACTTCATCTGCCACTTGCACGCCCAATCTCCCAGTCTCGCAAGGTCCTCCTGTATCTATTTTATTTTTGTTACATTTGTACCCCGCGCTTTCCCACTCATGGCAGGCTCAATGCGGCTTACATGGGGCAATGGAGGGTTAAGTGACTTGCCCAGAGTCACAAGGAGCTGCCTGTGCCTGAAGTGGGAATCAAACTCAGTTCCTCATGGCCGCGCAGGCTTCTGCTTCTGTAAGTCTGACGTCCTGCACGTACGTGCAGGACGTCAGACTCACAGAAACAGAAGCCTGCGCAGCCTTGTACATGGAATGTTGCTAGTGGAACAGCAACATTCCATGTAGAATCTCCAGTAGTAGCAACATTCCATGTAGAATCTCCAATAGTATCTATTTTATTTTTGTTACATTTGTACCCTGCGCTTTCCCACTCATGGCAGGCTCAATGCGGCTTACATGGGGCAATGGAGGGTTACGTGACTTGCCCAGAGTAACAAGGAGCTGCCTGTGCCTGAGGTGGGAATCGAACTCAGTTCCTCAGTTCCCCAGGACCAAAGTCCACCACCCTAACCACTAGGTCTTATTTTCAGGGGATGTCTTATTTTTCATAAAGAAGAATTCACATTTATTGTTGAACAAAAAAAATGAATATTTATTATATACTGTACAGTAGTTGTCATCACAAACGAGCATAACCAGACAAACTGTGAATCCTATCAAGAATTTCTTGTTACTACCATTATTTCCATGTACAACAATCTATGGTACATTTACCGATCCCAATATTTATGAACACAAAGCAAGATTTATTCAATGACAATCATACCCCTTTGGCGGGAAGCGGTGAGGAAGGGTTGTGCTCATTTTTCGTCTTTTCTTTTGGGAGGGAGGGTCTCTGTGCACTGACTTGGCTCTGGATAATGTGTGTGGGGGGGGGGGGGGGAGGTTGTTCAGCTCTCTCCACCCCTACCCCGCTCTGCAGGCCTCCAAGCTTTCCAGCTCCACTGGCACGCAGCATCAGCTACGGTATGTAAAAGCTGCCTTTAGCCTGCCCCGGAAGCTTTCTCTGTACAGCTTCCTGTGTAGGCGGGACGTTGTACACAGGAGGCTTCCGGGGCTGGCCAAAGGCAGCGCTCATGTCGCTGATGCACGCTGCTGGAGGTCTGGAAGTTTAAAGGCCTGCAGAGCGGGCGGGCGGCGAGGAGGGAGAGCAATACACCGCAGTGATCGCACAGTAGTTGGAGGGATGCCGGAACGGAACCGTCATGGCAGAAGCACCAACATCGAGGGATGTTGGGTGGGCGGGCCTGCTCTTCCGCCGAACTTGAAAGCTGTAAAAGATGAAGGAGGAAGACAGGCCAGAGAAGGGAGTGGGTCCGCAGCAAAAATAGGCGCCGTTTTTGTCCAGGTAAGCGGCGAGGGTAAGCATGGCGGGCAGCGCCCTCCAGAGGTCGGTGCCCCCCTGCGGTGCTTACCCCGCTTACCATGTTGGCACGGCCCTGCCCATCTGGGCCAAACAAAAACTTTGCTAGGTCTTACTTTCGGGGGAGGCCTTATATTTAGCAATTCAGCAAAACCTCTACTAGGTCTTATTTTCGGGGAAACAGGGTAGTAGTAGTAGTAGTAGTAGTAGTACTCGTTCCAAAATTACAAAGATTGGGGGACACTTGAGGAAGTTAAATGTCTTAAAGGATTACGTGCAAACAGTCACACGGAAATACTTTTAAAACAAATAGGAGTTAATATTTTTGCACTCAACGAATAGTTAAGCTCTGGAACTCTTTGAAAGATGTGGTAACAGCAGTAAACGTATCTGGTTTTAAAAAAGGTATGGACAAATTCCTGGACAAAAAAAATCCATAGTCTGCTATTGAGGCAGACATAGGAAGCAACTGCTTGCCCTGGGATTTGTAGGATGGAGTGTTGCCATGATTTGGGTTTCTGCCAAGTACTTGTGACCTGGCTTGGCCACTGTTTGGAAAACAGGATACTGGGCTAGACGGACCATTGGTCTGACCCAGTATGGCTACTCTTATGTTCTTATGTACTGCTACATAACAAACATAACTTACTTAATCCTCTGGATGGACTAGAGAACTATCAAACGAAACACCAACCATATATAACTTTGAATCTAAACAAGATTGTAGTCACACAATGCCCTACTTATAATAATACTAGCCATTGAGCTCGTAAAAACGGGCTAGTATAGGACGGGGGGGGGGGGGTTGAAAGCCCCCCCCCCGCCGCCAAGCTCTCCGCTGCCCCTCCGAGGTCACCGCTATGCCCCCCCCCCCGGAGTCGCCGCCACCCCTCCACCTGGGCCGGGCCCTCGCTTCGCTATTGAAACAGTGCGGGAACGCAGCACACAGCTCAGATGAGCTGCCGTCCTTCTTCTCTGCCTGTGTCCCGCCCTCGCCCAGGGCGGGACAGAGGCAGGGAAGGAAGGCCGACGGCAGCTCAGCTGAGCTGTGTGCTCCGTTCCTGCGCTGTTTCTACAGCAGAGCGAATTGCCGGGCTGGGTGGAGAGTGGGTGGCGGCGGCGACCTTGTGGGGGGAGGGCGGTTTCGTCCCTCCCCTTGCGCAGTAGAGACCCTCTCTGACCCGCTCCCGTCATCATGTATTGACGCGGGGGCGGGACAGAGAGGGTCTTTACTGCGCATTTGCGAGTGAGTTCGGTCACTCGCCGTTTATATGTTTGATTGTAACAACCTCTGTAAAGCACACTGAACCTTAAACAGGGGATATTAGCGTTATATAAGACCTGAATTGAATTGAATAGGAAGGAACATAACACCAGTGTTGACACTTCTGCACATTTTCAAATTTTAACCCCAACCAGCCCTAAGAAATGGGGCAGATACAGCAACAATGCAACAGCAAGAATAATGTCAGAAACGAGGTTTCCAAATCCCCTCCCATTTAGCAACAGTGCGCAAACACCATTTTTAGTGCAGCTGTATAATGGCTGATTTGCTATTTTTTGTCCATTAAAATTGATTACTGTGTGAGCACTGATCACCATCCATTTTGTAGGTGATAAGAGTTCATGTGCGATATTCCTGCACTAACCAGTTAGCACATGGTAATGTAGATATGTTAACTGGTTAGCACAGGCTCTCTGCCCCCCCCCCTTCAATTTATTTTTTAGTGTGCATTTAGGGTGCACATATTTGGCAGTTACAGCAAAATATCTGAGCATGGCCCGCGATATGCCATTTTAAGCTGTGTCAGGCATGCATTTGGCCTTATTTTTGAAAGAGATAGGTGCCCATATTTTCACCCAAATCGGGAGATGGGCACCCATCTCGCAAAGGCGCCCAAATCGGTATAATTGAAAGCCGATTTTTTTTTTTGTTACATTTGTACCCCGTGCTTTCCCACTCATGGCAGGCTCAATGAGGCTTACATGGGGCAATGGAGGGTTAAGTGACTTGCCCAGAGTCACAAGGAGCTGCCTATGCCTGAAGTGGGAATCAAACTCAGTTCCTCAGGACCAAAGTCCACCACCCTAACCACTAGGCCACTCCTCCACTGTTGCTACTATTTGAGATTCTACATGGAATGTTGCTATTCCACTAGCAACATTCCACGTAGAAGTCGGCCCTTGCAGATCACCAATGTGGCCGCGCAGGCTTCTACATGGAATGTTGCTAGTGGAATAGCAACATTCCATGTAGAATCTCCAATAGTATCTATTTTATTTTTGTTACATTTGTACCCCACGCTTTCCCACTCATGGCAGGCTCAATGCGGCTTACATGGGGCAATGGAGGGTTAAGTGACTTGCCCAGGGTCACAACGAGCTGCCTGTGCCTGAAGTGGGAATCGAACTCAGTTCGTCAGTTCCCCAGGACCAAAGTCCACCACCCTAACCACTAGGCCACTCCTTAACTGCACTCCGTTGCGAGAACGAACAAAGTTGATGAGGGCGTGTCAGAGGCGTGGTGAAGGCGGGACTGGGGTGTGTTTATCAGCCGAGGAGAGATGGGCGCCTTCGGCCAATAATCGAAAAAAAAGGGCGGCAGAAACGAGAATTTGGGTCGCTTTTGCTGGACCCTTTTTTTTCACGACCCAAGTCCCACAAAAGTGCCCCAACTGGCCAGATGACCACCGGAGGGAATCGGGGATGACCTCCCCTGACTCCCCCAGTGGTCACTAACCCCCTCCCACCACAAAAAAAGAAATTTAAAAACTTTTTTTGACAGCCTGTATGTGAGCCTCAAATGTCATACCCAGCTCCCTGACAGCAGTATGCAGGTCCCTTGGAGCAGTTGTTAGTGGGTGCAGTGGACGTAAGGCAGGCGGACCCAGGCCCACCCCCCCTACCTGTTCCACTTGTGCTGGTTAATGTTGAGCCCTCCACCCCCCCCCCCCAAAACCCACTGTACCCACATGTAGGTGCCCCCCTGCACCCCTTAGGGCTATGGTAATGGTGTAGACTTGTGGGCAGTGGGTTTGGGGGGGGGGGGATTTGGGGAGCTCAGCACACAAGGGAAGGGTGCTATGCACCTGGGAGCTATTTTAATTTTTTTTTTTAATTTGTAAAAGTGCCCCCTAGGGTGCCCAGTTGGTGTCCTGGCATGTGAGGGGGGGGGGGGCCCAGTGCACTACGAATCCTGGCCCCTCCCACGACCCAATGCCTTGGATTTGTTCGTTTTTGAGCTGGGCACCTTCGGTTTCCATTATCGCCCAAATCCTAGGCATTTACCCCGCACAACCCGTATTATCGAAAAAAAAGATGGGTGCCCATCTTTTTTTCGAAAATACGGTTTGTCCCGCCCCTTCGCATGGCCGCCCACGGAGATGGGCACCCACTTTCGATTATGCCCCTCATTACCACCTAACATAGCTTAGTAAAATGACTCCTCCAAAAGAGACTGAAAAGATGAAAAAGAAAAACAAGCCTGCGTCCTGCAATTCAGCCCTGCTAAACAGATGCCCAGCTGTCAAGTGGTGGTTGTTTTGACGGAACAAATGTTAAAATAAAGTTTTTCATAAATTTAAAAGCCGCGCACATAAATTAATGGCAAACTTTAGAAGTCGAACTAGCATTTTTTAAAATCATCAGGTGTTCTTTCAAGTATGCACACCAGTGCGAGCTGTGGCTGTGTTTACGTGTAGCAGCCAGACCTCCTCACTAAAGTTCTCCATCTGTACAAAAAAAATAAAAAATCACTTAAAAATGTCCTTCACACTGGGACATGTTCCTATTATAATTCTAATCCCTTCTGCTCTTGCACACCTGGCTTCTTTTACAGCACACGGTGGTCATTATTAAATGAGATCTCCTACCAGGTTTTTGCATTATTACCCACACAAAACCCCAGGCTTAATGCATCTACCCGCTTCAAATGACTTACAACAGAGCTCACTCCTTAATTTCTTTTTGATCACGCAGATACGCATGGTCAGAATTACCCACTTTGTTCGCCACTTTGCATTCATCAAAAAATATCCTGAAGACAACCAAGATGATCATGATTTTTTTTTGCTTCACACACAATAACAAAACTGTTTATAGAAGTGACTGGTTTCCGGCCAGAGATTTTGCACCGTGCAACCTATTATTAATCCACAGGCTCTGTCATTAAAGTTGGTGCCAGAACAGACAGATACGTTCGTTTAATGGAAAATAATAGCGAGAATGAATCACAGTTCTAGCTTTATCAATCACACATAAATCAAAATAAAAAAAAAAAAGAAAAAAAGGAAAGCATGCGGCACTGTGGCTTTTGGAATGCTTTCCTAACTTAGGGGTCCTTTTACTAAGGTGCGCTGAAAAATGGCTTGCGGTAGTGTAGGCGTGGGCTTTGGGCACGCGCCGAGCCATTTTTCGGCGCGCCTATAAAAAGGCCTTTTAAAAAAAATTTTCTGAAAATGGACGTGGGGCAAAATCAAAATTGGCGCGCGTCAATTTGGGGTCTGAGACTCACGTGGTAACCGGGCGGTAATGACATACGTGCGTTAAATGCCACTTGGCACGCATCCGATACGAGCATCTGAAAATAAATTTTTCGCATGCACATATCGGACGCGCACCAAAAATGAAATCACCACAAGAGCCACCCGGTAGCTGGGCGGTAACTCCATTTTGGCGCACGTTGGGAGTGTGTAGACATTTATGTGGCTTAGTAAAAGGGCCCCTTATATTCTTAGCAGAGGGACATTAGTGATCTATTTCTTTACATTAGTTTTATGTAAATTATTTCTTTAAATTCTTTTTTTCCCTTAAAATCACTTTTCTGTACAAGTGTATTTTGCAGAGTTAATAAGAAATTAAAAAAAAAAAACTGGGCAGTGCTGCTGAATATTGGCATTGATCAGCCATTTTTAAGATGGACAGAAGAGGGCTATTCTGAGGGTGGAGTCAGGGAGAAGCTGGCAGCTATGCAGATAGCAGCAATATTCAGTGTCAGTGCCTGCATAGCTAAGTGACCAAACAGAACTCCTAGCTTTGGTCATTTATTTATTTAGACTTGTTATACCGCCTTTGCTAATGTATAGTTCAAAGTGTGTTCAATTCTGGTCGCCGCACCTCAAAAAAGACATGGAGGGGCATAATCGACCAGAAACGCCCATCTCCATGGGCGTTAATCTCCGAGAACGGGTCCGTGAAGGGGCGGAGTGAACCGTATTTTTTAAAAAAAAATAGACGCCCATGTTTTATTCGCCAAGGTGTGAGCTGGGCGTTTTTGCTTTTCACCGATAATGGAAAATGAAATCGCCCAGCTCAAAAACGAATAAATGCAAGGCATTTGTTCGTGGGAGGGGCCAGGATTCATAGTGCACTGGTCCCCCTCACATGCCAGGACACCAACCGGGCACCCTAGGGGGCACTTTTACAAAAACAAAAAAAAAGGGAAAAGAGCTCCCAGGTGCATAGCACCCTTCCCTTGGGTGTTGAGCCCCCCAAATCCCCCTCAACACCCACTGCCCACAAGTCTACACCATTACTATAGCCCTAAGAGGTGAAGGGGGGCACCTACATGTGGGTACAGGGGGTTTGGGGGGGTTGGACGACTAGTAGCATTAAGCAGCACAATTGTAACAGGTAGGGGGGGGATGGGCCTGGGTCCACCTGCCTGACGTCCACTGCACCCCCTAACAACTGCTCCAGGGACCTGCATACTGCTGCTTGGGAGGAGGGTATGACATTTGAGGGTGAAAGTAAAAAGTTGTGAAACATCATTTGTTGTGGTGGGAGGGGGTTAGTGACCACTGGGGGAGTCAGGGGAGGTCATCCCCGACTCCCTCTGGGGGTCATCTGGTCATTTAGGGCACTTTTTGGGGCCCTATTCGTCAAAAAACAGGGTCCAGGAAAAGTGCCCTAAATTCTAGCTACAAACGCATCCATTATCGGCGAAGGGCGCCCATCTCTGTTCGCCCGATAACCACGCCCCAGTTCCGCCTTCACCACGCCTCCGACACTCCCCCGTCAACTTTGTCCGCATCCGCGACGGAGTGCAGTTGAAAGCGTCCAAAGTTCGGCTTTCGATTATGCCGCTTTATTTGTTTTTGTGAGAAGAACGCCCATCTCCCGATTTAGGTCGGAACTTGGGCGTTATTCTCGTTCGATTATAAGCTGGATAGTGGAATTGGAAAAGGTGCAGAGAAGGGCGACAAAGATGATACAGGGGATGGGACGGCTTCCCTATCAGGATAGGCTGAAGAGGCTGGGGCTCTTCAGCTTGGAGAAAAGGCGGCTGAGGGGAGATATGATAGAGGTCTATAAGATAATGAGTGGAATGGAACGGGTCGATGTGGAGCGTCTGTTTACGCTTTCCAAAATTACTAGGACAAGGGGGCATGCGATGAAGCTGCAGTGTGGTAAATTTAAAACGAATCGGAGGAAATCTTTCTTCACTCAACGCATAGTTAAACTCTGGAATTTGCTGCCGGAAAAGGTGGTTAAGGCGGTTAACTTAGCGGACATCAAAGAAGGGTTGGACAGCTTCCTGGAGGAAAAAGCCATAGAATGTTATTGAATGGATGAGGGAATAATACAGTATTTCTAGGATGGGCGGGACAGATTGTTTTTTCTTTTGGCCGCTGTCGGTGACAGGGTGCTGAGCTCGATGGACCCTTGCTCTGTCCCAGCATGGCAATGCTTATGTACTTATGTTGTGCAAATTGAAAACTAAAACAAAAAACACACAGAAAAGGAACAACAATTTAAACAGGAAAGAATAAAAGAACAGATAAAACAGCAAATCATCAGAAAAGGGGATTAGATTACACACAATGAGACACAGAAATCACTTTGTTCAAGTAGTGGAAAAGGCTTGTTGAAAAAGCCAGGATTGGAGTAGGGAGGGGCTGGTGCAACAAAATAAAAAGCTCGATGTCATGTACATTCTAAAAAGGCTTGTTTCGGGTTAGGGAGAACAAGACGATGGTCATTAATCGAAGGGAGCAGGATGGACAGTAGGGGATAGTGAGAGATGAGAGATAGAGAGGGACACCGATACGAAGGGCTTGGAAGTTAAGAACTTTGAAAGTGACCCACTGCTCTATTGGAAGCCAATAGTACGTTTTAAGAAAATGAGAAATATGGTCAGACCGATGTGTGTTACAGGGAAGCCTTCATAGTGGTATTTTGTAAGGTTTGCAATTTCTTTAATAGTGAGTGGTTACAGCCTAAGTACATAACGTTACAGTAGTCTAGTCTCTTGGTAAACAGTGACAGGATCAAAGCATGTAGTGTGTCATGATCTAGATAGTGTCAGCTAGAACGTAACTGTTGCAGGACAAAAAGGCCAGAGCTGCATAACTTGGAAATTTGAACACAAAATGATAAATGGAAGTCTAACAGAACACCTAGATAACGAAAGGATTCCACTGGAGAAATTTGAGTATCAAACAGATACAAAGTGAGGGCTGGAGGAGGGAGACCATCAGAAAATTGTGACTCTGGGCAAGTCACTTAACCCTCCATTGCCCCATGTAAGCCGCATTGAGCCTGCCATGAGTGGGAAAGCGCAGGGTACAAATGTAACAAAAATAAAATAGATACTATTGGAGATTCTACATGGAATGTTGCTACTATTGGAGATTCTACATGGAATGTTGCTATTCCACTAGCAACATTCCATGTAGAAGGCTGCGCAGGCTTCTGTTTCTGTGAGTCTGACGTCCTGCACGTACGTGCAGGACGTCAGACTCACAGAAGCAGAAGCCTGCGCGGCCACATTGGTGATCTGCAAGGGACGACTTCTACATGGAATGTTGCTATTGGCAACATTCCATGTAGAATCTCAAATAGTAGCAACAGTGGAGGAGTGGCCTAGTGGTTAGGGTGGTGGACTTTGGTTCTGGGGAACTGAGTTCGATTCCCACTTCAGGCACAGGCAGTTCCTTGTGACTCAGGGCAAGTCACTTAACCCTCCATTGCCCCGTATAAGCCACATTGAGCCTGCCAGGAGTGGGAAAGCACAGGGTACAAATGTAAAAAAAAAAAAACCAACAAGCTACCATTTTTTGCTTGTCAAGAATGAGCTTATGATTTTCAAGCCAGCTGGGAGATAGAGGGTGAATAAGTATTTGTAGGCCAGATCAACAGAATATCATCAGCATATATATGACAGGAAACACCAAAGGATCGAATTAGTGTAGCAAGGGGACTCAACAAAAGATTGAAGAGGAGAGGGGAGAACCCTGAGGAACCCCACAGGAAAGAGGGCGAGAGTGAATGGAGAGGTAGTAATAACTTCGAAAGAACTATCAGAAAGAAAGGAAATAAACCAGGCCAGAACTGATCCAGATATCCCCAGAGAGGAGAGACTTGACAGAAGAAAAGGGTGATTGACAAGGTCAAAAGCAGTGATCTACAGAAACAGCCAGAACAACAAGGTGTTTATACAAGTGAGAGTAAATTTCGCTAAGAATGCCGGCTTCAGTGCTATAATGGGGATGAAAACCGGATTGCCTTGGGTGGAGAGCAAGGGACTTTTCGACAAAAGAAGTAGTTTAGCTATGCACCACACTGAATGCTGGCCAGCACCTGCATAGCTTCCAGGTACTGGTTGACCTTGTTTGATGCACTCCCCACCCCCTGTGATCATACGCTCCTCCTGAACCCCCCATGGTCAGACCCTCCCCACTGATTCAGACTGCCCTGAACACCCCCCACTGACCTCCAGTGGCAGTATTGCAAGACTATCAGTAAAGCTTGTGGCAGCCATTTTAGTACATAGAGCCACTAGGGACAGGAGCAACTGGAGATCGCTCCTGCCTGGATACCCCCACTAGACCACCAGGGATGCATGTAGGACCTTGGGGGGGGGGGGGGGATTTGAATCAGCGGGGCAGTGTGTTTGGGAGTCTGCACTGGCAAATCTGAATCAGAAGGAGTATTCAGGGGTGTCTGAATTGGTAGAAAATAAAGAAACTGATAGAGGCACTTAAGCAGGTCCCAACTAATCTTCAGTTGGGACCCAAATAAGTGTGATCAGACCTGGATATTCAGTGCCAGACATGGTCCAGCACTGAATATTTATTTTTTTTATTTACTTGCACTTATATCATTGTCCTGATTAAAATAAATCATTCAAAATGGTTCACAAGCGTATAAAACAACTGTCCAGAACAAAGAGATAAAAATTACAGAAAAGAAATAATAAAAAACAAACAAAAAAAAAAACCAGCCTTAATCAATCCACTTCGATCTAACATTCTAAGAGTTGAATCATCAGGAGAACAAAAATGTTTTCCGATCCCTTCTAAATAGCATAAAATTTGTCTCTAATCTCCGGTCTAACTTAACCAACAATGGTCAACTTTTAAAAACACGTTGGCTGCCGCTGGCTGAACATTGATCACAGAATGTATAATTGTATGGCTACTTGATTTGATTTATTGACTTGATATACCATATTGCACAATAATACATCAAAGCGGTTTACAGAATTAATAAAATATAAACAATACAATACAAAATATTAAACAAAATAATTTCCATAAACAAGATACATCAAACACTCAAATTGCCAAAGTACTCCAGCATTACAAAAACCTAAAGCAACATTTTTCACAGCTGCCCAAAGAACCTCTCAAAAAGCCATTTTTCCAAGGCTTTATGAAACATTTATTTATTTAGATTTTGCTCACACGTTTTTTCAGTAGTAGCTCAAGGTGAGTTTCATTCAGGTACACTGGACATTTCTTTGTCCCAGGAGGGCTCACAATCTAAGTTTGTACCTGAGGCAATGGAGGGTTAAGTGACTTGCCCAAAATCACAAGGAGCAGCAGTTGGATTTTAACTGACCACCTCTGGATTCCAAGCCCCTTGCTCTAACCACTAGGCCACTCCTCTACCCCAAAGAATCTTGTTACTCTTTGGGGTTCTACATGGAATGTTGCTACACTTTGAAATTCTGCATGGAATCTTGTTATTCTTTAGAATTCTAGAATCTTTATTTAGAGTTTGCTCACACCTTTTTCAGTAGTAGCTCAAGGTGAGTTACAGTCAGGTCCACTGGATATTTCACTGTCCCAGGAGGGCTCACAATCTAAGTTTGTACCTGAGGTAATGGAGGGTTAAGTGATTTGCCCAAGATCACAAGGAGCAGCAGTGGGATTTGAACCCGTCACCTCTGGATTGCAAGACCGGTGCTCTAACCACTAGGCCACTCCTCCACTGTTACTGCTTCTGGTTTTTCCTTATTCCCCTAACTTTACTGTTAGTTTTAAAACAAGAAAGGCTCAGTTGATGACTTAATGGCTAACTTGATGTTCATGGTTAAAACACCAACTGAGCCAGACATCAGTGCTTTGAATGCACCATGCCAGCTCATCTTGATCAAAACGATAAGAAGTACGTTGGAAGATGACCTGAATAAAATTATGAAAATCAAGGACACTTTTAATCATAACTTAACCTCCATGAGCCAACGAATGAAGGTGGCATGCCCCCTGCGTAGCTGGCCATTTGTAGTCACTTGGAGACAGATTCATTTGTTCTCACACATCTCAAGGTTTTGCCGTCTCTAAAGTACTTCATAATCACAAAAGGTATTGAAAAAATCATACTGCTCTCACGCTTTTTATTTTCGCTTTTCTTGGATGACGGTTCTACTAATAATAGGTATAACAAAAGAGAGGGAACAAAGTACAAACTAAAGTCCAAACAAAAAAACAGCACCACGGGCCTTTAAAATGGAACAAAGTTCTTTAATGAATGAGCCTTGACCCGACACGGGCCGTGTTTCGGTGACTAGCACCTGCGTCAGGGGTCTACATAGAATACAAAACATAGAAATAATATATTTTTAAAAATTGTTAACATATAATGAATAAAACCAAGAATTAAAAATAATATCTAGACTCATCAAGCATACATATATAAGCCTATATAAACACCTAAAGCATTTAATATTTTAACATTGCATTTAATAATTTAACATTCTCATATATTATTATATAGTAATTTGAAAATAAATGGATAATTAATCAAAACAAAAATAGTAATGGTAACTCACCACAGTGATGACGTGGAAAACTTGGGGAATAACTCGAATATTTTCATCTACAATATTCCTTACTTTTGGACAAAAATTTTTCATATATTAATATATGTTTAAAATGCTTATTTTAATTATTAATAATATATTTTATAGAAAGGCCATATTATATAATACTGGCTATAACTGAATTTAAAAATAATTTTTTAAAAACATTTTAAAATATACAACAAATTTCAAAACATTACACTGATAATATCATGAGCCTTCAAAAACATTCAAATCAGCACAGAATAAATAAATATATACATCTTCAAATATAAAAGCCAAAAATATAATATCTAGTGGCATTACTTGATCTTAATTTTGAAAAAACAGCATTTTGTCACTATATGTGCATATATATATACATATATATATATATGCACACATACATATATATGTATCTGTGCATATGTATATATACACACTATAGCATTAACAGGGCTTCTATTATCTTTTGGAGCTCTGGGTATATTTATTTGATTATCTGCCAATTGCAATTAATTATGTAAACTTTATTTGTAACTGCTATAATGGTATTTTAGCTAATGACAAAATACCTTAAAAATTTGCATTTATTTTGTTATCTGCCAGTCACAATTAATTATACAAATGGCATCTTGAATAGTGGCAAAGGATTAACAGGGCTTTAATTCACATATATATGTTTCTCACATCAGCATTCATCTAATAAAATGTCTTCAATATATCTTTTAAAACATAGCAAAGATGATTTTCATAAACAATAAAATACTGACTTTCATTTTAACTCAAGTGTCAAAAGAAAAAAAATCTGTATACCTCAAACTGTATTGCCAAACAGAAGGGTTTCAATGAGTATAACAAACCATAATGCCACAGACATTACCAAAAAGATTGTGCAATTGATAAAAGTTGTTAAATCATGAGGCAGCAAATACTATAGTGCCTAACTTAGAAACTTCCTACAATTTATTGTCATGACAAAAAAACTTACCCCCACGTCTCACGTAGCAAAAGTTATAAAGCACCAAGGCACCTTCACTTTCTGTATCCAAATGGATGAAAAGCTGTGCTCTCAAAAGGCTCTGCTTTTAATACCACGTCACACAGGGTGGAGACATTTTTTGATTAACTTAAATTCAGTTATAGCCAGTATTATATAATATGGCCTTTCTATAAAATATATTATTAATAATTAAAATAAGCATTTTAAACATATATTAATATATGAAAAATTTTTGTCCAAAAGTAAGGAATATTGTAGATGAAAATATTCGAGTTATTCCCCAAGTTTTCCACGTCATCACTGTGGTGAGTTACCATTACTATTTTTGTTTTGATTAATTATCCATTTATTTTCAAATTACTATATAATAATATATGAGAATGTTAAATTATTAAATGCAATGTTAAAATATTAAATGCTTTAGGTGTTTATATAGGCTTATATATGTATGCTTGATGAGTCTAGATATTATTTTTAATTCTTGGTTTTATTCATTATATGTTAACAATTTTTAAAAATATATTATTTCTATGTTTTGTATTCTATGTAGACCCCTGACGCAGGTGCTAGTCACCGAAACACGGCCCGTGTCGGGTCAAGGCTCATTCATTAAAGAACTTTGTTCCATTTTAAAGGCCCGTGGTGCTGTTTTTTTGTTTGGGTTCTACTAATAAAGCATTCTTGAAGTTTTTATTTGATTCTGAGGTTGAAGATCTAACATAAAAATATGTACATCGTAAGCATTCCTTATGGGGAAAGGGAAAACTAATGCTTCTATTCATCCATTTCAGATTTAAACACTTCCTATAGAGGTCCATAGAATCCTTGTTGAAATAGAAGGGGAATAGGTTTTCCGTCAGACGCAAAACTCAACACAATGAACTGCTAGACAGGATAATGGTTTAATTAGCAGTTGTGTTCCGTCAGGATGCAGAGTACATACAATAGCAGTACATGGGAGCCCAAAAACTGGTAAAGAAAACTTTCAACCACTGTTGAAATGAATAGGGGGGGGGGGGGGGGGGGGGGGGGAAAGGAGATGGATGAATATAGAATCAGCCCACAAACCATGAAAGTGCAGGAGCTTCATTTTTCTTAAAGCTGATTGTTGGCGTTAAATTAATTTACATGGTCTCTGATTGTCACCAGTCTGTTTACAGATGCCTGTCAGAAATAATACAATTTTAGCTCTCAGAAAAATGAAAATGTGTCAAGTGGTGTACATTTAGGTACAGTAGGTATGCTTCTGTTCCTGGAGGGATCACATTTACAAAAAAAAAAAAAGCTATACTGGGATTTGAACCTGTGTCCTTTGGTTTACAGTCCACTGCACTAACCACTCAGCTGCTCCTCTGTCCTGCAGGGATAGCTTTGTGGCCATTTTCGTAAGAATTCTGCCAGACAGACGTCCCTGTGAGCCCTTGGACCCCCGCTAGATACTAGCTAGCAGCAGGTGAACCACCTGGGCAGGACAAGGCACTAAGGCAAAAACCAGACAAGGCTGGGCTGGAGATGGGGGACGGAGCTGAAGACAGGCAAAGCTGGAGCTGGCAGTAGGCTGGGAAACTAGAGCTGAGGACATGCAGGGTTGGAACTGAAGCTGGAACAAAAGCTGGAAAAGCAGGGCTGGGACTGGAGCTGAAGATAAGCAGGGCTGGGACTGGAACTGAAGACAAGCAGAACTGGAATAAGCAGGGCTGGGACTGGAGCTGAAGATAAGCAGGGCTGGAACTGGAACTGAAGACAAGCAGGACTGGAATAAGCAGGGCTGGGACTGGAGCTGAAAATAAGCAGGGTTGGAACTGGAGCTGAGGACAGGAAAAGCAGGTTATATCTGGATAGGAGACAACACAATACCAGGCATGCACAACTAGGCAGGAAACCTTGTTGCAAAGGCGATGCATGAGAGTCCCATGGTTCCTTATAAAGGCCCTCACTAATGATGTCACAACTTCTGGAATGACGCTTGGAATGCACTGAAGAACACAGCAAGAGTACCAGAGAGAGGCTAGAATACTGGAACATCAGAATGAGGCTTGGCTAGTCTCTGGAATGAGGCTTGGAAAACAGGGAAACAGGCAGCAGATGCAGGAGGAACATAGTGCCAGGGAGGCAGTCTGGAGAAGCCACAGAGCCCGACCACCAGAAGTAGGGTTACCATATTTTGTCCTCTCAAAAAGAGGACACATGTCCCGCCCCCCTGCCCCGCCCCTTTTGCATCCTCACCCCGCCCCCTGTCACATATTCCCCTCCCCCCATCACCTCCCCTTACTTACTATCTACTGCTCTGGTGGTCTAGTGACCTCTTCGGGGCAGGAAAGAGCCCCCTCTTTCCTGCCCGGAGCTCTGTCCTTGCCCTGCATCCTGTTGTTGTGACAGTCTTGGGATTCAAAATGGCCGCCGAGAGTTGAAGTCTCACGAGGCCGCTTCAAGTCTCGGCGGCCATTTTGAATCCCGAGACCGTCACAGCAACAGAATGCCGGGCAAGGGCAGCGCTCCGGGCAGGAAAGAGGGGGCTCTTTCCTGCCCTCTTTCCTGCCCTGAAGAGATCACTAGACCACCAGGGCAGTAGATAGTAAGTAAGGGAAGGGGAGGCTAGGATAGGCCCGCCACCTGCCCATTTATTCAGAAATCCGGACAAACAGGTGGACTGGCAAAACCCGTCCGGACATGTCCTCAAAAAGAGGACATGGCCGGGTAAATCCAGACATATGGTAACCCTAACCAGAAGAAAAGGTGAGTTGGGACGCAGGGACACTGCAATGGCTGTGACACTCATCCTCTCAAGAAATGTAGAGGGTTTAGACAGAAATCCTTAAGAGAACGTAAAGATCTGTTGAAAAACTACAGAATCTGCTACAAATGTTGCTCTTCATCCAAGCACTTGGCTAAAGACTGTAGAGCAGCCATTAAGAGTACAGAGTGCAATAGTGACCAGCATGTCAGCGCCATACACCCTGACAAGAGTAAGCCTACTTCTACAGGAACCCTAGCCTCAGAGACAAGCCACGGCGGGGAGAAAAAGGTAGAACAAGTGTCACCACCAAATATTTCTCCAAACTGTACACAGGTGTGCGGAGGAGGCTGTAGTGGACGATAATGCACCAAAATATGTGTAGCTAATGTATATCCAAAAAAGCAACCAGAAAAGGCAGTAAAGATGTACGTCATCATAGATGAGCAGTCCCTGGCAAGGACAGAGTTTTTTGACCTATTTGACATCCAAGGAGCTCGCTATCCCTACAACCTCAAAACCTAGACAGGGAGAAGAGCAAGTGGATACGTGATAGAAGTGATGGGTGGTAGCAAAAAGACCTATCTACCAACTCTTATTGAATGTATTCAGATACCTGATAGCCGAGAAGAAATTCCCACACCAGAAGTTGAACAACACCATCACCATCTCCAACCCATAGTGAAGTACCTGCAGTCTTTGGACCCAAATGCCAAGATCTTACTCTTGTTGGGAAGAGATGCACCAACATTGATCAGAGTTCATGGGTCATGTGCAGGTCCACTCGACACCCCATATGCCTACCAACTCACTCTGGGATGGGTGATAGTAGGTGACATCTGCTTTAACAGACTGAGGAGACCAAGTATAAATGTCTACAAAACATGCGTCTTGGAAAATAGGCACACCACCTTATAACAAGCCCTGTCATAACCATCTGCACATGAAGGAGGTTTACAGCTGGGAAGAACCAGACCCCGGCTCAACCACCTGTCAGGACAACTCTCCACCAGATTTAGAAGAACATATGGGGAATACAGTGTTCCAAGTCACCAAGGATGATGATAAGCCAACTCTTTCAGTAGAAGACAGAGAGTTCTTGAGAATCATGGATAAGGAATCTACAAGGATGAGTCCAAAAGCTGGGTGGCTCCGTTACCATTCCAGACACCTAGAACACAATTACATAACAACAGACAGCAAGCTCTCTCTCATCTCACTTCATTACAACACTCTGAGAAGGAAACCAGAGAGAACAACATTCATGCAGAACATGCTGGATAATGGCCATGCAGAGCCAGCTCCATCGTTAAAAGAGAATGTGGAATATTGGTACTTACCTAACTTTGGCATGTATCATCCACAAAAACCAGACCAGATCAGGATTGTATTTGATTCCAGTGCTCAATTTCAAGGAATCTCACTCAACAATGTGCTGCTTTCTGGGCCTGACATGATCAACAGTCTAGCAGGAGTCTTATTTACTACAGAAAGGATGCTACTGCCATAACAGCAGATATCCAGCAATTGTTCTATTGCTTTGTCGTACACCCAGACTACAGAAACCACTTGAGATTCCTGTGGTACCGTGATGACGACATCAACCAGAAAATCATGGAATGCATCATGACAGTTCATATCTTTAGTAACAGTCTATCCCCTGCAGTAGCAACCTATGGGCTTAGAAGGACAGCCTAAGAGGGAGAAAGAGAATATGGCACTGATGCCAGACACTTCTTTGAGAGAGACTTTTATGTAGACAATGGCTTGAAGTTTTTATCTACCGAAGGAGAAGCCACTGACTTGCTAAAGAGTACACAAGCAATGCTGGCAGAGGCCAATCTGAAACTTCATAAAATTGCCTCTAACAGTCCAGAAGTAATGAGTGCATTTCCTGCAGAGGATCATGCCAAAGATTCAAAGGATCTAGATCTAAGAATAGACACCCCGCTGCAGAGAAGACTTGGATTACATTGGGACCTAAAGAGAGTCATTTTTACCTTTCTAGTCTCAACCCAAGAGAAACCACAAACACGCAGAGGTGTCTTCTCTACAGTCAATAGTCTGTATGACCCACTGGAGTTTGTGGCTCCAGTCACCATTCAAGGAAGATTCCTACTGAGGGAGCTTTCCCAAAGTACTGATGAGTGGGATGCTCCATTACCACCAGAAAACAAATGCATATACCTCGATTTTCTAACCCTCCTTCCTTTCCTGACTATATTGTACTTCTACCTTCTTTCCTATTGTTTCTTGTCTTGTCTTAACTTAACTTACTTAATTTCCACTTTTAAATTTAAATTGTAAGCTGCCTCAGTGGTATTTCGCATAGGCGGGATAGAAAGGTTTAAATAAACTTGAAACTTGAGAAATGCAACAAGAATGGGAAAAATGGAAAGATTCTCTAAAGATTCTTGAACAACTGCACATCCCATGTACTCACTACTATCTATCACCATCAGACTGCATCTTCACCTCATCAACCAGCTGATGAAAGAGCAGACACCGATCACCAAAGTATCATCAAAGATACAGAACTACAGATCATCAATGACAACTTGGCACCACCCGGGAACTTTGACACAAGACTTCCCTGGAAGACAAGAAACTTCTTCAGCAGTACTACTACTACTATCATTTCTATAGCACTACTAGACGTACACAGCGCTATACACTTGAACATGAAGAGACAGACCCTCATCGATAGAGCTTACAATCTACCCAGATCCATTCGCTCAATCAACTATTATCTACCCTTCCGGAAATCGCTGAAAACCCATCTATTAATTCAAGCAAGCATACCCAAATGATCTAACCTAATCTCATGAACCCTTTACCCAACACCTAATCACTCAACAACGACTATGACTTAGACCACATCTTCCATCAACTCTCCCTATGCTATCCCTCAAACTATTCCCTCCTCTGGCCACTCCCACCCCCTTATCCCTTGCTCATTTCAACCTTCCCCCTCCTGCCTCTCCTACCCCCTTCTTACTTGCCCATCCCACCTATCTGCATATCTTCATCATTATTCTGTTATACCACAGCTTGTACTCTCTCTGCAATACCTTGTAACTCCTATTACTATGTAAGCCGCACTGAACCTGCCTCGAGTGGGAAAGCACGGGGTACAAATGTAATAAATAATTAGGACAAACGGGACAAATAAGGGATAAGGGAATTACTAAGGTGGGATAAGCAGAGCTATTACTGAGCCATTGATCCACACCACAAAGAGATGAGGACAATGTGGACCACTGTCAACTTCAGAGACACAAAGACATTTCTCTCTCTTATATGTTGATTGTATTGTCTGTCACTCATTTCAGCTCCTGTGAGATCGCAGGAGAGAAGTCGCCAGAGCAGAAGTGAACCGGAGACAAAAAAGAAATTGCTAAGTTCAAGATTCAGATATAAATGGACTTTTGCATGTTTATAATGTTTATAATTAAATAGTGGTATCTACCGATACCAGGTGGGGAGTTCTTCCTCCATGTTCATGGAGACAGGATGCATTGTTATGTATATTTAATATGAGTATAAATTGTATTTTATTACATTGTCTGTGTAATAGATAGCACTGTGCACTGGGGCTTCCCCCCTCCCTATAGTTTGCAGAATCCTGTGATTGACTCCTTGCAGGGACATAGCCGCCGACCCTTTCGACCCCCCTTCCCCCCGCCGCCAACCCTCCCCTGCCGCCACTGTCGGGTACTTGTGCTGGCGGGGGTCTTCTGTTTGTGTGTGAGTCGTCCTGCACGTTCAGCACGTAGGAACGTGCAGGACGTCAGGACAACTCACACACAAACAGAATCCTAGGCTTCCACATCAGCTATAGCAACGCACCGGCCAAGAGACCGGCTGAAGAGGACTTCGGCTGAGCACAGGTACCCGACGGTGGCAGCGGCGGGGGATGGTTGGCGGTGGCGGGAAGGAGGGGTCGAAAGGGGAGGGGTGCCGGGGGAGGGTCAAAAGTGGTGGCGGCAGCACCGGGGGGGGGGGGCTAAAATGTGCCCCCTCACCTCAAGCTCTGGACCCCCTTCCCACCGAAGTCTGGCTACACCCCTGACTCCTTCTGAGGAGAGCATTCCCTATTGGTTCTAAGCTAGGGTCAGCGCTTCCTCTCTGCCACTGTGAGCTGTGTGAGAAAGCCCAGTCTTCCTTGCATGCTTTTGTGATCACCAGCTGTTCTATAGACTGATCCCTCCTTAGTTTACTGTAATTCCATCAAGATTTTTCACCATCTCCCCAAGTTATTCCCCTTTTATTTACCCTGAGTTTCTCCCCCTTATTCTCCTTTGAGTGTTACAGCTTTCTTGTCAGCTGGGCTGAGCTTCTGGCTATCTCCTTATCTCTGGGGTGACTAAATGCAGACTCTGTGCAGAAGACAACAATTCCGTCTAAGCAATTGAACTGTAAGTTGGATTTTCTTTGTTAATTATGAGTACTACAATATTGAAAATTAGCTTAAGCATTGAGAGTCTACTGCTAAAGCTTGTACTTGTGGATGGTTTAGCTGGCTGTTGAAGTTACTCTATACTTTGCCTAGAACAGCACACAGGGTGAACTTACAGTTGCCAAGTTAAAGAGAAAAGGTTTGGAGGGGGTGTGCATGTGTTACTAGGGAGTACCTCTATTTATCAGAGTCGAACTAAATTATTTATCATTTTGGGAAAAAAAACTGAAAACTTTTTTATTTGATAAATTGTGATTCTTTTTTATATAATTTCTTTTCATGTGCTTTTGTCTCTTCTCAATGTTGTACTGGTCTCTTATTTTGTAAACCGCATTGGACCTCTTTGGGATAAAGCGGTTAATAAGCTTTGCATTGTACTGTATTGTATCTGCATGACAATTAGCAGGATACACGGAGACAGCTAAATGAAATTTGATTGGCTGGTGGCTCAAGCAGTAGGTTCAAAGAGGAATTTTAGCTTAGATGGTTAGAGTCAAGCGACAGAGAGCTGGGCAAAAGACAGTTGCTTTCTGCAAAGGAAAATCCATTTAGCTGTGTTTGGTGTGGAAAGAGGCGAATGAAATTCTGTTTGCTTTTTATTTGGTAAAAAAAAAAAACAGGAGTTTGTGTGGATACTGAGAAAAGCAAGTGAAAGTATAACCAAAGGACTAATTTTTGAATAAAACATCCTGCTAGGGTAGGAAGCATGAGTGATTTGTGAAAATACTTTTCTAGAAATTTGCTGTAGTGAACTTGCCTAAGTTTAGAATAAGAGTCTCTGAACATTTGGTGAAGAAAACTGAATTGGACTTTGTTATTAGTGAGGGATAAATAAAATAATCCTCACATACTGAAATCTGGAGATTTAGCTTAAAGCCAGAAGGAAACAGTCTATTTTGACTACTGTTGAACTCTGTGGAGCTGTGGGCTCCAGGTGGTGATGGTGGGGGAGGGGGGCTAGTACCCACCCATGTTAATTCTAGGCCCACCACAATGTCGGTCTGCCTATGCCAACTACCTAGGTTATAAATTGGCCCTTTAACTGAATAGCTAATGACATGAAAAACAGTTGGCTGCACTTCTAGATGTGGTGTTAACCATTCTGGCACAGTAACTGTAAGACACAGTCACCAGCTAATCCAGGGGTTCTCAACTCAGTCCTCAGGACACATCAAGCCAGTCAGGTTTTCAGGATACCCATACTGAATACTGATGAGATACATTTGCATGCACCGACTCCACTGTATGCAAATCTATCTCATGCATATTCACTGTGGATATCTTGATAACCAGACTGGCTTGGTGTGTCTCAAGGACTGGGTTGAGATCTCCTGTCCTATTCCATACTCAAAACTGACGTATTCTACATAACTTTTAGTGCTCACTAATTCCTGTGTAAACAGTTAACACTGCTTAGTACACAGGCGCCGACTCCGTGGGTGCTGTGGATGCTCGAGCACCCCCAATATTTCACCCACCGGAAGTCGGAACTGGAAGTTCCGTTCGCCAGCCCAACCTGCCTGGTGCCCGCCCTCTTCTCCCTCAACATTCTTCTGCCGGTTCGCCCTCACCTTCCTGCGTGCCACCCAGAATTTTAAAAGTCATCTTACCTCGGGGTACCGGCGGCAGCAGTGAAAGGCGAGCAGGCTCGCCGTTTCAGCCTTCCCTTCTCTCGTCTCAGCTCTGGTCCCGACCTCATTTCTCGCAAGGACCCCAAGGTAAAGTGACTTTTAAAATTCTGGGCGGCATGCAAGAAGGCGAGGGTGGACCAGCAGAGGACTGTTGTGGGAGAAGCGGTCGGGCAGGGGCTGGAACTTGGAGGGAGGGGGGGGCCTGGAACTCGGAGGGAGGGAGGGGGCATGGGGAGAGAGGGCGGGGGAAAAAAAATTCAGCACCCCCAATCATTTTGAAAAGTTGGCTCCTATGGCTTAGTAAATAGGCCCTTTTGCATGTTACGTGAAATTGTACTAAGAACATGGTGACAAAAATGATTTAGTGTGTACAAAATTCTAACATGAAATAAACATTTTTCAGCAAACCTGAAGCTTCAGTGAATCAATAGTAGGAGGCTCTGACAGTCTGAACAAAGTGCTGAGAAGGACTTCAACAGAGTTTCTGTTTTGTTTTTTACAGTGGATATATTTTCCATCTATCGGCTATCTCATGTCACTTAAATTAGACAATTCCAGTTTCACTCCAAGCACCCTCTGGGCTCTTAGGTAAGCATGGTGAATACCAAGCTGTAAAAAAAATGTGAGCAAGCTTTGGAGAGAATAATAAATTCCCACTGCTGTCTGGCTTTCTTTGCAGACTTCTTTTAAAACCAAATTCACATTTTAAGGCATGCAATGTGTATACATATTATTTATTTTTCGTCAATTTATATACCGTATCTTATTGCAACTGCAATACGTGTGTGTGATGATGGTGGTGTATAACCAGCAGAAGAGGTGTTGTTGCCCCTCTACAAGTCGTTGGTGAGGCCCCACTTGGAGTACTGTGTTCAGTTTTGGAGTCTGTATCTTGCTAAAGACGTAAAAAGACTGGAAGCGGTGCAAAGAAAAGCTACAAAAATGGTATGGGATTTGCGTTGCAAACCGTACGAAGACAGACTTGCTGACCTGAACATGTATACCTTGGAGGAAAGGAGAAACAGGGGTGACATGATACAGACGTTCAAATATTTGAAAGGTATTAATCCGCAAACGGACCTTTTCCGGAGACGGGAAGGCGGTAGAACTAGAGGACATGAATTGAGGTTGAAGGGGGGCAGGCTCGGGAGTAATGTCAGGAAGTAAGGTGGTGGATACGTGGAATGCCCTCCTGCGGGAGGTGGAGATGATGAAAACAGTAATGGAATTCAAACATGCGTGGGATAAACACAAAGGAATCCTGTTTAGAAGGAATGGATCTATGGAATCTTAGCGGAGATTGGGTGGCGACGCTGGTAATTGGAGAGTAAAACAAGTGCTGGGTGGACTTCTACGGTCTGCATCCTGATCGTGGCTGAATAGATATGGATGGGCTGGAGTGTAAATTTTAAGGGGCTTCAATGTTAGCTTCAAAACGTTTAGTACAGGATCAGTGCTGGACAGACTTTTACGGTCTGTGCCCTCAGAAAGGCAGCGACAAATCAAACTTGGGTATACATATAAAGTATCACATACCATGTAAAATGAGTTTATCTTGTTGGGCAGACTGGATGGACTGTTCAGGTCTTTATCTGCCATCATTTACTCTGTGTGTGTGTGTGTGTGCGTAGTTGTAGGGTGATCTTGCTACATTTTTTGCTGTGCATTACCATGACCGTGGCCTCATTAAAACACTGTGCTGTGACTACTGAGTCTGAGACTTGGAAACTGCTTAAAGTTTTGAGCGATGACATTAATATCTCCTTGTTCAGAGTAATCAACAAATCCTGCAAAGTGTTCTTTTATTTGCAGTTTTTCTGTGTATCGCACGTATGTCGTTTCTTTCTTTTTTGATACTGCACGCTTCATCAAAAGAACAGGTAAAAAAAAAAACCTTCTCTTCTCCTGAGTTTTCCAAATGATATTAGTTTTTAGCAAATCAGTAGCAATCAATAGCAGCTCAATTGAGTTCTTTTGCCTATAAGACTGAAAACTCCTCAATGTCCATTAAAATACACCACTGTGTTTTGAAAAGAAATTACTGTCACGCTTCTCATGGAACCTCAGGGTTAGTGAGCCCTTGGGCCACTGCCGAAGGGCGGCAGCAGCAGGAGGAATCACCCAAACACAGACAAGGCAGAACAGACGTACCAGCAACTTCAGGACAGGAACTACCAGGCGAGGACTGCAGCCGAGGCAACGCAAGCTGGAGCAAGCAGGACAGGAATTCAGCCCAAACTTCACCTGCACTTAACCGCCGTTCCTCGGGAGTTGAGCCCCTGGGTGCAGGCGGCCGACAGGACTTACCGGACAGGGCAAGAAAGCAGAACTGCAGGAACAGCAGCCGGCTGGCAAACAGCAGGTACTTCCAGAAAACACACCGGGGTTCCAGGCAGGCAGCAAGCAGCAGACAAAACCAGAAAACAAGCCGTGTCTGGGCGGGCAGCAGACAGAAAAATAAACCAGGAGACAAGCAGAGTCAAAGCTACAATCAGGAAATAGCACAGTAGCACTGCAACAAACTCTCACCAAAGGAGACTCCTCTGAGGACCTCTGTTGCAAGGCAAACTAGAGACCTTCCCAGGTGGTTAATAAAGGCAGCATACAAGGGAGTTCACCAGGTACGGGTACTGCTTAGTTCCAAAAAACTCCCAAAACAATCTGGAAGGCTGGAAGATCCGGACCGGACCGGACCAGCATATCTTCTGGACCATGGGAAACAGTAAGCCATCAGTTCAAAGCAGCCACCAGGTCTAACCACCAGGGGGCGAGGTGACTGAGAGCAAGGAACATGGGCACCACCGTGACAATTACATAATTCCAGGAAGCTTTCCCAGTTTGCGATTCCTCCCTCTTATTTTACCTCTGCGCTGTAATTCCTTGTTTAGCCAGGTGAAACACTAAAGTGCTGATTTTTACACTACAGCCTCTGTAACTCAGGCAGCCATATGCTCCTTCCTCTCCCCCTACACATTAGCAATTACTCATACATTGGTCTCAGGTACACAAGTTTACAGCTTTATTGATATTTATACAATCATATAATCCACCCAATTTCAGCCCAGGCCCGCCCAGCGCCAGCACCCACTGCTGCTTTTCCTTTTGAGCAGCAGGGCCGGCACTACAAAAAGAAGAAGCGCTAACGGCGCTAAGGACGAGAAATGTTTAAAAAAAAAAAAGCGCGGCACCGGCAGGCACTGTCTCGGCAGCCTTGAGGCATTGGCTGCTGAGGCATTGGCTGCTGGCTCGCAGGCTCCTCCCATCTGCGGGAGGAGCCTGCGAGCCAGCGGCCAATGCCTCAGCAGCCAATGCCTTAAGGCTGCCGAGACAGTGCCTGCCGGTGCCGCGCTTTTTTATTTTTTTTTAAACATTTCTCGTCCTTAAGTTAGCGCCGTTAGCGCTTCTTCTTTTTTGTAGCGCCGGCCCTGCTGCTCAACAGGAAAAGCAGCAGTGGCCGGCAATGGGGGCTGGCGCTGGCATGCAGGGCGGGCCTCGTCGAAGAAAAGAGGGAAAACATGGAAGGATGGGGAGAAAAAGAGGGAAAACAGATGGAAGGATGGGGAGAAAGAGGGAAAACATGGAAGAATGGGGAGAAAAGAGGGAAAACAGATGGAAGGATGGCAGAGAATGAGGGAAAACATGGAAGGATGGGGAGAAAGAGGGAAAACTTGGAAGGATGGGGAGAAAAGAGGGAAAACAGATGGAAGGATGGCAGAGAATGAGGGAAAACATGGAAGGATGGGGAGAAAGAGGGAAAACTTGGAAGGATGGGGAGAAAAGAGGGAAAACAGATGGAAGGATGGCAGAGAATGAGGGAAAACATGGAAGGATGGGGAGAAAAGAGGGAAAACAGAATGGCAGAGAATGAGGGAAAACATGGAAGGATGGGGAGAAAAGAGGGAAAACAGATGGAAGGATGGCAGAGAATGAGGGAAAACGGAAGGATGGGGAGAAAGAGGGAAAACATGGAAGGATGGTGAGAAAAGATAGAAAACAGATGGAAGGATGGGGAGAGAAAGAGGGAAAACAGATGGATGGGGAGAGAGACGCTGGATGGAAGGGTAGGGAGAAAGAGGTGACACTGGACGGAAGGATGCAGAAAGAAAGAGGGGAGACTACTGGAAGGATGGGGAGAGAGAGGGGAGACTGGAAGGATGGGGAGAGAAAGAAGAGAGCTGCTGGATGGAAAAGGAGAGTAGTGAAAGACTGGAGAATAAGAGGAAGGGGCATGGGGAGAACAAGGGTGAGAAAAAGATGAAAAGCCATAAGTAGATGAAGGAAATTAAAGAATGGATAGTAAGAATGAATTAAATCTGGACAGAGAGAGAGAGAGAGGCAGGAAAATATTGAAGAAAACAAAGAAAAAGGAGAGAAAAATGACAAATGGTCAGGAAACCCTGGCAGAAGAGTTAAGCGAAAACGAAGGAAAGCAGAATCTAGAGACTGGGAGCAACACAATGAGAAAAAGTAAATGGCCATACAAGAAAGGTAAAGAAAATAATTTTATTTTTAATTTAGGATAAAGTAATATGGTACCTGTGTTAATGAAGTTTCAGAGACCAATACTTCCTTCCTTAGGTCAGGCGAGGATACCGTAACAGCATTATACTGACCTGAGGCAGGAGGTTTTGGCCTCTGAAAGCTCATTGAAAAGGGTGTTAGGCTATTAAATACAGTGGTGGAAATAAGTATTTGATCCCTTGCTGATTTTGTAAGTGTGCCCACTGACAAAGACATGAGCAGCCCATAATTGAAGGGTAGGTTATTGGTAACAGTGAGAGATAGCACATCACAAATTAAATCCGGAAAATCACATTGTGGAAAGTATATGAATTTATTTGCATTCTGCAGAGGGAAATAAGTATTTAATCCCTCTGGCAAACAAGACCTAATACTTGGTGGCAAAACCCTTGTTGGCAAGCACAGCGGTCAGACGTCTTCTGTAGTTGATGATGAGGTTTGCACACATGTCAGGAGGAATTTTGGTCCACTCCTCTTTGCAGATCATCTCTAAATCATTAAGAGTTCTGGGCTGTCGCTTGGCAACTCGCAGCTTCAGCTCCCTCCATAAGTTTTCAATGGGATTAAGGTCTGGTGACTGGCTAGCCCACTCCATGACCCTAATGTGCTTCTTCCTGAGCCACTCCTTTGTTGCCTTGGCTGTATGTTTTGGGTCATTGTCGTGCTGGAAGACCCAGCCACGACCCATTTTTAAGGCCCTGGCGGAGGGAAGGAGGTTGTCACTCAGAATTGTACGGTACATGGCCCCATCCATTCTCCCATTGATGCGGTGAAGTAGTCCTGTGCCCTTAGCAGAGAAACACCCCCAAAACATAACATTTCCACCTCCATGCTTGACAGTGGGGACGGTGTTCTTTGGGTCATAGGCAGCATTTCTCTTCCTCCAAACACGGCGAGTTGAGTTCATGCCAAAGAGCTCAATTTTTGTCTCATCTGACCACAGCACCTTCTCCCAATCACTCTCGGCATCATCCAGGTGTTCACTGGCAAACTTCAGACGGGCCGTCACATGTGCCTTCCGGAGCAGGGGGACCTTGCGGGCACTGCAGGATTGCAATCCGTTATGTCGTAATGTGTTACCAATGGTTTTCGTGGTGACAGTGGTCCCAGCTGCCTTGAGATCATTGACAAGTTCCCCCCTTGTAGTTGTAGGCTGATTTCTAACCTTCCTCATGATCAAGGATACCCCACGAGGTGAGATTTTGCGTGGAGCCCCAGATCTTTGTTGATTGACAGTCATTTTGTACTTCTTCCATTTTCTTACTATGGCACCAACAGTTGTCTCCTTCTCGCCCAGCGTCTTACTGATGGTTTTGTAGCCCATTCCAGCCTTCTGCAGGTGTATGATCTTGTCCCTGACATCCTTAGACAGCTCCTTGCTCTTGGCCATTTTGTAGAGGTTAGAGTCTGACTGATTCACAGAGTCTGTGGACAGGTGTCTTTCATACAGGTGACCATTGCCGACAGCTGTCTGTCATGCAGGTAACGAGTTGATTTGGAGCATCTACCTGGTCTGTAGGGGCCAGATCTCTTACTGGTTGGTGGGGGATCAAATACTTATTTCCCTCTGCAGAATGCAAATAAATTCATATACTTTCCACAATGTGATTTTCCGGATTTAATTTGTGATGTGCTATCTCTCACTGTTACCAATAACCTACCCTTCAATTATGGGCTGCTCATGTCTTTGTCAGTGGGCACACTTACAAAATCAGCAAGGGATCAAATACTTATTTCCACCACTGTAAATTGTCTGAAATCTGATGCACTGAAAAGCAGCACTTTACCCTGTGTGACAAATGCATCTGATTAGTGTGACTAAATTTTGCTGGGGGAGGGGGGTAGAGAGAAAATTTTTTTGCCCACCCACTTTGGGTTCAGGCCCACCCAAAATTGGCAGTCTGGCTACGCCACTGGTGCCAAGTGCTACAAGGGATACAATGGGATCTGTAGCGGGTCAGCAAGTATCAACTCAAGAAGAAAATGCATTAAAAGATTTATCAGCAGTTTTGGAAGAGTTATTCTCTGATGTTCAAAAAAGAGTTACTTTGTTAGTTTCATTTGTTTTTGAATAAGATCTCAACTCTGTAATGAAGTTGTACTTTCCTAACTCCAGAGCGACTTTTTTGTCCTCAAAAACTGTGGTTATTTCTTGATGTGACTAAGGTGACTCCGGACAGAAGGAAAGAATTTTTAGTGATGCATGTGGAGACAAAGGATTTGGGAGCTACATTTTTATTAGCATACCCCTGCAATTATCTAGTGCGATACTTAAGTGTCAAGTATACCTTTTTCATTCAACCCAAATACGAGCTTTTTTTTGGACCTTAAGAAAATCTCTAACAAATTAGTTGGATTTATTGTAATATGTCTTCAGGATTTAACGTGCTATAGCTTATACTTCTATTATTTTTGGTCTCTCTACCTGTTTTTTGGTGGTCTAAGAAAGAGATTTATAATATTTCTTTATTAGTTTCCTTAATTAACAAATGTTTCTCTGTTTTTTTCTGAAGAAAGTATTGTTACATGTCAGATATACTGAAATGAATAACCTCCACAATGGAACGCCTGTCATGCTTATTTGTGAAAATGCTGTCAATATCCAAAGCATGCAAATGCAAATATTATGAGCTTCAATCCATTGTACAATCAAACCAACTTCTATCAAACCTCCTGAAGCTTCAGTAACATGATTCAAATCTTGGTGTTCTCTGCCACTGCAGTGCATATTCAGTTTCAAACACAAGTTCAATACAAGAATGAGACTCAAAAGTTGACTCGTTCCTGAATAATCTTGACTGTGTTTATATCAATTCATGGCTTTAGACCCGACATGGTCCCATGTTTCACACTCGTCTTGCTGCTCTGATTCAGCCTGTGGGTATCTCTTGTCACTTCTTTGCCAATGACATCCTATTGATTTTCCACAGAAATCCTTATTCTCCTGATATAACAACTCTCTAAGACTGTCTTTACATAACTTGGTTCTGAACACACAAAAAACGGTCCCTTGCTGGTTCATAGGGGGTTTCCCGAAGCCCAACCTTACTCTCAACCTTTTTGGGATCAGTACTCAACCTGTTGATTCTTTTTGCTATTGGGCGTTACTTTGGATTCCAAACTTAGTTTCACACCACAGATCTCCACATTCTCAGGCAATTACAATTGGTACTTTGACCGTGACATCTTCCACTCTGTTATTCTTTCTTTGCTTATTCTCTGGTTAGATTATTGTAATATCATGTATCTTGGTTGTCCCCATTTTCGTATAAATGCATACACTCCAAAACACTGCAATGAGACTCCTACGTCATGCCCACCGCTCTGATCAAGTTTCACCTCTTCTTCAAAGTCATCACTGGCATCCAGTGGAACAATGCATCATGTATAAAACATTACTCCTCATTTTTAAGGCTTTTCTGGTAGGTTTATCTGAATATTTATTTTCTTTAACAATCCCCTATTCTCTGTCTCGTGTTCTTCAATTCCTAAATGATCATCGCCTGGTTCTCCCAGGCCCAAAACAGGCTATTCTTGAATCCACCAGGCACAAGCTTTCCTTTTCGCTTCACCATTTTTCTGGAACACAATCAGGCTTATTTTCGAAGGAAAAGGACGCTCATCTTTCGACACAAATCGGAAGAGTGTCCTTCTCACACGGTCGCCCAAATCGGCATAATCGAAAACCAATTTTGGGCATCCCCAACTGCTTTCTGTCGTGGGGACAACCAAAGTTCCCAGTGGTGTGTCGGAGGCGTAGCGAAGGCGGGACTTGGGCGTACCTAATATATGGGCATCCTCGACCCATAATGGAAAAAAAAGGGCGTCCCTGACGAACACTTGGACGACTTTACCTGGTCCTTTTTTTCTTACGACCAAGCCACAAAAAGGTGCCCGAACTGACCAGATGACCACCAGGGGGAATCGGGGATGACCTCCCCTTACTCAGTGGTCACTAACCCCCTCTCACCCTCAAAAAAATTTTTTTAAATACTTTTTCCAGCCTCTATGCCAGCCTCAAATATCATACCCAGCAGTATGCAGGTCCCTGGAGCAGTTTTAGTGGGTGCAGTGCACTTCAGGCAGGCGGACCCAGGCCCATCCCCCCCACATGTTACACTTTTGGTGGTAAATGTGAGCCCTTCAAAACCCACCAGAAACCCATTGTACCCACATCTAGGTGCCCCCCCTTCACCCATAAGGGCTATGGTAGTGGTGTACAGTTGTGGGTAGTGGGTTTTGGGGGGGTTCAGCACACAAGGTAAGGGAGCTATGTACCTGGGAGCTTTTACTGAAGTCCACTGCAGTGCCCCCTAGGGTGCCTTTTTGGTGTCTTGGCATGTCAGGGGGACCAGTGCAGTATGAATGCTGGCTCCTCCCACGACCAAAGGGCTTGCATTTGGTAGTTTCTGAGATGGGCGTCCTTATTTTCCAATATCGCCGAAAATCAGAAACGACCAAGTCCAAGGACGACCATGTCTAGGGATGATCTAAATGTCAAGATTTGGGCGTCTCCGACCGTATTATCGAAACGAAAGATGGACGCCCATCTTGTTTCGATAATACGGGTTTCCCCGCCCCTTCGCCGGGACGTCCTGCAAGGACATCCTCAGGAAAACTTGGGCGCCCTTTTCGATTATGCCCCTCCACGCCTCTAGCTATACATGCAGAATCATCCCCGAAACAATTTAAGATCGCTTTGAAAACCTGGCTTTTTACTCTTGCTTTTGGCTCTGCTTAGAGGGGTGTCGTCCATCTGTCAGAGTTTGTTCTTTTTCCTTCCCCTCTTCGTCCATGACAATCCACTTACCTACCTACCTCCCTTCTAATTCTCCTTCTAACTTGACTTTGTCTAAATGTATGAGTTTTCTTTCCTATCCAAAATTGTAGTTCCTTTCCTACTAAATATTTGTAATTTTTTAGCCTGTACACTGCTAGTTGTAAAAAACCACAGAAAGGCTGTCTCTAGTCTTCCTGTTGATCAGGAACCAATATCTTGTCATAGCAGGTAGTCAACGAAGCATCTGAATCTCACTCAAGATCTCCTCACCTACAATACCCTCTTCACAGCTGCCAAACCTATGCACTTATGTTTCCTACGAGCACTTTATTCTGAACTGGGCTTTGCGGATCTTACTCTGACCTTAGCATCCCCAAATTTTTCTAATATCCCTGATGTTCACTGACTGAGAACTCAACCCAGACTCCAGGTCTTAAGTGTCTCCAGGAGAGTTCTCAAGTTCTTGGACCTTTGGAAAACAAAAGATGCAGGAATACAACAGTGCTTTCAAAAATGATCGTAACCACGGGTATCAATAACCTGCAACAAAATTTGGTCACAAAATTTGGCCCAGAAAGACTAAGGGGCCCTTTCACGAAAGTGCGTTAAGTACTAAACACACAAATTATCACACGGTAACTGTTAGCACACACAGCACACGCTAATTCATATATTATGTGCATAGTGTGAAAATGGGGGAGGGGGAATGGCTGTGGACAGTAACCATGGATTTCATCCTCTAAGACAATGTCCTGAGTTTTAGAGATCATCTCAACGATCTGCTTAAAGATCCTCCTTATTCTCTACTCACACAGGTGCAGCAGAGACCGATGAGTGGGTAAAAAAACAAATTGGAATGGACCTTCACTACACGACACTTACTGAATGCTGTAGAGCTCAGATGATCTCCTGTGGACTATGCATCATGAAAGAGACTGAAATGTTTAATGATGATGAGAATTTTATCAGCCTGGAATGCCATTTTCAATAAATGTTCCTTGTGCTTGATGGTATTAAAATATACTTCAAACCAGAAGGAAATCCAGTCACATCAAGGAAGAGGTACAGAAGTTGACAAAATCACCATAGAAACAGATTTGTTATGACACACTAATTGGAGATTTCAATAACAAGTTACAAGGTTTTAAAAAAAGCTGAAAAATGAAGTTTAAAAGGGTTGAAAATGAATGAGGATGATTACAAAAAAAAAAGATTTTATTTACCCTTGGACTAAACTAAGACATAGCCATAATAGTAATGTGAGGTAGAGCCATCCTAACAAGGAATTAAAAAAAAAAACATTCTTCAACTCCAGCATCACTTTTTATTAGTAACTAGTAAAACAGGCCTGTTTCTGACACAAATGAAACGGGCGCTAGCAAGGTTTTCCTCGGAGTGTGTATGTGTGAGAGTGACTGTGTGAGAGAGAGTGAATGTGCGAGTGTGTGTGTGTGACAGAGAGAGATTGAGACTGGGTGCGAGTGTGTCTGTGAGAGAGAGAGTGTGTGTGTGAGAGTGAGAGTGTGTGCCAGGGGCCCCCGCCCCTTCCTCCCAGTTCCAGTGTCACCCCTTCCTCTGTGTTCCAGAGTCGTCGTCACCTCCCTCCGAGTTCCAAGGTCGTCCCCCCGCTTTTTTTTTTGTTTCCTAGTTTTTGTACAGGTGGTGCATTCCCTCCCTCCTCCCCTCTCGTCCCCTCCCCCGAGTTCCAAACCCCTCTCCTCCACCAAGTTCCAGACACCCCCCTTCTCTCCCTCTAGTTCCAGGCCCCCTCCCTCTCTCCTTCCTGGCCCCTTCCTCCCCCCCCCCGAGTTCTGGCCCCCCTCTCCCTCCCTCCCCCCCCCAAGTTCCAGACCCCTCTCCCCTCCCGAGTTCCAGGCCCCCCTTGAGTTCCAGACCCCCCTCCGTCCCTCCCCCTAGTTCAAGACTCCGCCTCCCTCCCTCTGATTTCCAGACCCCCCCTCCGAGTTCCTGACCCCTGGACCCCCCTGCCACGACCCTCTCGAGCCCCCCTTCCCGCCACCAACCCCTCGCCAGGGCCCACCCACTTAGGGCTCAGGCCCACCCAACAGTAGCACCCATTTAGCAGTAGCTGGTGGAGATCCCAAGCTCTGCCAGCTGAAGACTTCCCCCTAATGGTAACGGAGACGCTACTCTCCACGATACCGGCACCTGCGCATGCTCAGTTTTCAGCGCATGCCTACTGCAGACTGCCAAGGTGGAAAGAAGCATTTTTATGCCAGGTGAGATATTTTTTGGTGGTGGGTTTTTTTTGGGGGGGGGGGAGAACATTCTGTGCCCACCCACTTCTTGCCTAGGCCCACCCAAAATCTGTTGTCTGGCTACGCCCCTGATATCATTACTACAGTGATTACTTAGGGGCCTTTTTACTAAGCCATGTAAGCATCTATACACGCATAATGCATGCCAAAATGGAGTTACCGCCCAACTACCGAGTGGCTCTTGCGGTAATTTCATTTTGGCGTGCATCCCATACGCACGTCTGAAAAATATTTTTTTTATTTTTGGCGAGTGTAATGGATGCGCGCCAAGTGGCATTTGATTCGCGTAAGTCATTATTATTATTATTAACATTTGTATAGCGCTACCAGACACACGCAGCGCTGAACACCTGACACAGAGAGATAGTCCCTGCTCAATAGAGCTTACAATCTAAAAATACAGACAGACAAGACAATTAAGGGCGAGACAGACAAGACAATTAAGGGCGAGGGAAGTACTAGGCAAGAAGGAACAAGGGGGGAGGCAAATGAGTAGTGGCTAGGAGCCAGAAGCAGCAGTGAAAAGGTAGGTTTTCAGCATAGATTTGAAAACAGGTAGAGATGGAGCTAGACGTACAGGCTCAGGAAGTCTATTCCAGGCATAAGGTGCTGCGAGAGAAAAGGAGCGAAGCCTGGAGTTAGCAGTGGAGGAGAAGGAGGACGACAATAGAGACTTGTCCAGTGAGCGGAGTTCACGGGGAGGAATGTAGGGAGAGATGAGAGTGGAGAGGTAATGGGGAGCTGCAGAATGGATGCATTTAAAGGTCAGTTACCGCGTGAGTCTTTACTGCTAGGTCAATGGCTGGCGGTAAGGTCTCAGACCCAAAATGGACGCGCGGCAATTTTCATTTCGCTGCACGTTCATTTTGGGCAAAAATTTTAAAAAGGCATTTTTTTGCAGGCGTGCTGAAAAATGGATTGGTGCGCACCCAAAACCCACGCCTACACTACCGCAAGCCATTTTTCAGCGCACCTTAGTAAAAAGACTCCTAAATGAGTATTAAGATATGTGTGAGTTAAAGGCTAGTATTCAATCCTTAAGTGTCTCT
This sequence comes from Microcaecilia unicolor, assembly GCF_901765095.1. NCBI lineage: Eukaryota > Metazoa > Chordata > Amphibia > Gymnophiona > Siphonopidae > Microcaecilia > Microcaecilia unicolor. The sequence goes on along the minus strand of NC_044034.1, from coordinate 359,513,598 downwards.
CATTGAAGTCCACAGAAAGCTATTTTTTAAGTACTGAAGTATGGTTCTCATGTACCCTGGCTATCATAGCTTAGGCCACCCAAGTATGCATTTGTTAAAGGGGTGTAGAACCTAGAAATTGTTGTTTTATCTTTTCTGGGAATTTGCTATGGTTATCATTTTGCATTGCTATATGTTATACCTTAAGGTAATTAGGGGGGGGGGGTCCTTTTACTAAGGTACACTAATGGATTTATCGCATGCCACATAGCCCATTGTATACCTAAGGGCTAAATGGAACTTAACACACACAAATTCATTAGTATGCACGGAATCCATTAGCGCACCTTAGTAAAAGGACCCCTAAGTAAAGGTTCTGGTCAGATCAAAATATATTGGAGTCAGCTGAGTTATTTTTGTGGAGAACGGATGATTCAGCCTCCCAGAATAATTCCACTTCTGGCCTTGGTCCCTCAACCAATAAATTTGATTGAGTACCCAGGCACACACTCTAACACTCGGGTTACAGACATATAGATAGATATAGATATATAGATACTAACAAAAAATCTATTATTATTATTATAAATTACAGCTATATTTTTAAAAGGTGTGTAAATAATGCACCTGTCTTATATTTAAATACTACTACTACTATTTAGCATACCTCTGTCCTCTCCAAAATAAATAAATAAATAAATAAAATAAACCAATTCTGTGCTCACCAGTGGCGTAGCCATGGGTGGGCCACCCTATTTGGACTCAAGCCCACCCAAACTTGTGGCACTCTTGCTATGGCCTGGTAGAGATCCTCAAACCCCTCCAGCTGAAGATTTCCTCCTCAGGCAGCTGGTGCTCCTTCAAACGGCAGCTGGCTTAACTTGCCTCGAGCTGACACCAGCACCAACCCCTCTGCACATGCTTAGTTTGTTTTCATGCATGCAGAGCCTGCTGGCCATGGCATCAGCTCGAGGAAAGTGCTGCTGGCTGCTGTCTGGAAGAGCGCTGACTGCCTGAGCAGGAGGAAATCTTCAGCTAGCGGGGTTTGTAGATCCCCTCCTGCTCAGGTATTTAATATTGTGGGCTTGCAGGTGGAGGGAGGGAGGAAGAGAAGACAGAGGGGGCCTAGGGACAGGGGGGCATGAATTCTGTGCCCACCCACCTTGGACTCAGGCCCACCCAAAATTGGCCGTCTGGCTACGCCCCTGGTGCTCACTCTATTTTACCTATCATATGTTGCATTGTTTTTGTTCTATAAGTATCTACTGTATCGATAGAACATTTCAAAGCGGTCTCACAAAACCACTTTTCTAGAAAAAGAGAACCAAAGCTGTTTTCCATGATGTATATTATAATGATCTTAACAGACACAAACACCAGACCTCATTAGAAAGCCAAATGTAAAAACTGTAAAAAAAAAAAAAAAGGGTGGCTTACTAAAGCTTCCCTCGTTATCTCGCTTTAAAACTTCAGAGCACATTCAAGGAATGTGACCTATCCTTTACCTTTTTTAATTGCCTTAGTTTTTTTTTTTTTGTACCCCACACTTTCCCACTCATGGCAGGTTCAATGTGGCTTAGGTAATTATTTCTACCTGGGGCAACGGAGGGTTAAGTGACTTGCCCAGAGTCACAAGGAGCTGCCTGTGCCTGCAGTGGGAATTGAACCCAGTTCCCCAGGACCAAAGTCCACCACTCTAACCACTAGGCCACTCCTAGCAACACTCTTTCATAACTTTTTGTACATCTTAAAAACATATAGAAACTTGGGGATTAAGTCTCTAACTATAAAATCTTGGTAATAGCAGCAGGAGACCTCTCCCTACTATCTATCACCTACACATTCATCAGATCGGAAAGCTAAAGACCATTAGAATTTAGAATAAACTATTAACAAATCAAAAAGCTACTGACCAAGGAGAGCAAATTGACCAACTAAAGAGTGACAGATCACCAGGACTGGATGGTATCCCCTCCACCCCCCCAAGTTCTGAACGAACCCAAACACAAAATTGTTAAACCGTTATTAGTAATCTGTAGTCAATCATTTAAAACAGCTACAGTACGTGAGGAATGGAAGATGGCCAATGTAATACCAGTTTTTTAAAAGGGCTCCAGCGATGATCCAGGAAACTATAGACTAGTGAGCCTGGTTGTCAGTTCTGGGCAAAATCATAGAAGCTATTCTAAAAAATAAAATTACTGACAATATAGATAGACACATCTTAAGGGGAATGAATCTGCAATGGTTTATGGTTTTATTCGATACACTGCTTTTCCTTAAATATAAATCAAGCGGTGTACAATAAAATTCAGTTAAAACTAGAAAAGAGCCCCAATTTTAACAGGAAGTCTTGTTCTACCACTTCAGTAGATGTTTTTGAAGGTATAAACAAACACATGAATAAACATGAGCTGGTTGATGTAGGTGTCCAGATGTTTTTAAGCCATTTGATGAGGTCCCTCATGAGACCAGTTTTTCCAAATGGCAAAAGGTCAATTATGGAGACTCCCAAAGAAGGACCTTTGCTGTTGAACATATTCATAAATGATTCTGGAAAAATAAGTAATAAGTAATTTGCAAATGACAAAAAGTATTCAAAGCCAATAAAACATCATACAATTGTGAGGAATTGCAAAAGGACGTTGTGACACTAGGGGTCGATATTCAAAAGAGTTTAAGTGTGCGCAGTTCTGGTCACCACATCTCAAAAAAGATATAGTGAAATTAGAAAAGGTACAGAGAAGGGCAATGAAAATGATAAAGGGGGTGGGACAACATCCCTATGAAGAAAGGCAGAAGTGGCAAGGGCTCTTCAGCTTTTTTTTCTTTTTGTTACATTTGTACCCTGCACTTTCCCACTCATGGCAGGCTCAATGCGGCTTACATGGGGCAATGGAGGGTTAAGTGACTTGCCCAGAGTCACAAGGAGCTGCCTGTGCCTGAAGTGGGAATCAAACTCAGTTCCTCATGGCCACGCAGGCTTCTGCTTCTGTGAGTCTGACGTCCTGCACGTACGTGCAGGACGTCAGACTCACAGAAACAGAAGCCTGCGCAGCCTTCTACATGGAATGTTGCTAGTGGAATAGCAACATTCCATGTAGAATCTCCAATAGTAGCAACATTCCATGTTGTTGTTACATTTGTACCCTGCGCTTTCCCACTCATGGCAGGCTCAATGCGGCTTACATGGGGCAATGGAGGGTTAAGTGACTTGCCCAGAGTCACAAGGAGCTGCCTGTGCCTGAAGTGGGAATCAAACTCAGTTTCTCAGTTCCCCAGGACCAAAGTCCACCACCCTAACCACTAGGCCACTCCTCCACTTGGAGAGCAGACAGCTGAAGGGAGATATGATAGAGGTATATAAAATATGAGTGAAGTGGAATGGGTAGACATGAATCGCTTGTTTAGTCTTTCCAAAAATACTAGGAGTAGGGGGCATGCAATGAAGCTACTCAGTAGTAAATTTAAAATGAATCGGAGAAAATATTTCTTCACTCAACGAATAATTAAACTCTGGAATTCGTTGCCAGGGAATGTGGTAAAAGCAGTTAGCTTAGTAGGGTTTAAAAAAGGTTAGGGTAATTTCCTGAAAGAAAAGTCCATAAACCATTATTAAGATGGACTTGGGAAAATCCACTGCATATTCTAGAATAACCAGCTTAAAATCTGTTTTGCTGTTCTGGGACCCTGGGAGCCTTTCAAATTTGAAATCCCATGGCTGTGGCTTCCCGCCACGGAAGCTGCACTTTTGGTGCAAGTGCAGCCATTCCAGACACCAAACAGTGGAGGGGAGCCTGGGATTAAGAACAGGAGAGGCCCTGGCTTAAAGCGCAGCCTTTCCAGGCCGTTGACATCACTCACGCACAAGCGCGATGTTGTGGAAGTATAATGACATCAGCGGCCACGTCATTCACCCATGAGCACCAGAAAAAAAAATGCCCAAATGTTTCGAGAGGTTCCCAGAGCCATGAAAAGCACTGGGCCACCTATCATTTTATAGAAATAGTGGCAGGTGCACCAGCAGAGGCCCGGGGGGGGGGGGGGGCCTCTTCTTTGCAGGTCATATGCACAGAAAAGCCACATTTGGAGCCAAATGACTGCTAAGAGGCAAGAGGGGGGGGCTCAGAGCTGCCCAGAGAAGCCCAATTTTGACTCGATTTTTCACATATACGCATTTAATTAAAAGAGACCAGCACAGATATTGGCTCCTTACATTAAATTTAAAAATACATAAGCTTAGCTGAAATTGGGTGGCGGGGGGAAGAGGGGTTGGTGGTTGAGGGGCTAGGATAGGGGAGGGTAGACTTATATGGGGTCTGTGCCAGAGCCGGTGATGGGAGGCGGGACTGGTGGTTGGGAGGCGGGAAATACTGCTGGACAGACTTATACGATCTGTGCCCTGGAAAAGACAGGTACAAATCAAGGTAAGGTATACACATATGAGTTTATCGTGGGCAGACTAGATGGACCGTGCAGGTCTTTTTCTGCCGTCATCTACTATGTTACTATGTTTTGTATTTTTGGGGCATTTTAAAAACCATGATGTTGTGGAAAATCCCTAATGTGTGCTACGTGGTTGCTAGGAGACAAAAATGCTGCAGATGGTTATATTTAATGGAAATTGAACAGTCAAAAATAAAATGCTTAAATGTTGTAAAAGCTATCATTTTTCGATAAAAGCAAAGTTCTATGGCTGCTAACCTTAGTGAGGTTTAATACAAAAATGAAGTTTGGAAATATAATTTTTCAGTAATTTTAAAAGTGAGTTCTCTGACTGGCTGCACCAGTCCCTGAAGGATGTCATAGGTTGACCTTGGGGAGAAGCTGAGAGAGATCTGAAGAGGCCGGAGGTGCTGAGAGAAAGTGCGACTGTGAAGGATAAAAAGTTCATAGAATTAATAGGATTTGACTGATACTGATTGAGTGGCACTGCTTAAGTGAGAAACAGATTGAGAGCAGACAAAAGTAGCTTTAAGTAGAGGAGTGTGGTAGCCGTGTTAGTCCACTCTTAAGGTTATCAATAGAAATCAAACAAAATAAAACATGGAAAAGAAAATAAGATGATACCTTTTTTATTGGACATAACTTAATACATTTCTTGATTAGCTTTCGAAGGTCGCCCTTCTTCGTCAGATCGGGTTCTACATGGAATGCTGCTACTCTTTGAGATTCTGCCTGGAATCTTGTCACTCTTTAGCATTCCGGAATCTTGCTGTTCTTTGGGGTTCTGCGTGGAACGTTGCTACTCTTTGAGATTCTGCCTGGAATCTTCTTACTCTTTAGGGTTCCAGAATCTTGCTATTCTTTGGGGTTCTACATGTAGAGAGGTGTGGTAGCCGTGTTAGTCCACTCTTAAGGTTATCAATAGAAATCAAACAAAATAAAACATGGAAAAGAAAATAAGATGATACCTTTTTTATTGGACATAACTTAATACATTTCTTGATTAGCTTTCGAAGGTTGCCCTTCTTCGTCAGATCGGGTTCTACATGGAATGCTGCTACTCTTTGAGATTCTGCCTGGAATCTTGTCACTCTTTAGCATTCCGGAATCTTGCTGTTCTTTGGGGTTCTGCGTGGAACGTTGCTACTCTTTGAGATTCTGCCTGGAATCTTCTTACTCTTTAGGGTTCCAGAATCTTGCTATTCTTTGGGGTTCTACATGTAGAGAGGTGTGGTAGCCGTGTTAGTCCACTCTTAAGGTTATCAATAGAAATCAAACAAAATAAAACATGGAAAAGAAAATAAGATGATACCTTTTTTATTGGACATAACTTAATACATTTCTTGATTAGCTTTCGAAGGTTGCCCTTCTTCGTCAGATCGGGTTCTACATGGAATGCTGCTACTCTTTGAGATTCTGCCTGGAATCTTGTCACTCTTTAGCATTCCGGAATCTTGCTGTTCTTTGGGGTTCTGCGTGGAACGTTGCTACTCTTTGAGATTCTGCCTGGAATCTTCTTACTCTTTAGGGTTCCAGAATCTTGCTATTCTTTGGGGTTCTACATGTAGAGAGGTGTGGTAGCCGTGTTAGTCCACTCTTAAGGTTATCAATAGAAATCAAACAAAATAAAACATGGAAAAGAAAATAAGATGATACCTTTTTTATTGGACATAACTTAATACATTTCTTGATTAGCTTTCGAAGGTTGCCCTTCTTCGTCAGATCGGGTTCTACATGGAATGCTGCTACTCTTTGAGATTCTGCCTGGAATCTTGTCACTCTTTAGCATTCCGGAATCTTGCTGTTCTTTGGGGTTCTGCGTGGAACGTTGCTACTCTTTGAGATTCTGCCTGGAATCTTCTTACTCTTTAGGGTTCCAGAATCTTGCTATTCTTTGGGGTTCTACATGTAGAGAGGTGTGGTAGCCGTGTTAGTCCACTCTTAAGGTTATCAATAGAAATCAAACAAAATAAAACATGGAAAAGAAAATAAGATGATACCTTTTTTATTGGACATAACTTAATACATTTCTTGATTAGCTTTCGAAGGTTGCCCTTCTTCGTCAGATCGGGTTCTACATGGAATGCTGCTACTCTTTGAGATTCTGCCTGGAATCTTGTCACTCTTTAGCATTCCGGAATCTTGCTGTTCTTTGGGGTTCTGCGTGGAACGTTGCTACTCTTTGAGATTCTGCCTGGAATCTTCTTACTCTTTAGGGTTCCAGAATCTTGCTATTCTTTGGGGTTCTACATGTAGAGAGGTGTGGTAGCCGTGTTAGTCCACTCTTAAGGTTATCAATAGAAATCAAACAAAATAAAACATGGAAAAGAAAATAAGATGATACCTTTTTTATTGGACATAACTTAATACATTTCTTGATTAGCTTTCGAAGGTTGCCCTTCTTCGTCAGATCGGGTTCTACATGGAATGCTGCTACTCTTTGAGATTCTGCCTGGAATCTTGTCACTCTTTAGCATTCCGGAATCTTGCTGTTCTTTGGGGTTCTGCGTGGAACGTTGCTACTCTTTGAGATTCTGCCTGGAATCTTCTTACTCTTTAGGGTTCCAGAATCTTGCTATTCTTTGGGGTTCTACATGTAGAGAGGTGTGGTAGCCGTGTTAGTCCACTCTTAAGGTTATCAATAGAAATCAAACAAAATAAAACATGGAAAAGAAAATAAGATGATACCTTTTTTATTGGACATAACTTAATACATTTCTTGATTAGCTTTCGAAGGTTGCCCTTCTTCCTCAGATCGGAAATAAGCAAATGTGCTAGCTGACAGTGTATATAAGTGAAAACATTCAAGCATTACTATGACAGTCTGACAGGGTGGGAGGATGGGGGTGGGTCGGAGGTATGCATGGGGACATCAAAGCATATCATTGATATTCTAACAGGATGGGTGTGGATAGGTGAGGGGTGGGGTGATCAACAGAGAAATACAGCTTTATGGTTTATAATGGGTTAGGAACCCCAGATCCTTGTTAAGTCCTTTCTGTTGGGTGTTAAAATATTCAATCATTCTGACTTCAAAGGTCTTACGTTCTTGTATGGTTTCATCTTATTTTCTTTTCCATGTTTTATTTTGTTTGATTTCTATTGATAAAGGTAGCATTGAAAGAAAATAATACTTTATTTGAGATAGAAAGTGTGAGAAGCACGTTGGAAAAAATATTTAATATAGATCTAATTAAAGAGCAGATTATTTAACATCTGTTCATTTAGAAAAGAAAGGAAAATGTATTTTACAGAAAATTGTCTGTGGTTAACTACAATTTCTGGGTTCAGTGAATTTGAAGTGAAGGAAAGCTACAGAGCTTAATGCTTTAACCGATAACTAATCTTAAATAAAAAAAAAATAGTTGAAGTATAAATTCTGAGAAACAAGGATTTACAGATACCAGACAGATTTATTAAGGAAACTAAGGGGTCTTTTCCCTAAAGGGCGGTAGGGCTACCGCCATGTTAGCGTGCGGCAAATCAGGCCTACCGCTGAGCTAGCAGTAGTCCCAGTCTCTGCGGCGAGCCAACTCCGGCACTACAAAATGCCAATGGGTGGCATAAAGGGCTTCCCTGCAAAATGGCCGTGTCGCAAGTAGTTCACTTACCGCAGGGCCATTTCCCTTTAAAAAAAAAAAAAAGCCTTTTACCCATTGCGGTAAAAGGGGGCCTCGGCACAAGGCGCATCCATGCTCCGACATTACCACAGGTCCCTTTTACTGCAGCTTAGCTTTTTTAAAAAATATATTTTTCCGTACACTGTTCCTTTTGAGTATATTAAACAGTGAAGCTAAACAGTATTAAAAATAAAATCTGATTGGCTATTTTGAAGAGATAGAACTTATTCTGTGAGCGGGTGCACGCCGCTGGAGGGTGCAGAGAGCAGCTGCGGGCCTGTCAGCTCCGCTGGCTCCCTGCTCCCTCTGCCCCGGAACAGGTTACTCTTCCTGTTCCAGGGCAGAGGGAGCAGGGAGTCAGTGGAGCCGACAGGCTCGCGGCTGCTCTCTGCACCCTCCAGCAGCCAGAATGCACCCTGGGGGGGGGGGGTGTCATGCTGCACCCTGGGGGTAAGGACACCGCTGCACCCCGGGAGGGGGTGCGCAGCAGCGATCCGCCCCGGGTGGCAGCCGACCTAGGATCGCCACTGTCTGTGAGTACTTTACTTTCAACAATTTTTATTGATGTTCAACACATAAGAATAATACATTTCCATGTGAATTAACCATCCAATATGCAATGTGTCTTGACATGCTTCAATTCACCATATTCCAGGTATGTTTTATTCCTTTTTTCCCTCCCCTTTTCACCCTCTTCCCGTCCCCAACTTCCTCCCCCTCCCCTCCCCTTCTACATATGAAACAATAGCTGTACAGAAATATCAATATCATTGTCTCTCAAACTGTAAAACATTATTATTATTAGCATTTGTATAGCGCTACCAGATGCATGCAGCGCTGAACGACAGTCCCTGCTCAATAAAGCTTACAATCTAAAAATAATACACACAGACAAGACAATAAGGGGAGGGAAGTACTGGGTGAGAAGAAACAAGGGGGAGGCAAATGAGTAGTGGCTAGGAGCCAAAAGCAGCAGTGAAAAGGTGGGTTTTAGATTTGAAAACAGGTAGAGATGGAGTTAGATGTACAGGCTCAGGAAGTTTACCTCTTAAGATGAACAAACCTTGTAAACATAACCACAACTTGACCCAAGAACTCCCCCTTCTCCTATACTGCTCCCCTTATCCCCCTTACCCTTCCCCCGTCCCCAAGCCCACCCCCCCCCCCCCCATCCCACAGCACTTCTCAAAATTTCTATATTCAACCTCATTTATTCCATGGGAGCCTATTCAAAATGTGAGTCCTCGCCCGTGGTGAAATGGTGTTTATATATGCCCCCCCACACTGCTAGGAACCTCCGCTGCCTTCCTGGCGACAATCCTGCCCCTCTGGATTCCCAGGACAGCAATTCATGAAGCCTATTCCTCCAGTGCCAAAAGGAGGGTGGGCAATCCCGAGTCCAACAAAGGAGAATGCATTTCTTCCCTAATATACAAGCCTTCCCAAGGAACAATTTCTTCCCCCCCTGTCTGTGAGTAAAAGACAAGAAAGTGAAAACTAAGGGGTCCTTTTACCAAGCTACAGTAAAAGGGGGCCTGTGGTGGAGTGGGCACACGGGTTTGCCACAGCGGGGTTTTTTTTTCAAAGCGGAAGTAGTAAATCGCCGCTTGCTAAGTCACCACATTGGTGTGTGGCCATTTACTCCCAGAGCCTTTACCCCCAGAGGGGGTAAGGTAAGGGCTCCTGCGCTAACCTGGCAGTAGTCAGGTAGCACACAGCGCTGCCTGATTACTGCCGGGTAAGTCCCCAGTGCTAGAAACTTTTTAAAAATGTTCCTAGCACCAGAAATGGCACACGGCTCCTCAGCAATCCTGGCAGTAGGGTCGACTTGCTGCACGCCATTGCCACAGCTTGTCAAAAGGGTCCCTAAGTAAGCGTGAATTGAAATAATTCTGAGCAAACAACTTTTTAAATAAACAGTTTGGGGTCCTTTCACCAAGCTGTGCCAAAACGTGACCGATGCTGATGTCAGCGCGTGGGTTTTCCGTGCGCTGTGGCCACTTTTAGCATGGCACATCTTGGTAAATTGCAAGACCGAGTCGCCTAATCCCAGAGGGCACGGTTATAATAAGCACGCATTAGAACATTCAAGTGGAGGAGTGGCCTAGTGGTTAGGGTGGTGGACTTTGGTCCTGGGGAACTTAGGAACTGAGTTCGATTCCCACTTCAGGCACAGGCAGCTCCTTGTGACTCTGGGCAAGTCACTTAACCCTCCATTGCCCCATGTAAGCCGCATTGAGCCTGCCATGAGTGGGAAAGTGCAGGGTACAAATGTAACATTCCACTAGCAACATTCCATGTAGAAGGCTGCGCAGGCTTCTGTTTCTGTGAGTCTGACGTCCTGCACGTACGTGCAGGACGTCAGACTCACAGAAGCAGAAGTCTGCGCAGCCACATTGGTGATCTGCAAGGGCCGACTTCTACATGGAATGTTGCTAGTGGAATAGCAACATTCCATGTAGAATCTCAAATAGTAGCAACAGTGGAGGAGTGGCCTAGTGGTTAGGGTGGTGGACTTTGGTCCTGAGGAACTGAGTTCAATTCCCAGCACACAAGGCAGCTCCTTGTGACTCTGGGCAAGTCACTTAACCCTCCATTGCCTGCCGCATTGAGCCTGCCATGAGTGGGAAAGCGTGGGGTACAAATGTAACAAAAAAAAAAAAAATAGAAACACAGAAAATTTTAAGGCAGATAAAGACCATATGGGCCTATCCAGTCTGCCCATCCATGTCATCTACTCTCCCTATCACTTCATTACAGATCCTATGTACTTGTCCCAAGTTCTCTTGAATTCAGATACCGTTTTCATCTCAACCTCCACCAGGGGGCTGTTCCACAAATTCACCACTCTTTCTGCGAAGAACTCCCTCACATTACTTCTGCGTCTATCCCCTTTCGCCTTCATCCTATGCCCCCTCCTTCCAGAGCTTCCTTTGAAAGAGACTCACCTCCTGCGCATTTAGGCCGTACAGGTATTTATGTTTCAACTGTTTTTTATTATGAAAGAAATCAACATATCCACATCTTATAGACATTATAGAACTAATACAAGTATTTTTTTGTTCCTCCATTATCTTGTAACAGCATAATAAAACAATAATTATCTTACACAAGGATAGTGTGTTTCTTTTTCTTTCTCTGTGTGTTTCATTAATTTGTATTATCCATGAATTCAACAGAACATTGCATTATTGTCAACATCTAACATAACCAAGTATTGTGCCACCTTCATTATCCGATATTAGTACAACAAATCCATTATTAGTTCCCACCATAGTATAATGTTGCATTCTTCCATCCTTATACCTACTATTTCCCTTTCCCCCTTCCCACCCTCCCTGCCCTCTTATTCTTCATGGTTCCCCCTGTAACCTATAAAATTCCCCATACTTTCCAGTATCGCATAAAGTCCACTCATAAGGTATTAATAATCAGACTTCGCCCTTTCTGCGTCATTTTTTCCAAGTAGCATCCCCAGATTTTAAGAAATCTCGTTTTTCTTTTATCATTTCCTTTAGCCTCTTTTGCTTCCCAAACCAACAATTGATGTACCTGATTACGCCAATGCCAGAAATTTGGCGGGTTGTGTGTAGTCCAGTGCTGCATAATACATTTCCTTGCTATCAAACATAATTTGCGCTTTAGCAATACTTTATCTGCATTTAAACTCGATTGTACCTCCTTCATATCCAATATGAGATGTAATGGATTCATATCTACTCTACTACATAACATACCTGTAAGATAGTTAGTTATTTGTCTCCAATATCGTTGTATTAATACACATTTCCACATCGCATGATAAATGGAGTTCTCGGCATTATGACATTTTACACAAAGAGCTGTTTCTATACCCCCTGCTTTATACAATTGAACCTGTGTAAAGTATGCCCTGTGTATCATTCTAAATGCACATTCCCTATAATCATTTCCCCCTATCAGGCATGGAATACTTTTGATTTGTGCCATTATATCCCAGGATTGCAAGTTCCTTCCCATATCTTTTTCCCATTTCTGTTTCAACAAAGTCATTTCCTTCGCAGGAGTTAGGCTCCATAGTCTCTGATATAATTGCGATATAGAAGGGGCATTTTCTGTAATTTCCTCAAAGAAGGTAATAATTTTATTACCTAACCTAATTGTAAGTGCTTCTTTATTTAAATTTTGTATGTAATGTTTAAGCTGATAGTGCGCATAAGTATCTTGCCATCCAGGTTCCTCTTGATGAAGCAGCTGCGGCAGTGGCTTAATATCCCCATTCTCTCCTAGTACGTCTGCCAGGGTTTCCACACTTATCTTTCCCCAGTCATCAAAGATTTTGTTCTCCATTCCTGGTTGGAAGGCCGGATTCCCTCTAATACTTATTAACTCCGTTATTCTCGAGTCTCCGCCTAATAGTTTGCCTATAAATTTCCATACCTCTCTCATGGGTTTAAGTAAAATATTGTGCCTAATTCTAGGAGGAGTTTCCCCGCTCCGCAAATGCATTAGGGTAGTAAAGTGATATGGGTTAAATAATGCATCTTCCATCTCTATAGGTGTATAGTCGGAAGCATGAAATAATCTATCTCTCACCAGTCGCAATAAACATGCCATATTATAATATTTAAGATTGGGAATTCCCAAACCCCCCTGTCTCCATCCTCCCAACATGTATTTTTGTTGTATTTTAGCTTTTTTCTTAGCCCAACAGAATCTGAGCAGCATTCGGTATAAGCGCTTTATATCTTTCTGCAACAGGGCTATTGGTAAGATCTGCAACATATATAACCATCTCGGTAAGATCACCATTTTAAGAAGGTTGATCCTCCCTATGAGCGAGAGTGTTAGCGTGCCCCATGATGCCAACTGCTGTGTTGTCTGTTCCAGTAATTTTTCAACATTTAAATGATATAGCTCTTTTGGTCTGGCCGGCAACTGTATACCCAAATATACAAAAGATTTATGTGCCTGCTTCAAAGGGAAATCTCCCCCCCATAACTCGTGTATGTCCACATTAATTTGAAGCGCTTCTGACTTGTCTATATTCAGTTTGAAACCCGAATAATCTCCATATTCTCTGAAAATTTGTAAAAGATTCTCTAGAGTATCTTTTGGCTTCGTAATAATCATTAACAAGTCATCCGCAAATGCAGCTATCTTAAATTCCTGATTTTTAATATGTACCCCTGTTATCGCTGCACAATCATGTATGTCTCTAATTAATGGGTCTAATTGAAGTGCAAATAACAGAGGCGACAAAGGACAACCTTGTCTAGTTCCCCTAGTGATCTGAATTTCCCCCGATATATTTCCATTTACCAGCACTTGTGCCCTTGGGTTATGATATAGTGCTCTAATTGCCTGCACAAAGGTGCCATTAAATCCATATTTCTGTAGCACCGAGTATAGAAAGGGCCATTCCACTCTGTCGAATGCTTTTTCTGCGTCGAAGCTGATCATCACAGCTTGTTCTTTGGAGTGACCTAGTCCTTCCAATGACGCCAAAATATTCCGCAAGTTTTTTGTACTTGTTCGCCCTTGGACAAAACCCACCTGTGCTGGATGAATTAGATGAGGCAATATCCCTCCTAATCTTTTGGCCAATATTTTTGCAAATAATTTTGCCTCTTGATTAATTAGGGAAATGGGTCTATATGATGTAACCAACTGTTCATCTCGTTTTGGTTTAGGAAATACTACTATCCTAGCTAAATTCATATTATCAGACAAGGCCCCCTTCTCTATCCAGTCATTGAACATTTCAGTCAAGGTAGGGAGAATCGAGTCCCCCATCATCTTATAAAATTCTGCTTTAAAACCGTCTGGACCTGATGCCTTGCCTGATTTACTTTGTTTGATTGCCCATCCTACCTCGTCTTCACTAATCCTAGCATTTAGCCGCTTTCTGTCTCTACTTTGCAGCCTCGGAATGTGAACACCCTCTAAGTAAGACTCCCCCTGTAGCTCGTCTTGATCTGCCCTCTTATAAAGTTCTTGATAAAAATTTTGAAAAGCTTGTCGAATTTCTTTATTAGAGTGTATGAGTTTCCCATTTTTTTGTTTAATAGTTGTTATATTTCGGGAATTAACCTTAGATGCTATAAGTCGAGCTAAATATTTGCCCCCTTTATTCCCGTGCTTGTAAAGTTGAAAGCGATAGTAGGCCTGAGATTTCACTTCTCTCTCATGTAGTTTGGCATTTAAAGTTGCTTGTATGGTCAGAATCTCTTGTCTGATATCATTACTAGGGTTCATACCGTATTGGCGGTGTAATTTACCTAAAAGTTGTTCTAGTCTCATTATTTCTCTGTCTCTCATTCGTTTATAGTGCGTGACATAGCTAATTATTTCCCCCCGCAACACCGCTTTCGCTGCTTCCCAGTAAGTGCTGATCTCATCTACTGAGCCTTCATTAAAATGCTTAAATTCTGCCCATTTAGCATGTAAAAGCTCCCCAAATCTTGCATCTTTAATTAAGTATGTTGGAAACGTCCAGCTTTTTAGCAAGTCTTCATCCTCTCCTCCCTTCCATGTCATTCCGACCACTGAATGATCCGATATGACACAGGGATCTATGTGTACCTCAGTAATGTCTGTTATTATAGTTCGTGATACCAGCAAGTAATCAATTCTTGATGCTGACCCATGTGCTCTAGATTGGTGTGTGTATTCTTTCTCCATAGGATGCAAGGTGCGCCAGACATCTATTAAATCTAATATTTCACATAAATCCGGTAGACCCCTAGTATCTATTTTTCTTATCTCCTTAGGCGGATGCGATCTATCCATATTCGGATCCCAAGTCATATTGAAATCTCCTCCCATCACTAGGGGCAAGTTTTCCAATTGAGTGATTTGGGAAAGCAATTTCTTATAGAATTTTAAATCTAACACATTAGGAGCATAGACATTTCCCAAAATTATAGTTTTTTTATTAATGGTTACTATGCTTAGCACAAATCTACCCTCTGGGTCTGAAATAGTTTTATGTATCTTGATTGCTAGCCCTTTCCGAAAAAGTATGGCTACTCCCCCTTTTCGACCCATTGCCGCAGCTGCCACACAATCTGCCACCCACCATTTGGCTAATTTGGCATGCTCCTCTGCTGACAAATGTGTTTCTTGGAGCATTGCAATATCTGCTCTTATATGTTTAAGATGGCGCAATATTTTTGATCTCTTAATGGGGGAATGTATTCCCCCCACATTCCAGGATGCTACCTTAAGTAGTTATCATTCATATAGCGATTTTCCATCATCTGATTACCTTTTACTATCAAGAGTAGCCAGCCCAGCCTCCAACCACTCCTGTTCATACCCCATGTTCTCATTTTCATATTTATTTGCGTCTGTAGGTTACATTGAGTTACTCTCTTCCCCTTCCCCCCCTTGCATTGTCTTGTAGTTATCTGTTCCCTAACCTCCCCCCTCTCCCCATTCCCCCCCATTAGCCCTCTCCTTCCCGTAGGAAGCAGGTCACTTTCAACGCTCCTCCTCCCATTATTTGTATCCGTCCCTTTTCTGCTCGTTCTTCCATTAATGATACATGTATGTGTGAGTAAGTATTACCTCTTTAACATTCAGTCCCCCAACACATTTGACATTTAGATTTGCCATTCTCTACAATTATTAAGCAAAAGCAGTATTATTAGTCATAAATAATCTTATGATTATCAGATTCTTTCAAACTAAGCTTGTTATACTTTTAAATCTAATGTAACTGATTTCAGGCTCTACGACTTATATGACCTGCAGTGTCAACTTGTTATCAACAACAGTAGTATCTTAACCTTATTATACTATATCTATTATAACATATTTTTATGATTGTGTGAGTATGTATTACCTCTTTATCATTCAGTCCCCCATCTCATTTGACTTTTAAATTTGCCAGTCTCTACAATTGTTAATCAAGAGTAGTATTATTAGTCTTATGAGATCTTAGTGTTGTCAGATTCTTTCAAACCTAGATTGTAATACTTTCAAATCTAATTTAACTGATTTCAGGCCCTGCAGCTTACATTATCTGCAGTATCAAATATCTAACAACAAAAGTAATATCTTAATATCCTTATACTATATCTATTATAACATACTTTCCTAATATCCAGGATTCTTGGCCACTTTTCATGCTTAAATCGTCCTTTCCTGTTATCCTGTTTGTGTTTCAATTGGCCCTCTAATGGTTTCAGTGTGCATTATGTCCACCTTAAATCCAATTTGTGTCGCTGTTCAGTGTGTCCATTGATAGTCTCTTTTATGTATCATCTGCACCAACATCCTCTGTTTATAATTCTCATTTCAATTATAGGTCTCTTCTTTATACTTTTTTCTCAAGCATTTAGCGAAGTCAGTTAGAAAATGTCTTTTTTCAGCAGTGCAATCCTTAGCTCTCAAGTTTCCGGCCTCTCTTCCATCTGTTGCACAAATAGTTTTGCTTCTTCCATAGTGGTAAACAACTTTGTGCCCGAAGAATGAATGATTCTCAACTTTGCAGGGTATAATAGCGCAAACTTAATCTTTTTATTCACCAACGCTGAGCATATCGATGAAAACTTTTTTCTTTGCGCCGCCACCGCCGATGAATAATCTTGAAAGCAAAGAACTTTGCGGTTCCCGCTGTATAGTTCTTTGCCGTTGCGCAGGGCTTGCAGTATGGCGTTTTTGTGACTGAAATTGAGAATTTTGCAGATGACTACACGTGGTCTTCCCTCCGCCACGTTCTTCGGCCCTAGTCGATGTGCACGCTCGATTCTTAGCGGCCCCAACATCTCAGGTAACTCCAGTTCTGCTGTGAACCACGTTTCAAGAAATTTGCTGAGTTCACGATCTCCTTGCCCTTCAGTTAGTCCCACAATTCGGAGGTTGTTCCTCCTCGACCTATTTTCTAGGTCTTCGAGTTTGTCGTCGTATGAGGTAATTGTTTTCTTCAGTTGATTTATCTCTGCTTCTAGTACAGTGACTCGGTCTTCCGTTTCACTGGCCCGCTGTTGATATTGCGCCATATCCGTTTGTATTTGGGCTATACTGTTATTAAGGGATTCCAACTTGTTGTCCAGGGAACTCAGTTTTTTATCTAATATTACCTCTAGCGCTTGTGTAACTTCTCCCACAATTTCCGCGGCCCAGGCGGACCCCACCTCCGACGTTCCCGGGCTCACCGGCGCCGCCATTTTGTCTCCAACTAGGCGAGTTTTTTCTTTTTCTTTTCTTGTGTTTTTTGTCGCCATTGCCGTAACCTTCTGCACTCAATCCGTTCACTGTGAGTTCGGCTATTGTTCGCTCTCAGTTAGCAGGATGTTAATCTTTGTTTGCAGCGATTTTTTGCCTAGATGTTTGAGGAGAAGGCAGGAGCGATCCAACTAGCGCCCACTCCCGCTCATAGCGTCACGTGACCTCCTCATCCCTAGTTGCGTTTAAGAGCGCCGTACAGGTATTTAAATATGTCTCTCATATCTCCTCCCTCCCACCTTTCTTCCAAAGAATACTACTACTACTACTTAACATTTCTAAAGCGCTACTAGGGTTACGCAGCGCTGTACAATTTAACATGGAAGGACAGTCCCTGCTCAAGGAGCTTACAATCTAAAAAGACAGGTGTACAATCTAAAGACAAGTGTAGAGTCCGTCTGGTAGGTAATACTATATTTCATGAGAGGTTAGGTGCCGAACGCGGCATTGAAGAGGTGAGTTTTAAGCAGAGATTTGAAAATGGGTAGGGACGGAGCTTGGCGTAGGGGTTGAGGAAGATTGTTCCAGGCAAAGGGTGAGGCAAGGCAGAATGAGCAGAGCCTGGAGTTGGCAGTGGTGAAGGGAACTGACAGGAGGGATTTGTCCTGTGAGCGGAGGTTACGGGCGGGGACATAGGGGGAGATGAGGGTAGAGAGGTAGTGAGGAGCCGCAGACCGGGTGCATTTGTAGGTAAGGAGGAGAAGCTTGAATTGTATGCGGTATCTGATCGGAAGCCAGTAAAGTGACTTGAGGAGAGGAGTGATGTGAGTATATCGGTTCTGGCGGAATATAAGACGTGCGGCAGCGTTCTGAACGGATTGAAGGGGGGATAGATGGCTACGTGGGAGGCCGGTGAGGAGTAGGTTGCAGTAGTCAAGGCGAGAGGTAATGAGAGCATGGACGAGAATACATATTGAGATCTTTCTGTCCCCATACGCTTTATGATGAAGACCACTGACCCTATTTAGTGGTCACCTCTGGACCGACTGCATCCTGTTTATATCTTTTTGAAGGTGCAGACTCCAGAACTGTACACTACAGCTTACCAAGTAGCCGAGGGGCCAAGTGCAGATATATAGGTGGGGACAAGATTTTTTTTTGTTTGTTATTTTTTTTTTATTTTTGTACACATTTGTACCCCGCGCTTTCCCACTCATGGCAGGCTCAATGCGGCTTACATGGGGCAATGGAGGGTTAAGTGACTTGCCCAGAGTCACAAGGAGCTGCCTGTGCCTGAAGTGGGAATCGAACTCAGTTCCTCAGTTCCCCAGGACCAGAGTCCACCACCCTAACCACTAGGCCACTGTACTGGGTGGTACAGTCTCAGTTGGGATATACAAATGGGTGGCTAAACTCACAGCAAGTTCTTTGTACAGTTAAGCAAGAGATAAGGAACTGATCTTAGTTACAGTATGTGTAGCAAGCTACTCCAGATACAGAATGAGTGCATAGTTAGTCACCATATGTATTAAAGGCTTGTGAGAACTTAGAGCCAGGCTTTGGCCTGCTTCATAAATAGAGGTAGCCTTGAGTTAGACGTAGCACCTCTGGAACTAAATTTAGAGTGTGGGGCTACTCCTGAGAAGAATTGCTAGTGGGTACCACATCGTACAACTTCTTTGGGTGAGAGGGGCAGATAGTGATGCTCTTTGAGAGGACCTTACAGGTCTCAAAGGTGTGTAGACAGCTAAATTATTCTTTACGTACTCCGGCCCAAAATCATAGAGTTTTAAATTTAGCCCTGTAAGGTACTAGTAGCTAGTGTAGTTTTTGCAGGAAGGGTGTGATGTAGTCGTGCCACTTGCATCCTTCTATCAGTCAGGCTGCAGCAAGCTCTTTTTGTTTTGATCAGTGTACAAGGCATTACAGTAGTCTAGTCATGATGTTATCATGGCATGGACCACTGTGGTCAGGCTCGTCTGTTCAATATAGGGAGAGAGATTTCGTAGCTGCTGTACGTAATAGAAACAATTTTTAAAGGTTGTTTGAATTTGTGGGATGAGTGAGTGATGAGTCTACCAGTATCCCAAGATTCCTGAACTGTGATTTTAGGGGGGAGTTCATACTTCCCAAAAGGTACTTGTCCACTTGTGTTAGGTACCCAAAGAATCTCTGTTTTGCTTGGGTTCAGGCAGAGTTTGTTGTTGTTTGCCCATTTCTGAGTTGCAGTTAGACAGTCAGTCCGTTCACTTAAAGCTGTGGGTAGATCTGGTTCAATGGGCATGAGCCGTTGCACATCATCAGCATAGGTATAGAATTTTGTGTCCATCGACTGAAACAGCTCAGCTACAGTCTTGATTTAGGTATTAAATAAAATGGGAGACAGTATGGATCCCTATGGCACCACACAGCTCAGTGCCCAAGGTAATGATGTGCTGTTGCTGAACAGAACTGATTGATGTCTGTCTGGCAAATAGGATTTGAACCACGTAAATACTTTGCCACTGACACCTGTTTCTGCCAGTCTTGTAAGCGTGATATTATGATCCACAGTGTCAAAGGCTGCCGAGAAATCCAGCAACACTAGTATCGAGGCAGATCCCCTGTCACGGTTTCCGTGCAGATCTTCAAGAAGGGAAGACAAGCACTGTCTCTGTTCTGTACCCCAGGGGCGTAGCCAGACACCCAATTTTGGGTGGGCCTGGGCCTAAGATGGGTGGGCAGAAGAACTCCACCCTGTCCCACAAGTGATTTTGTCTCTCCCTCTCTCGCCTGCATGCCATATGGTCTCTCAAACATCCCCCCTCCCCCGCATACCTATTAAGTAGCAGATTTTCATCGGCAGCGAATAGCAACTAATACAGCTCATGTTGGTCCCACAGCCTTCCCTCTGATGCAACTTCCTGTTTCCACAAAGGTGGGAATGCATCAGAGGGAAGGCTGTGGGGTTGGTGCAAACAGTACGTATCAGTCGCTGCTTGCTGCAGGTGAAGATCTGCTATTTACAAGGTATGCAGGAGGGGCAGTTGTTGGGAGTTCTTGGCTGGTGGGGCTTGGGGATCCCTGCCAGCCACATCATAGGAGTGCTGCTACTAGGTGGGCCTGAGCCCAAAGTGGGGCCCACCCTTGGCTACGCCACTGCTGTACCCAGGTCTGAAGCTAGACTGACATGGGTCTAGCCAGTTACTTTCAATTTAGCCATGCTGCACATAGATGGAAGAGAAGGGATGAGGTGGAAAACAAGATAGATTTGAGAAGGAGGCAGAAAAATGGAAGAAGGCTGAACTTGAAAGATCAGCACTAAAAATGGATGTAGGACAGGAAGTGAAGAAGAAAGGCGGCAAGAAAAGAAATCGCACATAGACAAGAGGTCCTGGAAGTAGTTAAGCGTACGAGGAGGGAAACAGAACCAGGGCCTGGGAACAAGATGATTAGAAACATAAAATCACCAGACAACAAAGGTAGGAAAATGATTTTATTTTCACTTTAGTGATTTAATTATGTTAGTTTTGAGAATTTACATCTGCCTGTGTTATTTTGCACTGTACAGGAAGAAATGCATTCTTTCTATTTCTGGTGTTGCACTGCATGCAGAATCTGGCATCTCAGGTTTCAGTTTAATTTTTGTTTATATTTTAGTGGTCACTTATCCTGTATTTGAACAGATCATAAGATAGGTCCCAAGGGGTTGCGTGAGGGTGGAAATGGAGTTAATACAGTCAAAGAGAGGCAATAGGAGAAGAGGTAGAGGTAGGAGATAAGGAAAAGGGGAGAAAGGGATGGAGCTGGGGCTGGTGAGGAGATGAGAAGCGATGGAGGGTAGATGAGGGCTGAGAAGGTGAGTACAGAGGACGGAAACGGGGGACTAGAGAGTGGGTGAAAGACAGCGGAGGGATTAGCAGACTGGGGAAGGAGAAAGGATTGCTGGAGAGGGAGATGAGAGGTGAAGAGAAGGCGAATTCTCAACCCAGTCCTCAGGACATACCTAGCCAGTCAGGTTTTCAGGGGTCCTTTTGCTAAGGTGAGCTAAAAAAAATGGCTTGCGGTAGTGTAGGCGCGGGTTTTGGGCACGCGCCAAGCCATTTTTCGGCACGCCTGTAAAAAAAGGCCTTTTTAAAATTTTTTGCCGAAAATAGACATGCGGCAAAATCAAAATTGCCGCACGTCTATTTTGAGTCTGCGACCTTACCGCCAGCCATTGACCTAGCAGTAAAGACTCAGGCGGTAAATGACCTACGTGCGTCAAATGCCACTTGGCGCGGGTCCAAAAATAAAAATTATTTTTTGGACGTGCGTATCGGACACGCGCCAAAAATGAAATTACCGCAAGAGCCACACGGTAGCCGGGAGATAACTCCATTTTGGCGCCTGTTGGACGTGAATAGACACTTACGCAGCATAGTAAAAGGGCCCCTCAATGAATACTGAAACCTCCAACTAGAGTCCCAAGCTAAACTCACCATAAAGAAAATGTTTCTCTCAATGTGGAAACTAAAACAGGTGAAACCATTCTTCCCGAGGAAAATATTTCGCAGACTACTGTAACGGAATCTATGCGGGATGCAAAGAACAAATCATAAAGAAACTTCAAACTGCCCAAAACACAGCAGCACGGGTTATATAAGGAAAAACACGTTTTGACAGCGCCAAACCACTCCGAGAAAAACTGCACTGGCTTCCAATTAAGGAATGTATCACATTCAAAATCTGCACGACAGTTCACAAAATCATCTACGGCGAGGCACCGGGATACATGACAGACCTCATCGACCTACCACCCAGAAACACCATAAAATCAGCAAGATCATACCTAAACCTGCATTACCCAAAGGACTCAAATACAAATCCACCTATGCTTCCAAATTTTCCTACCTGAGCGCACAATTGTGGAACGCACTACCAAAAGTAGTAAAAACCACACTCGACCACACGAATTTCCGGAAAGCACTAGTAGAGGAGTCTAAAAACAGAACTGTTCAGAAGGGCATACCCCACCGACCCAACATAAAAAACCTGGACATCTGCGACACAACTTAACCAAAGAACGTAACGGACGTATCCTAACTCTTCCTTTCCCTCTCTAAGTTTTCCCAACTGTCTTTACCATACATGTATCTCGCTCTACCATAATATCACCTTGATATTAATCGCAACTTGTATTTGTTCATACCGAAATCGGCTAACGCCGATTACGGTACCATGTAAGCCACATTGAGCCTGCAAAAAGATGGAAAAATGTGGGATACAAATGCAACAAAGTATGAATGCGCTTCTTCCGTTCTGTGCAAATCTAGTTGATACATATTCAAGTGTGGGTATCCTGAAAACCTGACTGGCTAGGTGCGTCTCGAGAACCCCTGCACTAGAGGGTAAGAGGGAGAATGAGAGGTAAAAATAATATACGGATGGATATAGCAGCAGTATTGTCAACCTAGCTTATTTCCCGCACGTTTTGGCTTGTAATTTTTTGACGTTACGATTTTTTTTTTCTGAACTCGCAGGTAGCTTGTTTTGGGATTGTTCTTTTTTCTTTTATTTGACTTGATATACCCACTGATTGCCCAGAATTGTCGCTGTGATAACATTGAAAGTAAGTGTGTCAGTAGGCACTCAGTCCCGCCTTTTCCTGTCCTCTATTGTTTCCTCATTGGCTATGGGAGGGAGTTAATCACAACATGCGCTGCCCCTGTATTAGGGCTGCCTTCTGACACCCAGGACATACTTTATAAGACACATAAAACATTGAGCTTATTTTTAGGAACTGATGTCGCTTGTTTTGTGCTGCAAAACATGCTTATTTTTCTATGACTACCCGGCAACACTGTATAGCAGCAGAGAAGAGAAAAGTGAAAAAAAAAAAAAAAGAAACATTAAAAAAGATCAGTGCTAGGCAGCAGTGCCGTAGCGAGGGCGGCTGACACCCGGGGTGGGTCGCCGCTGCGCACCCCCCCCCTCCCAGGTGCAGCACGGCGCCCCCCCCCCCCTTGGCGCGCACCCCCCCTCCGGCGCACCCCCCCCCCCCCGGAGTGCATTCTTACTTACTTTAGAAGCGAGGGGCGGGCGGGAGGGCCGATCCGTCCCCGAGTCCACGTCGTTGGGAACTGCGTCGGCTCCATTGGTTCCTTGCTCTCTCTGCCCCGGAACAAGAAGTAACCTGTTCCGGGGCAGAGGGAGCAAGGAACCAATGGAGACGACACCCCCCCAGCGGTGTGCACCCGGGGCGGACCGCCCCCCCCTTCCTACGCCACTGCCAGGCAGTTACAGAGAAGGAAGGGAAGAAGAGCAAGAAGAAAGAGCAGAAATGGAAAGGCAAATCTGGAAAAGAATTTAGAAGACCAACACAAAAAGTGGATCAGATTGGGACCAACCCAGTTAGAAAAGTGCCTAGACAAATCAAGGTGGAAAAGAAAAAAATGATTTGTATTTAGTATTTTTTAAGGATTGGTACGTGTTTGTGATTTTCAAAATGTACATCTTTTCTATTTTTGTATTTAGCAGAGTATGGAAGAAAATGCCTTTCTGTTCCTTTTACCAGTATTTTCCCTCTTATAGAATCTAGCGTTCTTGGGAGTCTCCAGTTTTTGTGCCCCCCCCCCCCCCCCCCCCCACTATTTTGTATCAGTTGAGGGTCTATCCAAGTTCTGCATGTGCGACTGAGGTGAAGGATTTTGCTAGCATGTAGCGTCCGTGTAGGAACCTGTAACAGTCCAGCTTGTTCCAATTTCCCAGTAGTGGATATACTGGTGTTCTAGGGCCCAGTGTAGTATGTATAGGTGGATTACGACTGTTATGGTTTCAAAGGTTTTTCCTGGCACCCCGACATAATAGACCATGAAAAAAAAAAAAACCCGACAAAAAACCCCAACAAAACAGACTAAAACCAAAACAGACCGTGACAAAAAAAAAAAACCCTCCCCAAAAAAACCCAAGACAAAATAGACTCTACACAAAACAGGGCAGGGAAACCTCCTTAATCAAGCTGGATTATCTTGTCAAGCAGATTTATGATTCTCACTAGATAGCAAGTGTGGATAATGAAGTCAAGCGGTAGGCAGGTGCCAGGACTTTCAAGTGACAAGCCCTGGACTTTCTCAGTAATTTATGGCTCCTCCACTTCTTTGTACCCTTCAAATTCGTACCAGGGGCGTATCTGCGTGGGGCCACAGGGGCCTGGGCCCCCGCAGATTTCGCCCTGGACCCCCCTACTGCCGCCGTGGGTACCTTTGCTGGCGGGGGACCCCAACCCCCACCAGCCGAGGTCCGCTTCCTCCTGCCGCTGCGAGGTTTTTTAAGTTCATCGGGATTCGTCCTCCGTCACTCTGTGCTGCTGTTCAAAGAAGCTGCTAGCTGAATGCAGTTTTCGGACTGAGTCTGACGTCGCTGCTGCACGTTGTACATGAGTCTGACGTCCTGCACGTACAACGTGCAGCAGCGACGTCAGACTCAGTCCGAAACTGCATTCAGCTAGCAGCTTCTTTGAACAGCAGCACAGAGTGACGGAGGACGAATCCCGATGAAGAACTTAAAAAACCTCGCAGCGGCAGGAGGAAGCGGACCTCGGCTGGTGGGGGTTGGGGTCCCCCACCAGCAAAGGTACCCACGGCGGCAGGGGGGGGTCGGAAATGGCGGCGGCGGCGGGGGGGGGCTATAATGTGCCCCCTCACTCTGGCTTCGGCCCCCGCTACCGCCGACTTTCAGATACGCCCCTGATTCGTACCATTCAAAAATAAATCTATTTCATCAGGTCCTTTTGTCGGGGGTCTATTTTGTCAGGGACTTTTATGTCGGGAACTTTTTTGTCTGGTTTCTTTTGTCAGTTTTTTTTTTTTTGACCGGTTTCTTTTGACAGGGTGCCGTTTTTCCTATATAGGTTTTGAGTGTCATTTTGCATGGTTTTGTGTTATTTCGTAATGTCTGGCCTTTCCGAAAGCAGGCTATTAGATTGTAAGCTCTTTGAGCAGGGACTGTCTTTCTTCTATGTTTGTGCAGCGCTGCGTATGCCTTGTAGCGCTATAGAAATGCTAAATAGTAGTAGTAGTAGTAGTATGGGCCAAGGTCAACCAAAATAAAAATGTTCAGGACTAGTGGTCTCCACAACTGTGTAGGATGTGGAGTCCTGAACACAGTTACCATACAAACCAAAAACCCATCTGCTTTAAAACAAAGTGTCTGGCAGTGGAAGGAGCATGTGCTGTTGATGAGGTGATAATAAGAATTTGAATATTTTTTTGCATGATGACTTCTAAGAGGGATTGCTCCATTGTCAGGGAATATGAATTATAGAAATGGACCTTCAGGGTTTATGTAGAGATCATACAGAGACCACTCACATACAGAAGAATGTTGAATCAATTATAATGCTAATTTAAAAGTGTGTGTTGGGGGGGGGGGGAAGAGGGGTATGGTTACATACCATGTAAAATGAGTTTATCTTGCTGGGCAGACTGGATGAACTGTTCAGGTCTTTATCTGTCGTCATTTACTATGTTACTCTTTGGGGTTCTATATGGAATGTTGCTACTAACTGGGATTCTGGAATCTTGTAACTCTTTAGGATTCCAGAATCTTCAGAACTTTTAGTACAAGAACAGTGCTGGGCAGACTTGTACGGTCTATGCCCTGAGAATGGCAAGGACAAATCAAACTCGGATATACAAATAAAGTATCACATACCATGTAAAATGAGTTTATCTTGTTGGGCAGACTGGATGAACTGTTCAGGTCTTTATCTGTCGTCATTTACTATGTTACTCTTTGGGGTTCTATATGGAATGTTGCTACTAACTGGGATTCTGGAATCTTGTAACTCTTTAGGATTCCAGAATCTTCAGAACTTTTAGTACAAGAACAGTGCTGGGCAGACTTCTATGGTCTCTGTCCTGATCGTGACTGAATAGATATCGATGGGCTGGAGTGTAAATTTTAAGGGGCTTCGACGTTAGCTTCAGAACTTAGTACAAGAACAGTACTGGGCAGATTCTACGGTCTGTGCCCTGAGAATGGCAAGGACAAATCAAACTCGGGTATAAAGTATTACATACCATGTAAAATGAGTTTATCTTGTTGGGCAGACTGGATGGACCGTTTAGGTCTTTTATCTGCCGTCATTCACTATGGTACTATATGTTACTATGATGTGAAAAAGGTTATTTTGACTTGCCCCCCCAGGTTCCACCCCCAAATATTTCTGTCTAGAGAAGCCACTGCCAGGAACAAAAGGAGGCAGACCAGATGAAAGTTCTATAAATCATCTGCCACCATATGGTACAGTGGGTTTAAGCAGAAATAAACACATTTAAAACTGAAAGCTCTTGTTAGTTAAACCTATTTCTGTCATTGATTCGCACTGAGAGTACTTGAATTGTAGCCAAATCAACCGGCATCGCACTTGTCCTTGCTCAGAACTGTGGTTTGTAAAGACACCCACGGCAATGTTCTCTGACATAATTGCAAACGTTCAGTCCAGCAGCTGTGTGGAGTCACTCTTAGCCTGACCTCTGCTGTCTACCAGCTTGATTTCAGTTGATTAGCAGCTCAGGGCTTTATTTATTTTTTATAACAGTGGCTGATCAGATAGTGTGGCTGTCACATTCCAAACTTGGGCATCCTCATTCTCAAGGCTCCTGAGAATGTTTAAGGGTCTGGTCGGTATAGTTGAATTTTGCTGTAAAGGTTACATATTAAACTGGACTTCAACCAAAAGAAGCTTCGTGCTACAGCTCCCTATGGGTCTATAATATGGGTGAATCAGGAGTCTCGTCAGAATGAACGTACGACAGGTAGCATGTTGCAATAGCGATGGAGAACCATTTGTATTAGCACATCACTGTAGGAGGTATAGAGAGAGCATTATTTATGCTTAGTTGTGAGTTGGTGTTTGCCGACACTCTCTCCATCGCTATTGCAACGTGCTGTGTGCACATACATTCCGATGAAGCTCCTGTTGTAGGTTTAGTAGTCGAAACATGGCCAGTGTCGAGTCTTGAATATCATTAAAAGATTCTTAACACACAGAATGTCGCCTTGTGATATTTTTTTATCTCCTTCGCTGTGTCTTCTTGAGCTGCGGAAGTTTGTTCTTCTGTGTTTTCGTCTACTATATGGGTACCCTTGAATCTGACCGGTAGGTGTCACCATTGAGCCATGATGGAAGACTTCACCTCCCTAGGGCAGTGGTATTCAGTGGCGTACCAAGGAGGGGCGGTGGGGGCGGTCCGCCCCAGGTGCCCGCCGCTGGGGGGGTGCCGCGCACCGGTCAGCATCGTTCGTTTCCATGCTCCCTCTGCCCCTAGGAACGCCACTGGTGGTATTTACTTATTTATCACATTTGTACCCTACATTTTTCCACCTATTTGCAGGCTCAATGTGGCTTACATCAAACCGTAGAGGCAATCGCCAATCCGGTAAATATACAACTGCAATATAGTGTAGTGATCAGGGAGCATCAAAAGAACAAGGTATACAGGGGAAAAGGAAGGAAGGTTAAGAGCGTCCAAAATGGTCCATTAATTTGCTGTGTTGCAGGACGTAGGGACGTTTGTTGAATCCTTGGGATAGGTCTTTCCGAATAAACTGGTCTTGAGTGATTTCCTGAAATTAAGATGATTGTGAACAGTTTTTACAGCTTTTGGCAGTCCTTGAGGTCCATAAACAGGTCAGGTTCCAGGATATCCCTAATAAATATACAAGAGATAGAGATGTATGTATGCCACCTCTATTGTAAGAATATCCTGAAACCTGGCTTTTTTGCGGCCCTCAAAGACTGGGAGTGAATACCAGAGCCCCAGCTGGTGATAGAAGTGGAAGCCTGACCCAGGAACCAAACTCAGATCCCTCACTTAAGCAATATGCTTCTGTTTGATTCCACATGTGTCATGTTGACCAGATTTGGGCTTTGGCCTTTGGGTAAAGGAGCAGCATTCTGTGGTGTGGCAGCCATCCCCCTCTGTCGCATGTCCTACTATGCATCAAGCTTTAACTTCAGACTATTGTTTATTACAAATGAAAGACAGAGAAAAGCTACACTCACCACTGAGCTGATGCCTGGGGCTTCAGACACTTCTCCACGTCCAGCTCCTTAGAATGCAGGAGTCCTGACTACTGATAGGTCAACTAGCAAACAATTCCTCAGCAATTTCCAAAGGCCTATGTGGCTCAACAAGGCAATAGTCCCATTAACTCCTGGGCAGTCACGGTCTCTAACAAGGCAATGGTCCCATTAACTCCTGTGCGATCACGGTCTGTGGGCTACATGACAGTTGCCTTACTTTGAGCATACTGGGCTACCAGATGTGGCAACTCTTCCTTTAAAGCAAGATTACTAATTCTCTTTTCTAATTTACAAGTGCTTGTACACAAGACACAGGAGCCGGGATAATATGGTTCCCTGCTGCACAAACTTGCTGGATTGCCTGTTTGGAGAACTTAAGTCCAGATTTGATGGAGTCACAGGTTGCTCACCAGCACTGAGTGACCACAGGGTCTGGCAACATCAGCAGCAAGTGGTTGATTGCGTTCTGTCCAACAAACAATTATTTCCAACAAAAGGGAGGCAAATTTGTAGGGCTGTGTACACTGTTCTTCACTAGGGTGCAAAGAGGCCTATCTCGGTTTTGGTTCCATGGTAAGAGGGTTGTGGCAGGTTGGGCATTGCTGGAAGGGTTTGAGTGGCCTAGTGGTTAGGGTGGTGGACTTTGGTCCTGGGGAACTGAGGAACTGAGTTCGATTCCCACTTCAGGCACAGGCAGCTCCTTGTGACTCTGGGCAAGTCACTTAACCCTCCATTGCCCCATGTAAGCCGCATTGAGCCTGCCATGAGTGGGAAAGCGCAGGGTACAAATGTAACAAAAATAAAATAGATACTATTGGAGATTCTACATGGAATGTTGCTACTATTGGAGATTCTACATGGAATGTTGCTATTCCACTAGCACCATTCCATGTAGAAGGCTCCTGCAGGACATCAGACTCACGGAAGCAGAAGCCTGCGCGGCCACATTGGTGATCTGCAAGGGCCGACTTCTACATGGAATGTTGCTAGTGGAATAGCAACATTCCATGTAGAATCTCAAATAGTAGCAACAGTGGAGGAGTGGCCTAGTGGTTAGGGTGGTGGACTTTGGTCCTGGGGAACTGAGGAACTGAGTTTGATTCCCACTTCAGGCACAGGCAGCTCCTTGTGACTCTGGGCAAGTCACTTAACCCACCATTGCCCCATGTAAGCCGCATTGAGCCTGCCATGTATAGGAAAGCACAGGGTACAAATGTAACTAAAATAAAAATAAAAAAAATCCTGACTTGCTTGCATCTGGAGACAGCCGCTTGTTTAATTCTGTTATGTTGTGGCCTACAGATCTCAGTGGTCAGCCTTGCTTTGAGTGTGATGGGCTCAGTGGTGTAGCCACAGGTGGGCCTGGGTGGGCCGGGGCCTTCCCACTTAGGGCTCAGGCCCACCCAACAGTAGCACACGTTTAGCGGTAGCTGCTGGGGATCCCGAGATCTGCTAGCTGAAGACTTCCTCCTGATGGTAACAAAAACGCTGCTATCCACGATACTGGCACCTGCGCATGCTCAGTTTTCAGCGCATGCCTGCTGCAGACTGCCAAGATGGAGAGAAGCATTTTCCCACCAGCTGAGACATTCTTTTGGCGTGGGGTGGGGTGGGGGGTAGAACACTTGGTACCCACCCACTTCTTGCCTAGGCCCACCCAAAATCTGCTGTCTGACTACGCCCCTGGCATGGGCTGCTTAACAATGCCAAGTTTATGGTTTATTGAACACTTACTATACATTGTACAGCAAAGTGGTGTACAACATACTATAAAATCTATTTAAAAAAAAAAGAGAGAGAATGCTATAATTTAAAAGGATAGGAAAGACCCAAACCAAAGGCAAAATAAAACAGAATCAAATAAATATACAGTAAAATAAAATGAACTGCGGTAGGAAAGAATCTGGGCTTCTCGATTCAAGTGTTATCTTTGTCCAGTGACAAACTACCTCTGAGAATTGAGCAGTCTCAGGTCCTTTCATTCTTTCTAATCTAAATGAGATTTAGAAAAAGAGAGAGAGAGCAAAGTCATGCACATTAAATCTTTGTCCTGCGAACAGAGAAACTTGATCTCATTTGAAATTGCAAAAAAAAAGTAAAAATGAAAAAGTTTCTGTCCTATATTTTTCCTTCCTGTTATTAGCTTGCAGTTTATTCTGTCTTTAAAAGCTGGCACATACACCCCTGCAGCATGCACTTAAAGCCACTTGGGAAGTCTGATAAAACAAGCAGCAGGAGTTTCAGGCTACTAAACATTGCTAAAAAGACATCCCAGACTTTCTGGACACTGTAATAACTTACATGAAAAAGACTGCATTCCTACCAGGTGACCTACTTTCACAACCAGTCCAGATGTTAACTTTTTAGCTCACACATTATTTCATGGGCTCAGCTACCAGGACACCATTGTGGATTCAGGATATCAATAGAAATCAAACAAAATAAAACATGGAAAAGAAAATAAGATGATACCTTTTTTTATTGGACATAACTTAATACATTTCTTGATTAGCTTTCGAAGGTTGCCCTTCTTCCTCAGATCGGAAATAAGCAAATGTGCTAGCTGACAGTGTATATAAGTGAAAACATTCAAGCATTACTATGACAGTAAAATAGATACCATTGGAGATTCTACATGGAATGTTGCTACTATTGGAGATTCTACATGGAATGTTGCTATTCCACTAGCAACATTCCATGTAGAAGGCTGCGCAGGCTTCTGTTTCTGTGAGTCTGACGTCCTGCACGTATGTGCAGGACGTCAGACTCACAGAAGCAGAAGCCTGCGCGGCCACATTGGTGATCCGCAAGGGCTGACTTCTACATGGAATGTTGCTAGTGGAATAGCAACATTCCATGTAGAATCTATAGAAATCAAACAAAATAAAACATGGAAAAGAAAATAAGATGATACCTTTTTTATTGGACATAACTTAATACATTTCTTGATTAGCTTTCGAAGGTTGCCCTTCTTCGTCAGATCGGAAATAAGCAAATGTGCTAGCTGACAGTGTATATAAGTGAAAACATTCAAGCATTACTATGACAGTAAAATAGATACCTTTGGAGATTCTACATGGAATGTTGCTACTATTGGAGATTCTACATGGAATGTTGCTATTCCACTAGCAACATTCCATGTAGAAGGCTGCGCAGGCTTCTGTTTCTGTGAGTCTGACGTCCTGCACGTACAACGTGCAGGACGTCAGCAAACAAATTGAAGAGCGGGAAGCGACTAAGAAGAAGAAGACGTCGGCTGGCGGGGAGTGGGATCCCCCGCCAGCAAAAGTAAAGGTAGGCTGCAGCGGCGCCGGGGGGAGGGCTAAAATGTGCCCCCTCCCCCCGGGCTCTAGACCCCTCACCCACGGAAGGCTGGCTACGCCCCTGGACCTGACCACAATTTAAAAAAAAAAAAAAAGAGATAATAGGTATCAGAGTAGAGTCCGACTGAAATTTAGCCTGGCAGTATTTCCCTTTTAGCGAGCAGTAAGCCCGTGTTGGGCTTACCACCGCTTTCTAAAAGGACCCCTCAGTGCTATTTATAGAATAGCACTCAGTGCTGACTTTTCTGGCGCCCAAATTTGGGTGCCATTTACAGAATCTAGTTCAAAAAAGCATGTTTTAGAAGCAGAAGAGGGCGTTAGAAAATTGTGCAGGGATATATATTTGCATATAAAGGAAGCACACCGAAAGATAGCACCTACTTTTATGCATAGGTGTTCCTGGAGGCGTAGTCTGGAGCTGGGGCAGTGAGTGGGGCTTCTTCAGAAGCTTTCTAGCATATGAGTACTTTATACTGACCTGCACGCTGTGGAGAACAATTCCCAGGGACCTATTAATATCTTTAATATCAACAGGACCGTGACTGAGGAGAACAAATACGCAGATGGTGAGGCGAACCCATAAAGATCCGCACCCATGCTAATATTCTACAAATATTTTTTTCTCTATATGCAGGAGCGAATAAAGAGATGCGTGCCTCTTCCCTGAAGAAGATTATCGAAACCTGGCCATGTCGGCAGAGGTTTGAGCTGGGAGAAAAATCGCTGCTGATAGTCGCTCTAAGTTAAGTAATACTAACAAGACATACTTTGGAGCTCATTTTCAAAGCACTTAGACTTACAAAGGCCCATGAGCTACTATGTGACTTTGTAAGTCTGTGCTTTGAAAATACACCTCTTTGTATACTAAAGTTTGTAATAAGATGTAATAAGATTGAACACATTTACTCAAGAAGAAGGAGATTTAAAGTGACATAGAGGAGAAATTTGTAGAATAAGGAAAAAAATTTTGTAAAAAAAATAAAAACCAAAAATGATGATAGAGGAAAGATCACGGGTTGATCAATGAGGATGTGAGCCACACCATTATCAGCTGGGGGCATAGTTCCCGGATGGTGGAAAGCGATGGAAAATCTGAAGATCCCCGTTTAACAGACTAATGTTCTGGTTGATTGTGAATGTTAGCTACGTTGCGATAATAATATACTGACGAATGTATGAGATTAGACAGTGTCTGGGATATTTCTAGAAGGATATATTGAATTTGTCTCCACACTACAAGTATAAGGTCTAATTAAATAGAATATTCTACAAAGGGCACGGGATGTTTTGGTTGCCGTTTACTGAATCCGGCCCTGAGTGGTTTTCAATTTTGGTCATATTTTTCAATCTTGTGAAAACGGGAGTGAATAGCTTTGAAGCTTAAGCATGAAGAGGAGTTAGTCTATGGAAGGTTTCTTTTGCTGATGATTGATAGTGAAGAAAGCCAGAAGCCGTTTATCTCTCTGAGGCTTTTTTCCTTCCTGAAGAGTTACTCATGTTAAATAAATTTATTCATATTCAGTGCTGAGTTTTAGAGCTTTGAATGTTTAATTAAAATGTGACAAGGTGATAGTGGAGTGTACATGGGAATATTTTTTGGATTGAATCCTTTTTCACTCCAGTTCCCTAGTTGTGGGTTTATATAATTAACCCTCCCACAGAAGTTTATATTGCTGTTATCTGCAAAATTTCAGACCTGAGCACTGGAACGCCCCTGGCTTCTCCTCCAGATATGCCACAAGGTTTGGCCTGCATATCCACTTGTAGGGCCAAAACGCATCCAGACTTCTGCCCAGCATTCAGAAAAGCAGAATTGAGGCAATTGTGTAACTGGGTGCCTTGATTTAGGTGCCAGAATGGTGCACACTGTGCATCAATTCTAAAACAGCATCTGGGCATGCCTAAGCCATAACAATAGTAAATAATGGCAGATAAAGACCTGTACAGTCCATCCAGTCTGCCCAACAAGATAAACTCATTTTACATGGTTTGTGATACTTTATATGTACACCCGAGTTTACTTTGTCCTTGCCATTCCCAGGGCACAGACCATAGAAGTCTGCCCAGCACTGTTCTTGTTCTAAAAGTTCTGAAGATTCTGGAACCCTAAACAGTTACAAGATTCCGGAATCCCAGTTAGTAGCAACATTCCATGTAGAACCCCAAAGAGTAACATGGTAACATAGTAAATGACGACAGATAAAGGACCTGAACAGTCCATCCAGTCTGCCCAACAAGACAAACTCATTTACATGGTTTGTGATACTTTATATGTATACCCGAGTTTACTTTGTCCTTGCCATTCCCAGGGCACAGACCATAGAAGTCTGCCCAGCACTGTTCTTGTTCTAAAAGTTCTGAAGATTCTGGAACCCTAAAGAGTTACAAGATTCCGGAATCCCAGTTAGTAGCAACATTCCATGTAGAACCCCAAAGAGTAACATGGTAACATAGTAAATGACGACAGATAAAGGACCTGAACAGTCCATCCAGTCTGCCCAACAAGATAAACTTATTTTTCACGGTATGTGATACTTATATGTATACCCGAGTTTGATTTGTCCTTGCCATTCTCAGGGTACAGACCATAGAAGACTGCCCAGCACTGTTCTTGTTCTAAAAGAAGATTCTGGAACCCTAAAGAGTTACAAGATTCTGGAATCCCAGTTAGTAGAAACATTCCATGTAGAACCCCAAAGAGTAACATGGTAACATAGTAAATGACGACAGATAAAGGACCTGAACAGTCCATCCAGTCTGCCCAACAAGATAAACTTATTTTTCACGGTATGTGATACTTATATGTATACCCGAGTTTGATTTGTCCTTGCCATTCTCAGGGCACAGACCGTAGAAGTCTGCCCAGCACTCTTCTTGTTCTAAAAGTTCTGAAGATTCTGGAACCCTAAAGAGTTACAAGATTCCGGAATCCCAGTTAGTAGCAACATTCCATGTAGAACCCCAAAGAGTAACATGGTAACATAGTAAATGACGACAGATAAAGGACCTGAACAGTCCATCCAGTCTGCCCAACAAGATAAACTTATTTTTCACGGTATGTGATACTTATATGTATACCCGAGTTTGATTTGTCCTTGCCATTCTCAGGGTACAGACCATAGAAGACTGCCCAGCACTGTTCTTGTTCTAAAAGAAGATTCTGGAACCCTAAAGAGTTACAAGATTCTGGAATCCCAGTTAGTAGAAACATTCCATGTAGAACCCCAAAGAGTAACATGGTAACATAGTAAATGACGACAGATAAAGGACCTGAACAGTCCATCCAGTCTGCCCAACAAGATAAACTTATTTTTCACGGTATGTGATACTTATATGTATACCCGAGTTTGATTTGTCCTTGCCATTCTCAGGGCACAGACCGTAGAAGTCTGCCCAGCACTCTTCTTGTACTAAAACTTTTGAAGATTCTGGAACCCTAAAGAGTTACAAGATTCCTGAATCCCAATTAGTAGCAACATTCCACGTAGAATCCCAAAGAGTAACATAGTAACATATAGTTACATAGTAAATGAAGGCAGATAAAGACCTGTACGGTCCATCCAGTCTGCCCAACAAGATAAACTCATTTTACATGGTATGTGATACTTTATATATATACCCAAGTTTGATTTGTCCTTGCCATTCTCAGGGCACAGACTGTAGAAGTCTGCCCAGCACTGTTCTTGTACTAAAAGTTCTGAATTTACACTCCAGCCCATCCATATCTATTCACTCACGATCAGGGCATAGACCATAGAAGTCTACCCAGCACTGGTTTTGCTTCCCGATTACCGGTGTTGCTACCCAATCTCCGCTAAGATTCTGTGGATTAATTCCTTCTAAACAGAATTCCTTTGTGTTTATCCCATGCATGTTTGAAATCCATTGCCGTTTTCATTTCCACCATCTCCCGTGGGAAGGCGTTCCATGTATCCACCACCCTTTCCATGAAAAAAATACTTCCTGACGTTACTCCTGAGTCTGCCCCCCTTCAACCTCAATTCATGTCTTCTAGTTCTACTACCTTCCCATCTCCAGAAAAGGTCTGTTTGCGGATTAATACCTTTCAAATATTTACAGAATACTAGCGTAAAGCCATACTGGTGTCCCAATGACTAGGTGCAACTCCTTACGCCGGTTCATTGCCTAGTGTACGTTATCATGCCTAAGTGCTTCATGCACTACTTGCTAAACAAAATCCATACTATCCAGAATGTTGCTGTTCAATTAATCTTCTCGCTTAAGTACAGGAGTGTGGTAGCCGTGTTAGTCCACTCTTAAGGTTATCAATAGAAATCAAACAAAATAAAACATGGAAAAGAAAATAAGATGATACCTTTTTTATTGGACATAACTTAATACATTTCTTGATTAGCTTTCGAAGGTTGCCCTTATTCCTCAGATCGGAAATAAGCAAATGTGCTGGCTGACAGTGTATATAAGTGAAAACATTCAAGCATTACTATGACAGTCTGACAGGGTGGGAGGAGGGGGGTGGGTAGGAAGTATGCATGGGGACATCAAAGCATATCATTGATATTCTAACAGGATGGGTGTGGATAGGTGAGGGCAGCTGTATGTCTCTGTTGATCACCCTCCCCTCACCTGTCTTTTGTGGAAGATAACCCAGGGTATAGAACCACAATATATGATTTCTCTGGTGCATTATACTTTAACAGGACAATATTATAATACTCGCAAGCAGCTCTTATTTACTTTTCCAAGTCACTTCCAAGAAACTTTTTATCAGGTTTATTTGCATATCAGGCAGCAAAATTCTGGGAATTTTTACCATCCAGTTTGAGATTTTTACCCAGTTATAGCCTGCTTAAAAAGAATATTAAAACATTATTGTTTAATAGATAATATGATCAACAAATAATTATGCATAGTTGGTAGTTTTAAGAATGAGTCAATCTTTTTTCCTTGCCAAGCTGTGACATCCTAGGTGAATTGTGTCCTATTGTCTTGCTGTAACCCGCTATGAACTATTTGATATGGTATTAGCAGGCTATAAGTGGCTTAACTGTAACATGTAACTCAGTATTCTGTTATCTAGATGTACAGAATCTTAGCGGAGATTGGGTGGCAACACCGGTAATTGGAGAGTAAAACCAATGCTGAGCGGACTTATACGGTCTACGCCCTGATTGTAACTGAATAGATATGGATGGGCTGGAGTGTAAATTTTAAGGGGCTTCGACGTTAGCTTCAGAACTTAATATAAGAACAGTGCTGGGTAGACTTCTATGGTCTGTGCCCTGAGCATGGCAAGGACAAATCAAACTCAGGTATACATATAAAGTATCACATACCATGTATAATGAGTTTATCTTGTTGGGCAGACTGGATGGACCGTTCAGGTCTTTATCTGCCATCATTTACTATGTTACTATGTTACTCTTTGGGGTTCTACATGGAATGTTGCTACTAACTGGGGTTCCGGAATCTTGTAACTCTTTAGGATT
The DNA here is from genome assembly GCF_901765095.1 of Microcaecilia unicolor. Classification (NCBI taxonomy): domain Eukaryota; kingdom Metazoa; phylum Chordata; class Amphibia; order Gymnophiona; family Siphonopidae; genus Microcaecilia; species Microcaecilia unicolor. Next base: position 359,476,559 of record NC_044034.1, on the reverse strand, counting down.
CCAGAATCTTCAGAACTTTTAGGGCAAGAACAGTGCTGGGCAGACTTCTACGGTCTGTGCCCTGAGAATGGCAAGGACAAATCAAACTCGGGTATAAAGGATCACATACCATGTAGAATTAGTTTATCTTGTTGGGCAGACTGGATAGACCGTTCAGGTCTTTATCTGACATCATTTACTATGTTACTATCTGCATGTGTCACTTGGCAACACACCCATGACCCACCCATGTTTCAACTCTGTGTACACCCCCCCTTGAAGTTACGCACTACAATGCTAGTGCACTACCTTGTAGAATATCATATACCCCCTAATTCTATAAAAGTTGGCAAAAATTGCATGGAAAAATTTGGGTGCACGCAATTTAATTAAATAACGAGCTAACTATGACCAACTGGCATTTAACAAGCAATTATTGGCACTAATTAGATTTAATTGGAACATACATGCCTAATTTTATGAGCAAGTTTAAAAACGGGGGGGCGCAGAAATGGGAGGGTCATGGGCAGAATGGGGGCACTCCTAACATTTATTTATTGGGATTAAAGGATATATTTATATTTGGGGAATTACATTAACCTGTGCTGTATAATATTTAAGGACAGGTGCTCAGAGCATAAGGACCAGATTTTTACCAATAATGTTTATTTACAATACAGGTAATGTAATAATGTTAGAAGGCAGTTTTTAGGGATTTTACACAAAGGGAAATGTGCCATTTGCGCATGTTGTTATAAAGTGAGGGTGGATATGCGCCTAATTTAGGAGTCCTTTTACCAAGCTGCAGGAAAAAAAGCCCCCAGCACACATGGCCATGTAGTTAGTGAACTCTTACCGCATGGTCATGCGCAGGGAGCCAATACCGCCACCCACTGAGGTGGTGATAAGCGCTCCCATGCTAACCTGGCAGTAACCAGGCAGCACCCGATTACTGCTGGGTTATCATCGCACAAGCCATTTCTGGGGGTTTTCTTTTTCCCCCAGAAATGGTGAGCGCTTGTAGCAGGATTATCGCCGGCAACTGCGTTGGGCCAGCGGTAGTCCCGGAAGAACGAGCGGTAAGTCTGCGTTGGGCTTACCGCTACTCTGTAAACAGGCCCCTTAGAAGCATACATTTGCACCGTGTTTCTGTTGGTGAAAATGGCCGCACCTAAAGTTAGGAGTGATTCCCGGGTGTAAACACTATTCTATAAACCACACCTAATTTTAAGCATGGTTTATAGCATAGCACTTTTATTGTTTTTTTTAAAATCTGATATACCTCTTTCGTGCACGAGTCGAGGAGGTTTACATAAAATTCTAAAATTTTACATAAAAACATAATAAAAAGCTTTTGAAATAGAACGCCATTTTCGATAGGATAGAACAACACACACATCGGGTACTCTCTACCAAACCACCCCCGCCTCTCCTTCCCCTTGTCCCTCCCCTTGTCCGTTTCCCTATTTCCTCAACCCCTCCGTCCTTTTCCTCCTTTCCTGAGGTCACTGATGAAGAAACATCACATCTTCTCTCCTCCTCAAAACGAACTACCTGCTCCTCTGATCCCATTCCTACCCACCTTCTTAACACAATCTCTCCTCCTCTCACCCCTTTTATCTGTCATACCCTCAATCTCTCTCTTTCCACTGCAACCTTTCCTGATGCCTTCAAACATGCTGTGGTCACACCGCTCCTGAAGTAGCCATTGCTTGACCCTACCTGTCCTTCCAACTATCGACCCATCTCCCTCCTCCCCTTCCTTTCCAAGTTACTTGAACGCCGTTCACCGCCGCTGTCTTGACTTTCTCTCATCTCATGCTGTTCTTGACCCACTCCAATCTGGCTTTCGTCCTCTTCATTCAACTGAAACTGCACTTGCAAAAGTTTCCAACAACCTGTTCCTAGCCAAATCCAAAGGTCTCTATTCTATTCTCATCCTTCTTGGTCTATCTGCCACTTTTGACACTGTTGATCACAGCTTACTTCTTGATACGCTGTCTTCATTTGGATTCCAGGGCTCTGTTCTTTCCTGGTTCTCCTCCTACCTCTCGCTTTGCACCTTTAGTGTACACTCTGGTGGATCGTCTTCTACTTCTATCCCTCTACCAATCGGTGTACCTCAGGGTTCTGTTCTCGGTCCTCTCCTGTTCTCCATCTACACTTCTTCCCTTGGCTCTCTGATATCATCTCATGGCTTTCAATACCATCTCTATGCTGATGACTCCCAAATTTACCTCTCTACCCCTGAAATCTCAACCAACATCCAGTCCAAGGTTCCAGCCTGCCTATCTGACATTGCTGTCTGGATGTCCCAACGCCATCTAAAAATTAACACGGCCAAAACTGAGCTTCTCATTTTTCCCCCTAAGCCTACCTCTCCTCTCCCCCCTTTCTCTATTTCTGTGAATGGCACTCTCATTCTCCCTATCTCATCAGCTCTTAACCTTGGGGTCATCTTTGACTCCTCTTTCTCCTCTGCTCTTATTCAACAGATTGCCAAAACCTGTCGTTTCTTTCTCTATAACATTAGCAAAATCCGTCCCCTTCCTCTCTGAGCACTCTACCAGAACCCTTATCCACACTCTTTATCACCTCTTGTCTTGATTATTGTAACCTGCTTCTCACCGGCCTCCCTCTTAGCCATCTCTCTCCTCTTCAATCAGTCCAAAACTCTGCTGCGCGACTCATTTTCCGCCAAAGTTGCTATGCTCACGTTAGCCCCCTCCTTAAGTCACTTCACTGGCTCCCTATCCATTTCCGTATTCAGTTCAAGCTTCTCTTATTGACCTGTATTGTGTATTCACTCTGTTGCTCCCCAGTACCTCTCCACTCTTGTCTCTCCCTACGCCCCCCCTCAAGTACTCCGTTCTGTAGATAAATCTCTCTTATCCGTCCCCTTCTCCTCTACTGCTAATTCTAGACTCCGTTCCTTTTGTCTTGCTGCACCCCACGCCTGGAATAGGCTTCCCGAGCCTGTGCGTCTGGCCCCGTCTTTGGCCATTTTCAAGTCCATACTTAAAGCCCACCTCTTTACCACTGCTTTTGACTAACCACTTCTCACTTGCCCTGTCCTTTAACCTCACCTATTATTCCCTTCTCCTTATTTGTTCTGTCTGTTTACCTGTCTTATCTAGATTGTAAGCTCTTTGTAGCCTTGTAGCGCTATAGAAATAATAAATAGTAGTAGTAGTATCATTCAAAGGTCATTCACTCAAAGACAAGCCACACATCAGGTAGCGTCAAAAGGTTATTCACTGTTTGCCACTGTTTGCTCCCTGCAATATGTGCTCCAGCTGCAGGAGCATCGGTAGTCAAATACTTTGTGAAATAGATACGTTTTCAGGGCCATCCTGAAAGATATATATAATTTTGAGCTGGATCTTGTCGACTCCCCATTTGCCTTTGGACGGATGAGGCAATACAAATCTGTTCTGCGCCATATATAGAATTCTCCCCACAGCGCACTTACGTGTGTAAGGAACAATTAAAGCAACACAACTTCACACACCCAGTTAAAGAACTGCCCTGCAAGTATGCGATCAGCACCAGTGGCGTACCGAGGGCGGGGCAGTGAAGGGCGGTCCGCCCCAGGTGCACGCTTAGGGGTACCATATGGCTCCAGAAAAAGGAAGGACAGATTGAGCCAGTCTGGGTTTTATTTCCATTGCTCTCACACTGCAGAAGGGGTGCTGGGAGCAGCCGTGTGGCTGTCGGCTCCGCTGGTCCCCTGCTCCCTCCGCTGTTACTTCCTGTTCCAGGGCAGAGGGAGCAGGGAACCAGCGGAGCCGACAGCCGTGCGGCTGCTCCCAGCACCCCAGCAGATAAGAAGAATGCACACAGGGGGGGGGGGGGGGCTTGGAGGGGATGTGATGGAGGGGGGGGGATGCACCGGGGGGGGGGGACGCTTTATCCCGGGGGGGGGGAATGATGCTGCATCTGGGGGGGGGGGGGGGGGCGCAGCAGCGATCCACCCCGGGTGACAGCCAACCAAGGAATGCCACTGATGAGCATCGGAAACTGACAGGATCAGTAGTGTGAATATCAGTCTCTATGTTTCTAAATCACAGCAAGTTCAATGGACACGGAGGCCCCATTAGTCACACAGAATCACTTACTCACAGGCTCAAGGGCTTCAGGTCGGCTCGGGCTCATTGCTCTCCTTTTCGGAAGCACTGTCTTCACTAAGATCACTGTAACTGGGGGGGGGGAGGGGGGAAGGAATGAAGAATATGTAAGTGAAGCTTTTACAATGGAGCAGTCCCTAATGAGCCCTGAGTCAGTAAATTTTCACTGTGAGGCAGCTCAAAGCATCTCTAAGCCAACGCCTCCCAAACTTTTATCCAGTATGACCTTACTTTAACACTTAGAAATTCACATGACTCCAGATAGATGACAAGAAAGCTGCCTCCGCTCTCTAACCCCTCTTTCATCCACATCCTCCTCTTTCCCAGCAGCACCAGCAGAAGCAGTAAGTACAAGATCCAGGATGTCAGTGAGCACTTACAGCTGCTACTGCCTTGCTAAGAGGAGGAGGAGGGGGAGGAAAGCCAAACTGGGCCAGATTCTATACATGGCGCTTAAAAAATCCATGCAGAAAACATTTCCGCTTAAGTGTATTCTATAAGGTTTAGAGCGCGGTATATAGAATACACTTAGTTGATATCCCAGCGCCTGAAACTATGCACTTCCGTTGACACCAACAAAAACGTGGCGTAAATCCCTGTGCGTAGATTTATGCAGGCCATACTTTATAGCAATGCGCGTAAATTTTGGAACACCCATTTCTTGACCTTTTGAACCGCGCGCTTTAGAATTTAGGCGCAGCCCATTACAGAAATATGCTTAGCAAGTTGTGCACATAAATTCTAATTATTGCCAATTAGTGCTCATTATTGCTTGCTAGGTGCTGTTAACAACGCTGATTAGATTGTTAAGCCAATCAAGTTATGCGCGTTGTTACGGAATACGCTTAGATTTCAGCGTGGAACGCTAGGTGCGCTATATTAAATCTGGCCCATTTCATCTAAATTCAATAGAAATCAAACAAAATAAAACATGGAAAAGAAAATAAGATGATGCCTTTTTTATTGGACATTAAACTTAATACATTTCTTGATTAGCTTTCGAAGGTTGCCCTTCTTCCTCAGATCGGAAATAAGCAAATGTGGTAGCAGATAGTATATATGAGAGAAACATCAAAGCATTACTTTGACAGTCTGACAGAGTGGGAGGGTGGGGTATGCATGGGGACATCAAAGCATTTCATTGATATTCTAACAGGATGGGTGTTGGTAGGTGAGAGGAGGGTGATAAACAGAGAAATAAACAGAGAAATACAGCTTTATGGTTTATAATGGGCAACCTTCGAAAGCTAATCAAGAAATGTATTACGTTATGTCCAATAAAAAAAGGTATCATCTTATTTTCTTTTCCATGTTTTATTTTGTTTGATTTCTATTGATAACCTTAAGAGTGGACTAACACGGCTACCACACCTCTCTATCTAAATTCAATATAGCCCCAAATACCCCTAATCTTAACTTCACCATGAGTCACTAAAAGGTAGTCAAGTCATTTAGCATCCAGAAGAAATTTCAATTGATCTGGTTCATAGAAAATATATCTTAGTGAAGAAATAAGCACCACACATTTACAAGCTGAAAAGTTCCACCTAGAGACAGGACTTTCTGCCTAGGAGGAGTAGCCTAATGGTTAGTGCAATGGACTTTGATCCTGGGGAACTGGGTTCAATGCCCACTGCAGCTCCTTGTGACTCTGGGCAAGTCACTTAACCCTCCATTGCCCCAGTTACAAAATAAGTACCTGTATATATGTAAACTGCTTTGAATATAGTTGTTAAATACCACAGAACGGCAGTATATCAAGTCTCATTTCCCTTTCCCCTATTCAGACATTTTTTCCTCTGTTCTTGTGCAGTTTTTGCTAAACCTTAAAAAATCAAATGGGTCGCTATTCAAAGCGATTTAGCAGGCCAGAAACAGCTTCTGGACAGTTAAATCAGTTATTTGGGGCCAGGGGCATAGCCAGACTTCGGCAGGAGGGGGGTCCAGAGCCCGAGGCGAGGGGGCACATTTTAGCTGACCCCCCCCCCAGCCATTATCGACCCCCCCGCCGCCGCCAACTTTGACGACCCCTGCCGACGACCCTCTCGACCACCCCCCCTGCACGTTATACGTGCAGAACGTCAGATTCACAGAAACAGAACGAAACCTGGCTGATCTGCAAGGCTTCGTTCTGTTTCTGTGAGTCTGACGTTCTGCACATACAAACATGCAGGACGTCAGAAACAGAACGAAGCCTTCGCGGGAAGAAGAGGCCCTCCTCGGCTGGCGGGGATTAGGGTCCCCCGCCAGCAAAGGTAGCCCAAGGCAACAGCGGGGGAAGGTTGGCGGCGGGTTGGGGGGGGGGTCGAGAGGGTCGTCGGCAGGGGGGTCCAGGGCCAAATCTATGGGGGCCCAGCCCCCCCCCCCCGGCTCCACTTAGCTACGCCACTGTTTGGGGCTAACCAGCCATTTTCCGAGGCACTTAAATGGTTAGCGCTGCTGAAAATGTCTGGTTAGTGCCTATCTCAAAATTGGCTATTTTGGGGGGGTGTTCCGAGGGCATAGTCAGCACTTGGCTTGTTAAATAGCAGCTATTTTGGAAATCGTTGTGGGAGTGCAGGCTTGGATGCTCTTTTGAATGTATTTTTGTGGAGTATGTATACGTTTGTGGATTTTGCTTTTTTTTCTCATACGGGGACACAGAAATGGGTTTGCTTCTCCTCTCTCCAGGCCTCCACTGTGATCTGTGCCCAGCTGCTACATTCAGTGTGGGACCTGTGAGTCAGTGAATTTTTTTAGGCCCTGCTCACTTCTCTTGCATGGGCTTTCTGATAAGACTGGAAACTAGGGATGAGCAGCCAGAAAACTTTTGTTTTATATCATTACCTGTGTCGTTTATGGGAATTTTCATTCATTTTTCGAGCTATTTTGTACAGGAACAAAGTTGTTCACCGATAAGAGTATGCACTCTTTCCCGCTAGTGTAACATACGCACTAATTTGCAAAATACACACACTATTGAGAAAGAGTGAGCAGCCTTTTCAGAATTGGGTGCCCCTTTTCCAAACTGTGCCCACTATTTGCAAAAAAATATGGTTATCAACAAACAAAAAAAAAAACTGGGGGGTGGACAACGATTAAGAATTTTAATCACAATCAATCGTGCAATTAAAAACTTTAATTGCGAGTTTTATAGTGCTTAATCATGGTATGCATTTTGGGTGCATGCTTTTTCATTTTTTTTTTTTAACGTTGACCCAAACACCCTTTTGAACAGATGCTCAGTGTAGCAGATTATCTTTCACAACATGCCATTCAATTAGGGGTGGGCAACGATAAAACATTTAATCAAAATTAATCGTGGTATTAAAACTTTTAATCGTATGACTAGTCATACCTCTGGGCTGGATGGCTTGGTACTAGTAAGTTCTCACTGCATGGAACTTTTCTTTAAACCCTGCTGGATACACACATTTCCTTCCCACACACTCTGTAGTAGGAACGTCCAGTGGTCCAAGCATGGGCAGGACCAGCAGTAACACTGTCACAGTAGCAGGAAGGTCTTGTGTTCCAAGCCCGGGGGGATTGATGCTGAAGAGGCTCGCAGTTGAGGGTTGCCATGGGTGCTGGAGTACCAGGTGAACGGGCAGCATTGGGCTATGTTGACGCAGCGTCTGAGGAGTCCAGGCTCACTGAGCACCTGCCTCGGGGGCAAGTGGAAGGCTGCGTTCGGCCTGCTTGGGGTTTCTATTGTGCATGTGCAGGTTTTCTGTGCATGCACTGAGAAGGTCAGGAGTCGAGCCTGAATGGAGATGGGCCGCACCCGTGGCAACCCTCAACTGCGAGACACTTCAGCCCCGATCCTGCCTGGGCTTGGGCCATCGGACCTTCCTGCTACTTTCAGCCGCAGCAATGTCATGCCGGTCCTGCCTCGGACCCGATCCTGTTGACCAGATATTTTTATTTAAAAACATATTCTAACCTATAGGGTTACATTAGTAAACATTGCTTTCTGTATTATCTGACTTTTCACTTATCCGACAATGGGCCAGTCCCGTTTATGTCAGATAATCGAAACAGTACTGTATTTTGGTTTGGTTCGGGAAAGCAACAGCAGAGGGTGGCAGGTTGATGCGGGAGGTACAGAGGAGATCCCAGTGTATCTGCTGCGCGGGGAGGGGGGGGGTCCAGAATTGCTGCACAGCTATTTACCAAAGGGTGTGCAACTATGTAGCTGCGCAGCTTAGAGGGAACTGTGGTGCAATCCTGAGATGCACGCGACATAATTGGTTAACAAGCCAATTAATGGCAATAATTGGGCGCTAACAATTATTGACATTAATTGGCATCAACTAATAATAAAACGTTATCGCTAACCTGCTATATCTGAAATAATCTAAGTGGGGAACAAAATTACATACAAAGTAACATAAACCAATACAATACGCGAGGAATATAACAATAATACAAAATCGTACATAACTACAACATTAATACAGAATCATACAGTGCTATAAAACAATTAGGATTTGTGCTCACATCTGGCTGCACACGATTCTTGGCACTTCTCATTCAAACAATGGGTATTAGTTTTTATTCATATGCGGACGATTTCCTTCTTATTCATTATGTTAAACCGTATAATATGGACCTTACACCGCTTCAAAATCTGTCTGGATAAAGTGGCAGATTGGCTCACAACACATCAATTAGTATTAAATCCAGATAAGACTATAACATCTTGGATAGTAGGACAGGGCACATGTCCAGCAGTGGTACCTATGCTATTTGGCCAGAACATCCCTACAGTTAAATCCTTTAGATACCTTGGGGTTATAATCGATTCTGCTCTGACTTTTGAGGAACAAATATCCGACGTAGTGAAAAAATCTTTTTTCCGTCTTAGGAGACTTCGGTCAGTTAAGAATTCAATTAGTAAGGATTCCCTTAAAACATTGACATCTGCTTATATTACCTCACGCTTAGATTATTGTAATATCATATATGCAGGGATCACTCAAGCTAGCTTGAAACGACTACAAAGAATACAGAATACAGCAGCACGTATGATCTGTAGGGCCCGGAGGGATGACAGAGTAACACCTTTACTACATCAACTGCATTGGCTTCCGGTTGAAGCAAGAGTTAAGTTTAAAGCCTTAGTTTTGACCCATAAGGCTTTTTATACACTAAAGCCTGACTATCTGTCAAATCTAACTGTTCCTTACACTGCCACACGAACCCTTAGATCCCTGACAGACAACAGGTTAGTGATTCCTCCTCTTGTTAGGGCTAGATGGGAATCTACACGGAATTCGGCTTTTTTCTATTTGTCCCCCTCTCTTTGGAATGGCCTTCCAAAAGAGATCAGACTTGAGAAATCTTACTTTCATTTTCGGAAACTTTTGAAAACCTTCTACTTTATCAATTATGTAGAACAGAATTTAGAATAATGGAAGAAAGGTTATAAATGGGCATCTGTAATATATATTAAATTAAAACTGTACTGTTTGTCTGTGTAGATTATATTATGTATTTAATCTTGTATTTGCGGTGCTCTCCTGTATACTAAATCATGAGTTATACTGTTTTTCATCTTATGTAGCTAGTTTGTGGTTTTGCTGTGCTTTCCTGTAATGACTGGAGTTCTAATGTTTGTCCAACCTGTACATATTGTAGTGTTTCTTTTATTTTATAAATTGTAAACCGTTCTGTTTTGCAGTAGCAATAAGATACGGTATATAAATTGACGTAAATAAATAAAAATAAATAAATAAATATAACCGCACGCACTCACATCTCATAGCACACAAACCAAAAGGGGGCTTGGCCATGGGGGGGGGGGGGGGGAGACATGGGCTGGTCAAAGACAATTTTGTGCGCAGTGTTATAGAATACCAGGAATTATACCTGGTTTCAGCAGGCATAAGGTCCTGGTACCCAAATTGGGAGGGGGAATCAGTGCTACGCACTAGTCTATAAGGGCCCTTTATAGAATAGTGTAGAAACATCTATTTTTTTTACACCACCATTTACTGAATCCGGCCATAGGTGACTTGTACAAGTTATAAAACAGAACCGAACACTTACACACATATGTGCTAATATTCTACAACTTACATGCGCGATTGGTGCCAATTTATAGATGTGAAGCGTCTGTTCACGCTTTCCAAAAATATTAGAACTAGGGGGCATGCGATGAAGCTACAATGTAGTAAATTAAAAACGAATCGGAGAAAAGTTTTTTTCACTCAACGTGTAATTAAACTCTGGAATTCGTTGCCAGAGAATGTGGTAAAGGCGGTTAGCTTAGCGGAGTTTTAAAAAGGTTTGGACGGCTTCTTAAAGGAAAAGTCCATAGACCGTTATTAAATGGACTTGGGGAAAATCCACTATTTCTGGGATAAGCAGTATAAAATGTTTTGTACTTTTTTGGGATCTTGCCAGGTATTTGTGACCTGGATTGGCCACTGTTGGAAACAGGATGCTGGGCTTGATGGACCTTTGGTCTGTCCCAGTATGGCAACACTTATGTACTTAGGATTCTGAATGGAATCTTGCTACTCTGTAGGGTTCTAAATGAAATGTTGCTATACACTTTCAAATTCTGCATGGAATCTTGTTATTCTTTAGAATTCTAGAACCTTGCTACTCTTTGGGGTTCTACATGGAATGTTACTATTGTTTGGGTTTCTGCCAGGTACTTGTGACCTGGATTGGCCACTGTTGGAAACAGGATGCTGGGCTTGATGGACCTTTGGTCTTTCCCAGTACGGCAACACTTATGTACTTATGAAGGGGATGGTGCCAAAGGTCTCCTTTTACTAAGCGGCAGTAAGCCCAAAGCATGCTTACTGCTCACTATACAGGAAGTACCGCTGGGCTACCACAGCAGCCCAGCGGTACTTCCCACCCCTAGTGCGCTATCATTTCCAGAGTTACAAAAATTAACCGGTTACCGCCGGTTTAATGCGGGAGCCCTTACCGCCATCTCCATGGGTGGCAGTAAGGGCTTCCCCCCTCCTCCCCCCCCGAAATGGCCACACGGCAAGTGCTTTACTGCAGGAAGGCAAGATTTTCCCTTTTACCAACTGCGGCAAAAGGTGGCCTTGGCACATATGTAAAACACGTGCCAACGCCAGCGCCCTTTTGACACAGTTTGGTAAAAGGGGCCCTGAATGTCCCAATAGAACACATGCACACATTTACCCCTTTTCAGAACCAATGTAACTGTGTGTTGGCATTTGCAGACTCCAGAGACTGCAGAGGACATCGGTTATAAGATCTTTATCAGAAGGTATAAACAGCAGCAACTGCATTTTACCCACATAATAGGAGCCTCAGTAAATATTTAATTGCAAAACAAACTACAGCAGAAAGAGTAATGAGTATTTAAAAATGCAGACACAAAACTTGCCTTTTAATTAATGGGGCTTGCTAGGGCTGTCTGATACTATCAAGGAGCTGGCAGTGTGTTAAGTGTTTTGGCTTTAAGAGATACAATTTTAATTCTGCACTCCAGATCCGCACCGCTGCGCCGCACAGAGGGACGAAGGCTCAGAAAAGACAGCAACTGCCGCTGGAAGCAAAACTGAAGCAAGTCACACCTCAGCGCATCGGGCCAGTGGGGAGAACAAAAGATTGGTAACTGTCAGTCAAGTGATGCCGCTGCGCTAGAAAGCGAAATCGATTGTACCCTTGTGGCCCCTCAGACAGGTCTGCTTTTTAGGGTATCCAGAATGCACGTAATACTCATGCTCTTTGCTTAGCTTTCGTAAAACAAAATTCTCGGTCTCTGGACTCACATTCTGGAATTGTCTCCCCCTTAACTTACACCAACTCCATTCCCAGGCGGAGTTTAAGAAGGCTTTAAAAGCTTATCTTTTCGAAAAGACATATGGGCCTATTATATAACTGAGACCCATTCTAGATCCTTGATTCCTGGTGTTGTTTGCATGAGTCTCTTGTGCACGGCCTGCTGAAAGCCCTAACTCCCTGGCCAATTCCCTCTTCCCCTTGTGCATTTTTTCTCCTCATCTCTGTTATGTCTAGCCTGTCAATATCTGTAGTTCCTTTTTCTATGTTTCCTTTACATTTCAAACCGCTATAATATTATATTTCCTTTAGCAGTATCTATATAATAATTGGTCACTCTGCTTCCCTGGATGGCTGGCTGGGTTCGTAACAGCATGCAAATGAGCTGATTTCAGCTCACCTCGAGTGTTCCCTTCCCTCTCTGTGTCCCGCCCTCGCAGAAAGACGAAATGATGTCAGAGGAGGGCGAAGGCAAGGGAAGGATGGAGGCGACGCGAGCCGAGCCTGCCGCCGCTGCAACCTGAGGTAACATGAACGGCTTAAAGGCAGGGCGGCAGGAAGGAGAAGAGGGCAGGGGAGAGGAGGGGAGAATCGCTGGACATGGATGGGAGGGAATGGGAAAAATGAATTGATGGACATGGATGGGATGGAAGGGCAGAGGAGAGGAGGGGAGTGGAGAATCGCTGGACATGGGTGGGATGGGAGAGGAGAATAGCAGAATAGAGATGGGAGGGCAGGGCAGGGCAGAGGAGAATCGCTTGACATGGATTGGATGGGATGGGAGGGGAGAATTGCGGGACACGGATGGGAGGGGAGGGCAGGGCAGAGGAGAATTGCTGGATATGGATTGGAGGGGAGGGCAGGGCAGAGGAGAATCGCTGGATATGGATTGGAGGGGAGGGGAGGGCAGAGGAGAATCGCTGGACATGGATGGGATGGGAGGGGAGAGGAGGGGAGAATCGCTGGACATGGGTAGGATGGGAGAGGAGAATAGCAGAATAGAGATGGAGGGCAGGGCAGAGGAGAATCGCTGGACATGGATGGGAGGGGAGGGCAGGGCTGAGAAGAATCGCTTGACATGGATGGGAGGGGAGACAGGACAGAGGAGAATCGCTTGACATAGATTGGATGGGATGGGAGGGGAGAATTGCGGGACACGGATGGGAGGGGAGGGCAGGGCAGAGGAGAATCGATGGATATGGATTGGAGGGGAGGGCAGGGCAGAGGAGAATCGCTGGACATGGATGGGAGGGGAGGGGAGGGGAGAGGAGGGGAGGGGAGATAGCTGACAGGGAGCATCGCTGGACATGGGTGGGATGGGAGAGGAGAATAGCAGAATACAGATGGGAGGGCAGGGCAGAGGAGAATCGCTGGACATGGATGGGAGGGCAGGGCAGGGCTGAGAAGAATCGCTTGACATGGATGGGAGGGGGAGGCAGGGCAGAGGAGAATCGCTTGACATGGATTGGATGGGATGGGAGAATTGCAGGACACGGATGGGAGGGGAGGGCAGGGCAGAGGAGAATCACTGGACATGGAAGGGAAGGCAGGGGAGAGAGGAGAAATAGCTTACACAAGAGCCTTCCTAGGGCCCATTTCATTTTTCACAAAACTGTTGCTTGTATCAAATAAAAGCAAACTGAACCAGACCATAAGTTACATCAGCTAGAATAGGAATAGAACCTTACATCAAAAAATTATGGGGGTAATTCTCAGGCTGTGGTGGTCAGCATTTGCAAAATGACAGCTGCAGCGGGGGTTTTTTTTACCTGTATATTCAGCTCCAGGGATTACACAGACACTGAAACTGAATATTTGAGTATAAAGCAGCTGCTGGCACTTATCAGGTACCAGAGATATGCTAACCAGTACCCAGATAAAGTAAAGACGGCCTTTCTGCTGTTCTAACTTTATCCAGAAACGTACCCTGTTAGTGGACTGAATATCTTCACCAACTGGGTAACTAGGGTTTCCTTATATGGCAGACTGGTCCCAACTGATGCATCCCATGGTGCACTGCATGTGGCTGGGCATCGCCATTTTTGAAGATGGGGGCATTGGAGGTAGGAGCAAGTGGATATCACACCTGCCTCATTTAAGTATGAGATCTGGGGGACAAGGACCTGGGCAAGGGGTCGCAGGGTAAGGCAGGAGTTCCACTAGACACCAGAGAGATTTTTTAAAAGTGAAGTTGGGTCAGGTTGGGGGAGGGATAATAATAAAAGTTTATTTCCAACCCAATGTATCTGAAATATTCTAAGCGGGGAACAAAGATACACACAAAATAAAATATAACAATGCAAAATGAACAACAAAAAATAAAATAAATCACTCAACATTAATACAGAGTAATTCGTTACCACAAAGCAAAGCAGCATCATTAATCTAATGACCCATATGCTTGACCAAACATATGGATTTTTAGTTCTTTCTTGAACTGAGCATTAGTCTGCACAGAGCAAAGCTCAATAGGCAGAGCGTTCCACAACTTACAGCCCTTAACATAAAAAAACAGAAGGATAGGAGAGGCTGGGTGCTACTAGACACCAGGGAGGTTTTTGGAAATAGGGAGGAAGAGGGGAAGCCACTAGAATACCAGGGCAACTTTATATAAGATATTGGGGGAAGGCGTGGAGTGGGGGGGGGCACAAGGCTATGAGGAGCCACTGCAGAAAGCAATCCGGGGCAGGGTCGTCGATTTGGAGAGAGAGAGAGAGAGTAGGTGGCGATAGACACTCACTCCTGTCAACCAAGCCTTCTATGCCGCCCCAGACCTGGCAAAATGTTTCCCATGTACAACAAAAACTTTTTTTTTTAATTGCATGACTGTGGAATTAATAATGACAGCATTACTAGCCATTTTAGTGCGGTGTGCAGTAACGGTTTTCACATGAGTGAATACCCGCACTGAAACGCTTTCTGCTATGCACATGGAAAACAGCTCTTATAAAACTGTGCATCCAAGTGTGTGTACCAACAAAATTAGATGCAAACACAGCGAAGATGACAAAGAAGCAACACACAAGTCAGTGATGGTGTTGATAAAACTTTAATTCAAAACAAGACACGACTCGACACAGGCCTGTGTTTCGGCCATCTGGCCTGCATCAGGAGTCCAATGCAACTGGTTAATACTGTGCACATGTTACTATGAGCCAAATATGTTGATGAGAAATCAACGATGGCATGACTGCTACGTGCATTCTCACCTTCAAAGTCGCTCGACGAGCTCTGATCAATGCTCCAATCCCAAAGGGCTCAGGAGATTGGAGCGTTTGATTGGAGCTCGCCGAGCGACTTTGAAAGCGAGACTGCATGTAGCACCATCACTCACTGTGTGTTGCTTCATTGTCGTCTTCGCTGTGTTTGTTTGCATCTACTCTGTTTGCAAAGATTGTTTCTTCTGTTTTGCTGTCCATCAATAAAGTTGAACATACTTATTTCACAACCTATGCCTAGGTGCTCCCAGGGGAGTAGTTTGAGAGAAGTGGCAATATCAGGCTTATTTTCGAAAGAGAAGGGCGCCCATCTTTTGACACAAATCGGGAGATGGGCGTCCTTCTCCCAGGGTCGCCCAAATCGGCATAATTGAAAGCCGATTTTGGGCATCCCCAACTGCTTTCTGTCGCGGGGACGACCACAGTTCCCAGGGGCGTGTCGGAGGTGTAGCGAAGACGGGACTTGGGCGTACCTAACATATAGGCGTCCTCGAACTATAATCGAAAAAAGAAGGGCGTCCATGATGAGCACTTCGACGACTTTACTTGGTCCCTTTTTTCTTACGACCAAGCCTCAAAAAGGTGCCCGAACTGACCAGATGACCACCGGAGGGAATCGGGGATGACCTCCCCTTACTCCCCCAATGGTCAATAACCCCCTCCCACCCTAAAAAACCAACTTTAAAAATATTTTGTGCCAGCCTCTATGTTAGCCTCAAATGTCATACCCAGGCCCCTCGCAGAAGTATGCAGGTCCCTGGAGCAGTTTTAGTGGGTGCAGTGCACTCCAGGCACGCGGACCCAGGCCCATACCCCCCCCCCCTACCTGTTACACTTGTGGTGGTAAATGTGAACCCTCCAAAACCCACCACAAACGCACTGTACCCACATCTAGGTGTCCCCCTTCACCCCTAAGGGCTATGGTACTGTCGTACAGTTGTGGGTGGTGGATTTAGGGGGGGTTGGGGGGCTCAGCACACAAGGTAAGGGAGCTATGCACTTGGGAGCAATTTATGATGTCCACTGTAGTGCCCCCTAGGGTGCCCGATTGATTCCTGGCATGTCAGGGGGGCCAGTGCACTACAAATGTTGGCTCCTCCCATGACCAAATAGCTTGGATTTGGTCATTTCTGAGATGGGCGTCCTCGGTTTCCATTATCGCCGAAAATCAGAAAACGACCAAGTCTAAGGACGACCATCTCTAAGGTCGACCTAAATTTCAGGATTTGGGTGTCCCTGACCGTATTATCGAAACGAAAGATGGATGCCCATCTTGTTTCGATAATACGGGTTTCCCCACCCCTTCACGGGGCTGTCCTGTGAGGATGTCCCCAGGAAAACTTGGGCGTCCCTTTCGATTATGCCCCTCTTTATGTACTTATTTTATAAAATACATGTAACATAGAAAATGACGGCAGATAAAGACCTTACGGTCCATCCAGTCTGCCCAACAAGATAAACTAATTCTACATGGTATGTGATCCCTTATACCCGAGTTTGATTTGTCCTTGCCTTTCTCAGGGCACAGACCATAGAAGTCTGCCCAGTACTGTCCTTGTACTAAGTTCTGAAGCTAACATCACATACGTAGAGAGTTGGAGGGGGGAGGTAGGGAACAGGGCATCTGCTCCAGGTGTGAAGTTCCAAGGGGTATCTTCAGTCCACTTTTCTTCTAGGAGCAGTGTCTGTTCCAAACCCTCCACCCCAACCCCAAACAGTAATTAACCGGATGTCCTCTACTGCTGCTTGTGGGACCAGTGTCATAATAAGAGCTGATAAAGACTGGCCACGTAGGCAGCAGGAGAAAAAGTCTATAAAAACATTTCCCTGCTGCCTACTGTTAATATATGGCCTGGCTTTAAGGCTACCACTGGAATAGTGATGGCCAGAGCTATGCAGCCTATGCAGCCTATGACAACTTGGAAAGTACTGATTAGGCCAAACAATAAGCAAGTGATTTAATATTTGAGAATCTGCAAAAAGCAGGTCTGAACAATGAGTCCTGCCACAAATTGGTACAACTTTTAATTCAAATATAGCACCTGTAATGAAAGATCAGATGAATAAAATGGAGCTTATTAGTTTTGGTATACAATGATACAGAGGTAATACAGAGTTCATGAGAAAGGTATGAAAAGTATTGCAGCCGGAAGATGTGAAACTGTTATCTCAACGCTTCCCAAAACATGTTGATAATTAGCAGTAGCTGAGAACGGAAGGAGGTGGGCACATCAGATAGCAGATCGCATGGGAAAGTATGATCTCAGAAAGTGAGAAAGATTAGGAGCAAGGTTTCTCATCATTCACTTCTATGGAGAGGTTTGTGTATAAAAGAGGGGAGATTTTGCCTTAGTTTGGAACTCCTCCCCAACGCTTCTCTCAGACGGCGAAGCCCTGTGCGGCTGAAACCAGAATCTGATGTCTGTATTTGTATCAACTTGAAGACTTGTGTTTGGGTAAGAAATAAAATGTACCTATCTATCTAAACTTATCTCTGTCTCTATTTTTATTGATTCTATCTTCTCTTTACCTAACATTTAGCCTACAAGGTAGATCACATACAAGTGACACTCAGTTTTGGACAGAAAGCAGTAGTTATGGGAATTAGTTTTCAATTACGGCTCCTAATGCCACCCCAGAACAGACCCCCTTATGATTGGGTGACAATGGAGGTTAGAGAAACTATACAGAACCTGATGTATGAAATAAGTACCTTTAGTCCCCCCTGTGACGGAGTCAGAAAGAGGTCTATAAGAGGAGGGAATTTAAAACACTACTCAAGGAGGTGGGGTGGGAGGAGGGGAGAAGGGCAGACCTGTGGGCCCCACTGAACCCAGGTGGGAGGACAGAGAAGAGGGGGAATGAACTGAGAGAAGGAGAGATTGGGTAACAGGGAGGGATGAGGAGAAGGTGTGAAGGATCTGGAGGGGCTACAAAGAGACAGAGAGACAATATAAAGAGACAAGGGGCTGAGGAAGGGGTGAGATAATATAGAGCTGGGACAGGGAAGGAGATGAAAGAGGAATGGAAAGATGGGTGGAAGTAAGAGAAAGAAGAAACAGTTTTTAGCTTATTTGGATTTTGCTCCCACCTTTTGTAGCTCAAAGCAAGTTACCACCACCAGCCCCGGCACAGACCGTATAAGCAGAAGAAAAGAGGTGTTGATGCCCCTGTACAAGTCGTTGGTGAGGCCCCACCTGGAGTATTGTGTTCAGTTTTGGAGGCCGTATCTTGCTAAGGATGTAAAAAGAATTGAAGCGGTGCAAAGAAAAGCTACGAGAATGGTAAGGGATTTGCGTTACAAGACGTATGAGGAGAGACTTGCTGAACTAAACATGTATACTCTGGAGGAAAGGAGAAACAAGGGTGATATGATACAGAAGTTCAAATATTTGAAAGGTATTAATCCGTAAATGAACCTTTTCCGAAGATGGGAAGGTGGTAGAACGAGAGGACATGAAATGAGATTGAAGGTGGGCAGACTCAAGAAAAATGTCAGGAAGTATTTTTTCACGGAGAGAGTGGTAGATACTTGGAATGCCCTCCCGCGGGAGGTGGTGGAAATGAAAACGGTAACGGAATTCAAACATGCGTGGGATAAGCATAAAGGAATCCTGTGCCGAAGGAATGGATCCTCAGGAGCTTAGTCAAGATCGGGAGGCGGGGCTGGTGGTTGGGAGGCGGGGATAGTGCTGGGCAGACTTGTACGGTCTGTGCCAGAGCCGGTGGTTGGGAGGCAGGGCTGGTGGTGGGAGGCGGGGCTGGTGGTTGGGAGGTGGGGATAGGGCTGGGCAGACTTACACAGTCTGTGCCAGAGCTGGTGGTGGGAAGCGGGACTGGTGGTTGGGAGGCAGGGATAGTGCTGAGCAGACTTACACAGTCTGTGCCAGAGCTGGTGGTGGGAAGCGGGGTTGGTGGTTGGGAGGCAGGGATAGTGCTGAGCAGACTTACACAGTCTGTGCCAGAGCTGGTGGTGGGAGGCGGGGTTGGTGGTTGGGAGGCGGGGATAGGGCTGGCCAGACTTATACGGTCTGTGCCCTGAAGAGGACAGTACAAATAAAAAAGTAGCACATATGAATTTATCTTCTTGGGCAGACTGGATGGACCGTGCGGGACTTTTTCTGCCGTCATCTACTATGTTACATTCAGGTACAATAGTTATTTTCCCTTTCTCTGGAGGGCTCACAATCTAATGTTGTACCTGAGGCAATAGACAGTTAAAGGGTCCATTTGCTAAGGTGCAATAATGGAATTAGCATTCCATAGGTATAGAATAGGCTGTGCGGCATTTATCACACCTTAGTAAAAGGACCCTAAATGATTTGCTCAAGATCACAAGGAGCAGCAGTGGGATTTAAACCGGGCACCCAAGGTTAGCAAGCCCAGTGCTCTAACCACTAAACTACTCCTCCACTGCAAAGAGGCTGGATGTCAGAAGGTTTGAATGAAAGAGAAGGAGCTGGGGCTGGCAATGGAATGAGGACGTTATAATGCCTTTGTATCGCTCCATGGTGTGACCACACCTCAAATATTGTGTTCAATTTTGGTCATCGCATCTCAAAAAAGATATAGTGGAATTAGAAAAGGTGCAGAGAAGGGCGACGAAAATGATAAAGGGGATGGGACGACTTCTCTACGAGGAAAGGCTAAAGCGGCTAGGGCTCTTCAGCTTGAAGAAAAGACGGCTGAGGGGAGATATGATAGAGGTCTATAAAAGAATGAGTGGAGTTGAACGGGTAGACGTGAAGCGTCTGTTTACGCTTTCCAGAAATACTAGGACTAGGGGGCATGCGATGAAGCTACAAAGAAGTAAATTTAAAACAAATCTGAGAAAAATTTTCTTCACTCAACGTGTAATTCAACTCTGGAATTCGTTGCCAGAAAATGTGGTAAAGGCAGTTAGCTTAGTAGAGTTTAAAAAAAGGTTTGGACGGCATCCTAAACGAAAAGTCCATAGACCATTATTAAATTAGACTTGGGGAAAATACACTATTTCTGGGATAAGCAGTACAAAATGGTTTGTACTTTTTTTTTTGGACCTTGCCAGGTATTTGTGACCTGGATTGGCCACTGTTGGAAACAGGATGCTGGGCTTGATGGGCTTTGTAGCTTCATCGCATGCACCCTAGTCCTAGTATTTTTGAAAAGAGTAAACAAACGCTTCACATCTACCCGTTCCACTCCACTCATTATTTTATAGACCTAAATATGCAGACAACAGACTCAGAAAAGAAAAACATTATCTTAAATATTTAAGGATTGGAATGTGTCGACAGTTGGGAAACGTGCCTCTCTTCTGAATTTAGTTCGGTCTTCCAGGAGCAGCAGTGTGCCTCCCGTTGCTAACAATTCAGACTGAAGCACACGCCATTTAAAAATTATTATTTCAAATAATCTCAGAAATTCCACCAAGACTGTAGGTTTCCCAGAACATCAGTCACCGTGATTTATGATGTGTAAGTTATATAGAAGCCAAGACCCATAAATAACAGAACCACACTTTGAAAGCAATCCATATAATAGATGGGATGGAATTAATCAAAGTTATACTGAGAGCTAATGAGACTTTTCAGAAATCCGTGGGGCCTAATAGCAGACTTTGTACCACAGAAAGGAGTTTGACTAGATAAATTGCTTGAATATCAAGGGTGGGGAAAAAAGCCGTTGTTATTCTGATCATCACAATGATAACGGCTTAGGCTGTTCACGATGAAGAGAGCTTTCATATACTGTGAGGAATGAAACAAAAGCGGCTCATTAAAAGACACTGTGGAATGAATGTCAAAATGAAAAATCACCTGCAAAAAAAAACAAATAGACCACCTACTGATCAACTCAGCATATTTCAAGACAAATAAGCCTATTAAGTTTGCATAGCACCTGAAGAAACACAACCTCAATCAACACACCACACCGCCTTGAAAAAGCACAGTTGTGTAAAAGCTCTATAACAAAACTGGACATGCAGAGGGCAGGGGCGTAGCCAGACTTCGGCGGGAGGGGGGCCCAGAGCTCGAGGTGAGGGGGCACGTTTTAGCCCCCCCCAGTGCTGCTGATCCACCTGCCACTTTAGACCCCCCCCCCAGCGCTGCCGCCCCTCCCCCGTCCCTTTCGATCCCCCCTCCCGCCGCTGCCAACCCTCCTCCGCCACCGCCAGGTACCTTTGCTGGCGGGGGTCCCCAACCCCTGCCAGCCAAAGTCCCTTTCAGCGCCAGTCTCTGACTCCAGCGTGTTGCTGATTTGGATTGTTTCTGACGTGAGTCCTGACATCCTGCACATTCCTACGTGCACGATGTCAGGACCCACGTCAGAAACAGAATCCAGATCAGCAACGCGCCGGAGACTAGCGCTGAAGAGGACTTCGGCTGGCGGGGGTTGTGGACCCCCGCCAGCAAAGGTACCTGATGGCGACGGCGGCGGGGGGTCAAATGTGGCGGGGGAGGGTCAGCGGCGGGGGGGGGGGTAAAAGCAGGGGGCCAGGGCTAAATCTATGGGGACCCACGCCCCCGTGGCCCCACCTAGCTACGCCCCTGGCAGAGGGTAATGTGGTTACAGAGCACGTAGGGGTCATTTTAGAAAGGTGCGGTAGGCTTTACATGCATGCAGCGTGCGCCAAAATGAGACTACTGCCAGGCTAGCGCACTCCCTAGCAGTAATTTCAGATTTGGTGCGCGCGTTCATACCGCCGGGACAAATTATTTTTTTAATTTCCTACCATGCACAGCATTTCCGGCATTAATTGGCAGTTGGCACATGCCGACCGGTCACCCCGCGAGTCTTTTTTTTTAGATGTGGTGAAAACTGGCCCGGCACACAGCAAAAACACCCACCCACACTACCGCAGGCCACTTTTTGACGCGGCTTAGTAAAAGGACCCCCTAGGTAGGAAGTCCAAACAGGTGTATATTTTGGCCTATTTTAGAAAATAACTTCACGAAACCTGCGATTATCGTGGCTAAAAAGCAGGGCTGTGGAGTTGGTACACCAAACCTTCAACTCAGACTGCTCTATTTTTCTACGGTCCGACTCCAACTCCAGCTCTAGCTCTGACTCCAACTGATATCAGGCTTTAAAGTTTTTGTTCTAAATCTAAAGTACTACTAAATGCGTGGGATAAACATAAAGGAATCCTGCTCGGAAGAAAGGGATCCCCAGAAGCTTAGCCAAGATTGGGAGGCAGAGCCGGTGGTGGGAGGCGGGGCTAGTGCTGGGCAGACTTATACGGTCTGTGCCCTGACAATGGCAGATACAAATCAAGATAAGATATACACAAAACGTAGCACACGTGAAATTATCTTGTTGGGCAGACTGGAAGGACTGTGATCCCCAGAAGCTTAGCCGAGATTGGGAGGCAGAGCCGGTGGTGGGAGGCGGGGCTGGTGGTTGGGAGGCGGGGCTAGTGCTGGGCAGACTTATACGGTCTGTGCCCTGACAATGGCAGATACAAATCAAGGTAAGGTATACACAAAAAGTAGCACACGTGAAATTATCTTGTTGGGCTGACTGGATGGACCGTACAGGTCTTTTTCTGCCGTCATCTACTAAGTTACTATGTTAATATTTACCAGTATTTTAGAACCAGGACACAGATATGTGACCATCACTGGGAAAAGGTGACTAAAGTCTCCAGAAACAAATACGAAGGTTTTAATGAATTCTGTTAGAGCAAACGATTTGTAATACAACAGTCCAAACCCCATTCTTTTATGTGAACATTTTTTTTTTTAATGTTACAGAAGCTCAAACACGTAACTATTGCAGACTGGTTCATGGGAGCCGACTCTGTGGGTGCCGTGCACCTCCAATATTGAGAAAATTCCTTGTATGTGTCCAGGGAGGGGTTATTTCCACTGGGCTTAGCATCCCCAATAATTTTAAAAGGACTGGTTAACGACCCATGACATGAAAAATGGGTCATTTTGAATCTTCTACTTTAGTCACCTTTTCTCAGAGACGGTCACATATATATATTTGTTCTGGATCTAAAGTACTGGTTATAACTTTTGATCCAGGACAAACATATGTATATATTTATTTATTACATTTGTACCCCGCGCTTTCCCACATATAGGAGGTTACTACTACTACTTGACATTTCTAGAGTGCTACTAGGGTTTTATTTATTTATTTATTGCATTTGTATCCCACATTTTCCCACCTCTTTGCGGGCTCAGTGTGGCTTACAATAGGATATGAATAGTAGAAATACATTTGTAACAACTTGGATATGGAATACATTGTGCAGAGTTGTGCGAGACATTCGATTATCATTAGGAATATAACAATGGGACATCAACATAGAAACATTGGGAGGAGACAGTGGGACAATTGATTACGGGATGAGGGATCTGAAGTGGATGTATGTTGCATTGATGAACAGTGAGTATGGACTCTATGTGTTTTGGTTCTTTCCGTAAGTTTGTTCAAACAGGTGCGTCTTCAGTAGTTTTCGGAAGGAAGCTTGTTCGTTAATCATTCTTAGGTTGCGCGGTAGTGTATTCCAGGCCTGCATGCTCATGTGGGAAAAGGTTGACGCGTGTAGCGTCTTGTATTTCAGGCCCTTGCAAGTGGGGAAGTGGAGGTTGAGGTATGTTCGGGATGACCTTTTAGCGTTTCTGGGTGGTAGGTCTATTAGATCAGACATGTACGCTGGGGCTTCGCCGTAGATGATCTTATGGACTAGTGTGCAAACTTTGAAAGTAACGCGTTCCTTAAGTGGAAGCCAATGTAATTTCTCTCGTAGTGGTTTCGCCCTTTCGTATCTTGGTTTTCCGAGGATGAGCCTGGCTGCTGTGTTCTGGGCTGTTTGAAGTTTCCTCATTATTTGCTCTTTGTAGCCCGCGTATAGTGAGTTGCAGTAATCCAGGTGGCTGAGGACGAGGGATTGCACTAGGCTGCGGAAGACGAATCTTGGGAAGAATGGTCTTATCATTTTCAATTTCCACATGCCGTAGAACATCTTCTTGGTTGTATTGTTTGCGTGGGTTTCGAGTGTTAGGTGGCGGTCGATGGTGACTCCAAGGATTTTTAGTGTTTCTGAGACTGGGAGGTTTAGGGTTGGTGTGTTTATAGCGCTGAATTCATTTGTGTTGTATTGGGAGGTGAGTATCAGGCATCGGGTTTTTTCTGCGTTTAATTTCAGGCGGAATGCGTCTGCCCATGTGTTCATGACGTGTAGACTTTGATTGATTTCGTTGGAGATTTCTTTGGTGTCTTGTTTGAATGGGATGTATATTGTTACATCATCGGCGTATATATACGGGTTGAGCTTATGGTTTGATAAGAGTTTTGCTAAAGGGATCATCATTAGGTTGAAAATGGTTGGTGAAAGAGGTGATCCTTGTGGGACTCCACATACAGGTGTCCATGCCTTGGACGTGGTTGAATTAGATGTGACTTGATACGAACGTAGGGTTAGGAACCCCTTGAACCAGTTCAGGACATTTCCTCCTATGCCAAAATGTTCGAGTATGTGTAGCAGGATTCCATGATCTACCATGTCGAAGGCGCTTGACATGTCAAATTGTAGGAGGAGTATATTGTTGCCAGTTGCGATGATTTGTTTGAATTTGGTCATAAGGGTGATTAATACTGTTTCTGTGCTATGATTCGATCGGAATCCTGATTGGGCGTCATGCAGTATTGAGTGTTTATCTAGGTAGTTTGTGAGCTGTTTAGTTACCATACCTTCAGTTAACTTGGTTATTAGAGGTATAGATGCTATTGGCCTGTAGTTGGTTATTTCGCTCGTGTTTTTCTTTGTATCTTTAGGAATAGGCGCAGCTCTGTACAGTTTAACAAAAAGGACAGTCCCTGCTCAAAGGAGCTTACAATCTAAAGGACAAAATGTCAAGCTGGGGCAGTCTAGATTTCCTGACTAGAGGTATGGTGGTTAGGTGCTGAAGGCGACATTGAAGAGGTGGGCTTTGAGCAAGGATTTGAAGATGGGCAGGGAGGGGGCCTGGCGTATGGGCTCAGGGAACTTATTCCAAGCATGGGGTGAGGCGAGGCAGAAAGGGCGGAGCCTGGAGTTGGCGGTGGTGGAGAAGGGTACTGAAAGGAGGGTTCAATGCGGCTTACATAGTAAAGAAAAGCATTACAAAGTACATGTAAGAAGAATATTATAATATAATGGCAACAGTGCCCGAGAATAATGAATTGGAATAGGGGAGGTAGACAAGGAAAGGATAGGATAGGTAAAGGTAAGGAGATTGGGGGGGGGGGGGGATATGGTATAAAAGGTGGAGAATAGAATAGTGGAGATTGTGTATAAGGGGATTTGGAAATTAGGTCAGAGGTGTAACTGGTACCAAATTTAGTGTCATCTTCAGATCAGGAGTAGTGTAGGTGGGCTGGTAGAATTAAGTTGGTTGGTTAGGGTAAACTTGCTTGAAAAAATGGGACTTTTAACATTTTCCTGAATGGTAAATAGTTGTTCATTTATATAAGTATAAAATGATAATTTTACCATATAGTTTAATGTTTTGTTATAGAAACATGACAGTAGATAAGGGCCGTATGGCCCATCCTCAGTAACCACTAACTCTTCCTTTTCCTAAGAGATCCCATGTGTCTGTCCAATGTCTTCTTAAACTCTGACACAGTCTTCGTCTCCACGACCTCCACCGGGAGGCCATTTCACAAATCCACCACTCTTTCCATGCAAGAGTATTTCCTCAGATTCAACCTCAGCCTATTTCCTCTTAACTTCATCTTATGCCTTCTCATTCCAGAGGTTTCCTTCATTTGAATTATTATTCATTATTTTGAAGCTGGAGTGTGATTGTTGGGCAGATTAAATGAATCGTTCAGGTCTTAATCTGTCGTCATTTACTATTTTACTATGTAAAGCCTCACTACCGTTCCTTCCTTGAGGCTTTATCCAGGATCTGGTTGCTGACTCTTCAGTCCTAGGGTCATTCTCTTAACAAGATGACTGTTGGGAAAGCCCTGGTTGGCAAACAATATCCCTGACGCATGCAATTGCTGAAACGTGGTCATGTTAGTTTCGATTTATTCAATAAACTTTTTATATGCCACATTGGTGTTTCACTGTCATCGTTCTTCCATAAGCTGCTGGCTCCCGCTGAATACCCTTACCGAAGTCCTTTGCACTATCTTAATAGTGCTGATGTGGTCCGTGGACAGAGCTGGGCAGCGTTCGCAGTTATGTGGCTAGCGGTAACATTGAGGGGGTCCTTTTATGAAGCTGCAACAGGGGGCCTGTGCTGGCGTCGGCGCGTGTTTTTGATGTGTGCCGAGGCCCCCTTTTACTGCAGCGGGTAAAAGGCAGGTTTATTTTTAAAGAAACGGACGTTTCTTAAAAACCGGTGGCAGAACTTATTGCCACCCACTGAGGTGGCGGTAAGGGCTCCTGCACTACTCCAGCAGCAACCGGGCAGCGTGCGGCACTGCCCGATTACTGCTGGGTACACATTGGCGCTACAAAACTAAAAATGTTTTTGTAATGCCGGAAATGGCACGCGCTGGGGTGGGAACTACCACCGGGCTGCTGTGGTAGCCTGGCGGTGCTTCCCTTTTAGCGAGGAAGGGCTATCCTAACTTTGAACAAGTTTGACATCCAGATAGCAGTCTCAATATTGCCAGCATCCAGAAAGCAGTGCTGAGTATTCAGATTTATTTGCACTGCAACGGCAGCCGTTTATAAAGCATATTGACCACTGAGGTTATCAGCCCATATGCATCAACTTCCTGACTCTGCCACTGAACACACCTATACCCGCGCTTCACTTTGTACGCATGTGGAGGGAAATTCAATAAGGGTGCGCTTCGCTGGAGCCTATTCTATGAAAGAAAACAGGGATACATGACAGACAGACCTCATAGACCTGCCAACCAGAAACACAATAGGATCAGCTCGAACATACCTAAATCTCCACTACCCAAGCTGCAAAGGAATCAAATACAAATCAACTTATGCATCCAGCTTTTCCTATTTAAGCGCACAACTATGGAACGCACTGCCAAAAGTCGTAAAAACAACGTATGACCACCTAAATTTCCGGAAATCACTAAAAACGAACCTGTTCAAAAAGGTATACCCCACCGACCCGATATAAAAGCCTGAATATCTGCAACACAACGAAACCAAAGCTCGTAATGGACATAACTCTTCCTCTCTAAGATCCCCTAATGTATCTGTCACACATGAACCAATTACCCTTGCTGACCTGAACATGCATACCTTAGAGGAAAGGAGAAACAGGGGTGACATGATACAGACGTTCAAATATTTGAAAGGTATTAATCTGCAAATGAACCTTTTTCGGAGACAGGAAGGCGATAGAACTAGAGGATATGAATTGAGGTTGAAGGGGGGCAGAATCAGGACTAATTTCAGGAAGTATTTTTTCACAGAGAGGGTGGTGGATATGGGGAATGCTCTCCCATGGGAGATGGTGGAGATGAAAACAGTAATGGAATTCAAACATACGTGGGATAAACACAAAGGAATCCTGTTTAGAAGAAATGGATCTACAGAATCTTAGCGGAGATTGGGTGGCGACGCCGGTAACTGGGAAACAAAATGGGAGCTGGGCAGACTTCTATGGTCTATGCCCTGATTGTGACTAAACAGATAGGGATGGGCTGGAGTGTAAATTTTAAGGGGCTTCGACGTTAGCTTCAGAATTTAGTACAAGAACAGTATTGGGCAGACTTCTACGGTCTGTGCCTGAGAAAGGCAAGGACAAATCAAACTCGGGTATACATATAAAGTATCACATACCATGTAAAATGAGTTTATATTGTTGGGCAGACTGGATGGACCGTGCAGGTCTATCTGCCGTTATTTACTATGTTACTATCCAGCTCATTTTCGAAAGAGAAGAGCGCCCATCTTCTGACACAAATCGGGAGATGGGCGTCCTTCTCTCAGGGCCAGCCAAATCGGCATAACCGAAAGCCAATTTTGGCCGCACTCAACTGATTTCCGTCGCGGGGATGGCCAAAGTTCAAGGGGGCGTGTCCCCAGTGTACCGAAGGCGGGACGGGGCGTGGTTAAGAGATGGTCATCCTCGGCCGATAATGGAAAAAAGAAGGGCGTCCCTGACAAGCATTTGGCCGACTTTATTTGGTCCCTTTTGTTTCAAGACCAAGCCTCGAAAAGGTGCCCGAACTGACCAGACAACCACCGAAGGGAATCGGGGACGACCTCCCCTTACTCCCCCAGTGGTCACCAACCCCCTCTCACCCTAAAAAAACAATTTAAAAAACATTTTTTGCCAGCCTCAAATGTCATACCCAGCTCCATGACAGCAGTATGCAGGTCCCTGGAGCAGTTTTTAGTGGGTGCAGTGTACTTCAGACAGGCGGACCAAGGCCCATCCCCCCCTTACCTGTTACACTCGTGGTGGTAAATGTGAGCCCTCCAAAACCCACCTGAAACCCAGTGTACCCACATGTAGGTGCCCCCCTTTATCCCTAAGGGCTATGGTAGTGGTGAAGAGTTGTGGGTAGTTGGTTTTGGGGGAGGGGGAGGTTTGGGGGGCTCAGCACACAAGGTAAGGGAGCTATGCAGCTGGGAGCAATTTGTGATGTCCACTGCAGTGCCCCCTACGGTGCCCGGCTGGTGTCCTGGCATGTGAGGGGGACCAGTGCCCTACGAATGTTGGCTCCTCCCATGACCAAAAGCCTTGAATTTGGTCGTTTTTGAGATGGGCGTCCTCAGTTTGCACTATAGGCGAAAACCGAGGCCGCCCATCTCTAAGGTCGGCAATCTCAACATTTCGGTCGACCTAAATGTTGAGATTTGACCGGCCCCGACCGTATTATCGAAACAAAAGATGGACGCCCATCTTGTTTCGATAATACAGGATGCCCCACCTCTTCGCCCGTAAAGATGGGCGCCCAGTTCAATTATGCCCCTCTATGTTACTCTGCCCACATTGCTAAGCTTACATCTCAGCAACTAGCCGGAGTGTGACCACCTGCAAGGAAGTCACATCACTATATCCTGGATTATACTTGGTCTGAGTCTCTGCGATCACATTTCTTCAGTCCTTCCTGACCTTCACTGGCTGCCTGTAGATTACCAGATTGAAATTTAAGATATTGATCCTGGTGTTTAAGGTCTATTTAGGAATGCTCCTGAAAACCCGTGTGATAAATTGAAGTACAATGTGCCTGTTAAGGCCTCACGGTGATTGCAGGAAGAGAGATTAAGGGGGCCTAGCCCTCAGGGAGGTGAAGAAATATGTGGATACTGAGCAGAGTCCTCTAGTTCATGTAGATTTAAAGTTATATAGAGTACATCTACAAATCAAGAAATGTGTGAAATCCTTATTGTTTTGACAGCAGGCAGCGGAATGGGGTGGGCTACAAGGGACATGGCCTCACTAATATTTTGCCCAACTCAGTATCAGAGCTTGGGGTACGGCTGGAAATTGGTTAGTTTGTTTGGTCCCTCCAACCAAAAAGCTGCTCCGCTGCCTCCGGTCTTGACTTCGGTAGGTGAAGGCAACTGGAATGAATTGTAAAAATATGCATAATATATCATTTGCTTGGAGCTATTTGCGATTTACACTCATTTGAATAAGATGTGTTTTTCTTTTTATTTGTAATTCAGATAAATAGCCAAGATGAACAATCTTGTTGCAGAAATACAGTAGGGATGAATATTAAACCAAAAACATCTACAAAATTCATCTACTTTAATGCAGCAGAATGCCACAATGGGCCAGAACATCATTCTGGATCCCTGCCACTGTTTCCCTCTAAGCTAAGCGGGAGTCCTCTAATTACACCTGCTGCCAGTAGGGGGTGCAGCTTCAACATTGTGTTTTCAATTTCTAGGAAAAGCAGGTTCCCTGGAGTCCTGCAGAGCTTGCCTGTCCCTCACTATTAAAAATATGATAGTAAAACAGCAGCCACTACTGGCAGGACTGTAGGTAACATAGTAAAATAGTAAATGACGACAGAAAAGTGGAGTGGAGTGGAGGAGTGGCCTGGAGTGGAGGAATGGCCTAGTGGTTAGGGTGGTGGACTTTGGTCCTGGGGAACTGAGGAACTGAGTTCGATTCCCACTTCAGGCACAGGCAGCTCCTTGTGACTCTGGGCAAGTCACTTAACCCTCCATTGCCCCATGTAAGCTGCATTGAGCCTGCCATGAGTGGGAAAGCTGCCCAACAAGATAAACTCATTTTACATAGTATGCGATTCTTTATATGTATACCCGAGTTTGATTTGTCCTTGCCATTCTCAGGGCACAGACCATAGAAATCTGCCCAGCACTCGATGAAAGATCTGATTACTCTTAAGAGAAAATCAGAAATGTTGGAAAATGGTTTAAGAAGTAATAATCTGCGCATCATCAATTTTGCTCGACAACCTTTAATTTCCCCCGAGAGAAATGTTGAAGAATTATTTCAAAGAAGTGTTAAACATAGAAGACAATGAGATACCCCCCTTCTCGCAGGTTTTTTATATTCTTATGAAGGGAGAGGAAAATCAAAAGAAACGAAATATTCAAGAAAATCAAACACTGGATGTCTCAGCCCTACTTGAAATGTCGGACACAGAGCAAATTATGGCGACCACTTTACTGGCTACAGTAGCATTACCCTCAGACAAGGTTTGGATTTTAAAGAAGTTCTTCCAGAAAAAAAGAAAAAGCCTTTCGAGGTCTACAAACTTGGGTTTTTCCAGACCTTGCAAGGGAAACGCAAAAACTGAGACAGAAATTTTTGCAAATGAACCAAGAGGTACTTCAGTTAGGGGCATCATCTACTATAATAAAACTCAACCTCAACGTTCTGAAGACAACGTTCTGAAGTCACTCAGCCACTCCCTGAAGGGTTCATGGATTCATGGTGGTGAAGCCACAACACTGACCATGTCTCTCTGCCCCGCCCTCGCATGACGGACCAATCAGAAAAAACACCCTCAACATTCTGAAACACAAAGGACCATCACAACACCGTTCCCAGGCAACACTAGGCAACGTAAGACGGACCAATCAGAGGAAACTACGTGACAATAAGGGAGGAGCATTCCCCAGCAGAATGGCTCATTATCTGTGCAGCACGGAGAGCACAGAACCACCGCTGGAACGAGAGAAGAATATTCCTGCTGTGGGTATGTGCAAAAATAGACCGGGGGGGGGGGGGGGGGAGAGAAATTTTAAAATGCCTAATGCCAGTACTGAAGAGTGCCAGAGGGCCTATAGCAAAGACTATATTTGGGATCGCTTGACATGGAGTCGGAGGAGCCGGAAAACAACGTGCCCATCACCATCTGGGACGTGGGCGAACAGGACAAGCTGCGGCCCAGCTGGAAGGATTACCCGCGACCCAGCCAGCAGCAAACAGCGACCAAGGAAGGGGGAGGAGTACTCCTTCCCTGCCTAGGAATCGCTGGAGACTGGCTGCCAAACTAACAAAACAACCGCACACCGACGCACCACCTCCATCATTCGAAAGGCATCCACTCTTTCTTCAACAGAAATGCAAACTAATAATACAAAAAAAAAATGGTTTCTCAGGCGGCTGCAGGTAACTCCCCACCCCCTTCCTCTTCCCCTTTTGCCGAAGCGGCCAAGGACGTGCCCAACCATCCCCAGCCTCAGGCAAGCTGTCTCCCACCTCGGGGATTCCCCGAGCACCCGGATAAAGATGGCGCTGATTCCTGCAGCGCATAAATGTTCCAGCATTCCCCTACAGCCGGCCTGAAATGGACCAAACATACCGGATCACCCCCAGACGGCCCGAGACCGTGCTCTTCTCCCTTCCGCCAACTTAAAACAACCATCCCCATCCTCAGGCAAGCCGTCACCCACCTCCAGGATGCCCAGAACCCCAGCCCAATGGAAAGAGATGGCGCTGCTTCCAACAGCACATTTCTCTTCCAGCATTCCCCTACAGCAGCTCTGAAACGGCCAAAAAATACCAACAGACAAAGAACGTGCTCCTATACCTTCTGCCCATCTAAAACAACACTGCTGCCTCAGCACAACACAAAAAAAAAAAACCTGGAAAAAAAAAATAACACTCAGCAAAGCCTGACCCCCCTACAACCACATTTACATTTCACCAACAGAAAAAACCCCCTCCAAAAAACCTCCATGACAGACAAAACCACACACAAACAATACAACAGAAACACACCCTCAAAGCCACACACCATCCAACCCACTTTGCCAGCACAGCACAGCACATCCCACAACCCCCAAGCAAAAAACAAAACAAAAAAAGACACACATCAACAACCTGCACACACACCGCACCCTCACACAAAAAATAACTCTGTGACACACACACAAAAAAAAAGCCACATGCTAGCGCCCGTTTCATTGGTTTCGGAAACGGGCCCTTTTTACTAGTTTTATATAAATGATTTCCTATCAATCTGTGAAATATGTGTATTTTGACCCTGTTCAACTGTCTTCCTTTATAACAGCTAAAAGAGTACCTGCTTAAAATAATCGATTTGGAACATGTCTTTATCTCAATTTAATTTGAAATAGTTTATTGCTTTTTCTTTTCTCCAGCAAAATAGGAATATTGGACTCCACTTATGGACTTGTATGAAGCTATGGGAAGGTGTTAACTTTTGTATTGATTGTTTTCCTTAAAATAATTTAATGTAAATAGTGGAATTTTTCTTTTACAAGTGATTTACTTGTGTAAATTGAAGTAATAATTATAAATAAATAATAAAAAAAAAAAAGAAATCTGCCCAGCACTCTTCTTCTACTAAAAGTTCGGAAGCTAACATTGAAGCCCCTTAAAATTTACACTTAAGCCCATCCATATCTATTCAGTCACGATCAGGGCATAGACCGTAGAAGTCTGCTCAGCACTGGTTTTGCTTCCCAATTACCTGCGTCATCACCCAATCTCCGCTAAGATTCCGTGGATCCATTCCTTCCAAACAGGATTGCTTTGTGTTTATCCCACGCATGTTTGAATTCCATTACCGTTTTCATCTCCACTACCATGCATTGCACGCATCCACCACCCTCTCCGTGAAAAAAATACTTCCTGACATTACTCCTGAGTCTGCCCCCCTTCAACCTCAATTCACGTCCTCTAGTTCTACAGCGTTCCCGTCTCCGGAAAAGTTTTGTTTACAGATTAATACCTTTCAAATATTTGAATGTCTGTATCACGTCACCCCTGTTTCTCTAGGTGGAGGACTCAATTAGGGTTACCATACGTCCGGATTTCCCCGGACATGTCCTCTTTTTGAGGGCATGTCCGGGGCGTCCGGCGGATTTTGCCCCCGCCCACGTTTGTCCGGATTTCTGGACAAACGTGGGCGCGGGTGCGGGCAGGCGCGTGCGTGCGGTGGGCGTGTGGGCGGCCGATCGGCGCGTGGTCTCCCGTCCCCTCCCCTCCCCTTCCTTACCATGTTCCCTGGTGGTCTAGTGACGTCTTCGGGGCAGGAAAGAGCCCCCTCTTTCCTGCCCGGAGCGCTGCCTCCCCTGTCTATCATCCTTCTCGGTCTGGCTGGGGATTCAAAATGGCCGCCGAGAGTTGAACTCTCGCGAGGCCGCTTCAACTCTCGGTGGCCATTTTGAATCCCCAGCCATACCGAGGAGGATGCAGCAGGCAAGGGCAGGCAGCGCTCCGGGCAGGAAAGAGGGGGCTCTTTCCTGCCCCGAAGAGAAGACGCTACTAGACCACCAGGGCTAGACAGTAAGTGAGGGGGGGGTATGTGATGGGGGGGAGGGGACTATGTGACGGGGGGAGGGGGGAATAGGGGCGGAACCCGGACCTGAAGGGGGCGTGGCAGGGGCGGGGCATGAGGCGGGGCGGGGGCGGGGTAGGGGGCGTGACATGTGTCCTCTTTTTCAGAGGACACAAAATGGTAACCCTAGACTCAATCATTAATACAAAATAATAGAAAATCAGCCATTTTACAGCTATGGTAAAAATGTGGGAAAAACCCGCACAAGGGCAAGCTAAGGTCACTTTCTACCATTAGTAAAAGGACAAGCTGACTACAATAGGTACAAACTTAGATTGTGAGCCCTCCTGGGACAGAGAAATACCCAGAGTACCTGAATGTAACTCACCTTGAGCCTCTACTGAAAAAGGTGTGAGCAAAATGGATGGATGCCAGACGCACGCACAGAAACTTGAACAGGCCATTCAGCAAGCAACGCCGGCACAGGCGAAAAGAGGACTTCGGCTGTCGGGGGTTGGGGTCCCCCGTCAGCACAGTTATGCGACGGCGGCGGGGGAGGGTTTTCGGCGGAAAGGGGGAGTCGAGAGGGTCGCGGCAGGGGGGTCCAGGGGTCAGTAACGTGGAGGGGGGGTTTGAAATCGGAGGGAGGGGGGAGTCTGGAACTCGGTGGGAGGGGCGTGAGGGGGCCTTGAACTGGAAGGAAGGGAGGGGGGTCTGGAACTCGGAAGGAAGGAAGAAAGGAAGGGAGGGAGGGGGGCGTGGGTCTCGGAGGGGACAGAGCGAGACAGCGAGGGAGGGTGGGGGATTACCTTGCTAGCGCCCGTTTCATTTCCTACCGAAACGGGCCTTTTTTACTAGTAATCTATAAAAACCCAGACTTAAAGACAGTGATGTATAGTAACTAAGGGGCGCTTTTACTAAGCCGCGTAGGTGTCACGTCTGTGGCCGTGACCACCCTCAGACTTACCTTGTTCCTGGGGGTCAGCTGCCTAGCTTGCTCCTGCTTCTTCTGTCTGTCTCTGTGTTAGTTTTGTCTCTGGCTCTGTGTGCTGATTACTTCACTAGACCTCACCTGTGTGGGCTATGCTTCTCTAGGGAGCCAGCATCTAAGATGGCTGCCACAGGCTCTATGCCAGCTTCCAAGATGGCTCCTGCTTGTCTTTCATGTGGGCTCACTTCCTATGTGTGTCAAGCCTCTCTTTGGGGTCAGTGTACTTCCTGCTGTTGTCCTGCTGCTGGTGACTCATCAGTGAGAGCCTTCATAAGGAAGTGCTGTGCTTGCAGTCTGGGCCTTTGCATAGGTGTTATGCTCTTAGGCCAGGTCAGGTTAGTAAGTGTCTGCTGCACTACTGCTTAGCCTTTCTCTGGGTTCCAGCCCAGCTTCGCTCTGTGTCTGTTGTCTCCCTATGGGGGGTTCTTCCCTGCCTCTGCGTGTCTGAGGACTGTGGGTCCTTCCTGGCTTACCCTGTGTTTGGAGGGAAGCCTCTGTTCCTGGCTTACTCTGTGTTTGAAGTGAAGCCTCTGTTCCTGGCTTACTCTGTGTTTGGGGTGAAGCCTCTGTTCCTGGCTACTCTGTGTTTGGGGTGAAGCCTCTGCTCCTGGCTTACTCTGTGTTTGGGGTGAAGCCTCTGTTCCTGGCTTACTCTGTGTTTGGGGTGAAGCCTCTGTCCGTGTTTGTTCTCTGTCTGCATGTGAAGCCTCAGCCTTCGTGAGTTCCCACTTGGTGTGGGGAAAGGCTGTGGCTTCAGACCCTTGGCCGGTTCTTCCTGGTTTACTCTGTTCGCTCTGTGCCTATCCTGAACCCTGCTTGTATATCCTGTGTGCATATCCTGAACCCTGCTTGTATATCCTGAGTGTATATCCTGAATCCTGTATCTGTCTAGCTAGTGTGTATTTCCTGGGTGATTATTCCTGTATCCTGTCTCCACCTAGCTAGAGGGTTTACCCTGTGGGTATTCCCGGATCCCCGTTCTGCCTAGTGTGTTTGCTGCCCTAGTCCTTGCTCCTGCTAGCTTCTGTACGCCTTGTGTTCCTTGGTCTGTCTTCTGGGTCTTGCTAGTGGCTGTGCAGCAGCACACTGTCTGAGTCTAGTTCCATGCCCTGTCGCCCTCATGTATCCCAGACCCAGGGTGGGTCCTCTGGATCTTCAGTTCGTGCCTTATCCTGCAAGTCCTGCCGGCCGCCTGCACTTCGGAGCTCAACTCCGGAGGAACGGTGGCTAGGTGCAGGTGAAGCTGTTCCTGTCTCATCTGTTCTAGTTGCCTGCCTTGTACTACTCCAGTCCAGAGTTCCAGTACTGCTCTTCTGTGTTTCCAGTCCCGAGGTGGTCTTGCCTGCTGCTGCCGCTCCTCAGCAGTGGCCCAAGGGCTCACGAACTCCAGTCCTGCCTCGAGGACCTGACAGAATGCCAAGGCCCTCGAGAACGCAACAGTAGGCGCCTATGCATGACCTACACACGTCAATTTTGAGTTACCGCCTGGCTACCGCGTGGCCCTTGCGGTAATTTAAATTTTGACGTGTGCCGATGACCCTCTGGACCCCCCCTCCCGCCACCAACCTGCCGTCGCCTACCTTTGCTGGCGGGGGACCCGAACCCCCGCCAGACGAGGTCCTCTTCTTTCCGCAAAAGGCTTCCTTCTGTTTCTGACGTCCAGCACGTTCGTGCAGGACATCAGAAACAGAAGGAAGCCTTTTGCGGAAAGAAAAGGATCTCGGTTGGAGGGGGTTCGGGTCCCCTGCCAGCAAAGGCAGGCGACGGCGGGAAGGGGGGGGGGTCGAGAGGGTCATCGGCAGGGGGTCCAGGGCCAAATCTACGGGGGCCCAGACCCCCCGTAGCTACGCCACTGGTGCTAATATTTTAGACATTTACACATGCAAGAGGCGTGGAAATACGGGCACCCAGATTATACAATTACCCTTTATATCATCTGGTTCACCTTTTCCCATATGTTCATTTACAATTTCAATAAAAAGTAGCAGACTAGTGAGGTAAGACTAGGGTTAACATATTTTGTCCCCCAAAAAGGACACATGCCCCACCCCACCGCACACCCCGCCCTGCCCCCTTTCACACCCACCCCGTCCCCTTTCACGCCCTCGCTCCGCCCCCTGTCACACATCTCGTCACCCCCCTCCCCTTACCTTACTACTGCCCTGGTGGTCTAGTGACCTCTTCGGGGTCCATGCATCCTTCCTGTTGCTGATCTCGGCGCCGATTCAAAATGGCCGCTGAGAGTTGAAGTCTCGCGAGGTCACTTCATCTCTCGGCGGCCATTTTGAATCGGCGCCGAGATCAGCAACAGGAAGGATGCATGCAGGGCAGCGCTCCGGGCAGGAAAGAGGGGGCTCTTTCCTGCCCCAAAGGTGGAAGAGGTCACTAGACCACCGGGGCTGTAGTAAGTAAGGGGAGGGGAGGCTAGCAATCTGCCCGTTTGTCCGGATTTCTAGACAAATGGGCAGGCTGGCGGGTGGGCCGTCCTATAGGAAAATGATAAAGGGGATGGGACGACTTCCCTATGAGGAAAGGCTAAAGCGGCTAGGGCTCTTCAGCTTGGAGAAAAGGCGGCTGAGGGGAGATATGATAGAGGTCTATAAAATAATGAGTGGAGTTGAACGGGTAGATGTGAAGCGTCTGTTCATGCTTTCCAAAAATACTAGGACTAGGGGGCATGCGATGAAGCTACAATGTAGTGAATTTAAAACAAATCAGAGAAAATTTTTCTTCACTC
Source organism: Microcaecilia unicolor (assembly GCF_901765095.1). Classification (NCBI taxonomy): domain Eukaryota; kingdom Metazoa; phylum Chordata; class Amphibia; order Gymnophiona; family Siphonopidae; genus Microcaecilia; species Microcaecilia unicolor. The sequence continues at coordinate 359,439,104 of NC_044034.1, read as the reverse complement.
AACGTGTAATTAAACTCTGGAATTCGTTGCCAGAGAATGCGGTAAAGGTGGTTTAGCTTAGCGGAGTTTAAAAAAAAGGTTTGGACGGCTTCCTAAAGGAAAAGTCCATAGACCGTTATTAAATGGACTTGGGGAAAATCCACTATTTCTGGGATAAGCAGTATAAAATGTTTTGTACTTTTTGGGGATCTTGCCAGGTATTTGTGATCTGGATTGGCCACTGTTTGAAACAGGATGCTGGGCTTGATGGACCTTTGGTCTTTCCCAGTATGGCAATACTTATGTACTTATGTCGTGTGAAGACTTTTGCAAGGCACTGTAACTCTGTACACTGGGTTTTCTGCTAACTACTGATCTCACTGTTACTGGTTGTACATCTTTGGGTAGAAACAGGACACCTGAGGTATTAGTATCTAATCTGAAAGCTCAAAATATTTGACCTGATAACTATAAATATGGCGTTAGGACTTTATAAATTATATCTAGGATGCTAAATCCATTAAGTATAACTTTCGGAGATTCTTGACAGCTTGCACAGACTGCTTGACAGATGACAACTTGAATCAGTTTAAAACAGGTAAAATGACTCCGCCAAACCATTACGAAACTTACTGCTGTAGCAACGGAGAAGGAGGAATAATAGGGACTCATTGTGCATTCAGAGTAAATTAATCCTATCAGACCGACTTGATTTTTTCCCCCTCTGTGACAGCTACGCTGGATTCAGACATCACAAGCAGTGTTGGTGTTATGCCTGCATTTTATCACAGCACTTGACATACTGTCACATAATAGCTCGTTAACAAAAGGTTCAGGACACAGAAATATGTGCAAAATATATAAATGGATTGAAAATTGGACGGTTGAAAACTCTGGCTCGCTATAAATAAAGAAGTATCAAATCAGACAGCTATAATGAGTGGAGGGCTGAACAGTCTGGTAGTTGGTTCATGACCCTGTATAATAATGGGCTTCTGATGGGATTTTCATCTTTCACAGAGGGAAGAAGGTCAGTGGGAAGGCAAACTCAAGCCAGACAAACAGCACTGCGAGAAGCACCTTAGTTTCGCCCCAGGGAGGAACGTAAGAAAGAGAAAGCCTTACAGTTCCATAGAAAGAGAGAGGGACCTGAACTGCATGCCGGAGAAGGAGTGGTGAGGAAAGATGAACAAGTAAAGAGTGTGACACACAAGATTTCACTTCTGCAGACCACAGGAAGAGCCGAGCCAGTCTACAGAAGATGGAGAAGGTGTGTTGGCAATTCCCAGTTCCTGTGACAGAGATAAAGGTAGGCAATGGGATGAAACAACCTGGAAAAAAAACCAACAAACCTGGTTAGCCTGTAGATAACCAGGAGAAAAGACTCAGCCTTTCTGAAATGAAGCAAGCAAATATAAGAATGGACTGCTCAGTGGCGTAGCTACAGGTGGGCCCGAGTGGGCACAGGCCCACCCATTCTTGGCTCAGGCCCACCCAGAAGCAGCACCCCACATCAACATCTCTCCTACTCAGCGGCATCCCAGCATCTGTCCGCCCGTCGCTGAACCCCGTCTCTCCCTGGTGCACCTTGCAGGCGTCCTTAGGGCCTGTAGTGATTCATTATTAATGTCTGCGCCGGCCCTGCAGGTTTCCATCGGCTAGGTTCCGCCCTCGCTTTCATCATTTCCTGTCTGGCGGGACCAGGCCGATGGAAGCCTGCGGAGTCGGCATAGGCAGCAAAAACTGAATCACTGCAAGCGCCGGGGGCACCTGTAAGGTATACCAGAAAGGGACGGGGTTCAGCAACAGGCGGTCAGATGTCTGGATGCAGGACATCAGACTCACAAAAACAGAAGCCTGCGCGGCCACATTGGTGATCTGCAAGGGCCGACTTCTACATGGAATGTTGGAACATTCCATGTAGAATCTCCAATAGTAGCAACAGTGGAGGAGTGGCCTAGTGCTTAGGGTGGTGGACTTTGGTCCTGGGGAACTGAGTTCGATTCCCACGTCAGGCACAGGCAGCTCCTTGTGACTCTGGTCAAGTCACTTAACCCTCCATTGCCCCATGTAAGCCGCATTGAGCCTGCCATGAGTGGGAAAGCGCAGGGTACAAATGTAACAAAAATAAAATAGATACTATTGGAGATTCTACATGGAATGTTGCTACTATTGGAGATTCTACATGGAATGTTGCTATTCCACTAGCAACATTCCATGTACAAGGCTGCGCAGGCTTCTGTTTCTGTGAGTCTGACGTCCTGCACGGATGTGCAGGATGTCAGACTCACAGAAGCAGAAGCCTGTGCGGCCACATTGGTGATCTGCAAGGGCCGACTTCTACATGGAATGTTGGAACATTCCATGTAGAATCTCCAATAGTAGCAACAGTGTAGGAGTGGCCTAGTGGTTAGGGTGGTGGACTTTGGTCCTGGGGAACTGAGTTCGATTCCCACTTCAGGCACAGGCAGCTCCTTCTGACTCTGGGCAAGTCACTTAACCCTCCATTGCCCCACGTAAGCCACACTGAGCCTGCCATGAGTGGAAAAGCGCAGGGTACAAATGTAACAACAACAACAAAAATTCCCACTGCAGCTCCTTGTGACTCTGGGCAAGTCACTTAACCCTTCATTGCCACTGGTACAAAATAAGTACCTGAATATATGTAAACCGCTTTGAATGTAGTTGCAAAAACCTCAGAAAGGCGGTATATCTTATCTAGCACCATATACAATTTGTGGAATAAGTCGCATCATTGCAAAAAACGAAAATGAACTATTTTAATGTAATTAGTATTTCATTGTAAGTATTAAATATTGTTTCAATATTAAATATTGTTATTTTTCCTTTAAACTATAGGTCTAAAATGTTTATTTGCAATGCCTGTTAGGCCCATAAAATTACATTTTCCTTTCTGCTTTGAGTAGGGAGATGCATGGAAGAAAATTAAGACTGCTGGGAGGTTGACAGGACACGGATGGAGAATGCGGGGATGGTGAGGGGATGGGTTATGAAGTCCGCTCGACTACGGGGATGGGGTGGAAACGGGAAGAAATCTTTTGTTGCAGAGAGGGAATGGGAATGATTCTTTGTCCCTGTTTCTGATCGGTTGACAAGACACGGATGGAGAATGCGGGGATAGTGAGGGGATGGGTTATGAAGTCCGCTCGACTACGGGGATGGGGTGGAAACGGGAAGAAATCTTTTGTTGCAGAGAGGGAATGGGAATGATTCTTTGTCCCTGTGTCTTCTCTATTTCTGAGCGGTTGACAAGACACGGATGGAGAATGCGGGGATAGTGAGGGGATGGGTTATGAAGTCCGCTCGACTACGGGGATGGGGTGGAAACGGGAAGAAATCTTTTGTTGCAGAGAGGGAATGGGAATGATTCTTTGTCCCTGTGTCTTCTCTATTTCTGAGCGGTTGACAAGACACGGATGGAGAATGCGGGGTTGGTGAGGGGATGGGTTATGAAGTCCGCTCGACTATGGGGATGGGGTGGAAACGGGAAGAAATCTTTGTTGCAGGGAGGGAATGGGAATGATTCTTTGTCCCTGCATCACTCTCTGTTTCTGAGCCCTCTCCCAACCCTCTCCAGCCCCATCACCCCAGGCCTTACCTAGAGGTGATCATTGGTGATACCGTGGTCCCCTTCTACTCCTGTTCATCCTGCTGCACCTCTCAAAAATGGCCACCACGACCCCTAGTGGTAGTCTCACAGTATTACTGCTAGGGGTCAGTTTTCTGCCTCTTTATATGAAGGGCGAGGAGGATTGGATGGGGGAAGGTTGGGAGGCTTATACAAAGTGGACTGCTGGTAGAGCAGCTACACTTAACACCTGCTCTTGAGGTAGTCGTACGTTCAGTCATGCTGTCAGCATTTATGACAGCTAGTGCACGGCAGCAAGCCATGTACCAGCTTTCACCAATGGTCGTTCCTCTGCTCTGTCTCTGTCATGCTCAGTCAGCACATTACTACAAAAACCAGGACTGCAGCCACCAAAAATTGTACTGATTGTCTCTCAGTGTCACCATCTGCAACATTCAACATATGATATACTAGCCGTTAAGCCCGTAAAAACGGGCGAGTATTGCAGCCCTCCTCTCTCCCCTCGTCCACCGATCCTCCCCCCATGTCCAGCAACCCTCCTCTCTGCCCTGTTCTCACCCCATGTCCAGCAACCATGCCCTCTCCCCCCCTGCCCTCCCCCCATGTCCAGCTACCCTCCTCGCCGCCGCTCCCTCCCCCCTCCGTGCCGGGCCCCCTGCACTGACCTGACAGCGCCTCTCACCTCCGTGTGAAAGCGCTACAGGCAGCAGCAGATCGCTCTGCTGCTGCCTGCAGCGCTTCCACACGGAGGTGAGAGGCGCTGTCAGGTCAGTGCAGGGGGCCTGATACGGAGGGAGGCGGCGGGGATGGGGGGGAGGGTGGAGGTTGGTTCGCGCGATGTTCGTTTCCAGGCGGCGTCCGACAGTCCTACTCCGTTTCCCTCTCTGTTCCGCCCTCTGACGTCATCACGTTTTGACATGAGGGCTATTAGATTGTAAGCTCTTTGAGCAGGGACTGTCTTTCTTCTATGTTAGCACAGTAGGGCGGGACCGAGGGAAGTCTGTACTGCGCATTTGCAGGTGAGTCAGTCACTTGCCGTTTATATGTTTGATAATATATATATTTTTTGAGTACCCTCAGATATAACCCACTGTTTCAAATGCAGACAATAAAGCTGCTAATCAGTGGTATAGCACTTCTTTCATTGGGTTACTCACAAAGATTGTGGGAGGGTGTTTCTCTATATAATAAAACTCACCCTGAACGTTCTGAAGACACTGACGTCACTGAAGCCAAGCCACTGACGTCACTTCCTTCATGAAGGGTTCGTGGTGGTGAAGCCACCGAAATTGCCAAGTCTCTGGGCCCCGCCCTCACGTCAAACGTGATGACGTCGAGGGCGGAGCAATGGTGTCACACATCGAGGGCGGAGCAATGGCGTCAGTGGCTTCACAACGAAGAAGGTGATGAAGGTGCGTTGACGAGGTGCGGAGCAATAGCGTCAGTGGCTTCACCACGACGAAGGGATGGGGGGGGGGGGGGGGGGGTTGGAGAGGAAAACCTTGCTAGCGCCCGTTTCATTTGCTCCAGAAACGGGCCTTTTTTACTAGTTTTTACATAATTCATACCTCATCACCCAAGTGCTTATAGTAGTTTCACTTTATGTTACCAGAGACAAGGATATTGATTATTTCGTATTCAGTCAGCACATTAAGCAAAAGGCATGGATTTTTTCCATTCTAGCCTTTTAAATGTGTGTTAGAGGTTGGTGCAGGTCTGAGCTAACCCGAACTAGCTGCTTAATGCAGCTTAGTAAAAGGGTCCTCAAGTGTTAAAACTAGGGCTGCATTTTGATTAACATTTTAATTGCAATTACGCACACAATTAAAGGAATTTTATTTATTTATTTATTTTCCAGTGTGGCTCCTTGTGACTCTGAGCAGGTCACTTAACCCTAGGGGGGCATGCAATGAAGCCACAAAGTAGTAAATTTAATACGAATCGGAGAAACATTTCTTCACTCAATGTGTAATTAAACTCTGGAATTCGTTGCCAGAGAATGTAGTAAAGGCAGTTAGCTTAGCGGGGTTTATAAAAAGGTCTGGACTGCTTCCTAAAGGAAAAGTCCATAGACCATTATTAAGTTGACTTGGGGAAAATCTACTGCTTATTTCTGAGATAAGCAGCATAAAATGTATTGAACTTTTTAGGGATCTTGCCAGGTATTTGTGACCTGGATTGGCCACTGTTGGAAACAGTGGCTTGATGGACCTTTGGTCTGTCCCAATGTGGCAATACTTATGTACTTGGGAATCCTGAATGGAATCTTGCTACTCTTTGGGGTTCTACATGGAATGTTGCTACATTTTGAAATTCTGCATGGAATCTCGTTATTCTTTAGAATTCTAGAATCTTGCTACTCTTTGGGGTTCTACATGGAATGTTGCTACACTTTGAAATTCTGCATGGAATCTCGTTATTCTTTAGAATTCTAGAATCTTGCTACTCTTTGGGGTTCTACATGGAATGTTGCTCCTCTTTGGGTTTCTGCCAGGTACCTGTGACCTGGATTGGCCACTGTTGGATGCTGGGCTTGATGGACCTTTGGTCTGTCCCAGTGTGGCAATACTTATGTGCTTATGACAGATTTTGATAACTAGTAGGCGGTATATAAGAATTTTTTCATAACGCTTATGGAATAGTCCTTAAAATTACTGATCAACCAACAGTTTCTCTAGCCTCAGCCAGAGATTTGTAGCTCTTTTTAAAATAATCTTAGGCCTGACAGTGATCTTTCTTACACTTTGGTAATTGACTTTGGAGTGCTGCCCTGATTGAGGCAGTTTACCGATGGCACCAAAGTGTTTCCACTTTGTAACGATAGACCTGATGGTGCCCTTGACCTGAAATTTTCCTATAGCTTCCTCCCAATCTGTATCTTTAAATAACTGTATCCCAGAGCTCTTTCGTCAGCCCCACATATATCATGTTTAGAATGTTTCTTCAAAGTTGCCTAATTCTTCATTCAAGAATATTTCAGCTCAACTACTGTGACGAGAAACAGGGGGGGGGGCTCTATTTAAATTATTATTGGCCTTGTTAAGGCAATTTTTGGAAACAGGCTAATTCTTAATAATTATTTCTAGAATTGCACGTTCACATTTAAAGAGCAGTGAAAAACTCCTACTTTAATGAACATTTTTTAATTATTATTTATTAATTTTACAATTTACAAGCATCTACATCTTGTAAAAGAAAAACAGAGATAGTAATACGAAAATAAAGGGTTTTTTCAAAACCAAAAATTGTACAACACATTGTTCTACTCTTCCTTAGACCACTACTCTTGGGGGGTTAGTCATTTGATAAGGAGATGTCAATATTAAAAAAATTTAACAAAGGAAATGGCCTGACTCACTACTTTAATGAACTTGAATTGTATTTTTTTTACACAGCAGAATGTGAAAAATGTACAACAGCAGATATGAAGACTTTCACAAGGCATTCTGTAGGTCTCTTATCAGTTTGATTAAGTGATGGTTATCAATAGAAATCAAACAAAATAAAACATGGAAAAGAAAATAAGATGATGCCTTTTTTATTGGACATAACTTAATACATTTCTTGATTAGCTTTCGAAGGTTGCCCTTCTTCGTCAGATCGGAAATAAGCAAATGTGGTAGCAGATAGTATATATAAGAGAAACATCAAAGCATTACTTTGACAGTCTGATAGAGTGGGAGGGTGGGGGTATGCATGGGGACATCAAAGCATTTCATTGATATTCTAACAGAATGGGTGTTGGTAGGTGAGACGAGAAATAAACAGAGAAATACAGCTTATGGTTTATAATGGGTTAGTGAATATGAGTTATCTTGTTGGGCAGACTGGATGGACCGTGCAGGTCTTTTTCTGCCGTCATCTACTATGTTACTATGTATATGTAACAAAAAAAAAAATCAACAAATCAAAATAAGAAATAGCGTCCACTGCTTTTCAACACATCTAGAATTTTGACAGCCAGAAAAATGGACTTTTTGGATCTGCTTGAAGGATCACAAGTAAATGGCAATCCAAGACCCTCACTACATCTTCTAGAATTCTTATGCACAGATAAAGTGTTATATGACAGAACAAGAGAACAGCAGGATGAAAGGAGGGGGGGGAGTTTGCTCATCCCTTTTCACCAGTTTTAATTTGGGATAATTTATTGAGGTACATATTAGAAATCTCCTGCCAGACAGGTCACTGCTGACGTGTCTCTCCTCACCTCATTACGCACAGGGCTCAAAATTTATCACTCGGATATTTTTATACTGCCTTTATTATTATATGCAGGGCACCCACAGGTACACGTCATAACAAGCCAAAAACATCATCTGTTATCTAACCAATTTACTTAAACCTGCCCACGGATACTTTTCCCTTTAGGTTTTGGATTAAACACACCAAATGAAAACAGCTAAAGAGAGACTGCAATCATCCTGGTGCTTAGGGTCAAGTGAGTCCAGGGACATCATGTTCTCTTTGGGCCTTTACAAGCCCTTTTACGAAGGGAAGGGAAGGGAAATGGGACTTGATATACCGCCTTTCTGAGGTTTTTGCAACTGCATTCAAAGCGGTTTACATATATTCAGGTACTTATTTTGTACCAGAGGCAATGGAGGGTTAAGTGACTTGTCCTGAGTCACAAGGAGCTGCAGTGGGAATCGAACTCAGTTCCCCAGGATCAAAGTCCACTGCACTAACCACTAGGCTACTCCTCCACTCATTCTACCAATAAGAGCTAACCTCATCAGTGATGTCACAATGGCTTCACTGCCCAATACTTGGCTCACTTCCGATATTGTGATGTCATAAGGGAAAGGGGGAAAGGGAAATGGGACTTGATATACCGCCTTTCTGAGGTTTTTGCAACTACATTCAAAGCAGTTTACATATATTCAGGTACTTATTTTGTACCAGGGGCAATGGAGGGTTAAGTGAGTTGCCCAGAGTCACAAGGAGCTGCAGTGGGAATCGAACTCAGTTCCCCAGGATCAAAGTCTGCTGCACTAACCACTAGGCTACTCCTCCACTAGCAATATTCCATGTAGAAGCCTGCCCTTTCAGATCAGCAATGCGGCCGTGCAGGCTTCTGTTTCTGTGAGTCTGACGTCCTGCATGTACAGTGGGGGAAATAAGTATTTGATCCCTTGCTGATTTTGTAAGTTTGCCCACTGACAAAGACATGAGCAGCCCATAATTGAAGGGTAGGTTATTGGTAACAGTGAGAGATAGCACATCACAAATTAAATACGGAAAATCACATTGTGGAAAGTATATGAATTTATTTGCATTCTGCAGAGGGAAATAAGTATTTGATCCCTCTGGCAAACAAGACCTAATACTTGGTGGCAAAACCCTTGTTGGCAAGCACAGCGGTCAGACGTCTTCTGTAGTTGATGATGAGGTTTGCACACATGTCAGGAGGAATTTTGGTCCACTCCTCTTTGCAGATCATCTCTAAATCATTAAGAGTTCTGGGCTGTCGCTTGGCAACTCGCAGCTTCAGCTCCCTCCATAAGTTTTTAATGGGATTAAGGTCTGGTGACTGGCTAGGCCACTCCATGACCCTAATGTGCTTCTTCCTGAGCCACTCCTTTGTTGCCTTGGCTGTATGTTTTGGGTCATTGTCGTGCTGGAAGACCCAGCCACGACCCATTTTTAAGGCCCTGGCGGAGGGAAGGAGGTTGTCACTCAGAATTGTACGGTACATGGCCCCAGCCATTCTCCCATTGATGCGGTGAAGTAGTCCTGTGCCCTTAGCAGAGAAACACCCCCAAAACATAACATTTCCACCTCCATGCTTGACAGTGGGGACGGTGTTCTTTGGGTCATAGGCAGCATTTCTCTTCCTCCAAACACGGCGAGTTGAGTTCATGCCAAAGAGCTCAATTTTTGTCTCATCTGACCACAGCACCTTCTCCCAATCACTCTTGGCATCATCCAGGTGTTCACTGGCAAACTTCAGACGGGCCGTCACATGTGCCTTCCGGAGCAGGGGGACCTTGCGGGCACTGCAGGATTGCAATCCGTTATGTCGTAATGTGTTACCAATGGTTTTCGTGGTGACAGTGGTCCCAGCTGCCTTGAGATCATTGACAAGTTCCCCCCTTGTAGTTGTAGGCTGATTTCTAACCTTCCTCATGATCAAGGATACCCCATGAGGTGAGATTTTGCGTGGAGCCCCAGATCTTTGTCGATTGACAGTCATTTTGTACTTCTTCCATTTTCTTACTATGGCACCAACAGTTGTCTCCTTCTCGCCCAGCGTCTTACTGATGGTTTTGTAGCCCATTCCAGCCTTGTGCAGGTGTATGATCTTGTCCCTGACATCCTTAGACAGCTCCTTGCTCTTGGCCATTTTGTAGAGGTTAGAGTCTGACTGATTCACTGAGTCTGTGGACAGGTGTCTTTCATACAGGTGACCATTGCCGATAGCTGTCTGTCATGCAGGTAACGAGTTGATTTGGAGCATCTACCTGGTCTGTAGGGGCCAGATCTCTTACTGGTTGGTGGGGGATCAAATACTTATTTCCCTCTGCAGAATGCAAATAAATTCATATACTTTCCACAATGTGATTTTCCGGATTTAATTTGTGATGTGCTATCTCTCACTGTTACCAATAACCTACCCTTCAATTATGGGCTGCTCATGTCTTTGTCAGTGGGCAAACTTACAAAATCAGCAAGGGATCAAATACTTATTTCCCCCACTGTATGTGCAGGACGTCAGACTCACAGAAACAGAAGCCTGCGCGGCCGCGTTGCTGATCTGCAAGGGCAGGCTTCTACATGGAATGTTGCTAGTGGAATAGCAACATTCCATGTAGAATCTCCAATAGGGAAAGGGAAATGGGACTTGATGTGCTGCTTTTCTGTGGCTTTTGCAACTACATTCAAATCGGTTACATAGTATATACAGGTACTTATTTGTACCTGGGGCAATGGAGGGTTAAGTGACTTGTCCAGAGTCACAAGGAGCTGCAGTGGGAATTGAGCTCAGTTCCCCAGGATCAAAGTCCACTGCACTAACCACTGGGCTACTCCTCCACTAGCAACATTTCATGTAGAAGCCTGCCCTTGCCGCGCAGGCTTCTGTTTCTGTGAGTCTGATGTCCTGCACATACGTGCAGGACGTCAGACTCACAGAAACAGAAGCCTGCGCAGCCGCGTTGCTGATCTGCAAGGGCAGGCTTCTACATGGAATGTTGCTAGTGGAATAGCAACATTCCATGTAGAATCTCAAATAGTAGCAACATTCCATCTAGAATCTCAAATAGGGAAATGGAAATAGGACTTGATATACTGCCTTTCTGAGGTTTTTGCAACTACATTCAAAGCGGTTTACATATATTCAGGTACTTATTTTGTACCAGGGGCAATGGAGGGTTAAGTGACTTGTCCAGAGTCACAAGTAGCTGCAATGGGAACTGAACTCAGTTCCCCAGGATCAAAGTCCACTACACTAACCACTAGGCTACTCCTCCACAAAGGTGCATAAGGGCCTCAAATCGGCATTACCGCCTGGCTAGCGCGTGCGCCTGGCAATAATTCCAAGTTTGGCGTATGCCGAAAGCCTGAGGTAGAAAATAATTTGCTATTTTCTACCGTAGGGGGCATTCCCGGCGGTAATCTCCAGTTGGCAAACGCTGGATGGTTACCGCACAGGTAACGTATGAGCCCTTACCGCTAAGTCAGTGGGTGGCGGTAAGGGCTCAGGTCGTAAATAGACGCACGCTGGTCTTAATTTAGCCATACGTCTATTTTCCAGCCCCAACCCCCCCCCCTTTTTTTTTCAGAAGTGGTGGAGAAATGGGCCAGCACGCATCCAAAACATGTGCCCTCACTACTGCAGGCCACTTTTTGGCGCACCTTTGTAAAAGGATCTCTTAATTCTTATAATCTATTTATATACCTACAGTAAATCTACATATCTAAAACAGGGGCTTAGCCAGACTTCGGCGGGAGGGGGGTCCAGAGCCCGAGGTGAGGGGGGCACATTTTAGCACCCCCCCCCCGGTGCCGCCGACCCCCCCCCCCCCCGCCATTGCCGACCCCGCCACCACCAATTTTGACCCCCCCCCCCCCCCCCCCGCCGACCCTCTTGACCCCTCCTCCCGCCGCCAACCCGCCGTCGCCTACCTTTGCTGGCGGGGGACCGCATCCCCCGCCAGCCGAAGTCAACTTCTTCCCACAAAAGGCTTCCTTCTGTTTCTGACGTCCTGCATGTTGTACGTGCAGGACGTCAGACTCACAGAATGAAGCCTTGTAGAGCAGCTAATCTGCAAGGCTTTGTTCTGTGAGTCTGACGTCCTGCACGTTGTACCTTTGCTGGCGGGGGACCCCAACCCCCACCAGCCGAGGTCCTCTTCTTCCCGCAAAAGGCTTCCTTCTGTTTCTGACGTCCTGCATGTTGTACCTTTGCTGGCGGGGGACCCCAACCCCCGCCAGCCGAGGTCCTGTTCTTCCGGCGCAAGGCTTCATTCTGTTTCTGTGACTCTGACGTCCTAGGATGTCAGACTCACAGAAACAGAACGAAGCCTTGCAGATCAGCCAGCGACCGAGGGGGGGGGTCGAGAGGGTCGTCGGCAGGGGAGGGGGGCAAAATTGTTGTTGGTGGTCGTGGTGGCGGCAGCGCCGGGGGGAGGGGCTAAAATGTGCCCCCTCACCTCGGGCTCTGGACCCCCCTCCCGCCGAAGTCTGGCTACACCCCTGCTTTGATGCACACGTTTTCTGAGCTAATTAAAATACATATGGATGAATTGTTAAGAGAAAGCACATAGTGTTAAACTCCTCCCCAATTCCACCCCCAGAAATGTCTCAATCCTGGCAAACGTGTGCATATACAGACTGCACACAGAAATCGGCTAAGGCACTCTTTTACCCACGGTAATTCTTTGTTAATTACCCTCTGCATTGTTCAAATGAAAACCAAACTGGAAGCAGGGAATGGTTCAAGGTACCTTTCACTTATCTGGAGATATTACTTCAGGCAAACTGGCAAAAAAAAAAAAAAAGAACGAAAGAAAAAAAAAAAGAGGTTACCTTGGAGAAAATTTGCATCCATTCTGCAAGAACGTGCTAAGCATTCCAGCTGCAGCCAGCATTAACCCAAGGTATGGAGGCGAGGGCTTCAGGGGTCTTGAAGAAAACTCCGGATGGAACTGCACACCAACAAAGTAAGGGTGACCTAAATGAAGGAACAGTAATAAGCTTTAAGAACTTGCTGGTAGAGAGGTGTGGTAGCAAATTGAGAAGCCACATAGATAAACAATACAGATCTCATCTCATGGTTTCCAGTATCATCTCTATGCTGATGACACCCAGCTGTATCTCTCCACACCAGACATCACCGCAGAGACCCAGGCAAAGGTATCAGCCTGCTTATCCGACATTGCTGCCTGGATGTCCAACCACCACCTGAAACTGAACATGTCCAAGACCGAGCTCCTCGTCTTTCCACCTAAACCCACTTCTCCTCTTCCTCCACTCTCTATCTCAGTTGATAACACCCTCATCCTCCCCGTCTCATCTGCCCAAAACCTCGGAGTCATCTTTGACTCCTCCCTCTCCTTCTCTGCGCATATCCAGCAGATAGCCAAGACCTGCCGCTTCTTCCTCTTTAACATCAGCAAAATTCGCCCTTTCCTCTCTGAACACACCACCCAAACTCTTGTCCATGCTCTCATTACCTCTCGCCTTGACTACTGCAACTTACTCCTCACCGGCCTCCCACTTAGCCATTTATCCCCCCTTCAATCTGTTCAGAACTCTGCTGCACGTCTCATATTCCGCCAGAACCGATAAACTCATATCACCCCTCTCCTCAAGTCACTTCACTGGCTTCCAATCAGATACCGCATTCAATTCAAGCTTCTCCTTCTTACCTACAAATGCACTTAGTCTGCGGCCCCTCACTACCTTTCTACCCTCATCTCCCCTTACGTTCCCGCCCGTAACCTCCGTTCACAAGACAAATCCCTCCTCTCTGTACCCTTCTCCACCACCGCCAACTCCAGGCTCCGCTCATTCTGCCTCGCCTCACCCTATGCTTGGAACTGCAATCCTGACACCTTCCTGAGCCCATACGCCAAGCCCCCTCCCTGCCCATCTTCAAGTCTTTGCTTAAAACCCACCTCTTCAATGCTGCGTTCGGCACCTAACTCTTACCGTTCAGTAAATCCAGACTGCCCCAATTTGACCGCCCCTATCGGACTGACCGTTCACTTGTCTCTTAGATTGTAAGCTCTTGGAGTAGGGATCGTCCCTCTATATTAAATTGTACAGCACTGCGTAACCCTAGTAGCGCTTTAGAAATGTTAAGTAGTAGAAAACAATGAAACTGAAGCTATACAAAGTAGAAAAAATATTTGCATAAGATGTGCCATGCTCAGTCAAATGTATATGGAAAATAAGGCCATAGTGGAAAGATCAAATGAATTCTTTGCTTTGGTCTTCACCGAGGAAGATGCGGGAGAGATACTGGTCCCAGAAATGGCATTCAGTGCTGATGAGTTAAAGAAACTGAAACAAATCTCTGTAAACCTGGAAGATGTAATAGGGCAATTTGACAAACTGAAGAGTAGTTGGAGTTACCATATTTTCCCCCCACCCCCCAAAAAAGGAGGACGCATGCCCCAAACCCCCTGTCACACCCACCCTGCAACCATGTCACACCACCCTACCCCTTCACACCCATGTCACACCCTCGCTCTGCCCATCACTTTGACACCCCCACAGAAAGCCAGATTCCCTCTCTCCCCCCCCCCCATGTTATCCCCTCCACAATTTTCCAGCCTCCCTCCCCTCCACCCACATAACTCCATTCACTACCCCTCCCCTCCCCTCCTGTACTTTACTGGTGGTCTAGTGACCTCTTCAGTTCTGGAAAGAGCCCCCTCTTTCCTGCCCAGCACAACTGTAGACCTCTCTTGTTCCTGGCACCAATTCAAAATGGCTGCCGAGAGTTCAAGCAGTGACCTTGCAAGACTTCTGCAAAAGTCTCGTGAAGCCACCGCTTGAATTCTCGGTAGCCATTTTGAATTGGCACCGGAAGCAAGAGAAGTCTACAGCTGTGCCGGGCAGGAATCAGGGGGGGCTCTTTCCTGCCCTGAAGAGGTCGCTAGACCACCAGGGGCACCACACTAAGGTATGGAAGGGGAGGGGAGGATAGGACACTCCTGAGGCCTGCCCGCTCCTGCCCCACCAGCCTGCCCATTCGTCCACAAATCTGAACGGGCAGGCTGGCAAAACCCACCAGGATGCCCGGCCATGTCCTCAAAAAGAGGACATGTCTGGGTAAATCCAGACGTATGATAACCCTATTTCTAGCAGTGCATCTGGGGTATAAATTTGGAGAGATCTGCATATTGTTTTGCTTTCTAAATGATGCTGAGGGCAATGATTATTAGTCTTCTTCAGTTGGGACAAACCTGATGGACAACACTTGCATGTGTGACACATTGCATTAATGACCCTCACAGACCTTGGTAAGACACTAGCAGTTCTTATGAGTTAAATGTAAACATGCTGTATATCCACAAAAATACAACCTCTTCACAACATGTACAGATCAGACTTCGCGCCTTCTGTCTCGCTGCACCCTACGCCTGGAATAAACTTCCTGAGCCCCTACGTCTTGCCCCATCCTTGGCCACCTTTAAATCTAGACTGAAAGCCCACCTCTTTAACATTGCTTTTGACTCGTAACCACTTGTAACCACTCGCTTCCACCTACCCTCCTCTCTTCCTTCCCGTTCACATTAATTGATTTGATTTGCTTACTTTATTTATTTTTTGTCTATTAGATTGTAAGCTCTTTGAGCAGGGACTGTCTTTCTTCTATGTTTGTGCAGCGCTGCGTATGCCTTGCAGCGCTATAGAAATGCTAAATAGTAGTAGTAGTAGTAGTAGTTCTCCATGGAAGTCACCACACAAAACAAAAATCTCTCCAATACAAACCTGAAAAAAAATCCTAATTCAACATACAGATAACAAACATGTCATTCAACAGTAGCACTAATCCTATTATTCAAATAGCTAGAACTCTACCTATAAACAGGCAGAACTACAAATATTACTGTGGACCCTAAAACACCAATACATCTATTACAGGTAAAAAAGAACAAGTGGGAATGTTACAAATCTCAACACTACAGAATACCACACCTCAGTCACATGAAAAACAGACTCTACTACTACTACTACTACTACTATTTAGCATTTCTATAGCGCTACAAGGCGTACGCAGCGCTGCACAAACATAGAAGAAAGACAGTCCCTGCTCAAAGAGCTTACAATCTAATAGACAAAAAAAAAATAAAGTAATCAAATCAATGTATACAGAAAGGAGGAGAGGAGGGTAGGTGGAGGCGAGTGGTTACGAGTCAAAAGCAATGTTAAAGAGGTGGGCTTTCAGTCTAGATTTAAAGGTGGCCAAGGATGGGGCAAGACGTAGGGGCTCAGGAAGTTTATTCCAGGCGTAGGGTGCAGCGAGACAGAAGGCGCGAAGTCTGGAGTTGGCAGTAGTGGAGAAGGGAACAGATAAGAAGGATTTATCCATGGAGCGGAGTGCACGGGAAGGGGTGTAGGGAAGGACGAGTGTGGAGAGATACTGGGGAGCAGCAGAGTGAGTACATTTATAGGTTAGTAGAAGAAGTTTGAACAGGATGCGAAAACGGATAGGGAGCCAGTGAAGGGTCTTGAGGAGAGGGGTAGTATGAGTAAAGCGACCCTGGCGGAACACGAGAAGGGCAGCAGAGTTTTGAACCGACTGGAGAGGGAAGAGGTGACTAAGTGGGAGGCCAGCAAGAAGCAGATTGCAGTAGTCTAAACGAGAGGTGACAAGGGTGTGGATGAGGGTTTTGGTAGAGTGCTCAGAAAGAAAGGGGCGGATTTTACGGATGTTGTAAAGAAAGAAACGACAGGTCTTGGCAATCTGCTGGATATGAGCAGAGAAGGAGAGAGAAGAGTCAAAGATGACCCCCAGGGTTTCGAGCTGAGGAGACAGGGAGAATGAGAGAGCCATCAACAGAAATAGAAAACGGGGGGAGCGGGGAGGTGGGTTTGGGGGGGAAAATGAGAAGCTCAGTTTTGGTCATATTTAATTTCAGGTGGCGTTGAGACACCCAGACAGCAATGTCAGACAAGCACACTGAAACTTTGGTTTGGATGAAAGGTGAGATATCAGGGGTAGAAAGGTAGATTTGGGAGTCATCAGCATAGAGATGGTAGGAAAAGCCATGGGATGAGATTAATGAACCAAGGGAAGAAGTGTAGATAGAAAAGAGGAGGGGACCAAGAACAGAACCCTGAGGTACGCCGACAGGCAGAGGGATAGAAGTAGAAGAGGATCCACCAGAGTGAACACTGAAGGTGCGGAGGGAGAGGTAGGAAGAGAACCAGGAAAGGACAGAGCCTTGGAATCCAAGTGAGGACAGGGTATCGAGGAGTATGGACAGTGTCAAAAGCAGCAGAAAGATCAAGAAGAATGAGGATGGAATAGAGACCTCTGGATTTAGCCAGTAATAGGTCACTGGAGACTTTAGTGAGCGCAGTTTCGGTTGAGTGGAGAAGGCGAAAACCAGATTGTAGTGGGTCAAGAATAGCATGTGAGGAGAGAAAATCAAGGCAGCGGCGGTGAACAGCACGCTCAAGTAATTTGGAGAGAAAAGGGAGGAGGGAGATGGGTCGGTAATTAGAGGGACAAGTAGGGTCGAGTGAAGGCTTCTTAAGGAGAGGTGTGACCACAGCATGTTTAAAGGCAGTAGGGACAGTTGCAGTGGAAAGTGAGAGGTTGCGAATGTGACAGATAAAAGGAATAAGAGCAGGTGAGATGGCATTAAGAAGGTGGGTGGGAATGGGATCAGAGGAACAGGTGGTACATTTTGAGGAAGAAAGCAGTTTCCTCAATAGTAACTTCAGGAAAGGAGGAAAGGGAATGAGGGGAAGGAGAGAGAGGGGAACGGACTAGTGGATATCCTGAAAACCAAACTGGTGTGGCGTGTCCTGAGAACTGGGCCGACAACCACTTGTCTAGGATTACTGTGTATACGAATTACATAGTAATTGTCATAAGTATGCTGAGCAGAAATCTATCCTATCTACCGCTACAGGGGAATTGAAACAACTGATAAGCTTAATTGCCACAAAACATATTCCCCTTTGAAAACAGTTTTCCATTGAAAATGAATTTTGGGATCCCAGTGGAGCTTGCTGCAATGAAAGAACTTTATCGCTCCATTTATTTTCTCCTCGACTGTTGCAGAATTTTAAAAGCCTACTGTGCTTCCCAGCAGACTATGACAGTCACCACTAGCAATCAACTCAAAAGAAGACATCTTCTAATCTAGCAGCAGACCCACAGAGATCTTGTCTCTGCAAAATGCAATAAGACGTGTACGACCCTCTCGCGTGTCTTATTTTCAGAGGCTCTGCACTCCTATCAGAGCACAAAACCACCAAGAGGAGAAACAGTTCTCATTCTCCTCATCTTAATACATCAACAATGAGTCAAAATTCTGTGCTTCTGACTTTTAAACACACAGAAGCCAACGTGAGCCGACTGCATCAATGTACAGGAGGGGTAATTTTCAGTCGATAGCGATCATTGTTTTTTTTATAAACGCTGACCACCGCCACAAACATTACATCCAGATACTCAATGCCAGGCCAAGTTGCAAAACGGCATTAAATATCTGGGTAACATAGTAACATAGTAGATGACGGCAGAAAAAGACCTGCACGGTCCATCCAGTCTGCCCAACAAGACAACTCATTTGTGCTACTTTTTGTGTATACCCTACTTTGATTTGTACCTGTGCTCTTCAGGGCACAGACCGTATAAGTCTGCCCAGCACTATACCCGCCTCCCAACCACCAGCCCCGCCTCCCAACCACCGGCTCTGGCACAGACCATATAAGTCTGCCCAGCACCATCTCTGCCTCCCGCCACCGACTCTGCCACCCAATCTCGGCTAAGCTCCTTAGGATCCATTCCTTCTGAACAGGATTCCTTTATGTTTATCCCACGCATGTTTGAATTCCATTACCGTTTTCAGAAAGCCAGTACCTAACCAGATAAGTGCAGATATTCATACTTTAACCGGTTAAGATAAACCAGCCAAAGGAAGGACTGCTATTTATGTGGTCCTATTTGACCAGCTAATTTAATCCAGTGATTGCAACTTAATTACTTAACAAGCCAATCGGCGCCATTAATTAGAATTTATGCGCACAACAGTCTTAAGCGTATTCTGTAAAGTGATGCGCATAAATTCTAAGGCACATAGCTGAAAGGGGGATGTGGAATGGGCGGGTCGTGAGCGTTTCTCAAATCTATGAGTGTTGTTATAGAATACACCCGGTCAACGCATAATTTAAGCATCAGCATTTACACCAAAGTTTTACTTGGCGTAACTGCCCGCAACTAAATTTAGTTGCGTGGACCAGTCTTTGGCATCAGGGCTGCTCTCAATATACGGTTACCATATTTGCCATGACAAAAAAAGAGGACGCAAAATAAATTGCAGCCCCCCCCCAGACCCACCATGCACCTGTCACTGTGCCACAGAGTCACCTTGACCCTCCAAGGAATCCAGATAAACAATGAAAATACTGGAAAGGTAACAGAAATGATTTTTCTTCTGTACTCTGCATTTGCAAAAAAAGCAAACATCTATGAGAATGTCCCCCTTTCCTTTCCCTCCCATCCACGAGCTGCATGTCCCCCTCTCCTCTCCATCCCCTTCTATCCATATGCTTTATTTCCCCCTTTTCCCTCCCCAATCATTTTTCCAGACTCCCTCCACCCACCTTTTTTTTACAGTTCCCTCCTTCCACCCACACAACTCCATCCACCTCCCCTTCCCTCCAGTATCTTATCATGCCCTAGTGGCCTCTTCAGGGCAAGAGAGAGCCCCACTCTTTCCTGCCCGGTGCTGCCGCTCACACATTCTCTGCCGGAGCCACTTCAAAATGACTGCCGAGACATCAAACGGTGGTCTTGCAAGACTTCTGCAGAAGTCTCATGAGGCCACCGCTTGAAGTCTCAGCAGCCAATTTGAAGTGGCACCGGCAGCAACGAGCGGGTCAGCGAAAGCGCCAGGAAGGAAACAGTGGGGCTCTTTGCTGCCCAGAAGAGGCCACTACACCACCAAAGTGCTTTAAGGTAGGTGTGGGGAGGGCACCCTGAGGCTCGCTAGCCAGCCAGTCTGCCCGTCCGCTCAGAAACCCAGACAAACAGGCAGGCTGGTAGAAACCGCCTGAACCCTCAATAGTCCCCTGAAAAAGAGGCCATGTCCATGGGAATCCGGACATATGGTAACCCTACTCTCATATAACTTATCTATTGAAGTACCAATGGATAAATAGCAGGCCTAACTTTAACCATCTAACCTAAGTGGTCAGCGGCAGTGGGCATTTGTTTAGTCACTGCAGACATTAGCCCTGGCACCAGCATTAGATATCCAGGTTTATGCGTCTGGCTATTTCTTATGTGGTCAAGTGCGCTATTCAGCACATAACCATATAGCAACACCAGAGGCGTAGCCAGACCTCTGCGGGAGGGGGGGGCAGAGCTCGAGGTGGGGGGGCACTGTTTAGCCGCCTCCCCCCGCCACCGGCCGACCCCCCCCGCCACTTTGCACCCCCCTGCCGCAACCCCCCCCCCACGCCGCCGCATCAGGTACCTTGTTTGCTGGCGGGGGTCCCTAATCCCCGCCAGCCGAAGAGTCTTCTTTAGCGCCGGTCGACTCCGGTGCCTTCGTCGTGTGATCTTCTGTTTCCGACGCCTTACATCCTGCACGGGGCTACATGCAAGGTGCAGGACGTAAGGCATCAGAAACAGATGATCACAGAACGAAGGCGCCGGAGTCGACCTGCGCTGGAGAAGACTCTTCGGCTGGCGGGGTTTGGGAACCCCCACCAGCAAACAAGGTACCTGATGCGGCAGGGCGGGCGGGGTCAAATGTAGCGGGGGCCAGGGCGTAATCTGTGGGGGCCCATGCCCCCGTGGCCCCACGTAGCTACGCACCTGAGCGACACCACATTAAGATAGGACTGACTTTTATACAATCTGATTTGACTGCTAAACTTAAGGTGGTTAAGTGCCGACTCCACCCTGGACCCCTCCCCACAAAATAGCCGGCTTTCAATTTAGCGGTCAGTAGCGATACTCAGTGGTACTAACCGGGTAAGAGTCTCCGAATTTCAGCGGACAGCCCAGCACAAGTGATTTAACCGGCCAGGAGCCGTTTCTGGCTGGTTAAATCACTTTGATTATCGACTCCTAAATGTAAATTTATTTATTGGGATTTATGAATCACCTTTATGAAGAAATTCACCCAAGGCGGTGTAAAGTTATATGTGGATTTTCAAAACTGCCATTTATATAGTTACTGCCCCTAAAAATATGTAGCTTAAATGTTTGTTAGATGCTTAAAGTAAAAAGGCAGCTATGCCACTGAATATTAGTACATAAGTACATAAGTAGTGCCATACTGGGAAAGACCAAAGGTCCATCTAGCCCAGCATCCTGTCACCGACAGTGGCCAATCCAGGTCAAGGGCACCTGGCACGCTCCCTAAACGTAAAAACATTCCAGACAAGTTATACCTAAAAATGCGGAATTTTTCCAAGTCCATTTAATAGCGGTCTATGGACTTGTCCTTTAGGAATCTATCTAACCCCTTTTTAAACTCCGTCAAGCTAACCGCCCGTACCACGTTCTCCGGCAACGAATTCCAGAGTCTAATTACACGTTGGGTGAAGAAAAATTTTCTCCGATTCGTTTTAAATTTACCACACTGTAGCTTCAACTCATGCCCTCTAGTCCTAGTATTTTTGGATAGCGTGAACAGTCGCTTCACATCCACCCGATCCATTCCACTCATTATTTTATACACTTCTATCATATCTCCCCTCAGCCATCTCTTCTCCAAGCTGAAAAGCCCTAGCCTTCTCAGCCTCTCTTCATAGGAAAGTCGTCCCATCCCCACTATCATTTTCGTCGCCCTTCGCTGTACCTTTTCCAATTCTACTATATCTTTTTTGAGATACGGAGACCAGTACTGAACACAATACTCCAGGTGCGGTCGCACCATGGAGCGATACAACGGCATTATAACATCCGCACACCTGGACTCCATACCCTTCCTAATAACACCCAACATTCTATTCGCTTTCCTAGCCGCAGCAGCACACTGAGCAGAAGGTTTCAGCGTATCATCGACGACGACACCCAGATCCCTTTCTTGATCCGTAACTCCTAACGTGGAACCTTGCAAGACGTAGCTATAATTCGGGTTCCTCTTACCCACATGCATCACTTTGCACTTGTCAACATTGAACTTCATCTGCCACTTGCACGCCCATTCTCCCAGTCTCGCAAGGTCCTCCTGTAATCGTTCACATTCCTCCTGCGACTTGACGACCCTGAATAATTTTGTGTCATCGGCGAATTTAATTACCTCACTAGTTATTCCCATCTCTAGGTCATTTATAAATACATTAAAAAGCAACGGACCCAGCACAGACCCCTGCGGGACCCCACTAACTACCCTCCTCCACTGAGAATACTGGCCATGCAATCCTACTCTCTGCTTCCTATCTTTCAACCAGTTCTTAATCCATAATAGTACCCTACCTCCGATTCCATGACTCTGCAATTTCTTCAGGAGTCTTTCGTGCGGCACTTTGTCAAACGCCTTCTGAAAATCCAGATATACAATATCAACCGGCTCCCCATTGTCCACATGTTTGCTTACCCCCTCAAAAAATGCATTAGATTGGTGAGGCAAGACTTCCCTTCACTAAATCCGTGCTGACTTTGTCTCATCAGTCCATGTTTTTGTATATGCTCTGCAATTTTATTCTTAATAATAGCCTCCACCATCTTGCCCGGCACCGACGTCAGACTCACCGGTCTATAATTTCCCGGATCTCCTCTGGAACCCTTCTTAAAAATCGGAGTAACATTGGCTACCCTCCAGTCTTCCGGTATTACACTCGATTTTAGGGACAGATTGCATATTTCTAACAGTAGCTCCGCAAGTTCATTTTTTAGTTCTATTAATACTCTGGGATGAATACCATCAGGTCCCGGTGATTTACTACTCTTCAGCTTGCTGAACTGACCCATTACATCCTCCAAGGTTACAGAGAATTTGTTTAGTTTCTCTGACTCCCCCGCTTCAAATATTCTTTCCGGCACCGGTGTCCCCCCCAAATCCTCCTCGGTGAAGACCGAAGCAAAGAATTCATTTAATTTCTCCGCTACGGCTTTGTCCTCCTTGATCGCCCCTTTAACACCATTTTCGTCCAGCGGCCCAACCGACTCTTTGGCCGGTTTCCTGCTTTTAATGTATCTAAAAAAATTTTTACTATGTATTTTTGCTTCCAATGCTAATTTCTTCTCAAAGTCCTTTTTTGCCCTCCTTATCTCCGCTTTGCATTTGGCTTGGCATTCCTTATGATCTATCCTGTTACTTTCAGTTGGTTCTCTTCTCCACTTTCTGAAGGATTGTTTTTTGGCTCTAATGATTTCCTTTATCTTACTGTTTAGCCACGCCGGCTGACGTTTAGTCTTTTTTCCCTTTTTTCTAATACGTGGAATATATTTGTCCTGAACCTCCAGGATGGTGTTTTTAAACAGCATCCACGCCTGATGCAAGTTTTTTACTCTGCGAGCTGCTCCTTTCAGTCTTTTTTTCACCATTTTTCTCATTTTGTCGTAATCACCTTTTCTATAGTTAAACGCTAGCGTACTTGATTTCCTAGTTTCACTTCCTTCAATGCCAATATCAAAACCGATCATATTATGATCACTGTTATCAAGCGGCCCTCGTATCGTTACCCCCTGCACTAGATCATGAGCACCACTAAGGACTAAGTCTAGTATTTTTCCTTCTCTTGTCGGCTCCTGAACTAGCTGTTCCATGAAGCTGTCCTTGATTTCATCAAGAAATCTTATGTCCCTTGCGTGTACAGATGTTACATTAACCCAGTCTATATGCGGGTAATTGAAATCCCCCATTATTGACTTCACCATCTCCACCAACCCCTCTTAGCAAAGGGGTTTATCCATAAACCACCAACAAACATGATTCTCACAGACCCAACCATACATCAGCTTATTACTAGAAACAGAAAACAAGAGGGTCCCCCAAGGGGGCAGACTACATCCAAAGAAGATTAATAGCATAAAACTGAAAATTGTAATTCAGGCCCCGTTCGCTCAAAAGAAGGAAGGTAACTGGCAGTTAACTTTAGAGATGGCTACAGTCCTTTAATTTTAAGAGTCTGAAGCACTATTTCCCAGGACTATTGTCAGTCAGGTCTTTAGGACTGCCACAATAAATATGCATGAGACAGACCAGTGCATGCAAATCTCTCTCATATAAACTCATTGTGGCAATCCTGAAAACCCACAGTGAATATGCAGGAGATTTGCCTCCACTCTGTACTAATTTATCTCATGCATATTCACAGAAGATACGCTGAAAACGCTGGTCTGGGATACAGAGAATACAGAGCAGTTCAGGCAAATCATAGTATGGTTAGGGTTGTCACTTATGCTCTGTGCAGACATCGGTGGCATAGCCACAGGGGGCCTTGGGGGCCGGGGCCCCCTCTACAAATGGAGCACCCTTTGACTAACTGGTGAGGATGCCCAATCCCCATTAGCTGTCGAGATCCGATGCCCCAGGAGGGAAGAAGTCGGTGGCCTCCCTTCCTGCTGCTGACATCGGCACGCCTCGCGCATGATCAGTTCACACAAGTCCTCCTCCCCAAAATGGCTGCATGGCCATTTCTTTTCCCGCCTTTTACCCACTGCAGTAAAAAGGGGGCCTCAGCACGCGTCAAAAAACACGTGCTGACGCTAGCGCAGGCCCCCTTTTACCGCAGCTTAATAAAAGGACCCCCTAAATACATAATTTAACTGATGTGTTGTGTATTAATTACATGCGTGATTATTTCAAATCTTGGTACATTATGTTACAACTGTCACGGCCATACCCGCATCCTGACTCACTATTTTTTCCAGTGGTCAGGCTCCTTGGCTTCTCTAGACTGCCTCCCTGGCACTACATTCCCCCTGCACTGATGCTTCTGCTGTCTGTTTCCCTGTTTTCCAAGCCTCATTCCAGAGACTATCCAAGCCTCAGTCTGATGTCCAACTGTTATAGCCTCGCTCTGGTGCCAGGGGCATAGCTAGACTTCGAGGTGGGAGGGGGCTAGAGCCCAAGGTGGGGGGCACATTTTGGTCATCACCCTGCCACCCCCCCTCCGCTGCCTCCCCCTTCTGCCACCTCGCCACCACCAACTGCTGTACATCTTGGCTAGTGGGGGTCCCCAACCCCCACCAGCTGAAGCACCGCCGCCATAAATATCTTGGCTGGCGGGGGTCCCCAACCCCCACCAGCTGAAGACTTCATCCAGCGCTGGTCTTCAGTGCTGCCACATCGCTTGCCCTGCTCTCTCTTCCCCTCACGTCTCGCATGCTCCTTTTAGTGAAACCAACCAGGGGCCCAGGCCCCCGTGGCCCCAGCTAGCTACGCCACTGTCTGGTGCCCTTGCTGTGTTCTTCAGTGTGTTCCAAGCCTCATTCCAGGGCACCAAAGGTTGTGACATCATTAGTCAGGGCTTTTATAAGGAACCATGACACTCTCGTGCATTGCCTTTGCAACCTGGTTTCCTGCCTAGTTGTGCATGCCTGGTATTGTGTTATCTCCTATTTGGATTTGACCTGCTTTTCCTGTCTTCAGCTCCAGTTCCAGCCCTGCTTGCCTTCAGCTTCATAATAATATAGTAAGTGACAACAGACAAAGACCTGAATGGTCCAT
Organism: Microcaecilia unicolor; assembly: GCF_901765095.1. Taxonomy (NCBI): domain Eukaryota; kingdom Metazoa; phylum Chordata; class Amphibia; order Gymnophiona; family Siphonopidae; genus Microcaecilia; species Microcaecilia unicolor. The sequence continues at coordinate 359,413,688 of NC_044034.1, read as the reverse complement.
CCAGTCTGCCCAACAGTCACGTTCATTATCAATTCAAGATTTAAATCGATAATGAACGTAATATTATATACTTGATCATGGTCTTTCTTTGCTGTTTCAGGGACATAGACCATAGAAGTCCACCCGGCTCTGTCCTGATGTTCCAACTACTGGGGTTGCCGTCAAAGCCCACTCCAACCTATCCAAATTCGTTTCGTCATTTGTGGGACAAAGACCATAAAAGTCTGCCCGGCACTGTCCTGACGTTCCAAACCACTGGAGTCTCCTCAAAGCTCTCTCTAGCCCATCCTAAACCGGATCGCAATATGCAGGATTCAGACCGTACAAGCCAGCCCAGCACCGGCCTTAGTTGGCACCTAAATTTAGGCGTACTTTATAGAATAAGCCATAGGCCGTCAGTGGCCCAACTGTTTGGGGAGGCTAAAGGGGGTGGAGTTAAGGATGGGGCCAGGGGTGGAGCTTAAATCCATAATTGTCTGATAACACACAGAAAAAAAATAAATAAAAATAAAAGTCACAATACTTTTATTAAATTTAGATATTAAATATGTATCATATGTCAAAGAATAAAGTTATTGTTCAAAGCATATACTAACCATAATCGCTCAACTGCAAAACACTACGCACATCTTTGTGGAAAAACACACTCAGAACTTTACTGTACCAAAAATATTACACTGGGCAGAACCTAATACACCATTAGGGGCTTATAGCCCATTTAGTTATGTTTAAACAAAAGAGATCTGCATTAAAAAAATATTTATTTTTATTTTGACCTATAAAACCACTTGTCCCTGAAACATGCCTAAAAACAGAATAATCCAGTTGTGTATCTAAAATGCTAATTCCTACAAATGAGATGACATTAAAATGTGATTCCATGTGCCCCAGCTTTAGCCTTGTTACGATCAACAAGATGCAGCAGCTCAAAAGTTTGTTTGTTTTGTTTGGGCTGAAGGCAGTGAGGATGTCATGCTGGGGAAACACATTAACCAAATTGGCTTCCTTGTTTACTTACTGGGCTACAAAGGCTCACTTCCACTCGTTTTGGGAGTCTTGCATCTTTCTCCCTGTGTCTTCTGCTGCCTGCTGTCTCCCCCATCCTCATTTTTACTGCACTGAAGAGTTCTGCCTCGGCACCGGCAATTCAGAGACTCAGAGTCAGCCTTCTGCCAGCGTCGGGGCTTCTCCTCAGGGGCGTCCAGGACTCTAAAGTAACTTCCTCTTTTCTGCAGAGCTGGGAGGGAGTGAGACACGCCTGAAGAGAAAGCCCCGATGCTGGCAGAAGGCTGACTCTGAATCGCCGGTGCCGAGGCAGAACTCTTCAGGGCAGTAAAAATGACGACGGAGACGGCGGGCAGCAGAAGAAACACAAGATGGTCCCAAGCCTCTTATATGGGGCACCTATGGAATAAGCCTATATTTCCACGTGGATTATAGAATATGACGAGCACCCATCCAGACAACTAAATTTAGTCGCGGGCGGTTACGCCAAGTAAAACTCGGTGTAAATATCAATGCCTAAATTAGGTGCAGACCAGGTATATTCTATAACAACATGCACAGATCTGAAAAATGCCTACGGCCCACTCATTCAACACCCTCTTTTCAACTATGTGACTTAGAATTTATGAAAATCATGTCACAGAATACACTTACTTGAGCGTGTGAATTCTAATTAATGCCAATTAGTGTCAATAACTGCTTGTTAAGTGGCAATTATCAGCACTGATTGTCATGTTAACTAATGAAGTTGTGTGCGTAAATCCAGAATACAACCAGATTTGCAACTTAATTTGCACTATATAGAATTCAGGCATTAAGGGCTGGATACCAGCACTTATCTGATTAAGTGTCGGCCAGCTGCACAAAGCTGAATATTTATTTCCAATACCAGGACATGGCCTGGAATTGAATGTCCTGGTATCAATATAGAAGTAGTGGTTAGCATTTCCACTGATTATCCCCAGTATTTTTTTTATTACTGGATTTATTATTTGGATTTTGCTCACACCTTTTTCAGTAGTAGTTCAAGGTGATTTACATTCAGGTACACTGGGTAGGTTCCCTGTCCCTGGGCTGGAAGGCTCACAATCTAAGTTTGTACCTGAGGCAATGGAGGGTTAAGTGACTTGCCCAAGTTCACAAGGAGCAGCAGTGGGATTTGAACCGGCCACCTCTGGATTGCAAGACCAGTGCTCTAACCACTAGGCCACTCCTCCACCCCAAAGAGTAAAAAATCTTGTTACTCTTTGGGGTTCTACATGGAATGTTGCTACACTTTGAAATTCTGCATGGAATCTTGTTACTTTAGAATTCTAGAATCTTTATTTAGATTTTGCTCACACCTTTTTCAGTAGTAGCTAAAGGTGAGTTACATTCAGGTACACTGGATATTTCTCTGTCCCAGGAGGGCTCACAATCTAGGCAATGGAGGGTAAAGTGACTTGCCCAAGATCACAAGGAGCAGCAGTGGGATTTGAACCGGCCACCTCTGGATTGCAAGACCAGTGCTCTAACCACTAGGCCACTCCTCTACTCCTTTGTATGTATGTCCTTTGCTTTATGCAGGAAACCCTAAAGTTTAAAGCAGCAGCCCAAGGGGAACTAAAAAGATATTAAACAGAATAGGGGCAAATATTGACCTTTCTTGGACACCAGAATCCAGACTGTTTTTGAGAGAGAGCCTTTTTGGTGAACAAAGATAGCTCTTTGTTCTACGTATGATTTACATCAAAAAGTCTTTGGAAATAAGGAATGGTCCATCATGTCAAAAGCAGAGAGGCCAAATCTAAGGAGAGGAGTAAAATTGCATTTCCTTCATCTAGATTTACTCAAATTCAAGAAAACCACCCAAAGCAAGCATTTTATAAATGACCATCTTAAGTAGAGGAGTGTGGTAGCCGTGTTAGTCCACTCTTAAGGTTATCAATAGAAATCAAACAAAATAAAACATGGAAAAGAAAATAAGATGATACCTTTTTTATTGGACATAACTTAATACATTTCTCTGTTGATCACCCCACCCCTCAATTATCCACACCTATCCTGTTAGAATATCAATGATATGCTTTGATGTTCCCATGCATACCTCCTACCCACCCCCATCCTCCCACCCTGTCAGACTGTCATAGTAATGCTTGAATGTTTTCACTTATATACACTGTCAGCTAGCACATTTGCTTATTTCCGATCTGACGAAGAAGGGCAACCTTCGAAAGCTAATCAAGAAATGTATTAAGTTATGTCCAATAAAAAAGGTATCATCTTATTTTCTTTTCCATGTTTTATTTTGTTTGATTTCTATTGATAACCTATAAATGACCAGTAAGTCCTTCAATGAAATAGGGTTCAAAACCCAAATTCACACATTGGTTAAGCAAACCGATCCATTCTTCATATCTGAACGCAGCATTTGCAGCAAGTAATCGCTCTTTTAATTGGACTATTGGATTTTTACACCAGCCAAGGATGGATTTTTATGAGAAGGATGTCATTTCTCTAAGAATCAGGCTTGCAAGATTGGGCATGCTTTTGTCAGGCTGTCAGTCATAACTGTTAAGTTTTTGCACATCTGTAGCTGTTGATGGAATTGTTGACAGGCAGATTCTGGCACAGATACCAAACAGTTCAAGGAGGGAGATTTTAGGCCAATTCTAGATTTCTGACAATCAACCCCCCCCCCCCCCCCCCACCCCAACAAATGTATTATGATAGATCAAAACTCACTGTTAATGACTTTTACCAGGAAGATGTAGGAAGCCCTGCACAGGGCCAAGTTAATAACATTACATTCTTTTCTTTTTTTTTTTTTTAAATAAGGGAGAGGTGCAAGTATTTTATCTGTTCTACTTCTTGTCACCAGAGATCTGTTACTATTCAAATGTGAACCTACAATATGGATGTAAATAACTCGCGCATTGAAATTTCTATCCCCTTCATGCTTGCATACTAAACCACTGGATATTACTTAATCCAAAACTGCAAAGATTGCAAAATAAAACCCAATAATGGAGCTTTTTTTTGTTTTTATAAAGTAGAAAGCGATCCACAGTTCTATCAATCTTATAGATTTTCTTCATATTTATTTAGTTACATTTGTACCCCGCGCTTTCCCACTCATGGCAGGCTCAATGCGGCGGGCAATGGAGGGTTAAGTGACTTGCCCAGAGTCACAAGGAGCTGCCTGTGCCGGGAATTGAACTCAGTTCCCCAGGACCAAAGTCCACCACCCTAACCACTAGGCCACTCCTCCACTGTTGCTACTATTTGAGATTCTCCATGTAGAAGTCGGCCCTTGCAGATCACCAATGTGGCCGCGCAGGCTTCTGCTTCTGTGAGTCTGACGTCCTGCACGTACGTGCAGGACGTCAGACTCACAGAAACAGAAGCCTGCGCAGGAATGTTGCTAGTGGAATAGCAACATTCCATGTAGAATGTCCAATAGTAGCAACATTCCATGTAGAATCTCCAATAGTATCTATTTTATTTTTGTTCCATTTGTACCCTGCGCTTTCCCACTCATGGCAGGCTGAATGCGGCTTACATGGGGCAATGGAGGGTTAAGTGACTTGCCCAGAGTCACAAGGAGCTGCCTGTGCCTGAAATGGGAATCGAACTCAGTTCCCCAGGACCAAAGTCCACCACCCTAACCACTGGGCCACTCCTCCACTATGATCATCCAAAGTATTCTTTTTTTCCAAAATGTAAATTGCATTAGAACTGTACCCTTAGGGCATTTCTGAAAGTTCCTTTTTAAAAAATAAATAAATGGTACTATATGCACGTATCCAATTTAAATTGACTAAACTCAAGATCAAAAGTAGCTACTGCTATTACTGAGATAATGTATGCTATTTTATATTCTCTCACTGGATTACACACTTCATTAAAGACATTTAAGCGAGGTGCTATCTGGAAACTGCAAAAAAAAAAAAAAGAAAAGAGCAATCACATATCTATAAAACAATATACCATACACCTCTATTCAATTATATAAAAAAAAAAAGATCCCAACTCAGATAAACCCCTTAGACTCTGGGCTTGTACCCTCCTATTAGATTTGGATTTACTGTATCAAGAAAATGCCCTTTTACATATCCAGGCCCCAATAGCAGTATGATATAAAAGCCCGCTGCTGGTCCACAATTTCTCATTATGGACATAGTAGTTTCAAACTAGAGGTCTGCAGGGCTTCGTTCTGTTTCTGTGAGTCTGACGTCCTGGGGGGTGGGCGTGGTGGCATGGGCGGGGCCTGAGACCAGGGAGGGGGAGGGAGTCCTGAGACCAGAGGGGGGGGGGCTGAGGCCAGAGGGGAGGGGGTCCAGAGACCTGAGAGGGGGTCCAGAGATCTCAGAAGGGGGAGGGGGTCCAGAGACCAGAGAGGGAGGGGGGAGGGGGTCCTGAGACCAGAGGCAGAGACCTGAGAGGAGGGGGGGAGGGGGACCAGAGAGGGAGGGGGTCCTGAGACCAGAGAGGGAGGGATGGGAGGTATCTCTATCACACACTCTCTCTCTCTCTCTCTCTCTCTCTCTCTCACAGTCAGTGTCTTTCATTCACTGTCTAACACACACTCTATGTCTCACACTGTATCACATTTACTCTCTATGTGTCACACAGTCACTCTCAAACACTCTCTCGATCTCATACACTCTCGGTCTCACAGAGATTCTGTGTATCGCACACATACTCTCTCACATACTCTCCTGAGACCGGGGGGGGGGGGGGGGCTGGGGCCAGAGGGGAGGGGGTCCAGAGACCTGAGAGGGGGTCCAGAGATCTGAGAGGGGGGAGGGGGTCCAGAGACCAGAGAGGGAGGGGGGAGGGGGTCCTGAGACCAGAGGCAGAGACCTGAGAGGAGGGGGGGAGGGGGACCAGAGAGGGAGGAGGTCCTGAGACCAGAGAGGGAGGGATGGGAGGTATCTCTATCACACACACACACTCTCTCTCTCTCTCTCTCTCTCTCACAGTCAGTGTCTTTCATTCACTGTCTAATACACACTCTATGTCTCACACTGTATCACATTCACTCTCTATGTGTCACACAGTCACTCTCAAACACTCTCTCGATCTCATACACTCTCGGTCTCACAGAGATTCTGTGTATCGCACACATACTCTCTCACACACACACTGTATCTGTGTGAAACACACTCACTGTGGCTCACATACGCACTCGCACACACTCTCATTCTCACACACACACTCGCACCCACACACACACATTCACTCTCTCTCTCTCACACAGTCACTCTCTCAAACATACACACTCCGAAGAAAACCTTGCTAGCGCCCGTTTCATTTGTGTCAGAAACGGGCCTTTTTTACTAGTGTAATATGTGGAAACCCATAGCTGGTTAAGGGGCCCTTTTACTAAAGGGTTACTCTGTGGCAACCCAGAACTACCGCTGGCCAACGCGGACGCTGGCGGTAGTTCCACTTCGGATGCAAGTTATTTCCGTAATTCCTAGTGTAGCGCTAACCCAGCGGTAATCGGCGCTGCCCAGTTACCGCGGGAACCCTTACCGCCACCTCAATGGGTAATGGTAAGTGCTCCTGCCTCATATGGCCACACAGTAAGAATAATTTTATCGCATGGTCATGTCTTTTTACAAGCTACCAAGGGCCCTTTTTATCACAGCTTGGTAAATGGACCCCTAAGTGCTGAATATATGTTAGCCAGCTCCGGAAACTCAGAAATTCAATGCCGGTGCTCGGACATGGCCTGGCATTGAATTTCCAGGTTTTTAACGACACTGGCAGTTAGCATAACACTGATCACTGACGGCTAAATATCAGGCTCTATATTTTTATTCCATCTTCATGCAATTTAGGGAACATCTGTGTTTATCCCAAGCCTTTTTGAATTCTGTCGCTGTATTGAACCCTTCCACTTCCTGATATATGATCCTCCGGTGACAAAATGCCATTGTGATGAACTGCAAATTTATTTTGGGACATCCCATAATCAGATAAAAAAGTAATGTTACTGATATTTATCAATGAAAGAATTATGCATGTAACTCAAAACCACGCCCCTAATCTGTCCCAAAATGCCCATGACCCTCTCATTTCTGCGTCCCCTTTTTCGGGCCGAATGTAAATTTTAGGTGTGGATCCCGCACCTAACTTTATGCGCGTAATCCCCTATTAAATCTAAACTAACCCCCGGATTGTATACAGCGTGACCAAAATTGCACGTGCAAATCCAGTCGTATTTGCGTACACAATTTAATTACTTAACAAGCCAACCAGCGCCGATAATTGCCACTTAACAAGCAATTATAGATTCTAATTGGCATTAATTAGAATTTATGCACACAACTTGCTAATCGTATTCTGTAAAGTGGTGTGCATAAATTCCAATGTGCGCTGCCACAAAGGGGGCATGGCCGTGGGCATTCCAAAAATCTACACACATGGTTATAGAATATGCCTGCTCCTTGCTTAACTTAGGCACCTCCACTGCATGCAAACCAGGGCTGTAGCTAGGTGGGGGCATGGGCCCCCACAGATTTAGCCCTCGTCCCTTCTACTTTCGACCCCCCTGCCCCCGCCAGGTACCTTTGCTGAGCTGTGCTGTGAGTCTTGACAGATGTCCTGCATGCACGTGAACGTCCAGGACATGCATGCAGGACTCACAGCACAGATCAGAGAACGCGCCGGAGACCGGCGCTGAAGAAGACTAAGGCTGGTGGGGGTTGGGGACCCCCACCAGCAAAAGTACCTGGCGGCGGCGGTCGAAAGTGGCCAGGAGCGGCAGTGGCAGCGTTCCGAAAGTGGCAGAGGAGGGCGGCGGCTGGGGGAGGCAGGCTAAAATGTGCCTCCCCCCACCTTGGGCTCTGGACCCCTCTCCCGCCGAGGTCTGGCTACGACCCTGATGCAAACTGCTCTCATGAATAATCATTGTGGGTATCCTGAAAACCCGACTGGCTGGGGTGCCTCCAGGACCAGGTTTGGGAACCACTGCTATAACAAAATCTTGTCTCCCAGATGCCGTTACAGAATTAGCGCTCAGCACCCTACATCCAGGTGCCCAGTTATAGAATTGCCCCAATTATTCTCTTAATTCTCCTTATCTTCATGTTCTCTGTTGTACAGTTCTAAAGCGTTTAGAATATTTCTCATCTCCTGTGTGATTTTTCAGGTCAGGAAGATTTTCCTAAAATTGATCTGCATGAGGATACAGAAGGTCACATTTCTCAGACCATCTAGTCAGTGTTATTTTGCCGGAGGATGACATCTTGACATTTGTGATAAGTTTGTTGATTCCCAATTCAGCGGATGGGGAAGAATATCTGATTAGTGTTTATTACTGGAAGTTTGCTGCTGTGTAAGCTTTGTGTCGATCTGATTTGCAGGCTATTGCTAACATAAGTCTTTTGCTTGGGGATATCATCTATACCACAGAGCTGGAGAAAATAGTTTGATTTTATCTATGAAATGCATGGTGAAAATGAAACTTCAGATTTCAATATAAAATGCTATAATGTTTTCTGGCCTAGCTGCTATAAGAAAAGCTAAACAGCTAAAGAGGTCACTGCATCCACCCTGATGGGAAGTGTCAAATAACAGTGTCAGTAACACAAAACTACATTCATAGATTGGATAACAGAGCCGGTAGTGGGAGGCGGGGCTGGAGGTTGGGAGGCAGGGATTGCGCTGGGCAGACTTATACGGTCTGTGCCAGAGCCGGTGGTGGGAGGCGGGGATAGTGCTGGGCAGACTTATGCGGTCTGTGCCAGAGCCGGTGGTGGGAGGCGGGGATAGTGCTGGGCAGACTTATACGGTCTGTGCCAGAGCCGGTGGTTGGAGGCGGGGCTAGTGCTGGGCAGACTTATACGGTCTGTGCCCTGAAGAGCACAGGTACAAATCAAAGTAGGGTATACACAAAAGTAGCACACATGAGTTGTCTTGTTGGGCAGACTGGATGGACCGTGCAGGTCTTTTTCTGCCATTATCTACTATGTTACTATGTTACTATGTGTAATGAAACACAATAAGAATAAGTTTACCTCCGCCAACAGCCAGTCCCTATCATTCTCTCAATCCCTCAGCCTATTCCAACTTTTTTTCTGTCTCTACTCCACCAGACCCTCTCCTGCAGTCTGCCCCCTACTCCTCACCCTCCATTCCTTCTGCCCCCACAGTCTATTCAGTACATAAGTACAGCCATATTGAGACAGACCAAAGGCCCATCAAGCCCAGCATCCTGTTTCCAACAGTGGCCAATCCAGGTCACACATACCTGGCAAGATCCCCAAAAAAGTACAAAACATTTTATACTGCTTATCCCAGAAATAGTGGATTTTCCCCAAGGCCAATTTAATAATGGTCTATGGACTTTTCCTTTAGGAAGCCGTCCAAACCTTTTTTAAACTCTGCGAAGCTAACCGCCTTTACCACATTCTCTGGTAACGAATTCCAGAGTTTAATTACATGTTGAGTGAAGAAAAATTTGCTCCAATTTGTTTTAAATTTACTACATTGTAGCTTCATCGCATGCCACCTAGTCCTAGTATTTTTGGAAAGCGTAAACACACGCTTCACGTCTACCCGTTCAACTCCACTCATTATTTTATAGACCTGTATCATATCTCCCCTCCGCCGTCTTTTCTCCAAGCTGAAGAGCCCCAGCCACTTTAGCCTTTCCTCATAGGGAAGTCATCCCATTCCCTTTATCATTTTCGTCGCCCTTCTCTGCACCTTTTCTAATTCCACTATATCTCACTCCCCCATGCCAGGTCATTATCACCACTCTCTTTTAGCCCTAGCTCCTCATCATTCCTTCTCTCCTATAGCTCATTCCCACCATGCTCTTCCCTTGGGCAGCTTATCCTTAGCATTCTTTCTCCAATCCTTCCTGCTACGCTGCAGTCCATCTCCAAATACTTCTTCCTGTCCCCCCAACTCATCCCTCCTTCTCCCCAGCACCAGCTCGTCCCTACCATTCTCTTTTTATCTTCTAGCCTCTCCCCTCCCTGCCCTTGTCCAGCCTGTCCTATCATTCTCTACTACCCTACAAACCCATTCCCACCACTCTCTCCTGCCCTCCAAGTCACCCCTACTACACTCACTCCCCAACAACCCATTCCCACCACTCTCTCCTGCCCTCCAATTCATCCCTACTACACTCACTCCCCAACAACCCATTCCCACCACTCTCTCCTGCCCTCCAATTCATCCCTACTACACTCGCTCCCCAACAACCCATTCCCACCACTCTCTCCTGCCCTCCAAGTCACCCCTACTACACTCACTCCCCAACAACCCATTCCCACCACTCTCTCCTGCCCTCCAATTCATCCCTACTACACTCGCTCCCCAACAATCCATTCCCACCACTCTCTCCTGCCCTCCAATTCATCCCTACTACACTCGCTCCCCAACAATCCATTCCCACCACTCTCTCCTGCCCTCCAATTCATCCCTACTACACTCGCTCCCCAACAATCCATTCCCACCACTCTCTCCTGCCCTCCAATTCATCCCTACTACACTCGCTCCCCAACAATCCATTCCCACCACTCTCTCCTGCCCTCCAATTCATCCCTACTACACTCGCTCCCCAACAACCCATTCCCACCACTCTCTCCTGCCCTCCAAGTCATCCCTACTACACTCACTCCCCAACAACCCATTCCCACCACTCTCTCCTGCCCTCCAATTCATCCCTACTACACTCGCTCCCCAACAACCCATTCTCACCACTCTCTCCTGCCCTCCAAGTCACCCCTACTACACTCACTCCCCAACAACCCATTCCCACCACTCTCTCCTGCCCTCCAATTCATCCCTACTACACTCGCTCCCCAACAACCCATTCCCACCACTCTCTCCTGCCCTCCAAGTCATCCCTACTACACTTGCTCCCCAACAACCCATTCCCACCACTCTCTCCTGCCCTCCAAGTCATCCCTACTACACTCACTCCCCAACAACCCATTCCCACCATTCTTTCTCCTCATGGTGGTTCTTGAACAAAGTAAATATATCCAAAGTACAACAAAATGCAACTCTCTCTACATTGTGTGTTCATAACATTTGTTCAAATACTTATATGAATACAACCACATATTCCCCCAGATTCTATAAAGTTCACTCAAATTTGGGCGCCCAAAATAATTAGTTATTGGGCTCCAATGATTTAATTATTGGAGCTTACAATTACTGTTAATTGGCACCAATCTAGCTACTTGCTATTCCGTAACAATGGGCGCCTAAATTGGATCATGTGCAATTCAAAAGGGGGTGTGGCCATGGGAGGGGCACTCATAAGAGATCCGTACAGTATTACAAAACAGCGTGGATCACTGGTATAGCTATGGGTGGGCCTGGGTGGGCACAGTCTAGGGGCCCCCCAAGGTACCTCACTGGCAGTGCCTCACTCCTTTCTCTCTCTCTCTCATGGCAGCTGCCCATCTCTCTCTACCCCCCACCCCCTGTCTACGTTTGAGCCGTTGTCTACAGCAATTCCTTTAGGTGACCTGTGCCAGCCCTATAGGCTTCCCTGTACTACGTCCTGCCCTTGATGGCATTACTTCCTGTTTGTTCACTGGCAGGGATGCGGTAGAGGGAAGCCTTCAGGACCAGTGAAGGTTGCTTACAGGAATCACTGCTGGCAACGTCTTGGAAGCAGACCAGGGAGGGTGGGGTTTCAGACAGAGACGGGCAGATGCCGTGCAGGGAGGGAGAGAGGGGCAGATGTCAGGCGGTGGGGGGAGAGAGGGGCAGTTGCTGAGCGGGAGGGGAGAGATGATGATAGCAGGGGCAGAGGGAAAGGTATAAAAAAAACTGTATGTACGTATGGCGATGGGAAGGGCCCACCCAGGTTAACTCAGGACCCACCCAAATGGCAGGTCTGGCTACGCTGCTGGCGGGAATTCTCGCCTAATTTGTAAGCCAGGATTTACACCAGGTTTCAGCAGGTGTAAGTCCCCACGCCCAAAGTTGAGCACTGAATTCAGCGCTCAATACTATCCTGCAAAGAGCCCTTTATAGAATAGCATTAGGCGCTGAATTTAATCAGTGCCAAATTTTCAGCACCACTTATGGAATCTGGACCAGTATCCATAACTTTCACTATGTGGTTCTATTTAGTTAAGTGTTTGAACCAAGTTAATGAACACACAATGTAGAGACAGCTGCATTTTGTTGCACTTTGGAAATATTTTTATTTATTCAAGGACCATTTAGACAGTTACTGTGAAACACAGAGACTACATGTATGTTTAAACTGAATAATTAATATTTTTTCTAATTATTTTGCACTTGTTGCATTTCTATGCACAGATGTTGGGAGCCTTATGATGTGCCAGTGAGCATTAATGACTGCCTGAAATAAGGCTATATTCATTTATTTTGCTCCCGATTGCCAACGCCTTTATGCCACAGCTTATAAGAAAAAAAAAAACTACGGTGGAATTCAAAATGGCATGGAATGAAAATAGAGGATCTCTAATTTGAAAATGAATGATATATAAAACCAAACTTAAAAGGGTTGCATATGTGTTTGCATGTCAAGTGGTGCTTAGATGGCGCCTCTGGCTGTATCAACTAAGGCCGGTGCTGGGCTGGCTTGTATGGTCTGAGTCCCGCATATAAAAATCCAGTTTAGGATGGCTGTAGAGAGCTCCGATGGAAACTCCAGTAATCTGGAATGTGAGGACAGTGCCGGGCACACTTTTACAGTCTGTGTCCCGCAAATAACAAGACAGATTCGGATAGGCTTTGAGGGTAACTCCAGTAGTTGGAACATAAAGGTAGAGCCCGGTGGACTTCTAAGGTCTATATCCCAGAAACAACAAAGATTGACCATGGTCAAGTATTTAATATCACGTTCATTGTTGATTTAATCTAGAATTAAGAATGAATGTGACTGTTGGGCAGACTGGATGGACCATTCAGGTCTTTATTTGCCGTCACTTACTATGTTACTATAAACTGAGGACTCCCACATCTACCACAATAATTTATTTGAAATTTTTTCCAAAAAATATAGATGATTCATTTGATTAGTCTCAGCTTGACGTATGATGACACTTTCATATCAGTGAACTCATTTTCATATGACCTTGTGACAAAACCTGCATAACAACTTCAAACCCGCAACCTTAAACACCCCAGGACACACACTCCCTTATCTTAGATAGCATAAAAATACTCAGAGTAACTATAGACCGCAACCTCATCCTCGAGAGTCAAGTAAAAACGGTAATACAGAAAATGTTCTACTCAATGTGGAAACTCAAACGAATAAAACCTTTCTTCCCGAGGGATACCTTTCGTAAACTAGTACAATCAATGGTCCTAAGCCATGCAGACTACTACAACGGAATATATGCAGGATGCAAAGAACAACTCACTAAAAAACTCCAGACCGCCCAAAACACAGCAGCCAGACTGATATATGGTAAAACACGATTCAACAGCGCTAAACCCCTTCGAGAAAAGCTGCACTGGCTCCCAATCAAAGAACGGATCATCTTCAAAATCTGCACCTTAGTCCACAAAATCATCTATGGCATAGTCCCGGGATACATGACAGACCTCACTGATCTACCAACTAGAAACAGACTCGGATCAGCACAATCATACCTAAACCTACATTACCCAAACTGTAAAGGGCTAAAACACAAAACTACTCACGTATCTAACTTCTCCTACATAAGCGCACAACTATGGAATGAACTCCCACTTGCAGTGAAAACAATACATAACCACCTAAACTTCAGGAAATCACTGAAAACACCTCTTCAAAAAAGCTTATACCTCCGATCCAACATAAATCCCCACACCCAGCAACACAAGATAAGCTATGATCGTACTGGACAACTTACTATCCTCGACCCCATGATGCTTGAAACACTTCTACCTGTGACCATAACACAACCTTGTATTTGTTATCAACCGTAATGGCAACCGCCATTACGATACTTTGTAAGCCACATTGAGCCTGCAAATAGGTGGGAAAATGTGGGGTATAAATGTAACAAATAAAAATTAGATGTACTGTATGGATACTGAGACTTCTTGACTTAGAAAGAATCAATTGGTTTTAAATGTGCCTGAGACTAATGCTTTCTGGGTATTCTGCACTCATCGTCAAGGACTGCGACAACCTCTATAGCAGGGCTGAAAGATTGAAAAGTTTGTGAGTGATGTTAGTGTCAATGCATGCCAAAATTCGTTTAGTGCACACACTGCATTTTTTTAAATTTGCATATGGTGAAGAAACTGTCATTGCTTAGAGAAATTGGATTTTCGTACGGTGGTGCAGTCCCTGGTTTTATCAGGGAAGGACTACTATAACTCAAACTGTTTGGGATTAATGGGAAATTTTTAGTAAATGCTACAATTACTGTAGAATGTGAAGTCTGAGTGGTTTGTGGCTGTCGTTATTACGAACATCATTGTTCTGCTGGGTTACGAATCATGCTTTTCCTTCCTCACCTAGTCTTAATTTCTTCGGGAAACAGTTTATACTAGTTGACTCATTTTGCTATCTGGGAGTTATATTTGATTCACATCTAACAACTGGAGGAGTGGCCTAATGGTAAATGTAGTGGGGTTGTGGACCGGGGGAACTGGGTTCAATTCCCACTGCTACCTAATGGTCAGCAGTGGGTTGAGATCCTGGAGAACCAGGTTCAATTCCCTCTACAGCTCCGTATGACCCTGGGCAAGTCACCGTCCGTTGCCCCAGGTACATCAATAGTACAATGTACTTAGACTGTGAGCTCACTAGGGCCAGACCCAGTACCTGTAAAATGAAAACTGTAAACTGCTTAGGTCTAAACGTTATATAAATACTTGAGTATTTCAACAGTCCTGAAATCTGGGTTTTTTTTGCACCTCCGTCAGTTTCATTCCATTTTTTAACTCAAGAGTCTCTCCTTACTCTTTATCATGCTTATTTTACTTCACATCTAGATTACTGTAATAGCATTTATGCAGGTATTTCTCAAACCAATATGAAGCGTCTACAATCACTATAGAATACTGCCGCATGATTTCTTTGTAGGGCAAAATAAAGGGATCATGTATTGTCTCTTCTATTTTTTTCAAAACTTCAGTGGCTCCCTGTTCAATATAAAGTACAATTTAAAATTCTCACTTTAGCCTTTAAAGCACTACATGAAGGTGTCCCACATTATTTCGCAGATTCAACAATACTTTATGTTCCACCACGTTTAATACGTTCTATTAATGATTGCAGATTGGTTCTCCCAAATCCCTCCCAAGCCTGGTGGAAATCACGTAGATATAATGCATTCTTTTTTCTGGCTCCAAATTATGGAATATTTTTCCCCTGGAATTATGCTCCGAATTTTACTACAAAATGTTCAGAGCTAATTTAAAAACTCATTTACTTCAAGTGGCTTTTGGTTAATTTTCAGCATCTGGGGGAGAAGGGGGTAGACAAGACTGGTAACTCTATTGTTTGTGTGAATCTCTCTTGTCTGTAGTGTGTCTTTCCTTCTTTTATAATGGAGTTCTTTTTGTTTCTTTTATGTTTTTTTAAGTTCACATATTTTTTTATATTTTCAAAAATAATGAAGTAACAATGACAAACAATATGGAACAGAAAACCTTGTGACTCTGGGCAAGTCACTTAACCCTCCATTGCCCCATGTAAGCCGCATTGAGCCTGCCATGAGTGGGAAAGCGCGGGGTACAAATGTAACAAAAATAAAATAGATACTATTGGAGATTCTACATGGAATGTTGCTACTATTGGACATTCTACATGGAATGCTGCTACTATTGGACATTCTACATGGAATGCTGCTATTCCACTAGCAACATTCCATGTAGAAGGCTGCGCAGGCTTCTGTTTCTGTGAGTCTGACGTCCTGCACGTGCAGGACGTCAGACTCACAGAAGCAGAAGCCTGTGCGGCCACATTGGTGATCTGCAAGGGCCCACTTCTACATGGAATGTTGCTAGTGGAATAGCAACATTCCATGTAGAATCTCAAATAGTAACAACAGTGGAGGAGTGGCCTAGTGGTTAGGGTGGTGGACTTTGGTCCTGAGGAACTGAGTTCAATTCCCACTTCAGGCACAGGCAGCTCCTTGTGACTCTGGGCAAGTCACTTAACCCTCCATTGCCCCATGTAAGCCGCATTGAGCCTGCCATGAGTGGGAAAGCGCGGGGTACAATTGTAACAAAATAAAAATACAATAAACAGTACATCAAGATGAGGGGTTATATCATGCATACATTTCAATCAAAATAGTACCTGTATAGAATAACGTGAGAAAAGAAATCATATGTACTAGTATCACAAAATTTGACATGAACATGCTAAAATAAAAATAAAATTATAAAAGTAAATGACCTAATAGGGTTGCTTATGGATTGCAAAGGTACATTTTGAAAGGAGGCAATTAGTGACCAAATTTTATCACCATTCAGCATCTTTTCATTCAAATCCATGAATCATGAGAATGGTATACACCAAAACAGTGGCGTAGCCAAGGGTGGGCTGGGGTGGGCCCAGGCCCACCCACTTTAGGTTCAGGCCCACCAAGTAGCAGCACACCTATAATGTGGCTGGCAGGGACCCCAAGCCCCACCAGCCAAAAACTCCCAATAACTGTTTGCTGCCGGTGAAAATCTGCTATTTAAAAGGTATAGGGGGGAGAGGGGATGTATGAAAGACCATATGGCATGCAGGCGAGAGAGGGAGAAACCAAATCACTTTTAGGAAAAGGCGGAGTGCTGCCCACCCACCTTGGGTCCAGGCCCACCCAAACTTGGGTGTCTGGCTACGCCCCTGCACCAAAAGGAGATATTTAGTAAAGACGCATTTTTCCAATTTGAAAAAAATCATTTGTATGGTAATGGCTAAAATGATATCTAGTAAATGAGCTTGCCATTTATCTAAGGGATTAGACAAAAGCTATTAATCTAAATATATGAAAAGTCCAATCTTCTGTTACAGGGAGAAAATTCTTAATTTCCGCCCAAACCAATGTCCATAAAGACAGAATCAGGATACAATAATATAACATGTGCTTTAGGTCTCCTCTAGCACATAAGAACCTAAGTGTTGCCATACGGGGACAGAGCGAAGGGCTTGTGGACTTTTCTTTTAGGAAGCTATCCAAACCTTTTTTAAATCCTGCTAAGCTAACTGCTTTTACTACATTCTCTGGCAACAAATTCCAGAGTTTAATTACATGTTGAATAAAGTAATATTTTCTCCAATTCGTTTTAAATTTACTACTTTGTAGCTCCATTGCGTGCTCCCTAGTCCTATTATTTTTGGAAAGAGTAAACAAGCGATTCGCGTGTACCCGTTCCACTCCAGCAATAATCACTTTGTAGACCAGCCTTAAACATTTTATGTGGAGTCCATGGTGCTCTGTGGATTAGAAAGTACAATGTTTGTTTAAGGCTAGTGGAAAGAGTGGGTCTGTTAATACATTGAAAATAAATGTGCCATTCTACTTCAATACCATTCCTGTTGAAGTCTATTTCCCAAGTTGTTCTCAACGATGAGTTGAGGGGAAATAGTTTAGTTCTCATTTTCTTGTAGAAAAAGAGGTAGTATGCCCTGATACAATAGCTAGGTTACAATCTTTTTCTAGATCTGAAACCGGTATGATTTAGGGACCATATTCCAAGTGTACACCAAGAATGCCAATAAAATATTTTATTGTCTATCAGTATCTTTACATTACGCCAGTTGGGTGAAGTCAAAGGTTGCCAACAAGAAAAAGGTAAGATCTTATTTAATGTATATAAAATTATAAGTGTAGCTCTTGCAGGTTCCATATAGGGGGGAAGGGTTGAGAGTTGAGTATATGGTAAGACACTTAAGAGGCACAGTAAATAAAAGTGCCTCTTCTATTAGGAGCCAGTCAGGTCTACGAATTTGGTCATTGTTGTTAGAAATACATTGGGCTCCATATCATAGAAGGTGAACAAGGTGATAGGTATAGAAATCCAGGAATCCAACTCCCCATCTTTAGAAGCTTTAAGGGGTCCTTTTACTGAGGTGCGCTGAAAAATGGCCTGCGCTAGTGTAGGCGAGTGTTTTGGATGCTCGCAAAATCTACTTATCAGAACACCTGTAAAAAAAAAAGGCCTTTTTTGGGCCGAAAATGGGCGTGTGGCAAAATAAAATGCCGCACGTCCATTTTGGGTCCGAGACCTTACCAACACCCACTGACTTAGCATATTGGAAGCAAATCAACTAAAAGCAAAAAAAGACCCAAAGTTTACTTATCTTCAGAAATTAAAAAAATAAAAAAATCAAATAAAAAGATCAAATCGGGGTTTTTTTTTGCCAGTGAAGAGTCAGTTCGGTGAGTCTGTCAGAATTGAGAGTGATTCAGTCCGCTGACGTACAGAGGCATTTTCCCGCGCAAAACAAAGATTTCCCGTCTTTTGTGAAACTTGAAATATTTCACATCTAGAAAAGAAACCCAAAGCTATTTGGGGGTTTTTCTTTTCAGAAGATTTGTGGAACTAAAGATCTGAGATCATCCTAGAAGGAATATAGAATAACAAGTACTATATTGCGTATTTGGATGAGAATTTGTGTGAAGTGGGAGGAGTTCTACTATTTTGAAAGTTGCATATATTGATTGAATCTCACACAGTTAGGATCTGATAAATGAGTTTCCTGTAGTAGTAGTAATTTTTTAGCATTTGGAGGCAGATGCACTAAAGCTTAATGAGCCTTTAATGACCCTCCAACGAGGAAAATTTGATCCGTTGCATGCATCAAAGGGCTTTTACCGAGGAAGCTAGCAGCTAACGAAAACGGAATGGAGATGAGCAATTAGTGTAAAAACCCCATTGAAACGAGATGCACTAACCTTTTCCGATTGCCTTTACGCAGGAAAAAGGCAGGAAATCTAACGAGAGGTATGTACCTCTCGTTAGGGCTGTCAGCTACAAGTTTAAAAGTGAAATGTATTTAAAAAAATAACTAGGGGGGGCGAAAACGCGCGTCAGGGGCGTCCTTTATTAACGCCCCAGGTCGCTGCTGCTCCCTTCTCCCTCAGCACCAAAAGAAAAAAAAAAATCGGGAGGGGGCAAAGGCGCTCGTGAGGAGCGTCCTGTATGGCCGTCCTTGCCCCCCCCCCGCCCGAGGTCGCCGTTTCCCATTCCCCCCCCCCCCCCCGCACGAAAAAAACTCAAATTTTAGCAGCCCCAGCCCGGCCCTCCTCCCTTCCTGTGTCTTCTCCCACACTAGCTCCGCCTCCCGCCATGCTCCGGTCCCGTGCCCCACCCCCACCGCCCCCCCTTTGGTCGTGGCTGCCGCTCCCCCCCTCCAATGACACCCCCCCCCCTTTGCTTTACCGGCCCGTGCAGCGCCTCTCACCTCTGCTGCACGGGCAAGAACAGCTGATCGGCAAGTCAGAAGGCCTCCTCAGACGTCCCTTCTTTCTTCCTGGGCCCGCCCTCCTCTGACGTAGGTAAACCCCCCCCCCCACCCTTTTTTTATTTTTGTTTTGATTTGGGAGCCATGTGCTTGTGTTTTGGCTGTTTGTGGCATGCGCAGAGCAGCTAACATAATGATTGGCTGCTCTGCGCATGCTTTAGGGGCCGATTACCGATGTGTATTGTGATTCTTTGATACATTGTACTTTTCAATACTGATCCGAGCATGTGTGACTTGTTGTTTTGGTGCATTCTTCGTTTTTTTAAAATCGTTAGGGACTTTAACGATTTAGATTTTTTAACGTTTGCTTGATGCATCTGCCTCTTAGTTTGATGATTTAGTCCATTGACATTCCATGAGGCTATGTTGCAGAAGGATTGTATCACATCATAACAAAGGATAATTTTTTAAAAAGCAGCATATTCCTAAAAGTTAATCATCATTAGATATAAAAGAGATAGCAGTAAATGTATACAAAAACTTTAAAATTTAATATACCCATCAGCATGATTTTTAACATAACAACTAAGAGAAATCAATGACATTCCATCAGCCATTTCAAGCACATGCAGGCTTAAGTTGTTCCCACTCTCTATGTAAGTTAATTTCACCTGTCAACCCACACACATAAAAGAAAATGTGAATTACACAAATATGTATTATGCAGTAGAAAAATAGATTACAATACATTGCAGATGACATTTTAAACAACCCAGATAGTAAAGTAGTTAAAGAGGCCTCATATAAACGTGAAAACCATCAGCCTAAGTAATTGAATAAGATGCCATTTGTATATTAAGAATGAATGTAGTTCTCACATTTGGTGCAAGAAAGAGAATATAAAATCTCTTGTCATGTAAGGAGATAATAACCAGATTGTTTATATACGAATAATCACCCCATTTTCATTTGAAGGATCCATTCACAGAGAACTTCAGGATTCCTGTAGTTGGTAGTACAATTGCTGTAAGTTATTTTCATTCTTTTAGGATACATCAAGCCAAAGCAGACTCCTGGGTCTTTCAAATCTTGTCTAAGAGCAAAAAAAGATCTCCTTTTCATAGTGGTAGCTTTTGTTATGTCTGGCAAAATAAGTATTTTCCTGCCTTGGTATAGTAAAGAAGGCTTATCTTCTGCAGCCATAAGAATTTGAAGGGCCAGTGGGTATTGGAAGATATTTGCCATCGCCGGTCTGGGATGTGATGCATTGGATAATTGGCATGAGGGTGAGCGGTGGGTCCTTTCAATTTCTAACGCTGGGTTGAAGTCAATATTCAAAAAACTAGGTAACCATTCTATCAAAGGGAATGATAGGGAGAGTAGATGGCATGGATGGGCAGACTCAGTGACGTATTTATTCCAGATGCATGTGTTGCATATGCACCCCCTGACAGACTTCCCCCACCCAGTGGCGTTCCTAGGGGCGCTGACACCCGGGGGCGGATCGCCGATGCGCCCCCCCCCCCCCCCGGCGAAAGGACAGCACCCTGGCGAAAAAAAACCCCCCCCCCCCGGGTGCACGCCGCTGGGGGGGGGGGGGGTGCCGCGCGCCGGTCAGCATCGTTCTTTCCATGCTCCCTCTGCCCTGGAACAGGAAGTAACCTGTTCCGGGGCAGAGGGAGCATGGAAACGAACAACGCTGACCGGCGCGCGGCACCCCCCCAGCGGTGTGCACCCGGGGAGGACCGCCCCCACCGCCCCCCCTTGGTACACCACTGCCCCCACCCCTCCCCCGTACCTTAAAATCTTCTCTCTCCAGTATTTGCCCGGGCAGCGGCAGTCACACTTATAAGCTGCCTTCGGCCTGCACCGGGACTTTCTCTGTGAGCCATCCCGCTCATTCTGACACAACTTCCTGTTTTGTGAAGGGCAGGACCGGGGCGGCCCAATACAATCTGCTGCCTGAGGCAAGGAATGAGCTGCCATCCTGGCTCCTCTGCAGCGATTCCCCTGGGCTGCCCTGCCATTGCTCCCAGCCCCTTCTCTCTACTGTGGCCCGCCTCTGATGTAACAGGAAGTTACATCATAGAGGCAGGCCGCAGTAGTAAACAAGGGCCAGGACCGGTGGCAGGGCAGCCTATGGGAATCGCTGCCACCACCACCTTTTAAAAATCAAGAAAAGAAAAAGGTAAATTTGGGGAAGGAAGTTCATGAAGGAAGGGGCAGGTGCAATGCCTCTTCAGAAGAGTGCCACCTGAGGCCCCTGCCTCAGTTGGTCTAATGGTAGGGCCACCCCTGGGTGGGAAAGTTCACAGAGAAAGCCATGATGCAGACCACAGGCAGCCCATGAATGCCATTGCCCGGGTGGAGCAGATGATTTTTAGGTACCGGGGGCGCACCTCCTGTTAAAAGTTTCTGCCTACACCACTGGGCAGACAGGATAGGCCATACGGTTTTTATCTGCCTTCATTTTTCCGTTTCTATGCGCTCCCGCCTAAAGTTAGGAGCGTAACCAGGGGTGTGCTGGTAAAGTTTTAACAACAGGCTCTTTCTCTGGATGTAGCGAGCTCTGCAGTTGGAAGGGCCAGGGGTGGCCGGGGGGGGGGGGGGGGGGGGGGGGAGGCAACACTTGCCTCTCTCTCCTCCCTCCCTTCGTGCGGGCACACTAGGCATACCTTTGCTGGCAGCCAATAAATGGACTGCCACCACTCCCAACGTCTTGCTCTGAGCAGCATGCTGGAACTTCTCTCACATGCTCGAGAAGTCCCAGCCTGCTGCCCAGAGCTGGAAACAAGGAGTGGGGAGCACCAGTAGTCTATTTACTTGGCTGGCAGGGCTCAGCATCCCCACCAGCAAAGTAAAAGAGAATTCAGCAGGGGGCCCAAGCCCACATTTTGGGAGCCAGTTGTTAAAGTAGCCATGGAGGGCCCTACTTTAACAACCGGCTCCCAAAATTCTTAAAAAATTAACAACCGGCTCTTGCGAGCCTATGAGAGCCTGCTCCAGCACACCACTGAGCGTAACTGTCGACTTACGCTAGTATTCTCTAATGGTACTCGTGCACGCAATTGCCGATATAGAATTTGTATTTAGTGTACATCATCCAGGCACCTAACGTTAGGCCATCTATAGAGAAATACCCCCTCACTCTTCTGTTGAGGGTACAGCACCACTGCAGTGAAATTTCTATAGTACTTAAGGCTCTGTTTCCTATGATTTTCTCCCGTTCTGTGTCTATGAGAAAATAAGCTTAGTAAATTGTGTTCTTAATGACATAAAGCAGGTCAGATACAGACAAAACATCTTGCCTTCTAATTCGATAACCTCCATTCTCTTGCCCTCAACATCTTGACCAACAAACTTCAATCCTTTTTCTTCAAAACAGCATGTCAGCTCCGGATTCACCTAGAAAAAGAGAGTAAAATTTTTTTTAGAAAGAGACAGCCATTTGATAGCGACGAAAAACAGGCTTCACTGGAATTTGTAAGAATTGCTTTTCATTTTTGAAAACAAGGAGTAAAAATGAGTGGGAAACATAAAACAGAATTTTTATGAAGAAAGTGCAAGTTTGACGACGTGGCACACATTGAGCTGCATTTACTGGTGTCCATTACCACATCGGAATCTGCTAACATACATTTAACATGCCTTATTTATCGCAGGTCCAATATCATGCAATGGGATCTATTTATTAGTAGTAAAGGGCAATGATGCTCTTTAGTAAACCTAGCCCATTGCTACTGACCAGTTTTCATAGTGTTCATCCATTTTTTTTGCCCTCCCCAGATAATAAACTACTAAAAACCCATGGCCTGGAGTGTCCACCACTCCAGACAATAATGTATTTATCACTCACCAAATGAGGAGACGAAAAGATACAGAAGGCTATAGATATACGAGAATATTTAGTTTTATTTCACTTACCAAGCGATGATACAGGATATAATTTGATAGGCTGAACAATACAATCAATTCTCATATGAGATACCAACCGCGACACAAGTGTGACCACTGACATTAGTTCTCCGGCTACTCTTGTCCCTGGCTCTAACTTTTATAACTTCGTGTTCCATATACTTATCATTTAAAGTGCACAATCATCACGTCATAGCATATTTCAATGGACTTACACGTCAATCAAGTGCGGATTCATCGTGTTAAAGCATTTCTCTTAATATCAGCAAAGTCATTCTGATTTGCTAAATCATCTTCCTTGCAACCATATTTGAGTTTTTCCACCCACCTGCTTCTATGGTTAACATACAATTCCCCTTACATTAGAAAAAGTTATAATACCAGCTTCTCATTGACTTGCCCTCTTGACCTGTAATGCGAAGCCTAGCTTCACTCATAACTATCAAGCTGCCATAGCAGGCCTATCTTTTGGGTTCAGGTCCAGCATGTCCCATTTCTACAATAGCCTGCTTTGGAATGGAATGGAAGTAGATGGAGAGGAAGTTTGGGTTTTTGACCTGGAAGTTTCTTCCTGCACCTGTACACTTTTACCTCAATTGGAATCAGGGCTGGGAACTGGCACCATGGGCCTTCTATGGCAACTACCCTGCAATCTTTTCCCTGTGTTTATCTCCTCCCTCTTAGAGGCAGATGCAGCAACCAAACGTAAAAAAATCAAAATCGTTAAAGTCCCTAACGATTTTAAAAAAAACGAAGAATGCACCAAAAAAAAAAGTCACACATGCTCAGATCGGTATTGAAACGTACAATGTATCAAACAATCACAATACACATCGGTAATCGGCCCCTAAATCATGCGCAGAGCAGCCAAGCGTTTTGCTGGCTGCTCTGCGTATGCTGCAAACGTAAAAACAAACAAAAAAAAAGCCACAACATATACACGTGGCTACCCGGTCAGCAAAATCCAAAAACAAAGGATCCTTTTTTTTAATTTTTTTTATTTGATGTGTTTTCTGACGTCCTTTGGACCAATGACAGCGCTTTTAGCTCTGCTAATGCGCTGGGATTGGCTCAAAGTTTCACTTTACGATTTTTCCTGGCACAGAGCTGTCCTAACGAGAGGTCCAGACCTCTCGTTAGATTTCCTGCCTTTTTCCTGCGTAAAGGCAATCGGAAAATTAGTGCATCTCGTTTCAATGGGGTTTTTACACTAATTGCTCATCTCCATTCCGTTTTCGTTAGCTGCTAGCTTCCTCGGTAAAAGCCCTTTGATGCATGCAACGGATCAAATTTTCCTCGTTGGAGGGTCATTAAAGGCTCATTAAGCTTTAGTGCATCTGCCTCTTAGTCCTCACCCGGGGAACATTTACCCTAGCTGAGTGGTTCCCAAACCTGGTCCTGGAGGCACCCTAGCCAGTCAGGTATTTAGGATATCTACAATGAATATTCATGTGACAGATTTTGCATGGAGGCAGTGCATGCAAATTTGTCTCATGAATATTCATTGTGGGTATCTTGAAAACCTGACTTGCTGGGGTGCCTCCAGGACCAGGTTTGGGAACCACTGCCCTAGCCCATTCTGGAACTCAGCAATCTTGGTTTCTGAATCAAACCACTAGGTGTCTCCCTAATGCAGTGACCACTAACCCCACCCTCCTGGCTAAGGAGCTCTGAACTGTCTCTGCTTCATCCCCAGCCCCGACCCAGCCAAGCAGTGGGAATAGACCCCACAATATTCTGGCAACAGATCTACCAAAACGAATGGTCAACAAATGCAGACACCATACAATTCCTCCAAGAATGGGACGATATATACAAAACAACATTAGACAAAATCGCCCCAATCCAAACCAGAACATCACATAGGAAAAAATCAAATCCATGGTTCACCGAAGAGCTGAAAAAACTTAAAACACAAGTAAGGAAACTAGAACGCACATGGAATAAAAAGAAAGATGAACAAACACTAAATGACTGGAAACTACTTCGGAGGAAATACAAATATACCATAAAACAGACTAAAAGACTACATTACAAAACAATGATTGGACTAAACTACAAAGACACACACAAACTCTTCAACCTTGTGAATAAATTACTAGACACCACACCAGTTACAAACAACAGCAAAGACATACCAAGTGTCGACAACCTTGCGAAATACTTCAAAGAAAAAATTATACAACTACGACTTAAAATACCCGCCAGCCCTATTAAATACGCCACAATCCTAGACTGTCTAGACCCAGAAGACGGAATATACCCAGCAGACAGAACCTGGACCGAATTCGAAATACTATCAGAAGACCTCATCTCTGAAACACTCAAAAGATTCGCCAAATCCTACTGCAAATTAGATATCTGCCCAAACAACCTCATGAAATCAGCTCCTCAACAATTCATAATAGACCTAACGAGCCATGTAAACTTCATGCTACAAAACGGACATTTCCCAAAGGAAAAAGGAAAAATTTTACTTACCCCAATACCCAAAGACACAAAGAAAAACAAGCGAGATAACTAACTACAGACCGGTAGCATCCATACCACTAATAACCAAAATAACCGAAGGGATGGTAACAAAACAACTCACAAACCATCTAAACAAGTTCTCAATACTGTATGATGCCCAATCAGGATTCCGATCGAATCACAGCACAAAAACAGTATTAATTACCCTAATGACTAAATTTAAACAAATGATTGCAACCGGCAACAATATACTCCTCCTACAATTTGACATGTCAAGTGCCTTTGATATGGTTGACCACGGAATCCTATTACACATACTTGAATATTTTGGTATCGGAGGCAATGTCCTAAACTGGTTCAAGGGTTTCCTAACCTTGCGCTCATACCAGGTCACATCAAATTCAACTACGTCTGCTGCATGGACACCAGAATGTGGAGTACCGCAAGGATCACCCCTCTCACCAACTATTTTCAACCTAATGATGATCCCCTTGGCAAAACTTCTATCAAACCATAACCTCAACCCATACATATACGCCAATGATGTAACAATATATATCCCTTTCAAACAAGACATTAAAGAAATCTTCAGTGAAATCAACCAAAGTTTACACATCATGAACACCTGGGCAGATGCATTTCGATTGAAACTGAACGCAGAAAAAACTCAATGCCTGATACTTACTTCCCAATACAACACGAATGAATTTACCGCTATAAACACACCGAAACTAAATCTTCCAATCTCAGAAACTCGAAAAATCCTTGGAGTCACTATTGACCGCCACCTAACACTTGAAACTCACGCAAACAACACAACCAAAAAGATGTTCTATTGCATGTGGAAACTGAAAAGAATAAGATCATTCTTCCCAAGATCAGTCTTCCGCAGCCTAGTGCAATCACTCGTACTCAGCCATCTGGATTACTGCAACTCACTATACGCAGGTTGTAAAGAACAAATACTGAAGAAACTTCAAACAGCCCACAACACAGCAGCCAGACTTATCTTCGGAAAACCAAAATACGAAAGTGCAAAACCCTTAAGAGAGAAGTTACACTGGCTCCCACTTAAGGAACGCATCACTTTTAAAGTATGCACACTAGTTCACAAAATCATTCACGGTGAAGCCCCAGCCTACATGTCTGACTTAATAGACCTGCCACCCAGAAACGCTAAAAGATCATCTCGAACTTTCCTCAACCTCCACTTCCCGAATTGCAAAGGCATAAAATACAAAGTGCTGCACGCATCAACCTTTTCTTATATGAGTACGCAATTCTGGAATAAACTACCACGCAACCTGAAAACGATTTACGAACTAACCGACTTCCGCAAACTATTAAAGACTCATCTCTTTGATAAAGTCTATCGAAAGGATCAAAACACTTGAAGTCCACGCACACTGTTAGCAATGCATCAATACATTCTCTTCTGAATTCTCATCCCCTGTAATTCTATTAAATTTAAACCTTAATTTACAGATAAAATGTTATACCCGAATTTTCCCTTGCTATTGTTTTATTGCCCTATCAGCTTTCGTTGTTCCTCCATTGTTCTTCTTACATTGTTCTATTCCCCTTAACGATACTTTGACCTTGTCTTCACATAACTCCTCACAATGTAACCCATAATCGAGTTGTAACAAATTGTATTTCCATAATTCACAATGTATTGTAAGCCACACTGAGCCCGCAAATAGGTGGGAAAATGTGGGATACAAATGCAATAAATAAAAATAAAATAAAAAAAATCATTCACGGAAATGCCCCAGCCTACATGTCAGACCTGATAGACTTACCATCCAGGAACGCTAAAAAATCATCCCGCATATTCCTCAATCTTCACTTCCCCAACTTCAAAGGTCTAAAATATAAACTAATGCATGCGTCAACCTTCTCCTACTTGAGCACTCAATTCTGGAACGCACTACCGCGCAACTTAAAAATGATCTATGAACTAACTAACTTCCGCAAACTATTGAATACCCATCTCTTTAACAAGGCATACCACAAAGATTAACAAATGTGAACCCTTACACATATATCCATAATTGTCTTCTTACGATATTTGCTTGTCAAACCACTATCATGCTTTATCATTATCATGTTAACAAAGATCATTATGTAATAAGAAATGTCTATTTTCCTATATATTTCCACTATTCATGCTGTATTGTAAGCCACATTGAGCCTGCAAAGAGGTGGGAAAATGTGGGATACAAATGCAATAAATAAATAAATAAATAATTATAAAAGACTCTTGAGCTCGAGATAGGAAACACTATTCAGATGAGACCAACAATTACCCATCCATTTGTTTCTTTTGTAACTACTTCACTTTGTTTGCATGGACTATTTGTCTTACTGTTTTCTTATCTCTTCTTTAGTACTGTGTATTAGGGCTGTACTGAATATTCGTATTCAATTCAGCCTCAAATACTGCCCTGAATACACTATTCATATTCGGCCGAATAGTGATTTAAATTCAAATATGAATAATCCGGAGCTCTACTGTGCTAAATCCTACTGAAATAAACACTTGATCACTGATTTCATGTTGCTTCTTTTATTATTCATTATGCTAAAGTTCAATGCCTGTTATTCGTATTCAGTATTCATATATTCTACCGATCCTACCTAAATTTACATTATCCAGATTGCAGTGGCCTTAAACACAAATCTACCTACGCATCCAACTGCTCCTTCATAGGCACACAACTATGGAATGCACTACCCAGAACCTTAAAAACAACTCAGAATTATTTAAATTTCAGAAAATTATTGAAGACCACCATGTTCAAAAAGGCATACCTTCCAGACTCAACCTAATCTTAATTTTTCTTGTTTTCAGCAAAACCCATAGACCTTATTATCTTGTATTACCCTGTAATACCTTTTGTTATCTCTGTTGTTTTATATGATACCTATACGCTTAATAACCTACTATTACATTGTTCATTTATACTTTCTGAACTGTAGCCTACCCTACGGTTGTGTGTAAGACACATTGAGCCTACAACTAATGGGAAAATGTGGGGTATAAATGTATAAAATAAATATTCGTCCGAATAATATTTTTCATTATTCGTATTCGGACAAATAGTAAAATATGCTATACTTGTACATTACTAGAAATTTTTTTTTAATTATAAATTGAGAACAGTCTCCCAGTTACTCTGTGCCCTTTTGAATTACTGAGCCTACTTATTATTACATATTATCACAGTCAGCTTATTATCCGGCGAACCCTTAATTGTTTGTGTGTCATGGGAAGGAAGCTTGAGAATTGAATATTTTTGGCCACAAACTCTACAAATGAAGTTCTGCACCAACATCTGGGGTATCCTTCAGCCCTGTCAATCTGAGCGGTTCGCATCAATGTTACAGCAAATCTTTCAGAAATTTCCATGCAATTACTGCTATATAAAAAGATACATTTAAGAACAATGGAGAAGAAGATTACGGTATCCTACAATTATATAGTTCAGGCAGATGTGATGCCCCTGAAGCTTGTAATTGTAGAGCAATTGCAGTTCCTTGCTTTTATTGCAAAATAGACTTCTGATGTGCAGAACAGGTCCTCTATACCGGTACACCTGTGTTCTGACAGCTGGGCTTTTAAAAGTTCCACTACTGTTAAGTTGTCATGGCTTGATGTCAACGACTATGCCATTCTTGTCCTAACAATTGTGATCTATTATTAATACTCGACCAGTCATGCTACATCAATTTAATTTCCAAATTACAGGTTATGACTTAAAGATTTCTATAAGTATGCACCAGAGTTCCTGTGAAGCTCTCACCTCTCTGGGCCTCTCCACCTATTACAGAGGTTAGGCATCAACTAACTCCCTCAGAAGAAGGGTTGTGTGTCTGAATTATCCTGTCTACAAAGAGCCATCATTGTACTTGGACAAGACATTCTACAAACCGGTTCACTTAGCAGTCATTGCCTCCAAAGTTTCTACCCAAATGGCCCTTCACAATTCGGAATTAATTCATGCTAGGCAAGCAACACGCATTTTCTCCATCAAGAAGCAGGATCAAATTAGTCACACCATAGGAGTAGCTAGGGGAGTGGGAGATTTGGCGCAAGGAGAACAGTTGCTCCCCCGAACAGATTTTGAATGAAATGGTACCTATGCAGATTGGCCCTTCAGCCTCACACTGGCACCTGTTTTACAAAAGGTCTGCAGTCCCTGATATCAAAACTTGGCTACGCTTCTGAGTCACACCAGTAGTCTCCCATATCTGAGAGCTGCCTCAAGCATGAATTAATTCTGGATAGTGAAGGGCAACTCGAGTAGAAAATTTGGAGGCAATGACTGGTAAGTGAACCGGTTTGTAGACTGTCTTGTCCAAATACAATATCTTTTTGGGGCATGTTGTCCAGACAAAAATTCCACTCACCAACAAAAAATCATAAAAGGTAACGGCTCAGAAAACAATTTAACCTAAGCAATTTATTCAATGTTTTTTTTTTCAACAAAAAATCTCTTATTGAAATAAGAATATCATAATTATGCTCCGCTAAAGCTCCATTAAAACTGTGGTTGACTCAGTGTGTAATATAATCATCTACATCTACATATACAGAGACAGTATACTTAGAATCAGAAACATTAGCAAAATGTTTTACATCAAAGATTGATAATTTAAGGTCCCAGTTTGGTAAAGCTATAAATGTAGAGGAAATGACTACTATAAATTCATCTTTATCAGGAGTATGGCATCAATTTGAAATTCCATCATTAATATCTTTTCAAAAATTGATGTCACACATTTCCCCTACATATAGTGCACTAGATCCGATTCCATCAAATTGGCTAAAGAGCTCCTCATTAAAACTACAAGCCCATTTATATTTAATCATTACAAAAAGCCTTACAGAAGGAATTGTTCCAACAATTCTTAAACAGGCCTTGGTAAAGCCTATCCTAAAAAAGCCTTCTTTAGACCCATTCTTTCCTGGAAATGACCGTCCGGTCTCTAATCTCTCTTTTTTATCCAAAGTACTAGAAACAATTGTGTTTCATCAACTACAAACTTACATAGAAACTAAAAATATATTACACCCAAGACAATCGGGTTTTAGGAAGGGACATACTACTACTTAACATTTCTAGAGCGCTACTAGGGTTACGCAGCGCTGTACAATTTAACAAAGAGAGACAGTCCCTGCTCAAAGAGCTTACAATCTAAAGGACAAGTGAACGGTCGGTCCGATAGGGGCAGTCTGGATTCACTGAACGGTAAGGGTTAGGTGCCGAACGCAGCATTGAAGAGGTGGGCTTTAAGCAAAGACTTGAAGATGGGCAGGGAGGGGGCTTGGCGTAAGGGATCAGGAAGGTTGTTCCAAGCATAGGGTGAGGCGAGGCAGAATGAGCGGAGCCTGGAGTTGGCGGTGGTGGAGAAGGGTACTGAGAGGAGGGATTTGTCCTGTGAACGGAGGTTACGGGCGGGAACGTAAGGGGAGATGAGGGTAGAAAGATAGTGAGGGGCAGCAGACTGAGTGCATTTGTAGGTAAGAAGGAGAAGCTTGAATTGAATGCGGTATCTGATCGGAAGCCAGTGAAGTGACCTGAGGAGAGGGGTGATATGAGCACAGAAACAGTTATAACTTCTTTTCTAAGTGAAATACATACTAGATTGGAGCAGGGCTATGTTGCATTAATCATCTCGCTAGATTTATCAGCTGCATTTGACCTTATAGATCATGATTTGTTACTTAACCCTCTGAAGGAAATAGGTATCACAGGTACAATCTATGACTGGTTTTCACAGGTACAATCTATGATTGGTTTACCTCTTTTCTTATTAATCGGTCATTTAAGGTAGTACAAAATTGTTCCACTTCAAAAGAATATCCTCTTTCTTGTGGGGTTCCGCATGGATCGGTTTTATCACCAACTCTATTCAACATATATGTCAGTCCCCTTGCTCTACTCATCCAGTCTTTAGGCATTAAGTTTTTACTCGTATGCTGATGATTTTCTTCTGATTCACTACATAAAACCATTAGATATTGAATTAATACAAATTCAAAATTGTCTTGATGAGGTAGGTGGCTGGCTTACAAGACTTCATCTAGTACTGAATCCAGACAACACTGCTACTTCTTGGATTACAGGTCGTGAAATCGTCCCTCCTGTAATACCTATTTTGTTTGATAAACCGATTCCAACGGTGCAGTCCTTTAGGTATTTAGGAGTCATTACTGACTCAGCCCTGTCGTTCAATGAACAAATATCTGAAGTAGTCAAGAAGTCATTTTATCACCTGCAAAAACTGCGCTCAATTAGAAATTCAGCTGACAAAGCTTCACTATGTACATTAACACAGGCATATATTACAACACGTTTGGACTTCTGTAATATCACTTATGCAGGTCTTACTAAGACAAATATAAAATGGTTACAGATGATACAGAATACTGCTGCTCGCATCATCTGCAGGGCTTCAAAATATGATAGGATTACACTGCTCCTATATCACCTTCACTGGCTCCCAGTTGAAGCCAGAATAAAATTTAAAATTCTTATCCTGACACATAAAGCTTTAAATTTATTAACTCCATTGTATCTAGCAAATCTTACCCTGCCTTATTCACCTACATGAACACTTCGATCGCTTATAGATAATAGATTAGTAATTCCACCACCACAAAAGGCTAGGTGGGAATCTACTAGAAATTCAGCTTTCTTTTTTCTAGCCCCCTCTCATTGGAACTGTCTCCCTAAAAATATTTGACTAGAAGAGTCCTATATTCAGTTTCGTAAACTTTTGAAAACACATTTGTTTCAGAATACGTTCAAAAATAATCTAGGGTGAACGGATAATTAGGCAGAATGAATGAATATGCAGTAAAATAATATGCTTGTTTGTGTATTTGTTATGAATGGTTGTCCATTGTGTGCTAGTGTTATTATCTTTTAGAATGGTTGTTTTAGCTCGCTGTGCTTTTCTAACAAATTGATGGATTTCCTATATGTTTTTTAATATGATTTTAAATTAAGATGTAAACCGTTCTGTTTTGTGAATGCAATTTGAAATGGTATAGTAAATAAAATAAACGATAAACGATCTCAAATTTTTTATTTTATAACAACAAATAGTGCACTTAATTGTAAGGCTTGTTTGAAACGGTATAATAACTCAAGTCCTGATGCCAGCATTTCGGCATAAACAATGCTTGTCACAGGGGAACCTGCAAACAATAATGTACAACGTTCTTTCAAAACGTAAAGCAATCTTACAAAAACGGGTGATCTCATGAGCAATGCTTGGAAGTTCCTGCATCACACGGCTCAAACTTAAGTTGAGTCAGTGGTGCGGAGAAAGACGTTTCAGTGGTGGTGCAGGAAGGATAAGAGGACTATGTTTACTTGGACAACAAAAGGTGGGGACATCTCTCAGGGTGGCTGATGCCTGGAATGCCCTCTCGAGGGAGGTGGTGTAGTAAAAAAGAACTGTGACGGAATTCAAAATGGCGTGGGATGAACACAGAGGATCTCTAATTAGAAAATGAATGGAATAAAAAACAAAACTTAAAGGGTTGCATGTCCAGTGGAGCCTAGATGGCAACTCTGGCTTTATCAACTAAGGCCAGTGCTGGGCTGCCTTGTGCAGTCTGAGTTCCGCATATAGCAATCCGGTTTAGGATGGGCTGTAGAGAGCTTCAACAGAAACTCCGGTAATTTGGAACATGAGGACAGTGCTGGGCAGACTTTTACACGCTGTGTCCCGCAAATGACAAGACGGATTCAGATAGGCTTTAACAGCAAATGTGTTCAATTCTGGTCGCCGCATCTCAAGAAAGATATAGTAGAATTGGAAAAGGTGCAGCGAAGGGCGAGTAAGATGATAGCGGGAAGGAACGACTTCCCTATGAAGAAAGATTAAGGAGGCTAGGGCTTTTCAGCTTGGAGAAGAGACGGCTGAGGGGAGACATGATAGAGGTATATAAAATAATGAGTGGAGTGGAACAGGTGGATGTGAAGCGTCTGTTCACACTTTCCAAAAATACTAGGACTAGGGGGCCTGCGATGAAACTACAGTGTAGTAAATTTAAAACAAATCGGAGAAAATGTTTCTTCACCCAACGCATAATTAAACTCTGGAATTCGTTCCCGGAGAACGTGGTGAAGGCGGTCAGCTTGGCAGAGTTTAAAAAGGGGTTAGTCGGTTTCCTAAAGGATAAGTCCATAAACCACTACTAAATGGACTTGGGAAAAATCCACAATTCCAGGAATAACATGTATAGAATGTTTGTACGTTTGGGAAGCTCGCCAGGTGCCCTTGGCCTGGATTGGCCGCTGTCGTGGACAGGATGCTGGGCTCGATGGACCCTTGGTCTTTTCCCAGTATGGCATTACTTATGTACTTATGTACTTATGTAGCAGTAGCTGGAAGATAAGGACAGAGACCGGCGGACTTCTAAGGTCTATATCCCGGAAACAACAAAGAAAGACCATGATCACGTATTTATTTAATATCACGTTCATTGTTGATTTAATCTAGAATTCAGAATGAATGTAACTGCTGGGCAGACTGGATGGACCATGCAGGTTTTGATCTGCCGTCACTTATTATGTTACTATGTAGAAGACTCTAAATGGGAGTGAGAAAGAAAAAGGAAGGGAAGAAGAGGGGAAAAAAGGGAAAGGACAGACAAATAAAGGCAGAAAGAGAACAAAGGAACAGAAAAGGGAACGATTAGGAGACCTGGAAAGACTAGAAGCATAAAAAGCGGGAAATGGCAAGAAAAGCAAATAAACAGAAAAAGGGGGAAAAAAAACAAAAAAAAAACCTATGCAAATGGAAAAAACAAGAAAAAAGGGATGTAAGCTCTGCTGAAAGGATGCTCTTCCTCCCCTTGTTCTTAAACACTGGTTGGGACAATAGTGATTTGGTGGGGGAGGGAGAGGTGACAGGTTTCTGTTGCTGGCTTCTTAAGTTTTGGGGCTGGCTCTTGGATTGAATGAAAATGTCTTAAACCATGCTGTTGATCAGCATCAATAAACAATTCTCACCTCATATCGATGCCTGTGTCTTTCTTCTACAAAAGGGACATCGCCGTAAAGTTTCCCTAAACATAGAAAAAAAAAATTAGCAGTGAGGTAAATATGAACCGAACACAAAGGAGCAGAGGAGAAACTGGGAGACTGGTCCCTAATTCTATATAACAGACCAAAAATTCTGCACCAATTAGGCACCTAACGTTTGGCTCTTAAATGGAAGTTAACATAAGTTAAGTGCCAAAACAGGGGTGAAATGGCAATTAGGTGCTATTCTATAACTTGTCCCTAAGTGTTCTAGCATGTAACTGCATAAGAGACATTCAGATGGGAGGGGCATGTCGCATGTGCATTCCAACTATTTAAGGGGCATGCACTTTATTGAACAAAAAAAGAGAAAAAATGTAGGCAGATAAAGACCATATAGTCTATCCAGTCTGCCCACCCATGCCATCTACACTCCCTTAGAGATCCTATGTACTTGTCCCAAGCTCTCTTGAATTCAGATACTGTTTTCATCTCCACCACTTCCACCGAGAGGCCGTTCCACAATTCACCACCCTTTCCCTGAAGAAGTATTTCCTCTTTCTGAAGATGCGGTCTCCAGTATTATACACAATACTCGATATGAAGTCTCACCAGTCTTATACAGGGGTATTATCATCACCTTTTTTTCTACTGACCATTCCTCTCCCTATGCACCCAAGCATCCTTCTAGCTTTAGCTGTCATCATTTCTACTTGTTTGGCCACCTTAAGAGGATCATATACGATCACACCCAAGTCCCGCTCTTCTTTTGCGCAATAAGGTTCTTCATCCTGTAAAACTGTACCGTTCACTTGGTGTTTTGCAGCTGAAATGCATGACCCTGCATTTTTCAGATTTATATCTTAGCTGCCAAATTCTGAACCATTCTTCAAGCTTCCCTGGGTCCTTCCTCATGTTATCCACCCCGTCAGGGGTGCCTACTGCACTGGGGGGGGGGGGGGGGGGGGGGGTGCGCGCACACAGAGTGCTGCAGGTATTTAAAAGAAGCCTGCAGCCCACCTCCGCGGGGCTTTTATCGGTCCAATTGGACCAATAGAAGCCCCGCGGGAAAAAAACAGTCAGCCTATGGCTGTGGCGGCAAAAAAACGCCCAATAACCAGTCACGCGAAACCTGCCCAATTCCGTGGCCGAACCGCGGAACTGGCAACTTTGCTGATCTGTGCTGAGGGCTTTTATCCTGCCTTGACCATGTGTTCTGCACCTGCTGAACCATGTCTTGCTGTTTAAGGTGGCTCTGTATCTGTGAGAGAGTGCTGTTAAGGTGGAGCAGTAATTTCTTCATAGCAACAATCCTAAAGAACATATCAATATTATCCAAAGGAAATTTTTATCCAAAAGAATAGTTTTTGGGGGCATCTTTTTGTTTTTATCCACCATGTCCCTTTGTGGAGATCAGTTCTTCTCTCTGTTGTGTGGCCATATTCAACTGCCATCCAGATAAGTGAGGGCCTCTTTCTCAAGCCGCGCTACCAGTTCTCAGTGCAGCAATGCTGACAAAGCCCATTCACTTTGAATAGGTCCGTCAGCATTGCCGCACAGCTTGATAAAAGAAGCCCTAAGCTGGGTAATATTTAAATTCTGCCGTCAAAGTTTCATTTAAACCGGAGCTTGCCAAACTGAGGGTCGCACCCACAAATGAGGTTGTGAAACCTGTGTTTGGAGTCACAATCTGGGTAGGCGATCCATAGGACATCACTGGCCTGTACTTTCTGCAGCTGAGTGAATTGAGGTCACAACTGCGGAAAGATTGGTGAGCACTGTTTTAAATGCAGCATTTAAACATCTACCCAGATATTCCACACTGATTGATAGTCGAAGATTGGCACTGCATGATTCTAAGCCGGCACGGTCACTGCATTAATTTAAGTGACAAATTAATATGTATTTTCAATGCCACTGTCCATATAGGTAGCGACGCTGAACGCTGAATATATGTATTATGTAACGACCAGGCCAGCACTAGCCGTTCAATTCGATGACATGGAAGGGAAAATGGCTTCGGCAAAATCAAAAGTCACAATTGTGCCTAATTAAAAGGGGGGAAGGCACAAATATAATACCCAATCGGGCAGGCCTACAAGGTGGCCTGCGACGAAAAAGAAAGGAAATTTACGCGGGAAAAATAACCATGAAATAAGAGAAAAGGGATTTTTTTTTTTTGTTTTTAAATAAAAGTAAAAGAAGGACAAAAAAAAAAACCAGAACAAAAGCACGGTTAGGTTCGTCCCGGGCGTGAGAGGAATAACCAAGAAACACAGCTGCGTCCTCCCGCGGAAAAAAAAGAACTGATGAGACATAGAGACGCTGTGGGCGGGAAGGTGCTCCACGCATTCACGGTGGGGTGCAGCATGCGCCCCAGAAGGCTCTGGAATTTGTTCTTCGCTGGCAAACTTGCCGATTGTCGGGGGACGCAGATCGTCTACCCACCTCTGAAAATGTAAGCCTGCTTGTCCTTGGAGAATACTTAACTCCACCTACACCTCTTCCCTAACCAAGCTCATAATTACACAGAAAATATCTAGCTATTGAGCAATTTTAATGGATCAATCATATCTACATAATTTCTGAAAATATGAAGTTGGGGAGTTATACATTCATCACCTGCTAGTGAATGCATAATTCCATGTCATTATCAATAGGGAGGTTCTTTATTTATCTAGTTGTTTATTTATGCTTCAAAAGGGGAAACATCTTATAGACTGAATACAACCTACTTAAGACTGAGTCTTCCATCTTGAACACAGTTCTCCGTTTCCCCAGTCTCATCGTTCCTCCCATATCCCCGGGATGGTGCTCGGGCATGTCAATGACCTGGGCAGAAATACAATCATTCAGTTTTGATTCCATTGCAAAATAGAAAAAGGCAAAGAAAAGTTTAATACAGCAATTTGGAGCAAGAGCATCAGAACATCCGCTGATACAGTACAGTCTAGTTTTTGCTAGTCTCAGCAAGAGCTATATCAGACTAAACATAATTATATTCTTTCTGTACTACCTCCAGCAAGAAAATGAAATGAGGGACCTTTTTTATATTATCAAAAAAAATGCGCTAGTCTCAAACATTCAACAATGGCCATGGGTTTTATTTTTGGTGGTAACTCTAAGTACCCATTCTACTTTGTAAAATTAATATAATCGAGTCTCTCTTGTCACAGCAGCTGGGCTTAACTACTGGTCAAGCAACAGCAAAATGACTTGCAGAAGGGTTGATCTCTTAGAAGGGGCCAAGTTTCGGTGGTTGAGACACATCTACAGCAATGTAGACAAGAACGAATGGATGGATTGCATGAGTTGGCTGGTCTTTATCTGCCATCCTGTGCATTATAGAGTGCTAATAAACACACTAAGATCTGCTAGGTTTCCACTTTTAGATTGCCCGAGATATTGCTTATATTAGAAATCTACTGTATCATTCATCAATTTATCCTGAACAATGACAATGTCTAATCAAACAAGTTCTGAACCAAGCAAATGTCGCCTACAGTTTCTTTTCTGTGTCAGTTTTCCTGCATTCAAAATAAATTTATCACCTATGCACCAGCTTGTTCTTTCTTGGCAGTCTGGGGCCTTTTGAAGATGATTTTATTATTTTCAATGTTTGAACATAAATTTACAACCCCCAGGGAGGAGAAAGTCAGGATATATTTGCTGAAATATTTATAGAAGTTCTTCTTTATGGGAAATCTATTTCTCATCAGTGAAAAAAAAAATGAAAGTTTGGGTATGTTTTAACTTTCCAAGAATGAAATATGCACAGAAAGAATAAAATATTCTATTTCATTGATATCTTGCTGAATTATCACAAACACTGACACCAATCAGTACCAGCCAGTTGCAGTTCAATGCACAAGAACCTAAGGACAGGTGCATGACTGCATGTCTTTGACTTCTAGTCCACTTGCATATGGAATTTAAGATCTATCAAACGGAAAGGATCAGTTTATTCAGTAGGATCCCAAACCTTATGTAACGACCCTGAAGTTCTGCCCTGCTTAGGCATGAGGAGACCTCAAGTGACTCTACCTAGATAATGTAATTTTGACCCTTTGCTTAACAGTTCTGGAACAAAGGAATTGCCCTTTTGCCTTGATTGATGGTTGTAGGAGGGGTCACACCTTTGGCTCCCACTCCCTGGCCACTGCACCACTGAAGTAAGGGGAAGCTAGTGACAGGCTAGCCCAACCAGTGCACTTGGAGGTGTGGGGAAACAGTAACAGAACCCATAAAGCTGAGAGCCGGAAAGGCAAACCAGTCTACCACTACATCCTTCCAAGGAGAAAGGGAGAAAAGAGATGAACCAGCAAGCCTGAAGGAACAGGAGGGCACCAGAAAAGAGTCCCTAAAGACAAGTACATAAGTTTTGCCGTACTGGGACAGACCAAAGGTCCATCAAGCCCAGCATCCTGTTTCCAACAGTGGCCAATCCAGGTCACAAGTACCTGGCAGAAACCCAAAGAATAGCAACATTCCATGTAGAACCCCAAAGAGTAGCAAGATTCTAGAATTCTAAAGAATAACAAGATTCCATGCAGAATTTCAAAGTGTAGCAACATTCCATGTAGAACCCTAAAGAGTAGCAAGATTCCATTTAGAATCCCAAGTACATAAGTATTGCCACATTGGGACAGACCAAAGGTCCATCAAGCCCAGCATCCTGTTTCCAACAGTGGTAAATCCAGGTCACAAGTACCTGGCAAGATCCCAAAACAGTACAATACATTTTATAGTGCTTATTCTAGAAATATCCCATATGTTTTGTCCCAAACAACTGTATATTCGCAATCTATTTCAATTTCTTTAACAATTATTCAACAATTTCTCATAGTGGCAATAATCTCATACTTTGTAGTTGTCTCACACTTTACAGTAATCACTTTGATGTACTATCTTCATTCTTTTGGGGATCCTCAGATATTAATGCTGCTCTCACCGTACGAACATCATATTCAATGTTCATCCAATAGAATGGTTAGAGATATATATCTGTCCATAGTTTGATGCAAGAGTACAGCAATTTATTTATTTAAAAACATTATATACGATATTCCTCCATACATATTCAACATATGCCAAAATATGGCTTGAAATTGGTTTACAAGTAACATAAAATAAATATAATGTTTTCCTTCTGCAACCATTTCCTCTATAGTTTTAGTGAAGTTCCTACCACACTCTCTTCCTTAATCTTAAAAGAAGTTCTCTCTCCCCATCAGGAATAATATGCGGAGTGGAGGAGTGGCCTAGTGGTTACAGCACCGGTCTTGGAATCCAGAGGTAGCCGGTTCAAATCCCACTGCTGCTCCTTGTGATCTTGGGCAAGTCACTTAACCCTCCATTGCCTCAGGTACAAACTTAGATTGTGAGCCCTCCTGGGACAGAGAAATATCCAGAGTACCTGAATGTAACTCACCTTGAGCTACTATTGGAAAAAGGTATGAGTAAAATCAAAATAAATATGGAGAGTTCCGGAGCAGTAGGGGGGCATTCAAGCATTAAGGCAGGAAAGGGACCTTCCAAATGTCAGGAAAATCCTTGACAAGAAGCAGTGGAATAGCCATTCAAGGTGCATGTGTTGCCTACACACCCCCTGTCAGAGTGTCAGTCAATTACTATTAATAGTGCTTTGCATCTCCCTCCCACCTTCTGCACATGGTCTGGCATCTCTCTCTTCCCTTCTCAGCCCTGCAAAGCTTTCACAATCCCCCCCTCCTTAAAATCACCTACAATCTTCATCTGGGCAGTGGCACTCATAGGCTGCCTGTGCCCTGTATCAGGGCTTTCTCTCTGAGCTGTTCTGTCCCTTCTGACGCAACTTCTTGTTTTCTGAAGGAAGGTACGGTTCAGAGAGAAAGCCTATGAATACCGCTGGCACCCCATCCCTTTATACAGCTGGAGAAGGCTGCTATCAACCCACCTCGCTTTCTTGGGTATGGGAACACTTAGCTCCACCCCTTCTCTGTAGCTTGGAAGCAAAGGTGTTAGATTGAGAACAAGAGACAGCATGACGACAAAAAGTTGAATCCACTTAGGTTAGTCTATATTTTCCCTTCCCTGCAGCCGTCGTCCTGCGTACACTCAAAACAAAGGAAACCTATGAGCTGCTGTATCCACGTTTTATAGTTCTTTATTGTTGGTAGCATTTTTATTTAATCTCACTTATATTTTCAAACATGCCGGCTTGTGTAGCATACGGGTGTTACCAGAGGAAGTATAATAACAGAATAACTTTTCATAGGTAGAGTAGTAATTTGTTATAAATTGTAATCAGTGTGTAATTTGGAGGGACTGGTTAGAAGGCCAACCTTGCATGTGTAATATTCATGCAGACATCATGTTACGACAAAACATTCAGAGATTCTATTTATTTATTTATTTATTTACTTATTTATGGCAGCTACTAGCCGTTGAGCCCGTTAAAACGGGCTAGTATGGGGTTTTGGCAAGGCCCCCTCCCCTCGCCGCTACCACCACCACCCCTGCACCTGGCCCAGGCCCTCTCTTCGGTATTGAACTTACATCGGCGAAACGCAGGCAGCACGCAGATAAGCTGAGCTCCCTTCGGCCTTCCTTCTCTGCCTGTGTCCCGCCCTTGTGTGACATAACATCGGCGAGGGCGGGAAACAGGCAGGGAAGAAAGGGCAACGGGAGCTCAGCTGTTCTGCGTGCAGCGTTTCGCCGATGTAAGTTCAATACCGAAGAGAGTGCTTGGGCCGGGTGGAGGGGGGGCGGCGGCGGCGACCTCGGGGGGGGGGGGAGCGGTAGCGACGTCGGCGGCTTCGCACAGTTTCCCTCTCTGTCCCGCCCCCGTCAACACGTATTGACGCGGGGGCTGGACAGAGAGGGAAGTCTCTACTGCGCATTTGCGAGTGAGTACGGTCACGCGCCATTTATATGTTTGATATCCCACATTAAACATGAATTAGGTTGAAACCTGGAAGCATTTAAAATCTTTTTCTTCTCCTGTGCCTAGATCAAAAGAGAAAGATGGTTTGTGGGAACTTGCGCCTTTTCTTTTGTGGAATGCACTGGTATTTTATAAAAATGCGCTTAATATTGTTTATTGCTACTACTTAAAAGAAAGATATTAAATAATGAGGGCAGAGCTACCTTCATGCAGAAGTCCAGAGTCAGTCTAAATGTGCCAACATTTTCCAGTTCTGTGATATATATTTATTTCTTCTTCAAATCAGTTTTCAACAGCATTTTCTCAGTTATTACCCAAATGACAACACAACTATAATGTTAATTAACAAGTTTTGGATGTTACTGAATTTTACCATTCTGTCTCACTGTATTTCCAGTTTTGACACAGTATAAGTCATCACAAGGACAAAATATAAAGGGAAATGGGACTTGATATATCGCCTTTCTGAGGTTTTTTGCAACTACATTCAAAGCAGTTTACATATATTCAGGTACTTATTTTGTACCAGGGGCAATGGAGGGTTAAGTGACTTGCTCAGAGTCACAAGGAGCAGCAGTGGGAATTGAACTCAGTTCCCCAGGATCAAAGTCCACTGCACTAACCACTGTACTAACCATGTACAATCTCAAATAGTAGCAACGGAATCTCAACATTCCATGTAGAATCTCCAATAATAGCAACAGTCCATCTAGAATCTCAAATAGGGAAAGGAAAATGAGACTTGATATAGAAGTTTATAATATTGTATATGCAGGTACTTATTTGTACCTGGGGCAATAGAGTGTTAAGTGGCTTGCCCAGAGTCACAAGGAGCTGCAGTGGGAATCAAACTCAGTTCCCCAGGATCAAAGTCCACTGCACTAACCACTAGGCTACACCTCCACTAGCAACATTCCATGTAGTAGTAGTAGAAGAAGCCTGCCCTTGCAGATCAGCAATGCAGCCGCGTTGCTGATCTGCAAGGGCAGGCTTCTACATGGAATGTTGCTAGTGGAATAGCAACATTCCATGTAGAATCTCCAATAGTAGCAACAGAATCTCAATAGTAGCAACATTCCATCTAGAATCTCCAATAGTAGCAACATTCCATCTAGAATTTCAAATAGGGAAAGGGAAATGAGACTTGATATAGTGGTTTATAATATTGTATATGCAGGTACTTTTTTGTACTTGGGGCAATAGAGGGTTAAGTGACTTGCCCAGAGTCATAAGGAGCTGCAGTGGAAATCAAACTCAGTTCCCCAGGATCAAAGTCCACTGCACTAACCACTACCTATGGACTGCATTCGGGGCTTATAACCCATTTAGTTATGTTTAAACAAATGAGAGATCTGCATGAAAGAAAATATTTATTTTTATTATGTTTACCTATTTTTTTATTAGGTTGAAAACAACTTGTCCCTTAAACATGCTCAAAAACAGAATAATCCATGTGTACAACAGAGATGAGGTGAAGATGTGATTCCATGTGCCCCAATGAAAGAAGAGTTTAATTTTACTTCCAATCTTTATAACACTAGGCTTCCCAAGGCAGATTACAGCAACAGTTAGGATGAACCAATCAGTAAACAGGATATCCTCACTGAAATATGGCCATTACTGCATTGTCTAGAACAGTGTAGGAAAAATTAGCACAAAATACAGCCTTTATTAGTACAGTTTCCACCAACAACAATAACTTTGAATCTGTTTTAGTGATATTCAGTTTTGATTTCATAATGTTTATATCTACATATGGGAGCTTTCAAATAAATTAAAAAACTGTCAAATAAGTAAAAAAATAAAATCTTTTGTCCTCCACCTTTTAAGGCACTGCCTATCCAATTGGAACAGCTTTTGACTTTTTACAGAAGACCACGCATAGGCAGTCCATTATTTCTAATAATCTTTTACTATTGCTTTCGATAGCGGTTTCTGTTGTTTTGGGTGTACTTGTGACTCCGCCTACTTTGAGCAAGCTCCGCCTACCGGCTTCAAAGTCGTACCATCTCTTGTTCTCCATCTAACCTCCTTGCTTGGAGACTGCCTTGCAAGAGTTTGTATGACTACAGTTCCCAGAAGACTGTTTCCATTCAGCTTGCCTAGTACTCCCTTTCTGCCCTGCTCCCACCCCCACCCCCAGGGTTTCCTTCCCACTCCTAGAAACATCTTCTCCCAGAAAAGAACCATGAGGTTTCTGTGTAAGATAAGTTCCTGGTTCAACTTTTTCCCCTTTTCCCGAGAAAGACACTGATCCATGCCATGTTTTCCTATCTGCTCAGCCTTCCTTCTTGTGTCCCCCACAGACCTTGACAGGCATAGCCAGTCACACTATGGTTTCCTAGCCTTTA
The DNA here is from genome assembly GCF_901765095.1 of Microcaecilia unicolor. Classification (NCBI taxonomy): domain Eukaryota; kingdom Metazoa; phylum Chordata; class Amphibia; order Gymnophiona; family Siphonopidae; genus Microcaecilia; species Microcaecilia unicolor. The sequence goes on along the minus strand of NC_044034.1, from coordinate 359,369,636 downwards.
CAATTGCTCCAAACAGTCTGGTGGGATTGTAACATGCAGAATATCTCACAAACGAAGACCCATCCATCCAGGTATAGGATCCATCCAGGATCTCTTCTCTCTCTCCAGGACATCAAATATTCTCATGTTCCTTCTATATCTCTTCTCATGATCTTCAGCTTCCCCAACAAACACTCCATCTGTTTCTACATTTTTTTTCATTGTAGCATTATTGCTTGCTAATCTTCTAGGTGGTTAATTCTATTCTCAGCATCTTTCACCTGCATCATTACTGATTTGAATTTTTCTTCAAACTTATTTACTACCGTATTCAAGAGTTTTACTTTGGGCTCCTATATCTCATTGACTAAACTTCTTAGCCCCGACCCGACCCTTAGAGAAAACACCTGATCACCTCCTTTGCTCCCAGATACCCATGCAAGAAAATCAGTGCAGCAATTCACTGCACTGATTGCCTAGCTTTCTTGTCGTACATCTGTTTAAACTGAGTGCACCCCCAGTGTATTTTGGCATACTCTGCTGAATTTCTTATGCACCTCACCCCACTGGGGCCTTTACAGTTTGTTGGGAACTTCTCTGACTGGAAGTTGGCAAGAAAATACTTGAGAGATAACATCTTAATCAGCGCAGAAAGCTACTCCATCCTGCAATGATTCACTCTGAAGCTGGAGGAAACCGAGACTCTTGCAGGCATTTTTACATTTGAAAGTCTAAAAGTAATTTCTGTCCGTGAGCTGAGTGCACAAATATTTGTCTCAAATACCCTGCCAACTGCTGGCAAATACTGAGCAGAAAACAACATATGAGACCAGTGATCTTAACAGTTGGGGATTACCACTACATATGAAACAAGAACAACAGAACATCAGGCCTGATATTCAAAGGATTCACGCTCCTAAACTGGCCTCTTTGAAAATTTACTACATTGTGATCTTTAAGTCTGTCCACATACGCTTTATGATAAAGACCACTGACTATTTCAGTTGCTATCCTCTGGACTGATTCCATCCTGTTTATATCTTTTTGAGTATTCTAAATGAGGTCTCACCAGAGTCTTATACAGAAGCATCATCGCCTCCCTTTTCCTGCTGGACATTCCTCTCCCTATGCACTCCAAGCATCCTACTGGCTTGTTTTCTATCCACTTGGCCACCTTAAGACACCAAGAGGGGGGCAGGGGGGCAAAATTCCCCAGGCCTGAGCCTCCAGGGGGGGCCCGGCGCAGGGGTCTCTCTCTCCTGCTCCTGATGGGGCCCGGGTGATCGCGTCCCAACAGGAGGAGAGAGAAAACTCTGCCAACAGGCCCCCCTTGCATTGCCTGCCTAGCAGCTGCCGGGCCCTCAGGCCGCGCAGGTTCTGTTTTGAGACTGATTATGTGCGACCTGAGGAAAGCAGCCGCAGGGGCAGGCAATGCTGAGCAGAGGAAGGAGCCGCGCTGCCTACAGCTGGCGGGACCAGCCAAGGTACTTCGGGCGAAAGGGCGGCGGCGATGACGATTCTGTCCAGGGCCCGGCGGCGGCAGCCCTGCCCTGGGCCCAGCTCAGTCTCTCAGCGGCCCTGCCTTAAGATCATCAGGTACGATCACCCCCAGGTCCTGCTCTTCTTTCCTGCATAAAACTAATTCACTCTTTATACGATACCGCTCCCTTGGGTTTTTGTAGCAGAAATGAATGACCCTGCATATTTTAGCATTACTACTACTATTACTATTTAGCATTTCTATAGCGCTACAAGGCGTACGCAGCGCTGCACAAACATGGAAGAAAGACAGTCCCTGTTCGAAGAGCTTACAACCTAATAGACAAAAAATAAATTAAGCAAATCAAATCAATTGTGTACAGGTGCCAAGTCTAGACTGGTCTTCAAGCCTCGCTAGATCCTTTCTCATGTTATCCATATAGTAGCTTCTGGGATGCCTACTACTACTAAGCATTTCTATAGCGCTACAAGGCGTACGCAGCGCTGCACAAACATAGAAGAAAGACAGTCCCTGCTCAAAGAGCTTACAATCTAATAGACAATCTAATGCCTACTCTGTTGCAGGTTTTGGTATCACCTGCAAAGAGGCAATCTTTACCAGACAGCCGTTCTGCAATATTGCTTATAAAAATGTTTAAAAGAATCATACCAAGGACAGATCCCTGCAGATCATCACTGATAATGTCCTTATCCTTGAAGTGAACTCCATTTAGAAATTAGCCTTTGTTGCCTTCCACTTAACCAATTTGAACACTAAAACTATAGAGACAGGCTTAGGAACCTCAACGTGTATAGGCTGGGAGGGAGAGAGGCGATATGATAGAGACGTTGAAATATCTCAAAGGCATTAATGTACAGGAAGAGAGCCTTTTTCAACTGAAGGAAAACTCTGGAACGAGAGGGCAAATGATGAGGTTAAGAGGGAATAGGCTTAGGAGTAACCTAAGGAAGTATTATTTCACAGAAAGGGTGGTGGAGGCATGGAATGGCCTCCCGGTGGAGGTGGTGGAGTCGAGGACTGTTCATGAGATAAGCATGTGGGATCGCTTAGGAACAGGAAGAATTAGGGGTTACAGAGGATGGGCAGACTGGATGGTCATATGGCCTTTATCTGCCGTCATATTTCTATGTTTCTATTCCACCAATGCCTAAGAGCCAACCTCATCAGTGATGTCACAATGGCTCAATTGTCCTATTCTTGGCTATTCCCCCCTTAGTGTGTTTCAGTCTCTGGTAACCAGAGCTCATATTGTGATGTCATAATGGGAATAGGCTTAGGAGTAACCTAAGGAAGTATTATTTCACAGAAAGGGTGGTGGAGGCGTGGAATGACCTCCCGGTGGAGGTGGTGGAGTCGAGGACTGAGTCAGAATTTAAAAAGACATGGGATAAGCATGTGGGATCGCTTAGGAACAGGAAGAATTAGGGGTTACAGAGGATGGGCAGACTGGATGGGTCATGTGGCCTTTATCTGCCGTCATATTTCTATGTTTCTATTCCACCAATGCCTAAGAGCCAACCTCATCAGTGATGTCACAATGGCTCAATTGTCCTATTCTTGGCTATTCCCCCCTTAGTGTGTTTCAGTCTCTGGTAACCAGAGCTCATATTGTGATGTCATAATGGGAATAGGCTTAGGAGTAACCTAAGGAAGTATTATTTCACAGAAAGGGTGGTGGAGGCGTGGAATGGCCTCCTGGTGGAGGTGGTGGAGTCGAGGACTGTTCCAGAATTTCAAAAGGCATGGGATAAGCATGTGGGATCGCTTAGGAACAGGAAGAATTAGGGGTTACAGAGGATGGGCAGACTGGATGGTCATATGGCCTTTATCTGCCGTCATATTTCTATGTTTCTATTCCACCAATGCCTAAGAGCCAACCTCATCAGTGATGTCACAATGGCTCAATTGTCCTATTCTTGGCTATTCCCCCCTTAGTGTGTTTCAGTCTCTGGTAACCAGAGCTCATATTGTGATGTCATAATGGGAATAGGCTTAGGAGTAACCTAAGGAAGTATTATTTCACAGAAAGGGTGGTGGAGGCATGGAATGGCCTCCCGGTGGAGGTTGTGGAGTCAAGGACTGTGTCAGAATTTAAGAAGGCATGGGATAAGCACTTGGGATCGCTTAGGAAAAGGAAGAGTTAGGGGTTTCAGAGGATGGGGAGACTGGATGGGCCATTTGGCCCTTATCTTCTGTCATGTTTCTATGTTTCTAATCCAGTCAGTCACTTCACAGCCCACACCAAGGGTGCTCGGTTTATTTGAGTCAATTATGCAGAGCTGCCATCAAAAGCTGCTACAAATACCAGTTCTCTAGTCATAGGGCATCGGAACTGGGGGAGCCATAGGTGCCATGACACCACCAAAAATAACAAAGATACAGCCAGTGCTCCTTCCCCAGCTTTAACAATTAGCAGGCAGCCAAAACTTATCTAATGTATAACTTCTGACCTCCTGCTGATTGCCATATGTACTCCGCCTGCTGCCCCTGTGCCTGTGTACAGATCAAAGTGCCACCACCAACTCCTTCACTTATTCAGGCTTACTACTCACTTCCACAGTCCGTTCCACTGCACAACTGCATTGCTGTCCGCTGCAGTTTTTCACTGCTGATACCTCTCCACCCCCCCTAGTTCCACTGTGGTGCACCATTGCTATCACTGCTATCTGGACCTAGCAGATGCCTGAAGATATATCCAGTTAGCTAGATTCAGGTCAGTTGGAGAGGAAGGGGAGAAGGAGAAAGTATCAGGAGAGGAAGGGCTGGAGTGAGCACTGTGTATGGGGGGACTGGAAAAGATAGGAGAAAGCATGGTTGTGGGAGGGGGGGAAGCCTGCAGGCTGGATAAGGCAATAGAGAGTGGTGGTGATGGAGGAGGGAGAGGCCTGCAGGCTGGAGAAGGCAAGACAGAACATGGTGGTGGTGGTGGAGGGATGAAGTGGTGTGGGTGCAGCTTAGGACTCCCCCCCACCCACCACCGGCCACCAAACAAAAAGATGTTATATTGCCCATGTTTCTTATCACCCAGTCAAAGAAATAAATCTGATTCGTCTTGCATGACCTACCACTGGTAAAGCCATGATGCCTCAGATAAGTACATAAGTGTTGCCATACTGGGACAGACCGAAGGTCCATCAAACCCAGCATCCTGGTTCCAATAGTGCTGCTTATCCCAGAAATAAGAAGAGGATTTTCCCAAGTCCATTTTAATAATGGCTTATGGACTTTTCTTTTATGAAGCTATCCAAACCTTTTGTAAACCCCACTAGGCTAAACTGCTTTTACCACATTTTCTGCCAATGAATTCCAGAGTTTAATTACATGCTAAGTGAAGAAATATTTTCTCCGATTCATTTTAAGTTTACTACTACTACTACTTAACATTTCTAAAGCGCTACCAGGGTTACGCAGCGCTGTACAATTTCACAAAGAGAGACAGTCCCTGCTCAAAGAGCTTACAATCTAATAGACACGTGAACGGTCGGACCGATAGGGGCAGTCAAAATAGGGGCAGTCTGGATTCACTGAATGGTAAGGGTTAGGTGCCGAATGCAGCATTGAAGAGGTGGGTTTTAAGCAAAGACTTGAAAATGGGCAGGGAGGGGGCTTGGCGTAAGGGCTCAGGAAGGTTGTTCCAAGCATAGGGTGAGGCGAGGCAGAATGAGCGGAGCCTGGAGTTGGTGGTGGTGGAGAAGGGTACTACTTTGTAACTTCATTACGTGCCCCTTAGTCCTAGTATTTTTGGAAAGAGTAAACAAGCAACTGTTAACTCAAAAATTACGTGATCGTGGATATCCAGAGAAATGCATTCGTCAGGCCTTTAAACGGGCTTGGTTTGCCCAGAGATCTTTACTTTTGATGGATAAACCAAAAGAGTCCATGGATAGGATGGTATGTGTCCTTGGGTTCTCTGAGTTAGTTCCTCAGGTAGCTCAAATCATTAACAAACATTGGCAAGTACTTACGTTTCACTCTATTTTCTCTGAACAACCGTGCATCGCGTATACTTGGGGCCAGAACCTTAGGGACCGTCTAGTGCACACATCAGGGACTATTGTGAGCCATTTTATAGAGGAAGGTTTGCATCAACCCTGTGGCTCTTGTCAGTTTTGTAGTCAGACTGTGAGCATCACACAATGGACTCCATATGGTACTTCTCAGATATTTAGGTTGAGACATAAAACCACATGTAATACACCATTTGTTATTTATATCATTGAATGTCCCTGTCATTTATATTATGTAGGGCGTACTACAAGACACATGAAGGTGAGGCTTATAGAACATAAAAGCAGATTAGCCACAAAGACTATGACAGCCCCTATAGTAACGCATTGTGAACAATTTAAACATACTTTTGCAGATCTTCGCTGGTTTATAATAGATCATGTATCTCTGTCATCGAGGGGAATGGACCACAATGTAAAGTTGGCTCGTTTAGAGCAGCGCTGGATATTTACATTAAACACTGTGAATCCTAGAGGACTTAATGAAAGTGTGGAATGGAACACCATAATTTAGTCTTTTTCCCCCTTCAGTGGTTTCTTGTTGAGAATAGCTTTCTGGATTGTTGTGTACCTGGCCCCTGTGAGTATCAAAAAGTTGGTTGTGCCTCTGACGTCAGTAGAAGGATTCTTCCGGCCAACATGTGCTTGCTGATGCCTTTAAAAGCCACACAATAAGTTTGGGAAGGAAGTCTCGTTTCAATTTGAGCTAGAGGAAGGAGTTCTTTTGTTTTTCATGCCTTAACCCTGGTCCCTGAAGCAAGCAATTGAAACCTGCAGAGTCGGGCGGTTTCAGGGGAAGGCAGTGTGGAATAAAGAGGAATAAAGTGGAAGAATTCCCAGGAGACTGGATAAGTACTCAGCTTTACACCTTGCACATTTGTTTTAAAAGATTGAAAGTTTAAAGTATTCAGCTCTTTACTTTGCACATTTGGTTTAAAAAGACTGAAAGTTTGTAGCACAGTGGTGTTGGGAAGCAACAACACAGAAAAAAAGAAAAAAAGTCTTCCGAACTCACTGTAGGGATACCCGATGAAAGAAACGCTATACCATTTCAGAGCAGTATACTTGACTGCATGAGAAGTGGCAAAATCATTTGAGGGTTCCCTTGCTACTCATGGGTGTGTATTGTATTATAAATATCGGATGAGTGGACTAGTGCATTGGTGTTAGCTGAGACTTTAGTTTAATAATTGGTGGCTAAGGTCCTGGTTTATTTTGTTCAGTTTTGGATGTTACCAGAGACACGATACCTTTGTATTGTTCCGCTAGTGGAATAGCAACATTCCATGTAGAATCTCAAATAGTAGCAACAGTGGAGGAGTGGCCTAGTGGTTAGAGTGGTGGACTTTGGTCCTGAGGAACTGAGTTTGATTCCCACTTCAGGCACAGGCAGCTCCTTGTGACTCTGGGCAAGTCACTTAACCCTCCATTGCCCCATGTAAGCCCCATTGAGCCTGCCATGAGTGGGAAAGCGCGGGGTACAAATGTAACAAAAACAAAACCCCACTAGGTGTCACCATTAAGCCATGACGCTCTTCCTCCCCAGGACCTGCATCCACAACATCCCCAGCAGACCTGGGCAGAAGACCTGACTCAGGGATCAAACTGGGAACATTTTGCATGACAGTGCATAGCAGTTAACCACCTGAGCCACCGGTCTGGTCCTACATTGCCAATAGGACTCCTGATGTGGCAGCCTCAATAGCATACAGACTATTTCCATTTTACTGTCATCCTGTTACCATATTGTATCTATTTCCTTAAACTCTGGAATTCCTTGCCAAAGAATGTGGTAAAAGCTAAGCAGGGTTTAATAAAGATTTGGATAATTTCCTAGAAGAAAAGTCCATAAGCCATTATTAAAACGAACTTGGGAAAATCCACTGCTTATTTCTAGGATAAGCAGCATAAGATCTGTTTTACTGTTTTGGGATCTTGCCAGGTACTTGTGACCTGCATTGACTATAGAAGCAGGATCCTGGGATTGATGGACCTTTGGTCTGTCCTAGTACACGGACAATTAGGTTCTCATCTGTATCCTGGATGTCATGCCATACAAAACTGTGCCAATTTGGTGTGGTACATAAAAGAGAGGCATAACCATGGGGAGGGGGAGCCTTCGGAGGCCTGGGTCCCCTCACCTTTGGCTCGGGACACCTCTGCTTTCATGACTGGCAACGATAACAAGTCCTGCCAGCCAAAGACGTTTCTCCTGCCTGAGTTGCAACTGCTAAATATCCAAACCAGGACACAAAGTTGCTAGACTCAAAAATTATTCAAACGCAAATTCACAGCAAAGGCTACCAGAAAGGGTATGATACATACCTGTAGCAGTTGTTCTCCGAGGACAGCAGGCTGATTGTTCTCACGACTGGGTGACGTCCGCGGCAGCCCCCACCAACCGGAAATAAGCTTCGCGGGACGGTCGACACGCAGGGCACGCCCACCGCGCATGCGCGGCCGTCTTCCCGCCCGTGCGCGACCGCTCCCGCCAGTTGAATGACTAGCAAAAAATATGAAATACACAACTCCAAAGGGGAGGAGGGAGGGAAGGTGAGAACAATCAGCCTGCTGTCCTCGGAGAACAACTGCTACAGGTATGTATCATACCCTTTCTCCGAGGACAAGCAGGCTGCTTGTTCTCACGACTGGGGTATCCCTAGCTCTCAGGCTCACTCAAAACAAAAACCCAGGTCAATTGAACCTCGCAACGGCGAGGAAACAACAGAAATTGACCTACGAAGAACAACTAACTGAGAGTGCAGCCTGACCAGAATAAATTCGGGTCCTGGAGGGTGGAGTTGGATTTACACCCCAAACAGATTCTGCAGCACCGACTGCCCGAACCGACTGTCGCGTCGGGTATCCTGCTGGAGGCAGTAATGTGATGTGAATGTGTGGACAGATGACCACGTCGCAGCCTTGCAAATCTCTTCAATAGTGGCTGACTTCAAGTGGGCCACTGACGCTGCCATGGCTCTAACACTATGAGCCGTGACATGACCCTCAAGAGTCAGCCCAGCCTGGGCGTAAGTGAAGGAAATGCAATCTGCTAGCCAATTGGAGATGGTGCGTTTCCCGACAGCGACCCCTAGCCTGTTAGGGTCGAAAGAAACAAACAATTGGGCGGACTGTCTGTGGGGCTGTGTCCGCTCCAAGTAGAAGGCCAATGCTCTCTTGCAGTCCAATGTGTGCAACTGACGTTCAGCAGGGCGGGTATGCGGCCTGGGGAAGAATGTTGGCAAGACAATTGACTGGTTAAGATGGAACTCCGACACCACCTTCGGCAGGAACTTTGGGTGGGTGCGGAGCACTACTCTGTTGTGATGAAATTTGGTATAAGGAGCATGAGCTACCAGGGCTTGAAGCTCACTGACCCTACGAGCTGAAGTAACTGCCACCAAGAAAATGACCTTCCAGGTCAAGTACTTCAGATGGCAGGTATTCAGTGGCTCAAAAGGAGGTTTCATCAGCTGGGTGAGGACGACGTTGAGATCCCATGACACAACAGGAGGCTTGATAGGGGGCTTTGACAAAAGCAAGCCTCTCATGAATCGAACGACTAAAGGCTCTCCAGAGATGGCTTTTCCTTCCACACGATAATGGTAAGCACTAATCGCACTAAGGTGATTCCTTACTGAGTTGGTCTTGAGGCCAGACTCTGATAAGTGCAGAAGGTATTCAAGCAGGTTCTGTGCAGGGCAAGAACGAGGTTCTAGGGCCATGCTCTCACACCACACGACAAACCTCCTCCACTTGAAAAAGTAACTCTTTTTAGTGGAATCCTTCCTAGAGGCAAGCAAGACCCGGGAGACACCCTCAGACAGACCCAACGCAGTGAAGTCTACGCCCTCAACATCCAGGCCGTGAGAGCCAGAGACTGGAGGTTGGGGTGCAGCAACGCTCCGTCGTTCTGCGAAATGAGAGTCGGAAAACACTCCAATCTCCACGGTTCTTCGGAGGACAACTCCAGAAGAAGAGGGAACCAGATCTGACGGGGCCAAAAGGGCGCGATCAGAATCATGGTGCCGCGGTCTTGCTTGAGCTTCAGTAAGGTCTTCCCCACCAAAGGTATGGGAGGATAAGCATACAGGAGGCCGGTCCCCCAATGGAGGAGAAAGGCATCCGACGCTAGCCTGCCGTGTGCCTGAAGTCTGGAACAGAACAGAGGCAGCTTGTGGTTGGTCTGAGAGGCGAAAAGGTCCACCGAGGGGGTGCCCCACGCTCGGAAGATCTTGCGTACCACTCTGGCATGGAGCGACCACTCGTGCGGTTGCATGACTCTGCTCAGTCTGTCGGCCAGACTGTTGTTTACGCCTGCCAGGTACGTGGCTTGGAGGAGCATGCCGAACCGACACGCCCAACGCCACATCCCGACGGCCTCCTGGCACAGGGGGCGAGATCCGGTGCCCCCCTGCTTGTTGACGTAATACATTGCAACCTGATTGTCTGTCCGAATTTGGATAATTTGACAGGACAGCCGATCCCTGAAAGCCTTCAGTGCGTTCCAGATCGCTCGGAGCTCCAGGAGGTTGATCTGCAGATCCTTTTCCTGGAGGGACCACAGACCCTGAGTGTGGAGCCCATCGACATGGGCTCCCCACCCCAGGCGAGATGCATCCGTCGTCAGCACTTTCGTGGGCTGCGGAATTTGGAATGGACGTCCCAGGGTCAAATTGGTCCGGATGGTCCACCAGAGCAGTGAAGTGCGGCAACTGGTGGAGAGGCGGATGACATCTTCTAGATTCCCGGTGGCTTGAAACCACTGGGAAGCTAGGGTCCATTGAGCAGATCTCATGTGAAGACGAGCCATGGGAGTCACATGAACTGTGGAGGCCATATGACCCAGAAGTCTCAACATCTGCCGAGCTGTGATCTGCTGAGACGCTCTGGTCTGCGAAGCCAGGGCCAAGAGATTGGTAGCCCTCGCTTCGGGAAGGTAGGCCTGAGCCGTCTGGGTATTCAGCAGCGCTCCTATGAATTCCAGAGACTGAGTAGGCTGGAGATGGGACTTTGGGTAATTGATCACAAACCCCAGCAGCTCCAGAAGTTGAATAGTGCACTGCATGGACCGGAGGGCTCCTGCCTCCGAGGTGCTCTTGACCAGCCAATCGTCGAGATATGGGAACACGTGCACTCCCAGCTTGCGTAGGTAGGCCGCTACCACCACGAGGCACTTGGTAAACACTCGTGGGGCAGAGGCGAGCCCAAAGGGCAGCACACAATACTGAAAGTGCCGTGCGCCCAGGCGGAATCTGAGATACTGTCTGTGAGCTGGCAGTATCGGGATGTGAGTGTATGCGTCCTTTAAATCCAGGGAACATAGCCAATCGTTTTTCTGAATCATTGGCAGAAGGGTGCCCAAGGAAAGCATCCTGAACTTTTCTTTGACCAGGAATTTGTTCAGGCCTCTCAGGTCTAGGATGGGACGCATCCCCCCTGTTTTCTTTTCCACAAGGAAGTACCTGGAATAGAATCCCCGCCCTTCCTGCCCGGGTGGTACGGGCTCGACCGCATTGGCGCTGAGAAGGGCGGAGAGTTCCTCTGCAAGTACCTGCTTGTGAAGGGAGCTGAAAGACTGAGCTCCCGAAGGACAATTTGGAGGCAGGGAGGCCAAATTCAGGGCGTATCCGCACCGCACTATTTGGAGAACCCACTGGTCGGAGGTTATGAGAGGCCACCTTTGGTGAAAAAATTTTAACCTCCCTCCGACCGGCAGATCGTCCGGTACGGACACTTGTAGGGCGGCTATGTTCCCGTGGATCCAGTCAAAAGCCCGTCCCCGGCTTTTGCTGTGGAGGCGCAGGGGGCTGCTTAGGCGCACGCTGTTGACGAGAACGAGCGCGCTGGGGCTGTCCCTGTGCCTGGCGAGGCCTTCGGGCCGGCTGGTTGTACCTACGCTTTGCAAAAGAATAGGGTGCAGCCTGCCGTGCCCGGGAAAAACGCCCACCCGTGGGGGCGGGTGCTGAAGGCGCCCGGTGGGAGAGCTTGTCGAGAGCGGTTTCCCGCTGATGCAGTTGGTCCACCATCTGCTCGACCTTCTCACCGAAAATGTTATCCCCCCGGCAAGGGACGTCAGCCAGTCTCTGCTGGGTGCGGTTGTCCAGGTCAGAGGCACGCAGCCATGAGAGCCTGCGCATCACTATACCTTGGGCCGCAGCACGAGATGCCACGTCACAGGTGTCAAAAATCCCCCTGGACAGGAACTTTCTGCACGCCTTCAGCTGCCTGACCACCTCCTGATAAGGCCTGGACTGCTCCGGCGGGAGCTTATCGACCAGGTCCGCCAGCTGTTGCACATTGGTCCGCATGTGGATGCTCATATAGAGCAGGTAAGATTGGATGCGGGTCACGAGCATGGAGGATTGGTAGGCCTTCCTCCCAAATGAGTCCAGAGTGCGAGACTCCCGCCCCGGGGGCGCCGAGGCGGTATCCCTCGAACTCCGTGCCCTCTTGAGAGCAGAATCCACGACCGCTGAGTCATGGGGCAACTGGGGCCGCATGAGCTCTGGGTCAGAGTGGATCCTGTACTGGGACTCTGCTTTCTTGGGAATGGTGGGATTAGTTAGTGGTCGCACCCAGTTCCGGAGCAGCGTCTCCTTCAGGACATTGTGCAGCGGTACCGTGGAGGACTCTCTAGGTGGTGATGGATAGTCGAGGACCTCGAGCATCTCGGCCCTCGGCTCTTCCACAGAGACCACGGGAAAGGGAATGCTGATAGACATATCCCGCACAAAGGAGGCAAAGGAGAGACTCTCAGGAGGTGAGAGCTTCCTCTCCGGTGACGGCGTGGGGTCCGAGGGAAGGCCCGTAGACTCCTCTGAGGAGAAATATCTCGGGTCCTCCTCTTCCCCCCACGAGTCCTCATCCTCGGTATCGGACATTAGCTCATGTAGCTGCGTCCGGTACCGGGCCCGGCTCGACGTCGAGGCACCGAGGTCTCGGTGTCGTCGAGCGGTGGACTCCCGCGCCGGCGGGGACGGAGCTCCCTCCATCGACGTCGACGGGGACTCCACCTGCGTGGCTGTCGAGACCGGCACCGCAAGCGGCGGCGGTGTCGACTGCCCCGGCGCCGGGCTAGAGCTCGCCGGCGCCACAGTCATCGGCGCCGAGGGCGCAAGCACCCCCGGCGCCGGCACAGCCTGGCGCATCAGCCCTTCCAGGATCCCCGGAAGGATGGCTCTGAGGCACTCGTCCAGGCCCGCTGCCGGGAAAGGCGGTGGGGCCGGTAAGGGTGTCGGTGCCGGAAGCTGCTGGGGGCCAGGAGACGGCACCGAGGTGCCGGAACCCCGACGCGTCGGTACCTCCACCACCGACGGAGATCTCTCCTCTCTGCGATGACGCTTCGGCGTCGACTCCTCTTCAGGGTGCACCGAGGGCTCCCGGTGACGGCGCTTCTTGTCCTTTTTCCGGTGCACGTCACCGGTGCCGGAGGGCATGGAGGAGGAGGAGGTCGATCCCCCTCGGTCTCGGGGTACCGGGTCCGACAGGGTTCGGTCCCGTGGCTCACGAGTTGAGGGAGTGACCGGGGCCGACTGCCCACGCGGTCTCTCTACCCCACTCTCGCCGGCGGACCGGCGGGCCGACGGGACCTGTTCTCCTGGGGTCGCTGCCATCGGTGCCGATGTCTCGGGCATCGATACCGGTACCGAAGAACCGGTCTTCGATACCGATGCCGTCGAGGTCGACGTCGAGGGGCCGGCGCAAGTTCCAAAAAGACGGTCCCGCAGAACTTGCCTCGCAACCTGAGTCCGTTTCCGGAGACCGAGACACAAAACGCACGACTTGAGATTGTGCTCCGGCCCGAGGCACTGGAGGCACCAAGCGTGGGTGTCGGTCTGCGAGATCGGCCGGCCGCAGCGACCACACTTTTTAAATCCACTCGGGACCTTCGAGGACATCGACGGAAAAATCGCGTCGGCGAAGTCAAAGTCGGCAATGGTGGCTAAAATCACACCACGAAAACTGAAACCGACCGAGCGGCCACTAGGCCGCAACGAGGCGTCCCCGCTAGAAAGCGAGGGAAAAGAAGGAGCGCGTGCTCCACACGCGCAAAATTCTTTTTTTTTTTTTTTTTTTTTTTTTTTTAATAAAAGAAAAGAAGAAGAAGAAGGGGCCGAACAGGCCAAAAGCGACGATCCGCGTAAACGCGGTCGAAAAAATCCGGCGGCTGAAACGAGAGAGAGGGGAAAACACAACTCTCTCAGTCGCGGAAAAAAAGTAACTGGCGGGAGCGGTCGCGCACGGGCGGGAAGACGGCCGCGCATGCGCGGTGGGCGTGCCCTGCGTGTCGACCGTCCCGCGAAGCTTATTTCCGGTTGGTGGGGGCTGCCGCGGACGTCACCCAGTCGTGAGAACAAGCAGCCTGCTTGTCCTCGGAGAAAAGTATTAATATATTTTTTTCAAAATTTTTTATGATTACCCTCAGACTTTCCACTCATTGCTGCAAATGATAATATCACTGCCTGGTGGTTCAGCACTTCATTCATTGGGTAATTCTTTTTATGTGTATATTTTTTATGTGCTGGTCACGTGATATCAATCCTCAATTCACCTGCTCTTAAGTGTGATATATCTTTTTATATATATACTAGTAAAAGAGGCCCGTTTCAGAGCAAATGAAACGGGCGCTAGCAAGGTTTTCGTCGCTACCCCCCTCCCTCCCTGGCCAACCCCTTCGTTCTTCTGCCACTGCTCCGCCCCCAACGTCATGATGTTTGACGCGAGGGCGGGGCCCGGACCGATTTCCACCCCGCCTCCCTGCCTCCCTCCCTGCCAACCCCTTTCGTTGTTCTGCCATTGCTCCGCCCTCGAGGGCGGGGCCCGGAGCGATTTTGGTGGCTTCACCACCACGAACCTGCGAACCTTTTTGAAGGAAGTCAGGGCTTGGCTTCACTGATGTCAGTGTCCTCAGAACATTGAGGGTGAGTTTTATTATAGTAGATTATATATATATATATATATATATATATATATATATATATATATATATATATATATATATAACTAGCAACCAATGCTGCTAATGTAGTCAATAAATCCACTTGCACTTATCTTATAATCCGTGACAGCTCCGTCTTGAAGAGTCAAAAATGTTCAATAGCCTCCCCCTAAAAAAGACGCCCACTGCAGCAGCACTTAATTGAGCAGGCAGTGCTTCAATCGCTAATGCCCGTCTCTTGCGCATGACATGCACAGGAGAGCCGGCATTAGCAACTAAAGCAACGCCTGCTGAATTAAGTGTTTTAAGTGCTGCTCAAGCACGACTCTGGCAGGAGACATCTTCGGCTGGTGGGGCTTGGCAACCTTGCCAGCAAAGGTAATATTTTATCGCACTGGGCAGCCACGGCTGCGGGGGAGGGGGACAGAATATCGGGAACCTTCAAAAAAATGGACTCCTGGCTACAGCCCTGAAATAAAAGTCCTACACCATGACACCAAGTTCAAAATAATCTTAATGAGGTAGGCAGCACAAAAGTGCTAATCCGATGGAACAGGATACCAGGAGTGAACACGAACAAAATCTTGAAATATTTAGGGCCTTTTTTCAACAGAATGTGTAATGCCTGCCCGTGTAAATATTTCATGGGAGAAAGCGCTGCAGCAACTTTGGGAATCGCATGGGGAAAAGTTCCAGAACGTTTGACATTCTGTCATCGCAACCTGTTTATTTCCTGACAATATGCTGTTCAAAGTTTACTGCTCTCTGCTTGTGGAAGTTTTAATTGTGCATCCCATGTGCTTTCACTGCACTTACCCTGGGGAGTGCTGGCAGCAATCCACCTCTTTCTCCTGGCCAGGTTTAAAATGTGATTTTTCTGATACATTCAAAGGCTAGGCCAAGTTACATAACTTGATAACTATTATTAGTTCACAACAGCTGTACTGCCTATGTGCTGCCTATAGTTTCATATACTTTCAAATGTGTCCCCCAACTCCCCTCCCCAAAAAACCTGGTCTCAACCAGGAATCAAATCTTCAGCCACTGTGTTTTTAAATGCCTGGACCTGTCTGTCCATAAACTATTTTGGGGGATCTGTTCACAGTGCTACCAAGCAATCCCAGCAGCACGATATAAGACAGACCCCGTGATTTCGTTAACACAGCGGCACGATCCCATCCGCAGACAAACTTGCTAAGTATTTCAATGAAAAAATTGTAAACCTACGCAACACGCTACCTCAGAACAACACCGACATTGAAACTTCTTTAATGAATTGGACCCAACCATTGGAGAATACCTGGCAGATCGGATCTGGTTAAACTTCGCCCTCCTTACTGTTGAAACAGTTACCCAGGCGATTAGTAGGTTTTCCAACACTCACTGTATACTAGATACCTGTCCCAGCTACCTAATGAAATCTGGCCCTAACCGCTTCATAGCCAAAAAACAAACGAAATCACTAACTACCGTCCAGTAGCATCTATCCCGTTGGTGGTCAAACTGATGGAAAGCATGGTAACCAAACAACTTACAGATTACATAAACAAATTCTCAATATTACACGAATCACAGTCAGGCTTTCGCCGCCTCCACAGCACAGAAACAGTACTACTCACTCTTCTAGCCAAATTCAAGCAGGAAATAGCAATAGGCAAAAACATCCTCCTCCTCCAATTCGACATGTCTAGTGCAGTCGACATGGTAAACCATAATATATTAATAAGATTACTAGATAAGTTCGGGATTGGTGGAAACATACTTAGCTAGATCAAGGGTTTCCTAACCACAAGAGCATATCAAGTAAAATCAAACTCAAACATATCATCACCGTGGAAAGCAGACTGCGGAGTACCACAAGGATCACCGCTATCACCGATCCTCTTCAACCTAATGATGACCCCACTAGCCAAGTCCTTATCCAACCAAGGCCTTAACCCTTTCATCTATGCAGACGATGTCACAATATTCATTCCTTACAAATCTAAACTGACAGAAATCACCAACAAAATCAAGATCAGCTTGAACATCATGGATTCTTGGGCAAATGCATTTCAACTAAAACTAAACAAAGAAAAAACACACTGTCTCATCCTCTCATCCCTACACAGTGCGGACAACCCCACTATTATCAACACCCCAGATTACACCCTCCCTATCTCAGACAGCCTGAAACTCCCTGGCGTTACAATGGACCGCAACTTAACACTAGAGAGCCAAGTCGCATCCACAACGAAGAAAATATTCCACTCAATGTGGAAACTCAAATGCGTGAAACAATTCTAACCAAGGGGAACATTTCGCAACCTGATACAATCAATGGTACTAAGCCATGTAGACTACTATAATGAAATTTATGCGGGATGCAAAGAACAAACCTTAAAGAAACTTCAGACCGCTCAAAACACAGCAGCTAGGCTTATCTTCAGAAAAACGCGATTTGAAAGTGCAAAACCCCTTCGCGAAAACTATACTCGCTCCCAAAGAACGCATTGCTTTCAAAATCTGCACTCTAGTTCACACCCGAATCAACCCGAACGTACCTAAAGCTGCACTACCCAAGCTGCAAAAGACTGAAATACAAATCAACTTACGCGTCCAGTTTTTCCTACATAAGCACACAGCTGTGGAACGCATTACCAAAAGCCTTGAAAACTACGAACGACCACATAAACTTCCGGAAAACACTAAAAACTAACCTGTTTAAAAAGGCATACCCTACCGATCCAACATAAATGCCAGATCTCTGCAACATAACAAAACTAAAGTACTTAATGGACATAACACAACTCTTCCGTTGTACAATTCCCTAGTGTGGCTGTGCCACATGAACTTTATCTTACCACAACATCACTTTGTATTTGTTTACACCAGAGTCTGTAACGCCTCTCCGGTACTATGTAAGCCACATTGAGCCTACAAATAAGTGGGAAAATGTGGGATGTAAATGTAACAAATAAAATAAATAAAATCTTAGTCTGTTTCTGAGTATTGACAGTCATTTTTATGACCTGAAACACACAGAGAAACTGTCAACAATAATAGACCTGATATTTTAAAAATGGGGGGGGGGGGGGCCCTTTACTAAGCTGCGTAGGCGCCTACGTGTGCCCAACGCACGCCAATTCAGAACTACCGCCCGGTGACCCCATGGCCCGGGCGGTAATTTCAGTTTTTATGTGCGGTGCTAACTGGGCGGTAACTGGCATTGTACGCACGCTGAAGATTACCGCCCTGTTAATGCGTGAGACCTTACCGCTAAGTCAACGGGTGGCGAAAAGGCCTCAGGCCCAAAATGCACATGTGCCAATTTTTTTAAAATTTTGTCGCACTTCCATTTTCGCCTCCCCCCCCCCCCCCCCCCGAAAAAAGGCCTTTTTTTTGCAGGTGCACTGGAAAATGAACCTGCGCGCGTCCAATACACGCGTCTATACCAGAGCAGGCCACTTTTTGACACATCTTAGTAAAAGGACCCCTGGATTCCTAAATTGGTGCCTTGTTTTCTGCCAAACTTAGGTACCTTAAGAGCCAAATATACACAGGATTTATGCTCTTAACTATTTGGGTCCCTTCCACTAAAAAACATTGGGTCCGATATACAGCCTTTTTTTTTGGCTGCTAAAAAGTTAACCACTTAAGGTATTATTCAGCGCTGACTGGTTACGTTGTTAGCAGTTAAAGTTAGGACTGCTTTTTATGCGGTCAGACTTAAGCATTGAACTTATCCGGTTAGGCGCTGAATATCCACGCCTAACCAGGTAAGTTGTGTGACACACTGGTTGCCTCCCGTTGAATATTTCCAGTTAGCTGCTAAAAACGCTATTTCACTGGTCAGCATGCATTTCTGAATATCGGGGTGGGGGGGGTTAAATTTTGGGCTTAGGATGAACGTGACAGGGAACTGACTTAGGAGTAACCTACAAAAATACAGTGATACCTCGGTTTTCGTCGATAATCCCATCTGAAAACAATCGGCGAAATCCGAAACCGACGAAAACCGAGGCAATTATTTCCATATGAATAAAAACACTGGAAAGCAATGGAATTGTTTGGCTAGACGCGCAGGGTGATGCTCACACAACGAGAAACACCGCCACACTGAGCTGGAGAACGGGTTTTCACAAAATCAGCAGCGAGGTCACGTGGGCACGCCGACGAAAACCGAGACCAATTTTTCATGAAAAAAACTGACAAAAACCGAAACCGACGATAACCAAAGTCAACGAAAACTGAGGTATTATTGTATTTCTTTACAGAATGGGTGAGCCCATTCGCCAAGCCCCCTCCCTGCCCATCTTCAAATCTTTGCTCAAAGCCCACCTGTTCAATGTCGCCTTCGGCACCTAACCTTTATGCCTCTATTCAGGAAATCTAGACTGCCCCAATTTGGTTGCCCTATTTTGACTGACTGCACATTTGTCCTTTAGATTGTAAGCCCCTCGAGCAGGGACTGTCCTTCTCTGTTAAACTGTACAGCGCTGCGTAACCCTAGTAGCGCTTTAGAAATGTTAAGTAGTAGTAGTAGATGTGTGGAACGGCCTTCCAGTGGAGACAAAACTGTCTTTGAGCTCAAGGCTTGGGACAAGCACAGAGGACCTCTAAGGGAGAGGAAGGGATAGTAGAGATTAGTAGATGCTATGGATAGGTCCATATGGTCTTTATCTGCTGTTATCTTATATACGGCTAAGTTTCAGAAGAAAGCAAAAAGTGGGAGAGCGACCAAGGATGCCAGAACCTGGAGGATGTTCGTTAATAAAGAATTTTATTAAAAGTTTTGAAGACTCGACACAACGTTGTGTTTCGGCCGTCAGGCCTGCATCAGGAGTCTATAAAAACATACATTTATATATAATAAAAAGACAAAAAAAACAAATATAAATGCACACAAATAGTTTAAAAACAAATCAACTTGTGAACGCTAAAATATATATATAGAGAGCAATTCTATAAAATGGTCTAAACATAATAGTAAAACACGCATATAATAAACTTATGACAAAAAATAAATAAAAAGTATATGGATATATAAAATGGTAATACAATAATATAGTTTGCTAGAGAAAGCAAAAGCTCGTGTATATTTTATATGGATAAAAATTATAAACAAGCAATTGTGTCTAAGTTTCTACATTTCTATTTTTCCAGGATCAGTTAAGGCAGTTTATTTTTACAATTTTTTTTTTTTTTTACCACAGACCTTTAGTTATGATTTCGCAATTCATCAGGTAGAACATAGAATGGCTAAACCTGTCCGGGCAACATGGAGGCAGTTAGAAATCCTGGCTATTTGCATGCTTTAGATCAGGGGTTCTCAAAACAGTCCTCGGTACACGCTTAGCCAATCAGGTGTTCAGGCTACCCACAATAAATAGATTTGCATGCCCTACCTCCATTGTTTGTAAATTTATCTCATGCATATTCATTTGTGGGTATCCTGAAACCTGATTGGCTAGGTGTGCCCCGAGGATTGGTTTGAAAACCTCAGCTTTAGATCAGTGCTTCTCAACCAGGTCCCTCAGGGTACACCCAGCCAGTCAGGATTTCAAGGTAACCACAATGAACATGCATTAGAAAAATATGCATGCACTGACTCCATTATATGCTAATCTATCTCATGCATATTCATTGCAGATATCCTTGTGACTCTGGGCAAGTCACTTAACCCTCCATTGCCCCATGTAAGCCGCATTGAGCCTGCCATGAGTGGGAAAGCGCAGGGTACAAATGTAACAAAAATAAAATAGATACTATTGGAGATTCTACATGGAATGTTGCTACTGTTGAGATTCTGTTGCTACTATTGGAGATTCTACATGGAATGTTGCTATTCCACTACCAACATTCCATGTAGAAGGCTGTGCAGGCTTCTGTTTCTGTGAGTCTGATGTCCTGCACGTACGTGCAGGACGTCAGACTCACAGAAGCAGAAGCAGAAACCTGCGCGGCCACATTGGTGACCTGCAAGGGCTGACTTCTACATGGAATGTTGCTAGTGGGACTCTGGGCAAGTCACTTAACCCTCCATTGCCCCATGTAAGCCGCATTGAGCCTGCCATGAGTGGGAAAGCGCGAGGTACAAATGTAACAAAAACAAAAACAAAACCTGACTGGCTTGGTATGTCCTGGGTTGAGAACCCCTGCTTTAGAGGCAGACAGAGCTCAGTCGGACATACTAAGTGCTGTCTATTTATTAGAAGCTTTCAGCAATATGTAAAAATTGCACGATTGCTATTGATTCTTGAAAATGAAAGTTCCCGGTTGAATTCTTTGTGTGAGATTTGAGAGAGGTTAGGAAAGGGGGAGGGAAAGACGCAAACTCTCAATAAATTAGGCAGGATCCCTGTAAGGCAGGACAATACCACTTGTACCACCAGCCGTCAATTCAATTAATTCCCAGTTCCATGCTGTGTGCTGGAAATGAACAATTATCCAAAACACTTTAGTGCCTCTCCCTCATATCATTCTGTAGCAGCTCATATTCCGATCTTCTGTTTCCTAGAAGAGACCTGCTCACTGCTACCACTCCAGCAAGACTATATCGTTGTGTTGTAAAGCAGGGGCGCAGCCAGACCTCAAAGTGGGAGGGCGAGAGCCCGAGGTGCGGGGAGGCACTGTTTAGCCACCTCCCCCTGCCGCCGCTGACCCCCCGCCACTTTGGACCCGACCCCCCTGCCGCAACCACAACCCCCCCATCACTTTGGACTGCTGCCGCAACCGCCAACCCCTCCCACCCCGCCGCCGCATCAGGTACGCAGGTATGGGGCGCAGGACGTAAGGCGTCAGAAACAGATGATCCCACAACGAAGGCGCCGGAGTCGACCGGCGCTGAAGAAGACTCTTCGGCTGGCAGGGATTGGGGACCCCTGCCAGCAAACAAGGTACCTGATGCAGCAGCGGGGTGGGCAGCGACGGCAGGGTGGGGGGTCAAATGTAGAGGGGGCCAGGGCGTAATCTGTGGGGGCCCATGCCCCCGTGGCCCCACGTTTTACGTCCCTGTTCTAAAAGGGAAGAAAACTTTCTTCAGTTAAGGCCAGAGTAAATATCTAGGGTGCAACTTTGGAGGAGTGGCCTAGTGGTTAGGGTGGTGGACTTTGGTCCTGGGGAACTGAGTTTGATTCCCACTTCAGGCACAGGCAGCTCCTTGTGACTCTGGGCAAGTCACTTAACCCTCTATTGCCCCATGTAAGCCGCATTGAGCCTGCCATGAGGGTACAAATGTAACAAAAATGAAATAGATACTATTGGAGATTCTACATGGAATGTTGCTACTATTGGAGATTCTTCATGGAATGTTGCTATTCCTTTAGCAACATTCCATGTAGAAGGCTCACAGAAGCAGAAGCCTGCGCGGCCACATTGGTGATCTGCAAGGGCCGACTTCTACATGGAATGTTGCTAGTGGAATAGCAACATTCCATGTAGAATCTCAAATAGTAGCAACAGTGGAGGAGTGGCCTAGTGGTTAGGGTGGTGGACTTTGGTCCTGAGGAACTGAGTTCCATTCCCACTTCAGGCACAGGCAGCTCCTTGTGACTCTGGGCAAGTCACTTAACCCTCTATTGCCCCATGTAAGCCGCATTGAGCCTGCCATGAGTGGGAAAGCGCGGGGTACAAATGTAACAAACATAAAAAAACCAAAGTGTATATATGTAAAGTCTGCAGGTATTTTTTACATGGAGATTTTACATCCACAGAGATGCTAAGCTAACCAATTCCACGCTGGAGGTTTTAGGACAGTCCTGGATTTCTAACCACCTCATCCTGTTGAATTATGGGTCTTTCAGCACTGATTTCAAATGGACAGGCTTAGGTACTACCAGTGGCATAGCCAGACCTCGGCAGGGGAGGGGGGCAGAGCTTAAGGTGGGGGGGGGGCACATTTTGGTCCGCTTCCCCGCCGCACACACACCCTGCCGCTGCCGCCACATTGTTATCATACCTTGGCTGGTGGGGTCCCCAACCCCCGCCAGCTGAAGCGTTTGTCCCGTGCTGGTTTCGCCACTGCTCTTCTCAGTCATGCCACGCATGCTCATTTTAATGAAACTGAGCAAGTGCGCATGCTCAGTTTCAGTAAAACAAGTGTGCACAGCACACACTTTGGTGGTTGAGGGGGGGGATTTGCATTTTATAGTTGTTGATCTTTAGATTTTATTGGATGTATTAATGACAATTTTCAATAAAAGATTTTTGGAAAACTAAAACAAAAACTAAACTAAATTAAACTAAAGTGAGTGGAGGAGTGGCCTAGTGGTGAGCACCAGCCTTGCAATCCAGAGGTGGCCAGTTCAAATCCCGCTGCTGCTCCTTGTGATCTTGGGTAAGTCACTTAACTCTCCATTGCCTCAGGTACAAAGAGAAATATCCAGAGTACCTGAATGTAACTCACCTTGAGCTACTACTGAAAAAGGTAGGCGCAAAATCTAAATAAATTATTTGAGATTCTGTTGCTACTATCTGAGATTTTACATGGAATGTTGCTACTATTTGAGATTCTACATGGAATGTTGATATTATCTGAGATTCTACATGGAATGTTGCTACTATTTGAAATTCTGTTGCTACTATTTGAGATTTTACATGGAATGTTGCTACGGTGGAGGACTGGCCTAGTGTTTAGAGCACCAGTCTTGCAATCCAGAGGTGGCCGGTTCAAATCCCACCGCTGCTCCTTGTGATCTTGGTGAAGTAACTTAACTCTCCATTGCCTCAGGTACAAACTTAGATTGTGAGCCCTCCTGGGACAGAGAAATATCCAGAGTGTAACTCACCTTGAGCTACTACTGAAAAAAGGTGTGAGCAAAATCCAAATAAATAAATAAAAATGAATTAATGGAATTAAAAGAGAGATGAAACCAGCGAGGTATGCCAGGCAGAGGACATACAGAATCTTAAAAATAAACGTAAGTGATTTAAATTCAGACCTACCCTTCACTGGAAACCTGTAAATAATTAAATAAGGTAAAGGATGGTCCATAATCCTGCCTCCATTTTCATTTCTGCTACAATATTTTGTAAAACCTGGATTCTTTGCATCTGCCTCTCAGGTAGTCCCAACAATGTTATATTGCAATAATCTATAGCTGACAATATTATGGCCTGTAAAATTAATTCCAAATGTATAATTCCCCAAAAAAGGTTTAACCTTTAGATGGAAGAGTACAGTGGGTCCCAGCCAGTCAGGTGTTCAAGGATACCCACAATAAACATTCATGAGAGAGATTTGCATGCACTACCTCAACTGCATGCAAATCCCTCTCATGAATATTCATTGTGTGGAATCCTGAAAACCTGATTGGCTGGGGTGCCTCCAGGACCAGGTTTAGGAACCACCGATAAGTTTACATGCTTTTCCATTGACAAATTGGAGTCAAGCATTACTCCTAAGATCTTTAACTCAGATTTCAACCATATTTCTGATTCCACTAACCTTAGCAGAGTACTTGGAATTTTAATATTGTATAAGTTAGCATACTTGCAAACCCCATGCATAGTCTGCTCAAATGCTACCCCTTTACGTGCTCCATCATGTAAACCACATACTTTTATGCCAGTTGGAATTTTATAACATGCTATTTACATGTTAAAATGACTTTATAAAATTAACCCGTAATATATTAATAGCACTCTCTCTGAATCATACACACTCTTTCCTGCATTATCAGAGCTGTACTCTATGTAGCAAAGAAATAAATCTTTGAAAGCTCTTGGGCTCCCCCTATGGAGTACAAAACTGTAGTGCTTACACTTAATTCCAGAAACTTATTGATGGGGGAGGGGAGTGGTTTTATTGAGTATTATATATTTTGTAATTACCGGAAAATTGTTTCTGGCTTCTTTTTATTCATGTGATCTGCCTCGAACCAGAATTGGTAAGGTAGAATACAAAAATAGAGTAAAGCAATGTAAATAAGGGATAATTGTACATTTTAACATATAGAGGTTACAAGAAACATGCAGGCAGAAGTTAGAAAGAAATCTGCCCTGGCTGGAAAAGTAATTTTTTTTCTGTGTCAAGATGGTTAGGTGGGACAGAAGAGTGTGGTTGGGAGTGGGCTGTATATATCTGTGTGGGTGAAAATATGCTTTTTCTAGAATTGATACCGTAACCTGGTACAATCAATGGTGCTCAGTCATCTAGATTACTGCAAAGCAATCTACGCCGGCTGTAAAGAGCAGATAATCAAGAAACTTCAAACAGCCCGGAACACTGCAGCTAGACTCATATTCGGCAAAACAAAATATGAAAGTGCTAAGCCCCTACGAGAAAAACTACACTGGCTCCCAATTAAAGAACGCATCACGTTCAAACTTTGCTCCCTAGTTCACAAAATTATTCACGGAGATGCACCAGCCTACATGTCAGACCTGATAGACCTACCACCCAGGATTGCCAGGGCTGCGGGTTTCCTTTCCACGAGCCGCTGCAGCTTTTTCACGCTGCATGCGGGTTGCGGGATTTTGGGCGGCTTTTTTAAGCCCCGCCGGCGGTTTTTTCGTCCGCTGCAGGTTGGCTGGTTTTCCCACGGCCGCGGCCAGTAGAAGCCCCATGGAGGCGGGCTTAATGACGTCATTTGTATGCAAATGGCCTCATTAATATTTATTAATGATGTCATTCACATGCAAGTTGACTTTGTGCGGGCTTTGGGCTGGCTTTGGGCATGACAAATATTTTCCATCTGGCAACACTGCGCCAGGAATGCCAAAAGATCATCCCGCACATTCTTAGATCTACACTTCCCTAACTGCAAAGGTCTAAAATACAAATTAATAAATGCATCAAACTTTACCTACTTGAGTGCACAGTTATGGAACGCACTACCGCGCAACTTAAAAAAGATCTACGAACTAACGAACTTCCGCAAACTACTGAAGACCTATCTGTTTAACAAGGCACAACACAAAGATCAACCAATGTGAACATACACAACTCCTCCACATATATTCAGAATTGTCTTATAGTATCTACTTGTTATAATACTATCATGTTTTTTCATTATCATGTTACCCAAGATCCTTTTGTAACACTAAATGTCTATTTTCTAATATATTTCCACTATTCATGATGTATTGTAAGCCACATTGAGTCTGCAAAGAGGTGGGAAAATGTGGGATACAAATACAATAAATAAATAAATAAATAAATAAATAAATGTGCTGTCACTTTAAATGAAATAGGAAGTATCCTATATAATAATTCTCACCTCCAACGTTCTATGCTTGGGACCGTGGCTCCCTGGCTGCAAGTGGTCTGCGAGGCAGACACGCACGGACGTCACTGACGTCAACACAGCTGATTCCAAGGCAAGGGGAGGAGTAGGGAAACGCGCAGCATGTTTCCCTACTCCTCCTACTGCCTCGGAATCAGCTATCCCCCCCCCCCCCCCCGCGCGCTACGGCCCCCTTGAAACCCACCCCCTCCCGCGAACCTGTCGATCCCCCCCCCCCCCGGAACGCCGAAAACTGCCGCCACCGCCGTTGTTGTGCTACCTTCCCTTCCCTTCCCGTAGGTTTTTCAATCATCTTCTTAGGAAGTTTAACTTAGTGCGTCTGACGTCAGACGCACGGAGTTAAACTTTCTAAGAAGATGATTGAACAACCTACGGGAAGGGAAGGGAAGGTAGCACAACAACGGCGGCGATGGTGCCGGCAGTTTTCGGCGTTCCGGGGGGGGGGGATCGACAGGTTCGCGGGAGGGGGTGGGTTCGAGGGGGCCGTAGCACGGGGGGGGGGGGGGGAATGCCTGCCTAAGGCCCGTTTCCTTGCCTACAGAAACGGGCCTTTTTTACTAGTCAACAATATTTCTTATTTTGTTTCCCTTCATTTATGAAACAGAGCTAAAGCATTTGGTTTCCCTTTCATTTTGTTTTGGCCACCATTTTTGCGTATAATGTACAGGCTTGTCAATGTCTCTGGCCTCCTTCCACCCAAGCCACTACTGCCAAAATTATTTGTTAAAATGTACCTCCCAGATCCACCACCACCAGGCCCCCCCTCTTACCCTATGTGAAATCTTTTACAGACAGAAGCGATCTCCTGCCACACCGCTGCTGCTGCTTCTCAAAATGGCAGCCCTGAACATGCAGAAAGCAATGCAACATACAGCCGAGAGGGTCAAAGTACACAGCACAGGCAATCCAGAAGAAAAACACAAAGAAGGGCTCTCAAGAATGGAACAAGTGTGCTTTATTAATGACCCGACACGGGCTGTGTTTCAGCGTGACTGATGCCTTAACCGATATACTCATATCACCCCTCTCCTCAAGTCACTTCACTGGCTTCCGATCAGATACCGAATACAGTTCAAGCTTCTCCTACTCACCTACAAATGCACTCGATCTGCAGCCCCTCCTTACCGCTCTCTACCCTCATCTCCCCTTACGTCCCTACCCGTAACCTCCGCTCTCAAGACAAATCCCTCCTTTCAGTACCCTTCTCCACTACCGCCAACTCTAGGCTTCGCCCTTTCTGCCTCGCCTCACCCCATGCTTGGAACAAACTCCCTGAGCCCATACGCCGGGCCCCCTCCCTACCCATCTTCAAATCATTGCTCAAAGCCCACCTCTTCAATGTCGCCTTCGGCACCCAATCACTTCATCTCTTCTCAGGAAATCTCATCTACCCCAACTTGACATTTCGTCTTTTAGATTGTAAGCTCTTCTGAGCAGGGACAGTCCTTATTCGTTAATTTGTACAGCGCTGCGTAACCCTTGTAGCGCTCTAGAAATGTTAAGTAGTAGTAGTAGTACTTCAAGGGTCTATTCAAGCAGCACTAGGGACACGAGTTGCTGCTTAAACAGATGTTGTGGCTCAATATAATGACAGTCCGCTTTGGAAAAAAGCGATAAGGGGGAGATTCTATATATGGCGCCTAAAATATCTGCGTGGAAAACAGTGCCGACTAAGCGTATTCTATAAGCGGCGCCTAGGTTTAAGCACGATATATAGAATATGCTTAGTTGATATTATGTGCCTCCGTTTACACCAATGAAAATGTGGCGTGAATCCCACTGTGTACATTTACGCACACTGGACCATATTTTATAACTACTTGCCTAAATTTTGGAACCCCTATGAAACGCCCATTTCCCCGCTTACAACCAAGCCCCTTTTTGCCTGCGCACATTAGAATTTCGGTGCAGCGCGTCATAGAATACGCTTAGGGAATTGTGCATGTGAATTCTAATTAATGCCAATTAGTACTCATTATTGCTTGTTAATAGTAAAAAAGGCCTGTTTCTGGAAGGAATGAAACGGGCGCTAGCAAGGTTTTCCTGGGAGTGTGTATGTTTGAGAGAGAGAGAGAGCCAGAGTGAATGTGCGGGTGTGTGACAGAGTGAGACTGTCTGTGTGACAGTGTGTGTGTGAGAATGAGAGTGTGTGACAGGGCCCCCTCCCCTGTTCCTAATGCCCCTCACCCCGTTCCCTCACCTCCTTTTCCTCCTCCTTCCCACACTTTGGGTTCCTTAAGGCTTTCAAAAGACTATTTACCCCCGTGGACCTAACGCCCAGTATCCGGATACCCCACCGCTTTCCTCCTCACCCCTCCCCCAAGTTGTAATACTTTCACGTCCCTCATTTTTTAAAAAAAGTGTCCTATCTACCCTGTGTACAAATGCCCGGCATTCAGATTGTGTTCCTCTCGTAAATGTTCATTTCTTTCATTCATTCAGAACTTGCCCCCCCCCCCCCCCCCCCCCCCCCCCGAACACTTTTGGTTCCTTCAGTCTTTGAAAACTCTCCTATGTACCCTGTGTGCTAATGGCCAGCATTGAGATTGTTTTCCTGTCCCAAATTTGCATGTCTTTCAGTCAGTCATTCACAACTCTCCAACTCTCCCCCCCCCCCCCCCTTCTCCAGTTTAACACTTTCGTTTCCTTCAGTCTTTTAAAACTCTCCTATCTACCCTGTGTCCTAATGGCCAGCATTCAGATTGTTTTCCTTTCCCAAATGTTCATGCCTTTCAGTTGTTGAGAACTCTCCCCCCCCCCCCCCCCCACATTTAACACTTTCAGTTCCTTCAGTCTTTTAAAACTCTCCTATCAACCCTGTGTCCTAATGGCCAGCACTCAGATTGTTTTGCTTTGCCAAATTGTCTGTCACTGAGGTCAGTGCGTGCCTGCCTAGCAGACCACTTCCGGCAGGCACGGTCCCAGGCACATCCTGTTGGAGGTGAGAATTATTATATAGGAAGTGCTGTTAACAACTCTGATTGTTTTGTTGAACTAATTAACTTACGTGCGATACGCATGGATTTCGGTGCGGATCTCTATGCGCACTTTATAGAATCCAGGAGTAAGTGACTGAAGAGGATAAAAACGCCAAGAAATTGCGCCAAAAACCAATGCAAAGCAGTTCCAACCTTGGACTGGCTGTCATGTTGAGAAGCAGCAGCGGTGAGGCAAGATTATCAGGGTATCACCCCCTTCATTTAGAAGAATGCACATAGGGTAAAGAGAGGGTCAGGGCATAGGTGGGGAGGTCTGGAGGGGCTTTTAGTTACTTTAGTAGAAGTAAGTTTGTAAGTAGGAAGGCAAGAAACTTTTCTTTTCATTTTTCAGTATTATTTTATCTTTGTTTTGTTTTTCATTGTTTACAGCTTTTTTTTTTGCATTTAAAAAAAAAGCCAAATGAAACGAAAAGAAGCCAAAAACATATTCAGTGCACACCCCTAACAATTGTTTAAGAGTTACACAGAACACGAGCTTTTTGCATATGACAGACTTGCTGACCTGAACATGTATACCCTGGAGGAAAGGAGAAACAGGGGTGATATGATACAGACGTTCAAATATTTGAAAGGTATTAATCCGCAAATGAATCTTTTCCGGAGATGGGAAGGCGGTAGAACTAGAGGACACGAAATGAGATTGAAGGGGGGCAGACTCAAGAAAAATGTCAGGAAGTACTTTTTCACGGAGAGACTGGTGTATGCTTGGAATGCCCTCCCGCATGAAAAAGGTAACAAAATTCAAACATGCATGGGATAAACATAAAGGAATCCTGTTCAGAAGAAATGGATCCTCAAAAGCTTAGCGGAGATTGGATGGCAGAGCCGGTAGGGTGAGGCGGGGCTGGTGGTTGGGAGGAGAGCAGTGGCGTTCTTAGGGGGGCTGACACCCGGGGCGGATCGCTGATGCCCCCTCCCCCCGGGTGCAGGCCGCTGGGGGGGGTGGCGCGCGCGCCTGTCCGTCGTTCGTTCCATGCTCCCGCTCTGCCCCGGAACAGGAAGTAACCTGTTCCGGGGCAGAGGGAGCGTGGAACGAACGACAGACAGGCGTGCGCGGCACCCCCCCCCCCCCAGCGGCGTGCACCTGGGGCAGACCGCCCCCCCCCCTAGGAACGCCACTGGAGGAGGGGCTAGTGCTGGGCAGACTTCTATGGTCTGTGCCCTGAAAATGGCTGATACAAATCAAGGTCAGGTAATACAAAAAAGTAACACATATGAGTTTATCTTGTTGGGCAGACTGGATGGACCATGCAGGTCTTTCTCTGCTGACATCTACTATGTTACTATGATAGCCGTGAGAGGGTAGAGATGTAAGAATGATACTAAGGTAGCTAGAGCTATTTTAATTATCATAGCCGGGGAAAACTGATCCTTTAACTTTGCATTAGAGCTGGGAAGCGGCATGTTTATTTCTTGAGAGATCCAGATGTGGAGTGCATCAATTAGCCTTAGACCTCTGTGACCACCTGAAGACCCTTCTTCACATAATGCTGGGAGAAGGAGCTCCTGTGGTTTCCAGGCATCATCAAACCTCATGAATAACAATCAAATTGGGCTGAAAGGGCACTGAAGTCCCTGCATGGTGAAAAAAAAAACCCAGCCTTTCACTGCTCAAACCTCCTGGGGTTGTACTTCAGGATATCACTGCTTTGAGCGAGTTCATTGGCAGCTAAAGGTCACAAAGGGCTACTCACCCAACAGCGGCAGAAGAAAAGCTGGGTACTCACCACAGGATAGGTGGTATTTGGCTCAAATTCTGTAGAATTTGCACCTAGAAAAAAAATGAAAAGAAGCCGCAGTTCATCAATTGCCATCACAAATTAATCTACAGGGAAGCTGGCAGGCTGGTATAATTAAACGTCTCTGAAAGATAAAAGCTTTTAATCTCAGGGCTATTTGTTTCCCATCAATACATAACTTGGCATTTGCCACTGGTTGTTGTTATTTTGTTCCTTTTTTTTTTAATTCTGATGGGGGTTAATGTGGGTCTGCAGGATAGAGTCAGGAGTTTATGTTCACAGCTGCTGAGTGAAATGAAATTTTCAGAGTCACAAAATTCAGCATAAAAAGTAGATCCACGGAGGAAGCCGCTCTAAAATATGTTCAGCTGTGATGTAAAAATCAAGTATTGTATTATGTATCTCTAAGTTACAAAGACTCCAGTAGTCGAGAAGTATTGCCACAGAAAGTGAAGTTACTTACCTGTAGCTGATGTTCTCCAAAGACTGCAGGACACACACTACCACATAGGGGTGATGTCATCTGACAGAGCCCCAGCAAGGATGCTATCCAGTGTTGTAGAAATTACTAAGGGGCCCCTTTTACTAAGCCGCATAAGCGTCTACGCGTGTCCAACACGCACCAAAATGGAGTTACAGCCCGGCTACCGTATGGCTTTTGCGGTAATTCCATTTTTGGCACGCATGTGATACGCGCAACCCGAAAACTTTATTTTGGGATGTGCTTATTGGGAGCGCCAAGTGGCATTTGTTGCGTATAGGTCATGACCGCCCGGTTACCGCGTGAGACTTTACCGCTAGGTCAATGGCTGGCGGTAAGGTCTCAAAATGGATACGCAGCAATTTTCATTTTGCCGCATGTCCATTTTCAGCAAAAAATTTTAAAAAGGCATTTTTTTGCAGGTGCACTGAAAAATGGATTTTGCGCGTCTACACTACTCCAGGCCATTTTTCAGCGCACCTTAGTAAAAGGACCCCTGAAGCTTTAGCAGCGCCATACCAGACATGTGCAGGTAATTTCCCACCCGAATTGATCGCACAGGATCAGCAGTTTACTACTACTACTACTTATAATTTCTAAAGCGCTACTAGACGTACGCAGCGCTGTACACTTGAACATGAAGGGACAGTCCCTGCTCGACAGAGCTTACAATCTAATTAGGACAGACAAACAGAACAAATAAGGGATAAGGACAAAGAGTAGCAAGATTCCGTGCAGAATCCTAAAGAGTAGCAAGATTCCGGAATCCCATAGTAGCAAGATTCTGTGCAGAATCCCAAAGAGTAGCAAGATTCCGGAATCCCATAGTAGCAAGATTCTGTGCAGAATCCCAAAGAGTAGCAAGATTCCGGAATCCCAAAGACTACTACTACTACTTATCATTTCTATAGTGCTACTGGACGTACGCAGCGCTGTACACTTGAACATGAAGGGACAGTCCCTGCTCGACAGAGCTTACAATCTAATTAGGACAGACAAACAGAACAAATAAGGGATAAGGACAAAGAGTAGCAAGATTCCGTGCAGAATCCTAAAGAGTAGCAAGATTCCGGAATCCCATAGTAGCAAGATTCTGTGCAGAATCCCAAAGAGTAGCAAGATTCCGGAATCCCAAAGACTACTACTACTACTTATCATTTCTATAGCGCTATTAGACGTACACAGTGCTGTACACTTGATCATGAAGAGACAGTCCCTGCTCGACAGAGCTTACAATCTAATTAGGACAGTTTAGTACAAAAGCTTAAGGAGCACAACTGCTAGGGGAGTTGGGAGGGTATGTGGTAACGTGCAACCTGCTGTCTTCAGAGAACACCTGCTACAGGTGAGAAACTTCATTTTCTCCAAGGAAAAGCAGGACACTAACCACATAAGAGAATCCCTAGCTACCAGGCTCACCAAAAACAACAAATGACAACCAATGGGGACTTGCAACAGGCAAGGCCAACCGGGAACCAATTAACCTAGAATTTATATACATTCCTACTGAGTGGGAGCAGCCTGGAACAGAATAAAAATGGGCCTATGAGGGTGGAGTTGGATTCTAGAATCCAAACAAATTCTGCAGAATGGTCTGACTGGGCTGATGTTGGGCTGCAGGGAGGGGTAGGGAAGGGCAAGGCTGATGCTGGATTACAAGACAATTTCACATTTTTGGTCCTTTATTCTGTAATTGAATAGGGTTTGTGTTCTGCATGTGACCAAGGTGAGAGATTCTGCTGTGTTTCCCTACTCAAAATCTGAGATACTTTCTGTGACTGGGACATATCTGTATGTGGTTTAAGCATCCTTTAAGTCAATCGTTTACCTGAATCATGAAAAGTAGGGTACCCAGGAAATCATCCAGGATTTTTCTTTGACCAGATATTTGTTCAGGGCCCTTAGGTCTAGGACAGGACGAAATCTCCCCATCTTTTGGGGCATAATGAAGTATTTGGAATAGAATCCCTTCTTATTTCCCCTGGTGGAACAGACTCAATAGCATGAGTGTGTAGCAAGGAAGAGAGTTCCTCTGCAAGCACATCCTTGACACTCTCAGTCGACAATTAAGAGGAATTTCTTGCCAATTTAGGATGTAACACCCCCCCCCCCCCAAGAACATTTGGAGACCCCATCAGTCAGAGGTTACAAGAGGCCATCTTGCTTGGAAGAAATTCAACCCTCCTCCTACCAACAGACCATCCAGTCACTTTCACTGCGGCTATGATCTCTTAGAGCTAGTCAAAGCTCGTCTTGTGCTTGGGGACCTGCTGCCAAGGGTGAAGCAGAAGCCCTGGGGAATGGTGGGCCGGAGGACCATGCCTATACCTTTGAGACTAAATAGGATCTCTTCTGGTCACCGACCAAAAAACCTCCAAGAAGTGGAGGACACAGAAAGAGTGGGCTGAGAGAGGGACATCATGGTATCAGCTCTATTCCTGATGAGGTCTGTGATCGCCTCCACTTTGTCCTCCAATAAGGTTATCACCTCGGCAAAGGATGTCTGTCAGTTTCTCCTGAACTGCCGATTCAGTTCACATAGCCAAGCAAGTCTGCGCATGCCAATACCTAAAGTGGAGGCCCTGGATGCCACATCAAAATCATCATAGGCTGCCCGTGCTTCTGATATTCCTTTTGCTTGGCTACTAGTCCATGGAATTCCACAGCCTTCTCTGGAGGCAGAGTGTATGCAACCTCCATTGCACTGTGCAGCAAGTTCTGCATGTAAATACTCATGTATAGCTGGGTAAGACTGTATGCGGGACACAAGTATAGAACCCTGAAAAACTTTCCTCCCAAAAGAATCCAGAATTCTAGCATCTCGCCTTGGGGCTGTCGAGGCATGAGTTCTTGAACTTTTTGCCTTTTTTGAGAGCAGATTCGACCATCTCAAATTTGGGAGCCTTTTGGACTCTATTCACAGAGTCCACCCTTCCTAGAAATAGACTGTACACAGAGAGGGTCTCCCAATTTTTCATTTGTGCTGCTTGAAGGATGCCGTGCATGGGCATTGTCACAACTTCCTAGGGGAGGGGGGTCCTCACAGTCAAGGATATCCAACATTTTGGTCCTGGGCTCTTCCTTAACCTGCAGATCAAATGGGATGACTTTTAGCCATCTCCCTCAAAAAACTGACAAAGTAAAGCTCCTCTGGTGGAGACTTTCTCCTTCCTCAAGTGGGAAAGCGTCTGAAAGCAGACCAAGGGAGACCTCCTCCAAGAAGACTTCTGGTTCAACTTCAGATGCTCAAAAGCAGTCTAAATCAAAATACTCCTACGAGAAGGCTAAGTCTGTTTCTGCCTTGGTCTACTGGACTCATGTCCAGAGTGAGTGAGAGTACTGAGGGACAGGTCCTTTCCTGGATACCGGAGAAGCTTTCTTCTCCAATAGGCTGGAAAGGAGCACTGCCTCTTCCAACGCCGACATCAGCACCCAGTGAGACACCGGTGTTGACAAACAGATGATGGACAGAGCCTCCAGGATTGGCTGGGGTGAGCCATGGTTGGCATTGATGCCCTCAAGGCTTTGGCATCACACCAAGCCAAGATCCGCTCCAACTCCTCCTGCAAGGGGGCTTGGAGCAGCTCCTTGGAGGCAGGCATCGGTAAAGGCAGGGCTGATGTCAGTGTGGGGACAGCCTGAGAGGATGATGAAGCTGAATCGGAAGGCTAGTCCTGGTGCCAAGGAAACTGGTGCATTGGCACTAACTCCACCGGAGGGATAGCAGTCCTTTTGGTGCCGATACTTCTTGGGTACCAGCAGTGCCAGTGCCCCAAAGCTCCTGGCACAGTGCTTTGACAGGGTCCAATGTGGATGCTCCCTTGCCTTTGCTCAATGCATAACATCGGTGTCCCTCGGTGCCAACGAGGATGATTTCAAATTCTAGCATGTCTTTGGTGTCGGATCCAACGATGCTCAGTCCAACGGCGCCCTACTGGCACCCAATGCTGAGGCACATGGACACCTACACTCCTCAATGCCGGTGACGGGATATGGCCTGGAACTGAATATCAGGGTTCAACGCCGGCGGTGGACATTAACAGTGCTGCTTGTCGCCAGCTGAATATCAGGGGGGGTGGGAGATTTTTTTTAATACACTGTATGGCTGTGAATGTTGCAGGACAGAAACAGCATTGAAGTATTTGAATTGTGGTGCTGAAGGTGACTTTCACAAGTACCGTGGACAGCCAGGAAATTGAACAGATGGGTCCTTGACCAAAACAACCCTGTATTCTCACTAGAAGATCACATGACTAAGCTGAAACTATCATAGTTCAGCCAAATTATGTAACGGCCAGAGTCAATTATACTAGGAAAGACTGAAGGAAAAAGACCGCATGGAAGACCAGGAATACAATGGATTGACACAACAACAACAATAATGAATGCTTCATTAAAAAACCTCCACACACAAGCAGAAGACAGGACGTTCTGGAGAAAGTCGATTTATATGGTTGCCAGGAGTCAGCTTCAACTTGACGGCATTAATCAATTAATCAACTTCTAAATTGTCTTTCTAATTATAAAAGAAAGAAGTGAAGTTTGCTTTGTTGGAAAATTTGGTGACTTAAAACTTTGGAGAGAAGAGAAAGTAAGGGTTATTTGTTACGTTTTATCAGGTCAATATTCAAAAGCACCGAAAGGACTGCTACCCCTCCGGTGGAGTTGGTGCCAATGCACAAGTCTCCTTGGCACCAGGGCTAGCATTTATCCAGTTAGAGAACCAAGCAGATAGTGCTACTGAACAGTATCTTGACAGATTGCCATGGCACTGTCCAGATGATGTGGGGGAGAAGACCAAAGTTAGCCTGGTAGTGGTGACTTTCAACCGCCGCTGCTTGGATAACTATCCACATAACTTAGATAGCAAATGGCCGCACCTACATGTAGTGATTAAGCGCCGTTCTACAAACCGAGTCTAACTTTAGGCATGGTTTATAGAATACCGCCACGTGCTTTCTTTCTGCGCAAAATTTTTAGCTGCTATTTATAGACTTCCCCCCCCTAAATGGCTCTAATACGCAGTTTCACACTTAACTACACTTAAACGCTATTCTATAATATATGCGCCTAGTTTCTATACCTCAAAACTGCGAAAGGGGCATAGGCGGGGCAGGGGCATGCCAAGCACTTATGCACTAACCTCTGGATTCTATATATGGCACCTCCAACTTTGAGCGCCATTTACTGACTCCAGTTCTAAGCTTTTAGAATAGTATCAGTTTAAGAACATAAGAATAGCCATACTGGGTCAGAACAATGGTCCATCAAGCCCAGTAACCTGCTTTTAACAGTGGCCAATCCAAGTCACTCGTATCTACCTGGCAGAAACCCAAACAGCAGCAAGATTCCAGAATATTAAAGAGTAACAAGATTCCAGAATCCCAAAGAGTAACAAGATTTCATTATCCATAATATATTGTAAGCCACATTGAGCCTGCAAAGAGGTGGGATAATGTGGGATACAAATGCAATAAATAAATAAATAACAAGATTCTAGAATCCTAAAGAGTAGCAAGATTCCAGAATCTCAAACAGCAGCGAGATTTCAGAATCCCAAAGAGTAGCAAGATTCCGGAATCCCAAAGAGTAGCAAGATTCCATGCTACCAATAGCAGACTATAGGCATGCATTTACACCTTCCACAGAGTTAGTACAACTGTCCTCGCCTAAATTGATGCACATAACTGGAGACTTATGCTAGTATTCCACAAAGGCAATTAAGTGCTTAATTGCTGTAACAGAATTTATGCTTAGCGCACACACTTTAAGGGTCTAACTTTAGGCAACCCGTGCAGAATTGCTTCCAAAATGCATGTTTATCCTACTTTGTCTCCTAGCATTCAGAGCCCGAGGAAAGAGTTTTTTTACAGCTGTAACCTTATGACTTTCTTTTCACATTTCCCAATAAAGTTCATGGTAAAACACTCTGGGAAAGAATATATATTCTTTGATCCACCTCAGTTAAAAGGTTCGATTTAATCCTAGGTAGACAAGACCACTAATAACAGCAACGAGAGTGAAAAGAATTAGGACAGGGATGATTAGTTACTGGTAGATATTCTATAATTTGGGCTGATGTGTCAAGAAGAACATTGCTTAATTTCCTCTTTCACTCTCCCCTCTCCCCATTTTTTCTTTTCCTCAGCATTTTAAAAATGTTGTCATTCCTTTTTCCTATTTGTGAGATTTTAGTAAGTCTGATTTGATTGTAATTATTATTTCTTTAAATACTTCATTCAAGGTATAATTAAGCTCTGGAATTTGTTGCCAGAGAATGTGGTAAAAGCAGTTAGCTTAGCAGGGTTTAATAAAGGATTGGACAAGTTCCTGGAAGAAAAGTCTATAAGCCAAAGTGGACTTGAGGTACATCCACTGCTTATTCCCGGGATAAGCAGAATAAAATCTGTTTTCCTCTTTTGGGATCTTACCAGGAACTTGCAATCTGGACTGACCACTGCTGGAAACTGTATACTGGGCTTGATGGGCCTTCGGTCTTTCCCAGTATGGCAATGCTTATGTACCACACTCTAAGTTGTGTGCTAAAATCATTTAATGAAACTGCTGGGAGTTGGAAAAACTCAGCTAATGACTTCATGCTTCATAAAGTATGCAAATTATTCATCAAAGTCCTTCAAATATTTACCCTGCTGTAAGTTACTGCAGACATGTTTGATTTTAATTGACCATTAATGACATTAAAAGACTTGATTAATTACATGTTCATCCACATCCGAAAACCTGAATTAACCCCAGGTTAATACACAGTGCTAGTTAAACTGAAGTTAGCAGACTAGGAAATTCAAGATATGTCATTTGCTTTTTTGTTAATTTTCAAGCTGAAAGACATGGTCACTATATGCTGGATATTCAGGCAAGTGGATATATATATATATATATATATATATTCAAATTCCTCCAATATAGCTTACTTTTGCATACAAATATTAAGCAGATTTTAAGAAAATCCTAACCAAATCCAAAGTCTGTAAGAAGAATTTAAGAGTCAAATATTTCTATGTACGTTTAGTCAGTGATAGCAGGGCTTCTGCAAGGGTATTAGGCCCTTCACCGTTAAACAACTCTCAATTAAAATTCAGGTACCCAGTCCCACCCTCATCCCAAGTGACATATATCACCCTTTCTAAAACAAGCCTCTAAAAGCACAGAATTGGATATAATACGTCTAAATATTAAACTTTCTTTTATATAGACATAATCCCCCATGTTCTATATATGGCGACTAACGTGATGTGCGCAATTTTGGCCACTAGCAAGCAATTATCTGCATTAATTAGAATCTATGTGCCCAACTTGCTAAGTGTATTCCAGAAAGAGATGCATGTTGAAACTCAACCAGATCATCACGAACATACTTATATCTTCGCCACCCTAGTTGCAAAGTTGCACTAGCCCACTCCCACTGGCTCCCTGTCCGCTTCTGCATACAGTTCAAACTTCTCTTACTGACCTTTAAATGCATCCACTCTGCAGCCCCCATTACCGCTCCACTCTCGTCTCTCCCTACATTCCTCCCCGTGAACTCCGCTCACTGGACAAATCTCTCTTGTCGTCCCCCTTCTCCTCCACTGCTAACTCCAGACTTTGTTCCTTTTCCCTCGCGGCACCTTATGTCTAGAATAGATTTCCTGAGCTTGTATGTCTAGCTCCATCTCTACCTGTTTTCAAATCTATGCTTTCAAAGACCCACCTTTTCACCACTGCTTTTGGCTCCTAGCCACTACTCAGTTGCCCTCCCCTTGTTCCTTCTCACCCAGTACTTCCCTCGCCCTTAATTGTCTTGTCTGTCTGTATTTTTAGATTGTAAGCTCTTTTAAGCAGGGACTGTCTCTCTGTGTCAGTTGTTCAGCGCTAATAATAATAATAAAAAGTACAAATCAATTTATGGATCCAGCTTCTCCTATATAAGCACGCAACTCTGGAATGCACTCCCTAAAGTCGAAAAAACTACGTATGACCACCTCAACTTCCGGAAATCACTGAAGACCAACCTGTTCGAAAAGGCATACTCCACTGACCCAACTTAAGTGCCTGAACCCAGCAACACAAAGAAACCTAAACTTGTAATGAACACTATGAACACTATATAACTTCCCTCTCTACGATTTCAAATGTGTCTGTAACATATTTATCTCATTGACAATACCATCACCCTGTATTTGTTTCATCACCGGAGGTGGCTATTGCCTCACGGTACTATGTAGCCATATTGAGCATGCAAATAGGTGGGAAAATGTGGGGTACAAATGTAACAAACAAATAAATAAATAAATAAATAAATTCTACTGCACGGATCTCAAAAGGGGGCGTGGTCATGGGAGGCACATGGGTGGGTCATGGGTGTTCCTAAAATATACGCGCACTGTTATAGAATATGCCCAATCTGCGCCTAAGTTAGGTATGGACAGTCACACCAGGTTTTAGTTGGTGTAAATGGCCATGACTAAACTAAGTCGCAGAAACAGGTGCTATACGTACGATATAAACCGTGCCTAACTGCAAGCGAGGTTTACAGAATAGTACTAAGTACGGGTTGTTGTTCAGCGCCAGGTTTTTTTTGGCTCCATTTATAGAATCTAGCCCAATATACAATATTCCCCTCATTCTATAACAAGTCACCTATATGTCAGTGTCATTTGCACAGTTAAATTTACTATAATCAAGTGCTAAAATGGCTTAGCATGTAACTGCAAGGGTACATTTACAGGGGAGAGGCCTGGTTGAGTCATGAGCATGGCCAACATTTATACAGGTGAGGGGTCTGGGTGAGTCATGAGCATGGCCGACATTTATACAGGGGAAGGGCCTGGCTGAGTCATGGCATGGCCAACATTTATACAGGGGAGGGGCCTGGGCAAGTTATGGAGTGGCCAACATTTATAAAGGGGAGGGGCTTGAGCGAGTTATGGAGTGACCAACAATTATACAGGGGAAGGGCCTGGGTGAGTCATGGCATGGCAAACATTTATACAGGTGAGGGGCCTGGGTGAGTCATGAGCATGGCCAACATTTATACAGGGGAAGGGCCTGGCTGAGTCATGGCATGACCAACATTTATACAGGGGAGGGGCCTGGGCAAGCTATGGAGCGGCCAACATCAAACATATAAACGCTGAGTGACCGTACTCACTCGCAAATGCGCAGTAGAGACTTCCCTCTCTGCCCCGCCCCCGCTTCAATACATGATGATGGGGGCGGGACAGAGAGGGAAGTCTCTACTGGCATGCTGCAGACGTGGGAACCGCTCCCCCTCCCCCCGAGTAGCCGCCGCCCCTCCATCTGGCCCGAGCACTGTGAACGTACATCAGCACGTAGCAGCAGGCACATCAGCAAAGCTGCCGTCGGGCTTACTTCTCTGCCTTTGTCCCGCCCTCGCCGACGTTACGTCACACGAGGGCGGGACACAGGCAGAGAAGGAAGCCCGCCCCGACGGCAGCTTTGCTGATGTGCCTGCTGATGCGTGCTGATATACATTTACAGTGCTGCTCGGGCCGGGTGGAGGAGCGGCGGCAGCGACTCCGGGGGGGCTCGGAAACCCCCCCCCCATTCCAAAAGTAGCCTGTTTTCATGGGCTCAACGGCTTTCAAACATATAAACGGCGAGTGACCGTACTCACTCGCAAATGCGCAGTAGACTTCCCTCTCTGCCCCACCCCCGCTTCAATACGTGATGATGGGGGCGGGACAGAGAGGGAAGTCTCTACTGGCATGCTGCAGACGTGGGAACCGCTCCCCCTCCCCCGGAGTCGCTGCCGCCCTTCCATCTGGCCCGAGCACTGTGAACTTACATCAGCACGCAGCAGCAGGCACATCAGCAAAGCTGCCGTCGGGCTTCCTTCTCTGCCTTTGTCCCACCCTCGCCGACGTTACCTCACACGAGGGCGGGACACAGGCAGAGAAGGAAGCCCGCCCCGACGGCAGCTTTGCTGATGTGCCTGCTGATGCGTGCTGATATACATTTACAGTGCTGCTCGGGCCGGGTGGAGGGGCGGCAGCAGCAACTCCGGGAGGGGGGGCTCGGAAACCC
This sequence comes from Microcaecilia unicolor, assembly GCF_901765095.1. NCBI lineage: Eukaryota > Metazoa > Chordata > Amphibia > Gymnophiona > Siphonopidae > Microcaecilia > Microcaecilia unicolor. The sequence continues at coordinate 359,328,714 of NC_044034.1, read as the reverse complement.
CCCCATTCCAAAAGTAGCCCGTTTTCACGGGTTCAACGGCTAGTTATATAGGGGAGGGGCTTGGCCAAATTATGGAGTGACCAACATTTATACAGGGGAAGGGCCTGGGTGAGTCATGAGCGTGGCCAACATTTACACAGGGGAGGGGCCTGGGCAAGTCATGGGTGTGGCCAACCTCTATGCAGGCAGTTTAGAGAAAAATATAAGTTGCATGTAGATGTTGTATTTAAATATGCTCATTTATGGCAGTCACAGACATAAGTGTTCATCTAGAATAGGCTCACAGTCCTTGGAATTATGGTTCTTGAATTTTGGGGACCTGCTATCAAAATTGCCTTATACGAGGGCACTTCCATAACAAGGCTTCAACAGTTAAGCACCCAGAGAGCACTTTGTACAAGCCTATTCTATAAAGGACGGTAGGTCCCTATGATCTTTTATAGAAGGGGTATTAACGCACCTAATCTTTAGGCGTGATCACTTACACCCATCGTACAGCTGGCGTGTTAGCACCTAAGCTCCTTGTGACCCTGAGCAAGTCACCTAACCTTCCATTGCCCCAGGTACAAAAACATTGTGAGCCCACTAGGGATAGAGAAAAAGTACCTGAATGCAATAAGTAAACCACTTTGGTTGTATCAATGAAAGGAAGTATATCAAGACTCTAATAAAAATACACTTAAAATATATTAAGAGATGTTTTGTCTGATATTCAAAATGATTTAAGCAGGCAGAAGAGGCTCCTGCCCGCTTAAATCTCCCAGAGCCACCCAACCGCCAATATTCAACGGCATTTAATCAGGCAGTACCGTACCACTTCGGACAACCCTCCTATCTTTCACGATATCTGGTACTGTGCTGCCCTTCTAGAAGACTTCGCTTGTCTCAGGAATCTTTGCTTCAGGTCCCGTCTTTTGACACCATTCGCTTATCGTCCTTGTATTTGCGGATCTTCCATGTAATGGGTACCTCTCTCTGGCACTCAGGCTGGACGCCTCCCTATCTTCATTTAAGCCTAAGGTTTTTGATTAGGGCCGAATTTCGCGGCCTGATGGCCTGGTTGTTACCCTGTGATGGTGGTTCTGCATATTGCTGTTTCTAGGGTTTTCTTTGTGTATCCTCTTTCCTGTCTCCAATGTAGTTCCTTTCTCACCACTGTTTTATTTATCATTGATGATTGTAATCCGCTTTACAGAGGTTTCTCCAAAATAGTATATCAAGACATGTAATAAAACGTGGAAAGTTGGAGGCTGCCTCTAGATGTTGTGGCAGCCATTTTGATGAGGCAGCCACTAGGGGCAGGAGCAAGTGTGGTTCGCTCTTGCCCCCAATGCCCGTACTGGACCACCAGGAATGCGAGGAAAGCAAGAAAAGAGCCTATGATGATGGCAGGGGAAGGGGGTACTGCTGTTGTGGCGGGGAAGGGGGGGTCATTTTGGGGGAGGAGATCAGAAGGGGGGCTGTTTTGAGGGGAGGGGGATTGGAAGCTCTGGTATTATGCGGGCCCCAGCTGAACATTAGCTGGGACCTGCATAAGTTCCAGCGGCCAGAGCACATATTATTAGCACCAGATATTCACTGCCGGAGCCCGCACACGGGGTACAATACGAAATGGGATGGTAGAAATGGAGGAATCTGGCATCCACATCGATTGGACAGAAACACTTAAGGCTCTAGGGGTGACCCTGGTTGAAACACTTTCATTTGAGCAACATACCTTTACATTGATAAAAGTTTGCTATTATAAACTGCGCTTGATCTATCCTGTCCATCATCTTTTCACCACCTTGGCTTTCAGGATCATTATTCACTCCTTGGTTATTTCACAGCTGGATTACTGTAACGCTCTTCTCCAAAGTCTATCTGCTAAAAACCAATTACTATGCTCTCTCCTCGTATCACAGAGGGGTCCTTTTACTAAGGGTGCGCTGAAAAATGGCCTGCGGTAGTGTAGACGCGTGTTTTTGGTGCGCGCAGAATGACTTTTTAGCGCACCCACAAAAAATGCCTTTTTTTTTTTCACTTTTGCCGAAAGTGGACACGCAGCAAAATGAAAATTGCCACGCGTCCCATTTTGGGTAAGGTCTCACGCGGTAACCGGGCGGTAATGGTCTACGCGCATTAAATTCCACTTGATGGGCGTAGCTGCTGCGTGCCAGAAAACAAATAATATAATATTTTTCAGACGCGCATATCGGAAGCGCGTGAAGTGGCATTTGACACGTGTAGGTCATTACTGCCCAGTTACCGCGTGAGATTTTACCCTAGGTCAACGGCTGGCAGTAAGGTGCAGATCCAAAATTGACACACGGGAATTTTGATTTTGCCGCACATCCATTTTCGGCAAAAATTTTAAAAAAGGTCTTTTTTTACAGGTGCGCTGAAAAAGTGATCGACACGCGCCCAAAACCCATGCCTACACTACCGCAAGCCACTTTTCAGCGCACCTTAGTAAAAAGACCCTTCAATTTCTTTACTGAATATTTATCTCAGCAGCATTTATCTGTGTAGCACATAAATACTTTTAAATATCAACGTGAGGTAGTGTGGTCAAGGGTGTGGTTTGGATCGGGCACAGTCAGACAACACAGGGTTTTCAAGAAAAGGGAAAATATTTTATTATTTGACACACCATGTGCCCCCTGTTACTTCACCGGCTTTCATCCGGCACAAGTCCAGTTTCCTATTAGGGCTAGCTCCTAGCTTAGCCCGACACATTGTCTATTCACATCAAAACAAGTACTTTCTGAATGTAACTCAAGGTGTCTCCTACCTTGCCAGTCTTCCCACACAACTCTGATAGCAATGGAGCCTGAGCCACACCACTTCCCTGGCTGTCTCCTCAGGTACTACAGCTCAGCTTGCAGTGGAGTCCTCTCCTCTCCTGGATAGGGTTACCATATGTCCAGATTTACCCGGACATGTCCAAGCAACCGGGCGGGTTTTGCCAATCTGCCCGTTTGTCCAGAAATCCAAACGGGCAGATTGCTAGCCTCCCCTCCCCTTACTTACTACTGCCCTGGTGGTCTAGTGACCTCTTCCGCCTTCGGGACAGGAAAGAGCCCCCTCTTTCCTGCCTGGAGCGCTGCCCTGCATGCATCCTTCCTGTTGGTGATCTCAGCGCCGATTCAAAATGGCCGCCGAGAGTTCAAGTGACCTCGCAAGACTTCAACTCTCGGTGGCCATTTTGAATCAGCGCCGAGATCAGCAACAGGAAGGCTGCATGCAGGGCAGCGCTCCGGGCAGGAAAGAGGGGGCTCTTTCCTGCCCCAAAGAGGTCACTAGACCACCAGGGCAGTAGTAAGGTAAGGGGAAGAGGGTGACAGGGTGTGTGACAGGGGGGAGGGTAAAATGTGACAGGGGCGGAACAAGGATGTGAACGGGAGCGGGGTGTGAAAGGGGGCAGGGCGGGTGTGTGGTGAGGGCGGGGCATGTGTCCTCCTTTTTGGGGGACAAAATATGGTAACCCTCCTGGAGCTCCCTGCTGGAAACCTCTGTGTCGGGGCCTCCTGATCTATTCAGCCTCAGGGCTTTAGCACTAACCTGATTTGAGCCCAAGGTTGCCAGGTGGAAAATTTTTTTCCCACCCAATCCAGCCCAAAACCAGCCCAAACTCAAACCCCGCCCCTGACACCCCCACCCCCGCATCATCACCCCCGCCCCCGCCGTCATCGGCCCCGCCTCCCCGTCACCGGCCCCGCCTCCCCCGTCATTGGCCCCGCCTCCCCCGTCACCGGCCCCGCCCAAAACGTCACTAACCCCGCCCCCCGCGGCCGAAAAAAACCGCCCGAAAAACCGTGGAAAAGAAGAAAAAGAAGCCCAAAAAACCGCGACCCGCCACGGGCAAAAATTTCCCGCAGCGGGTCGCGGAAAACCGCCCACCTGGCAACACTGTTTGAGCCCTGCCCCTCTGACTCAGCATCAGCCTCAGCCTCGACAGAGCAGCACCACCTGCTGCAAGGTGGCTGAACTGTATCATCAGCGAGGCAGTGCTCTTCACTATACACCATCCCCTCCCTCACAAACCCCTCTGGTTCTATGCATTTAATTAAACTGTGAGCAGGCCTTATCCAATCTTCTGGAAACTCAAAACAGTCATAATACAACTCTTCCCTCAAGTCCACTTCTACACACGATCAGTTCAGGGTTTTCGTGTGTACAAAAGCATTTAGGACAGCCTACGTTTCCTCCTAGGATTCGTCCTTTGGTGATCCTTGTATGAATAAATAGTACAGAACACTGCCGCACGCTTGATTTGCGGTGTTTTGCAGTTTCAGTCCATTACTCCATTCTTAGAACAGCTGCCTCGGTTACCAGGACAATCAAGAATTCTTTTCAAAAGTTTGTTATTGATTCATAAAGTGTTGAATGGGCAATCAGCTTTTTATCTGTCAAATATGCTTAAGGTGTATGAGCCAGTAACACTACTGAGATCAGAAAGAGAATTGTATTTTTTTGATTCCTATCTTGAACAGAATCCATTATGAGAAGACAAGTACTTTTTCCACAATTGGTCCCACTGAATGGAATCATCTTCCTTTTCATTTCAGATCAGTCAGATACTGTGGTTTTAAAAAAAAGGCTAAAGAGCTATTTGCTTGTAAAAGTATTTAGTGCTCGAGATGTTAATGTTGAGTGGGATATACCCTGTTTCCCCTGAAAATAAGACCTAGCAGAGGTTTTGCTGAATTGCTAAATATAAGGCCTCCCCCGAAAGTAAGACCTAGCAAAGTTTTTGTTTGGCCCCGATGGGACATGGACACAGAAACCTTCATTTTTTTTGCTGCAACCCAAACACGAAATAACATAAAGAAATGCAAGAAACAAGACTGAGGTGGAAAATCTTTCGTCCAGTGGACTCCTACCATCCTCCTTCACGCTTTTGTGAAGATCAACTACCGGTAAGTGAGCCTGGAAAGAAAAGAAACATCCCCCTTGCAGAAATAATAAAAGAAAAGAAAATGAGTAACCGAGCCCTTTCGGCGCTGCTCCATCGCCCAAGGGCTAAGTCAGACTAGAAGGATGGCAAGTGTTGCGAATGTACAGGAGGAGCGCATAAAGCACCACCAACGGGGAACGGAGCTACCGTAGAATTTTTTTTTAATGTTTGTAATACGGTAGGGATGATCCTGCGCCCTAAGCCCTCTCACAACCTCCCGAGACCCCCAGCCAGAGCAGCCCGGCCCCACATTCCATTACCTTCCCTAGTTCATACCTCCTCCATTCCCAGCCCGGTCAGGGCAGCTCTGCTCCGCTCGAGTCCTGCGGTCACTGTGGCCAGATAAGCAAGCCACAGCCTACTCCTGCAGGATACCGCCCCCCACTTCAATACTGTTCCCGACCGCCATAGTCCCCCTACTACTCCCGAATAAGACATCCCCTGAAAATAAGACCTAGCGCATCTTTGGGAGCAAAAATGAATATAAGACACTGTCTTATTTTCGGGGAAACACGGTATTTCAGTTAAGCTACTGTACAGTGTTTGCAGTTTATTACGTGGGGGTTGGTTGAGATATTACAGGTAAAGATGGGTTTGCCTTTATATGAGGCTTAAGGACTAACTGGCAGGAGGGAGGAAGGAAGGGCTTCATGACCCTTTTATTAAAAGAGATTGAACAGGCTACTGCAGAAACACATTAAAGCATTTTGCAGTAAAGAGACGCCTCCTCTCCCCACACTGCATATAATGTCCTATCATCTGCCATTTCAATCTGTCAGCTGCAGGACTGGCCCAGTAATTTGCAGCGGTGGCCAAAAAAGCAACTACAATGTTAGAAATTATTAGGAAAGGCATAGAGAATAACTCAAAAGAATACCATACTGCCTTTGTATTGCTCCATGGCGAGACTGCATCTTGAATATTGTGTGCAATTCTGGTTGCCACATCTCAAAAAAATATGTAGTGGAACTAGAAAAGGTACAGAGAAGGGCAACCAAAATGATTAAAGAGATGGAAGGACTCTCATATGAGGAATGGCTAAAGATCTGTTCAGAACTCTGCTGCACGTCTTATATTCCGCCAGAACCGATATACTCATATCACCCCTCTTCTCAGGTCACTCCACTGGCTTCCAATCCGATACCGCATTCAGTTCAAGCTTCTCCTTCTTACCTACAAATGCACTCAGTCTGCTGCCCCTCACTACCTCTCTACCCTCATCTCCCCTTATGTTCCCACCCGAAACCTCCGTTCACAGGACAAATTCCTCCTCTCAGTACCCTTCTCCATCACGTCCAACTCCAGGCTCCGCCCATTCTGCCTCGCCTCACCCTATGCCTGGAACAACCTTCCTGAGCCCTTACGTCAAGCCCCCTCCCTGCCCATCTTCAAGTCTCTGCTTAAAGCCCACCTCTTCAATGCTGCCTTCGGCACCCAACTCTTACCTTCTGGATATCCAGACTGCCCCAATTTGACTGCCCCTATCGAACTGACTTTTCACTTGTCCTTTAGATTGTAAGCTCTTTGAGCAGGGACTGTCCTTATATGTTAAATTGTACAGCGCTGCGTAACCCTAGTAGCGCTTTAGAAATGTTAAGTAGTAGTAGTAGTAAAGAGGTTAGGGCTCTTCAGCCTGGAGAAGAGACGGCCGAGGGGGGTCCTAGGCCAATTGGGAGCAGACAGTTTGGCATGGACATTTTGGAGCAGGCAACTGGTACCAGACAAATTGGTACCAGACAAATTGGTGCCAGACAAATTGGAACAGACATTTTGGCACAAATAGTAAGATAAACAGTGATTAACTGAAACTTTGTAAAGGCTTTATTAAGAAAATACATAATAAAGTGTCAATTACTCTTGCAAATCGATAGTCAACAATCAAACATTTTTTTTAAAAGCCAATGTTAGTGTTTTCTAAAGGATGGACTAAAGTTATAGAATCAATTAAAGCAAACTTAATTTAGAAAAAGATGTGCAAAGAATGCACCAATGTAGAATCATTTAACAAAACTTATGTCCAAAATATTTTAATCAATCAAGTTAATGTAGTGGCTGCATCCACACAAATAATCCAAAATTGAACGATTAGCATAATCCATGACAATCATTTGAAGTTGACGATCGAGATCCCGGTATTTCTTCTTCTGCAAGGAATAATGTTCTCCAGCAGCGAGAAGTTTCATATGCAGGCGATTCATGTTCTGTTCCTTTTGTAGTTTCAGATCTAGCCTCAGTGCTATTGGATGGACAATTTGCACAAACTGTGCAAAAGCATTATGTCATCCCTCGACTGCGTTATTTATTCGTGGTGTGTCGTCACAAACAGCCTGATAACAGTCCCAGATGCTGGAAGGGAAAAAGGGAAAAAGATGTCGTTGCCATCTTCCAATGAAAGTGTCTTCGAAGTAGTTCAGAAGGTCATCGACTTCTGGAAACGATTCGAGCTCTGTAAGTTCTTCGTAAGAATGAACATTCTCGGGAATCGGCACATATTCAAAATCTGGATCTGTGCTGTAACATCCAGCATAGCCATATTCCTGCACCTTACACCACATGATTTATCCGAAATGAAAATGACATCCATGAATTTGCGGATTAAAGATTTCAGTAAGTGTGTTCATTGATACCTGTAATTGACCTTAAACACTCCTACAGAATATTCAAACATGATTTCACATCTTAGTAGAGCGCTTAATGAGACATCAAAAGCTACTAATTGTCCTGCACCGAATTAGATGTTATTTTCCGTCAACATAGACACTCCAAATTATCCTACGACGAACTGTCCACCCCAAATTGTCCACTCAAAACTGCCCGGCACCGAATTTACTGGTTACTGTTTCACATCCAGAAGATGTAGGGAGGTGTAGTCCTTACCATAATCCTCCCTCTGAAAGGATGGGAGGAAAATCGTCTGACTGAGGTGAAAAGATGAAACCACTTTTGGAAGAAAGGAAGGAAACGTGCACATGGACACGCCAGCCTGCGAAAACTGCAATGCCTGGAGCTCAGAAAACCTTCTAGCTGAAGAAACAGCCACCAGGAAAACAGTTTACTTCCAAATGCCCTAACACCTCAGCAGTCCGGCACCAATTTGTCCACCATCAATTGCCCGATCCGGACACATCCGTCTGCGAAAATTGCAGAAAGGAGCCCCTGCACGACAATGCCTAGAGCTCAGGAACCCTTCTAGTGAAGAAACAGCCACCAGGAAAACAGTTTGCACCCAACTGCCCTAGCACCTCAGCGGTACAGTACCAATTTGTCTGCCACCAATTATTCACTCCAAAATGTCCATGCCAAATTACCTGCTTCTAATTGCCCTAGAAGCCCTTTTACTAAGCCACGTAGGTGCCTACGTGCGCCCAACGCACGTCAATTTGGAGTTACCACCTGGCTACCGTGTGGCCCTTGCGGTAATTTCATTTTTGATGTGCGTCCGCTATGCGACCCAGAAAATTATTTTTATTTTCTGGCGCGTGGCAGAAACCGGGTAGTAATCGTCATTCTGCACGTGTAGACGACGACCATACGGTTATCGCATGAGACCTTACCGCTAAGTCAATGGCTGGCAGTAAGGTCTCAGACCCAAAATGGACGCGTGCCAATTTTTACTTTGCCCCTCGTCCATTTTCGGCCAAAACAAACAAAAAAAAAGGCCTTTTTTGCAGGCACACTGAAAAATGGACCTGCGCGTGCCCAATACACGCATCTACACCAGCGAAGGCCATTTTTTGGCGCACCTTAGTAAAAGGATCCCTTAGTGACAATTTGTCTGCTCCCAATTGTCTGCCACCCTCAGGGGAGATATGATAAAGGTGTATCAAATCTTGAATGGAGTAGAATGGGTAAACGCGAATCAATTGTTTATCTAAAAGTACAAAAACTAGAAGACACTCTATGAAGTTACATAGTGGCACATTTAAAAGAAACAGGAGAAAATAATTTTTCACTCAATGAATACTTAAGGTCTGGAATTCAGAACCATAGCAAGTGGTAAAAGCAGTTCATGTAGCTGGGTTTGAAAAAGGTTTGGACGAATTTCTGGAGGAAAAGTCCATAAATCGTTATTAAGGTAGACCTGGGGAAAGCCACTGCTTATCATTAGAAGTAAGTAGTATAGAGTCTTTCTACTTTTTGGGACTCTGCCAGGTACTTGTGACCTGAATTGGACAATTTGGAAACAGGTTTCTGGCTAGATGGACCCTTGATCTGACCCAGGACAGCAACTCTTATGTTCTAATCATAATAATGGCCTAAGAAAGAGGGACATGCTACTCAAGGAAAAAGAACTAATCGATCATAATAGCTCTGCAAATCACCAAAAAGCTGAGATTTCTACTCTCACCAGGGGCGTAGCCAGACCTCAGCGGGAGGGGGGTGCAGAGCCTGAGGTGAGGGGGGGCACAGTTTAGCCTGCCGCCTACCACCTCGCCACTTTCACCTCCCCCCCCCCCCCCCACTGACGACGATCCTCCTCTGCCACTTTCGACCCCCCTACCACCGCCAACCCTCCCACGCCATTTTTGACCCCCCCCTCCCCCCGCCAGGTACCTTTGCATGCAGGGATCCTCAACCCCCACCAGCTGAAGTCTTCTTCAGAGCTAGTCTCCTGCGTGTTCGCTGATCTATTTCTGTGAGTCCTGACTCCTGATGTCTTGCACGTGTGCACGCAGGACATCAGGACTCACAGAAACAGATCAGCGAACGATTCAGAGAACGGCGCTGAAGACTTCGGCTGGCAGGTATTGGGGACCCCTGGCAGCGGGGTAGAGTCATCGTCGGGAGCGAAAGTGGCGGGGGAGGGTCAGCGGCGGGGGGGGGGGGGGGGGGTTGAAAGTAGAGGGGGCCTGGGCTAAATCTGTGGGGGCCCATGCCCCCGTGGCCCCACCTAGCTAAGCCCCTCTCCCAAAAGGATCTTCATACAACCCACCCAGCATTCTTCATATCTTCTTCATGTTAAAGAACAGGGGGCCCCTTTTACTAAGATGCGTAGGCGCCTACGCTTGTCCAACGCATGCCAAAATGGAGTTACCGCCCTACTACCGCGTGGCTCTTGCGGTAATTTCATTTTTGGCGCACGTCAGATACGCGCGTCTGAAACCTAATTTTTTAAAAATTTTATGGCGCGCGTAGTGGATGCGCGCCAAGTGGCATCTGACGCGCACAGGTCATTGCTGCCCAAATTCTTTACCGCTAGGTCTGTGGCTGGTGGTAAGGTCTCAGACCCAAAATGGACGCGCGGCAATTTTGATTTTGCCTCACGTCCATTTGCGGCAAAAAAAGGCCTTTTTTACAGGTGCGCTGAAAAATGATGCTGCGTGCGTCCAAAATCCGAGCCTACACTACTACCACAGGCCATTTTTCAGTGCGCCTTTGTAAAAGGACCCCTTAATTACTACTAATTACTGTAATTTTTTCATTTTTCTTAGGATAAAAATGGAGGGAAAAGGCCTCAGCAGTAGAAGACTACTACTACTACTTAGCATTTCTATAGCAAGGGTTACGCAGCGCTGTACAAGTTAAAACATGGGGAAGGACAGTCCCTGCTCAAGAGAGCTTACAATCTAAAGGTAACAAGCTATGTAGTCAGTGTAGGTATCATGAATGGGGAGGGTGGTTAGGCGCCAAAAGCAAGGGAGAAGAGATGAGCTTTGAGTAAGGACTTGAAGATGGGCAGGGAGAGCGCATGGCGTATGGGCTCGGGGAGTCTGTTCCAGGCATAAGGTGATGCGAGGCAGAAGGGGCGGAGTCTGGAGTTAGCGGTGGTGGAGAAGGGTACAGATAGGAGTGATTAGACTAGACTAGAAGTTGCAGCGATAATAGACACCAAAAGCTTTATGCAATTATCATCAATCAGTTGCTATCTGCTCCTGCATCTTCTAACTGGAACCAATGATTGCCAAAAACCTCCGTTAAATATTTAAACCTTTAGGGCCCCGTTTACTAAGCAGCGTTATAAGCGCGTTAACATTTTTAATGCGCGTTAACCATGTACGTGCCTACAATATCCCTTATAGGTGCCTACATGGTTAGCGTGCACGCTAAGTTTAGGTGCGCTAAAAACACTAACGCACCTTAGTAAACAGGGCCCTTAGTATTTAAACATAGTCATTTAATATTGTTGTAGAAAAACACTCTTCACATTTTTCAAAGTTGCCCAGATCGCTACCACATATATTGTTGCCAAAACACATGCAGCAGGAAGACGGAAGCATAACGTTCCAACTTAACTTTAACTTAGCATTGAATGTCATACTAAGTTAAGTTGGAACGTTATGCTTCCATCTTCCTGCTGCATGTGTTTTGGCAACATAGTAACATAGTAGATGATGGCAGATAAAGACCTGTATGGTCCATCCAGTCTGCCCGAGAAGATAAACTCATTACATAAGGTATGACATGATACAACATATATATATATACCTGCTTTTTATTTGTCCATGCTATTTTCAGGGCACAGACCGTAGAAGTCTGCCCGGCACTGTCCTTGTTCTGAAGTTATCATCTAAGGCCTTGAAAAGTTCAATTTCAGCCCCGATCAGGGCATAGACTGTAGAAGTTTGCCTAGTACTGGCTTTACTTCCCCAATTTCCGGTGTTGCCACCTAGTCTCCGCTAAGCTTCTTTGGATTGATTCCTTCTAAACAGGATTCCTGTGTGTTTATCCTATGCATTTTTTGCCAGTTCCCTTACATCTGGAGGAGAGTTATGTTCCATTTCAAAGACTTAATGGTTCACTTACTTAGGGATCCTTTAACCAAGCTGCGGGAAAAAGGGCACTGCGCTAGCAGCGGGGGCCGTTTTTTCTGCGCACCAGGACCCTTTTTACCGCAACAGGTAAAAACAAAAAGCCCCCAGACACACATGCCCATACGGTACGAGAACTCTTACCACGTAGCCATGCAGTGGGAAACCCTTACCGCCACCCACTGAGGTGGCGATAAGGGCTCCCGCAAGCGATACCCGCAAGCAAGCCTTCTCCGGAGTAGCCCCCACACTCTGGAATGCACTGCCTGAAAGGCTGCGCTTAACACAAGACTATCTCTACTTTAGGAAGCAGGTGAAAGCTTGGCTCTTCAACCAGGCCTTTAATGGAAGTAACTAACTCGTTAGTCTCACACACACACACACACAAGGCTTGACTCAGGCTGCACATACTGCAGAGGGACATGTTTATCCACTCCTACCCTAGCTGAGACAATAACCATCTCTCTGATCTCATGTGCAACTTTCTTTAAATCATTCACCTTACATTCTAACTCTTCCTACTTTCTTACCCTTCTATATGTTACATCTTTGCTTTACCCTTCGCTATCACCTATAATGTTCTATTACGTATTGTGTTGACATTGTAAATAGTATACCATGCCATACTTTGTATTGTTTTTGAATATTTTTACTGCTGTAATTGTCACCTCTTGATCTATTCTTACTGTACACCGCCTCGAGTGAATTCCTTCAAAAAGGTGGTAAATAAATCCTAATAAATAAATAAATTTGGACATCAAACGTATGTGGTCCACTTTTGGCAGTAAAAAAGTTCTTCCTGAGAGGGTAGGAGGAAGCCAAGACCAATAGGCCAACCGTGACAATCAAACGGACCAGCTTCCTCTTGTGTGGAGGGGCTGGCAAGGGACTTGGTGAGCGATACTCCCAAAATATCTGAGGCCAACTGGATGACTTTATCTCAAAAACCCCAGGCTATGGGGCAGTCCCACCAGATATGTAAGAAGTCCCCTTGTGCTCCACAACCCCGCCAACATAGGTCATTGCCCATACCATGCATAGCTTTAAGGCGTGTAGGGATATCATACCATTGATACAGCATTTTATACTCATTTCTCAACCAGATTAGCCGCTAAAGAAACATGTAAAAGGCAATTTAGGTGTTGCTCCCACGCCTTATGTTCAAAAACAGATCCCAGTGCATTTTCCCATACCATTTTATAATGAGGTGGCAAGAAAATCTGAAGTAATAAGGCCTGATAAAATATAGTAATACTCCCCCCTTTCCACTACCCCCCTGAACTGCTCTCTCCAACAGGGTTTCCTAAAAGCATCCATTTCTAATACGTTATGTGCTTAAACTATTGGGAAAAAAAAATAAAAGAACCCCTGAGACTAGAGATTTTGAGGATTGCAAGTTATATAGAACCCGGTGATGCCCAATTACTGCCAGGTTTAGCACCATGGAAGCCATTTGCAGGGGGGGAGGGGTTCCCCTGGAAATGGCACATGCACGGGGCAGGACTACTGCCAGCGGTCAGTAAGCCTGTGGCTTACCGCCGCTCTGTAAAAGGGCCCTTTAGGGAGGCATTCAGGTAGATATACCGTGTTTCCCCGAAAATAAGACACTGTCTTATATTTATTTTTCCTCCCCAAAACGCGCTAGGTCTTATTTTCGAGGGGATGTCTTATTTTCTGGGAAACATCGGTGGCCCCCCCTTCCCCACCCGAGGTCGCCGGGCCCCCCCTCCGTCGCTCCCGGAACTAACCTGAAGCTCCTTTCACCTTCGCAAGTTCGGATTCGGATTCGAAGCAGCAGCGCAGCAGGGCAGACCTCTCCTTCCTTCCGTGTCCCGCCCTCGCCTGACGTTACGTTACGTCAGGAGAGGGCGGGACACGGAAGGAGAGGTCTGCCCTGCTGCGCTGCTGCGCTGCTGCTTCGAATCCGAACTTGCGAAGGTGAAAGGAGCTTCAGGTTAGTTCTGGGAGCGACGGAGGGGGGGGGGGGCGCGACCTCAGGTGGGGGGGGGGGGTGACCTCGGGTGGCTCTCGGCGGCCCTGCTTAAAAAAAAAAGTTTGGTAGGTCTTACTTTTAGGGGGATGTCTTATATTTTAAATTTGCAGGAAAACCCCGGTAGGTCTTATTTTCGGGGTAGGTCCTATTTTCGGGGAAACACGGTAGTGAGGACAAGAGGGTAGCAGTCCTTATGAGGTGAGAGGCCAGGGGTTAGTGTTGGGTTTTTTAAATGTATATGTGCTATGTGTTATTTTTATTGTAGATATGGTATTTGGAAGTCACTGTGAACATTTATGTGCTAGCCAGATTATACACGTGCAAAAATAATTTCTTTAGCAAAGAGAACCATAACCTTTATCTCACCTTTCCAGTTCAGACAATTTCTTGCAAATTCTACCACCGCCAGCTGCATTCCGAGGCAGATTCCTACAGGAAAGGTTAGGGATGGGATACAAAGGAAAGAGAATTGAAAGACACCTTGAGAACAATTCACACTGTGCAAATTTCTTTCCACTTAATCTTTTCCTGCCTAAATGGCACACCAGAGCTCTTAGACAAAATGAACTTTTTCATCTTGTGGTGAGAATGAGGCCCTGTAATGAAACACTATGACAGCTATATCTGCCTCCATCTGTTTCATAGCTCAGCACAGGCAATGTGTCATTTTATAACCAAAGAATTTATGCAAAATGAAAAAAGGCAGTGCAGTGACCTCCTCAAGAGTATTTTTTTTATTGGTGGGATGACTGCTGATTTTTTTTCTGCCACTTGGCAAACCAGTAGGACCCTGAGAATTTCGTGGTCAATACAGGACCTGCTCTTCCTTCCTTCTTACCCCACTGGGTTTTCTTTCTAAGCAGGGTGACATGGACTTGGGGAAAATCCACTATTTCTGGGATAAGCAGTATAAAATGTTTTGTACTTTTTTCGGGATCTTGCCAGGTATTTGTGACCTGGATTGGCCACTGTTGGAAACAGAATGCTGGGCTTGATGGACCTTTGGTCTGTCCCAATGTGGCAATACTTATGTACTTATGTACTTGGGATTCTGAATGGAATCTTGCTACTCTTTGGGATTCTACATGGAATGTTGCTACACTTTGCATGGAATCTTGTTATTCTTTAGAATTCTAGAATCTTGCTACTCCTTGGGGTTCTACATGGAATGTTACTATTGTTTGGGTTTCTGCCAGGTACTTGTGACCTGGATTGGCCACTGTTGGAAACAGGATGCTGGGCTTGATGGACCTTTGGTCTGTTCCAGTATGGCAACACTTATGTACTTATGTACTTGGGATTCTGAATGGAATCTTGCTACTCTTTGGGGTTCTACATGGAATGTTGCTACACTTTGAAATTCTGCATGGAACCTTGTTATTCTTTAGAATTCTAGAATCTTGCTACTCTTTGGGGTTCTACATGGAATGTTACTATTGTTTGGGTTTCTGCCAGGTACTTGTGACCTGGATTGGCCACTGTTGGAAACAGGATGCTGGGCTTGATGGACCTTTGGTCTGTTCCAGTATGGCAACACTTATGTACTTAGGATTCTGAATGGAATCTTGCTACTCTTTAGGGTTCTAAATGGAATGTTGCTATACACTTTGAAATTCTGCATGGAATCTTGTTATTCTTTAGAATTCTAGAATCTTGCTACTTTTTGGGGTTCTACATGGAATGTTACTATTGTTTGGGTTTCTGCCAGGTACTTGTGACCTGGATTGGCCACTGTTGGAAACAGGATGCTGGGCTTGATGGACCTTTGGTCTTTCCCAGTATGGCACTACTTATGTACTTAAGCCAATTTCTGCTACTTTTACGCTTGCAGTTAAAAGTAAAAACGGAAGTGAGATGTAAATGATGATTCTTCTGTAAACCAAATGAAACAGCAAAACCAGGAATAGGATTTTGCTATCGCAAACCAAGGCCCTGTTTACTATGCTGCATTATAGGTGCGTTAGCATTTTTAACGTATGTTAACCATGTACGCGACTAAGATATCCCTATGGGAACCTACACGGTTACCATGCGCGCTAATTGTAGGCGTATTAAAAACGCTAACGCGCCTTAGAAAACAGGGCCCCTTGTCATGAAAACAGTGGATCATCTCATCCCATTTTAAATTTTGCTGTTCAGTGAATATAGCCTATGAGAACAGTGGAGTTGCCTGTGTTTGTTGAATTAATTACTGGTCTCCAACCTGTATTTTTTTAGGGTCAATTTATCCCTCCCAACATGGTGGTCCACCCACCAACACCTAGGAAGAAATAAATCACCCAAGGCTGCATCAGTTAGGAGTTTATTTAGATACCTTATTTCTTATCAAGTATTTGTATAATTAGCAGATCAGTGATATCTCACTGGGAGTACAGAACATTGCTACACAAGAATTACTTCTATATCTGAGACTCCAGATAACATACAAGCAATGAAATGCTTTTATTTATTATTCTCCAAATATATGTATAAAAGATGCAAGACTATTTATGAGAAAGCAATAGGATTATTTGCCAATTCAGATACAATCTATTGGTTTCTCATGAGAGTGAAGCCCTGCTTGCACAAAGGTGCTGGCTGTGACTGTCTCACTCCAAATGAAAAGGAAGTACAATCACTTATATACGCTCATTAACATAACAGGTCATTCTGACAATAATCCCATTTATTGGATATATGCTAATGTAATGGTTAACACTGATTGGCTATGGTAATGAGTTGATTAGTATTTACTGGAAAAGTTAACAATAGACCAGCTCTTACTGGAAGTAACTGACTCTGCCCTGTTGGTAAACCACACCATCCTGTTTATGAGGTTTTTGCACCCTAGCCCTTCCTTATTTTGCTGCATGGTATGTCCCAACAGCTCAGGAGTCTTACTGGAACTTCAAAGTTCAGATTATAGTTAAAGGCCTGTAAGCTTTTCTGTCACTTTTAGATCTGACCCAAAGTCTCAGGCCTTGAACCAAGGCTCTCAGTTAGATAACAATACTCAAGCCAAACAGTAACGAGTTGGGTACTTTTAAGTAGAGATGAAGCTGAAGCTGGTTGCAGTTTTTGGAGAACAGATACCTATGTCTCTATCACAACAGACTGCTGGCTATCCCATGGAAAATGTTACATTGGGATGACTGTCCACTGATTGTTGGAGTCTTTAGAGAGGAAGTCTGCTTGCCTGGCCTTTACACATTTGTCATTCTTGCATCAGTTTCAAAGGTATTCAAACAGAGTTCACCATTAGAAGAAAAAATGTTAGAATATACAATGATTCCAATTATGTGAAAGCCTCTCTGTAATTGGATATCATGACGATGATAACGAAGATGAAAATGAAGATGCAGGTGATGAATTAGACAGAACTACTTCTAATGCAGATGATAATGGCAATAATGATGATAAAGTATTCTTTGCTATATAGAAGTCAAGTGTTTCAGAGATTTCCTTGATCAAAACCTGCAGACCCAGTCAGAAGACATCAGTAATATCACAACCTGGCTTGATTTGAAGGAACTTTTTCATCAGAATGAAAAATCAACTTCCTGCTAGCGCAGCTGATGAACACCTTTTAAGCTGGGTTAGATTAATGACTCACAAGCGCACTCACATGAGTGACAGTCATTTTCAAAAATTAAATTTTACTAAAAGCAAAGTGGATTGAACTGTATAGCAATAAAGTTGTTGGGATAAAAACTTTTAACAATAGTTGCATTCATTGTAGTTGTGGTACTTTTACTTTTTTACTGAAAAAGTATATTATGCAATAACTTTTTTTTTTACTTTCATTTCAGTAAATTTTTTAATTTATTCTTTGTACTTTTACTTAAGTATTAAAATATACATTTAGTTTTACTTTTACTTAAGTACTTTGACTTAGTACTTTGAACAACACTGATAGTGAGATATTTTTGTCTGTCTCCATCTGCTTTTTGATGAAGAACCACAGAGAGAACAGCAAAAGATGGAAGGGCCCAACATGAAAGTGGAGAAGGGGGAGAGAGGAGAAACATGGCAGAGATTAAAAAAAAAAAAAAGAGAAAAGGAAGTTGTGAGAAATATACGGTATAGCAGTATTTCTCAAGCCATTCCTGGAGTACCCCCTTAGCCAGTCAGGTTTTCATAATATCCAAAATGAATATGCATGAAAGGGATGTACGTGCACTGCCTTTATGCATATTTATTGTGTATTTCTAAAAATCTGATCGGCTAAGAGGTACTCCAGGAACAGGAAACGATGGGAGAAGACATAGGAAAGAGGAAGAAGATGTGGGAAGAGACAGGGGGATAGGAGAAACATATGGTTAGATAACTGAGGAAGAGTGGGGGTGAAAGGAGGAAATGGGGAGGGAGGAGCACCCATGTGAAAAATCTGACAACCTCCCATAGCTTTCTGTAGAGATTAGTGTGACTCTGAATGAAGCCAGTTTCCTACATCAAAATGCTGCGCCATCTCTCAGAAGTAAAAGCTCCAAACAAAGTTTATTGGGACCCCTATACGGTCCGTGTTTCGGCAACAAGCCTTCTTCAGGGGTCAATAGATCCTCTGCTGGACGTCAAGTCATCTGTGAGTGCTAGGAAAAGCACAAGTATAGTAATGCTGAATCCGCCAAAAGGGGTCCCAATAAACTTTGTTTGGAGCTTTTACTTCTGTGTTCTGGCTGGTCACTTGGACTTGTTTTCTTCCACCCTGTGGTTGGTTTGCTTGTGTTACTGTGGAAGGAGTGGACCCCCCCCCCCCCCACCTTTCTCCTTTGCGCCATCTCTCAGAACATACAGTAACAAGTTATTCAAATTGCAATAAAGCTACACTTTAGAACCATGTGACATATAATTCAAGCCCTGGATTCAAGCATCAACAGAGTAATGTAATTTTCAGAGTTTAAAAGTCCTACCAAGAAAGGGTTTTTTCTTTTTTCTTGCCCAAGAGATTGCTTGAAGTTTGCCCTCGGTTCCCCTTAGTCCAAAGCCTCCTGGTACTAAAATACCACTGAAAGACAACAGACAAGTGAACTGTTAGAATCAGAGGGGAGGGGGGGAGAAGGAAGAAGCTGACGGATTAGTTTCTTGCACTCTGCACTTAGGTACTGTATAATATTGATTTATAATAACACAGTATTATAATAAATAGGAGGTTACAGTTAGAGCTGAAATGACCAGTAGAAATTACTGAACATAAGGACCCAGCTGGGAGACACTGGTCTTCCCTATGGAGTGAAATATGCACCATGAAAATTCAGAAAATTATTTTAACTGTATGTACTGCGTTTTATGGTATTTTATTCTATTGCAATTAATTTTAGTGATTTTATATTTTTACATTTGCTAATAATTATTTGTACTCTGCCTTGAGCCCCATAAATGAATTAAATATTGAACCAAGTGCAAAATGAACTCCGTGGTATAATTAGCTAATTAGCACCAATTAAGACCAATTATAATAAATTTACTTATTTCATTTATATCCCATGGAGGGGCATAATCGAATGGGGACGCCCATCTCTAGGAACGTCCTGGCGAAGGGGCGGGGAAACCACTATTATCGAAACAAGATTGGCGTCCATCTTTCGTTTTGATAATACAGTCGGGGATGCCCAAATCGTGAAATTTAAGTCGACCTTAGAGATGGTCGTCCCCAATTTTCAGCGATAATGGAAACTGAGGATCGCCATCACGGTTACTATGTAAGCCACATTGAGCCTGCAAATAGGTGGGAAAATCACATTAATTGATTTGATTTGCTTACTTTATTTCTTGTCTATTAGATTGTAAGCTCTTTGAGCAGGGACTGTCTTTCTTCTATGTTTGTGCAGCGCTGCGTATGCCTTGTAGTGCTATAGAAGTGATAAATAGTAGTAGTAGTAGTCTCTTGTAACCAGAGCTAATATTGTGATGTCATAATGCCTCAGGCCACCAATAAGAGCCAACCTCATCAGTGATGTCACAATGGTTTGATTGTCCTGTACTTGGCTTACTTTTATTACATAGCTCTTTGAGCAGGGACTGTCTTTCTTCTATGTTTGTGCAGCGCTGCGTATGCCTTGTAGCGCTATAGAAATGCTAAATAGTAGTAGTAGTAGTAGTAGGATGCCCATCTCAGAAACGACCAAATCCAAGCACTTTGGTCATGGGAGGAGCCAACATTCGTAGTGCACTGGTCCCCCTCACATGCCAGGCCACAAACCGGGCACCCTAGGGGATACTGCAGTGGACTTCAGAAATTGCTCCCAGGTGTATGGCTCCCTTACCTTGGGTGCTAAGCCCTCCCAAAACCCACTCCCCACAACTGTTACACCACTACCATAGCCATAAGGGGTGAAGGGGGGCACCTACATGTGGGTACAGTGGGTTTCGGGTGGGTTTTGAATGGCTCACATTTACCACCACAAGTGTAACAGGTAGGGGGGGGGATGGGCCTGGGTCCGCCTGCCTGAAGTGCACTGCACCCACTAAAACTGCCCCAGGGACCTGCATACTGCTGTCATGGAGCTGGGTATGACATTTGAAGCTGGCAAAACATTTTTTTTTTAATTTTATTTTTTAGGATGGGAGGGGGTTGGTGACCACTGGGGGAGTAAGGGGAGGTCATCCCCGATTCCCTCCGGTGGTCATCTGGTCAGTTCGGGCACCTTTTTGAGGCTTGGTCGTGAGAAAAAATGGACCAAGTAAAGTCGACCAAATGCTCGTCAGGGATGCCCTTTTTTTTTCCATTATCGGCCGAGGACGCCCATCTCTTCAGCACGCACCAGTCCCGCCTTTGCTACGCCTCCGACACGCCCCCGTGAACTCTGGTCGTCCCTGCAACGGACTGCAGTTGAGGACGCCCAAAATCGGCTTTCGATTATGCCAATTTGGGCGACCCTGAGAGGACGCCCATCTCCCGATTTGTGTCGGAAGATGGGCACCCTTCTCTTTCGAAAATGTCCCTGATAATATCCCAATAGATCAGGTTCAATGTGGTTAACAACTTACTTGGTACAAAAAGTGATGTTGGATCGTATACATTTAATAATAAAGTAAATGAGGATTGAGTATTACAATATGTAATATGCAAACTAATGCTAGACGCGAAAAGGTAACAATTTATATTCATTCATGTATAATAACAATTAGAATGGAACCGAGAAGTTGGAATCATTGTACAATTAGGGGGTTAAATTAATTATGATCATCCATGAGAAACTGCTTAAACAGAGAGGCTTTAAGGTACTTCCGGAATATCAAATAATTCGGTTCCCGTCTGATGAATTTCGGTGAATTACTGGTTGTTAATCCCAATTAGCGATTAATTTAACCATTAAGTTACACAAACAACTGACACTATTCTATAACTTGTCTGCACAACTTTGAGCACTAAGGGGGAGATTCTACATATGATGCTTTAAAAAAATCTGCGCGGAAATCGATGCTAAGCGTATTTTATAAGCAGTGCCTAGATTTAGGCGCGGTATATAGAATACGCTTAGTCAATATTTCAGCATCTAAAACTATGCACCTCCATTTGAAAACGTGGCGTAAATCCCAGTGTGTAGAATTAGGCGCACTGGGCCATATTCTATAACTACGCATGTAAATTTCAGAACGCACACAAAATGCCCATTTTCCTGCCTATAACCACACCCCTTTTTGCATTGTGTGTGTTAGAACTTAGGCACACTGCATTACAGAACGCGTTTAGCGAGTTGCGCACGTAAGTTCTAATGATTGCCAATTAGTGCTCCTTATTACTTGTTCAGAGCTGTTATCAACACTGATTAGCTTGTTAAGCCAATTAAGTTACGCTAGTTGTTATAGACTACGCTTCGATTTTGGCGTGATTCTCTAGGTACACTATATAGAATCTGGGTGTAAGCGTTAAATACTGCACACAAGTTCATAGACTTAGGGGGTAAATATCAGGGGGAATACATTCTTTTCCCAACAACCCACAATGACTTTCTCTTCCCCTTGAAACCACATTCAATACAGTAGGGTGTCTTATGCAGGGCAATAACTCCCAATCTTACTAGTGCCACCATGCAACTACCTGGGGTCATCAAGGCTAAAGTTGTCTCAACCAGTCTCTCTCCCCCCACCCCTCCCAAAGGAAGAGCCACTGTAACATGAAAAACATCTTCTCAATGGTGCTTACTCTGCTTTGCACAACTTCTCCCACGCCCGGTGGTACTTTATAGGGTTTTCCGCTTCCATGGAATCTTCCAGTTCTGCAGAGTCTATGTACTAAGAAAGAGAAAAAAAGGTTGAAGCTGAGACTGAGGACAATTATACAAAAGTTTACTGCGGGCAGATAATAAACCTCTAAACAAATCACCCAGGTAAAAAAAAAAAAATAGAAATATCATCAAATAAATTATCTTTAAATGAAAGCGAATGTGCTCAGAAAATCAAATGTGACCTCAACCCATCAAATTTATTTATTTTGTACCCCACATTATCCCACCTATTTGCAGGCTCAATGTGCCTTACACTATGTTGCAAGAGGTATAAGATTCTATATAGTGTACCTAGAGAATCACACCAAAGCAGAGATACTTCAACGAAAAAATAGTACAACTACGACTTAAAATACCTGTCAGTACCATCGACTATGCTGAACTCCTTAACTGCCTAGACCCAGTCCCTGGTATTCACCCAGCGGACAGGACCTGGACTAACTTCGAGATATTATCGGAGAACATTATCTCCCAAACGCTCAAGAGATTTGCCAAAGCTCACTGCAAACTAGATATATGCCCAAACAACCTGATGACATCTGCTCCTCAACAATTCATAAACAACATAACGAAACACCTGAATTACATGCTACAAAATGGACTCTTCCTGAAGGAAAAAGGCAACATTTTACTCACCCCCATACCCAAAGACGCAAAGAAAAGTGCTAGTGAACTAACTAACTACAGACCAGTAGCATCTATTCCCTTAATAACCAAATTAACGGAAAGGTTGGTGACCAAGCAACTTACAAACTATCTAGATAAATTTTCAATACTTCACGATTCCCAGTCAGGATTTCGGTCTAACCACAGTACCGAAACAGTATTAGTAACTCTCATGACTAAATTCAAACAAAAGATTGCATCTGGTAAGAACATACTACTTTTACAATTCGACATGTCAAGCGCTTTCGACATGGTTGACCACGGAATTTTATTACACATCCTTGAATACTTCGGAATCGGAGGCAACGTCCTCAACTGGTTCAAGGGATTCCTAACCACAAGATCATACCAAGTAACATCTAACTCGACTATCTCAGCCGCATGGGTACCTGAATACAGAGTACCACAAGGATCCCCCCTCTCGCCGACTCTATTCAACTTAATGATGATACCCTTGGCAAAATTACTATCAAATCAAAACCTTAATCCATACATTTATACAGATGACGTAACGATCTACATCCCATTCAAACAAGACCTAAAAGAAATTTCCAAAGACATCAACCAAAGTCTCAATATCATGCATTCCTGGGCGGACGCATTTCAGCTAAAACTCAATGCAGAAAAAAACCAGTGCCTAATACTCACCTCCCAACACAACAAGAAAGAATTCACCGCCATTAACACACCAACCCTAAACCTTCCTGTCTCAGAAACCCTAAATATTCTTGGAGTTACCATTGATCGACACCTAACACTAGAGAACCACGTGAAAAACACAACCAAGAAGATGTTCCACTCAATGTGGAAATTAAAAAGAATAAGACCTTTCTTCCCAAGGAGTGTTTTCTGCAACCTGGTACAATCAATGGTGCTCAGTCATCTAGACTATTGCAACGCACTATATGCCGGCTGCAAAGAACAAATAATCAAGAAACTCCAAACAGCCCAGAACACTGCAGCTAGACTCATATTTGGCAAACCAAAATTTGAAAGTGCCAAGCCCTTACGAGAAAAACTACACTGGCTCCCACTTAAAGAACGCATCGCGTTCAAGGTATGCTCACTAGTTCACAAAATTATCCATGGAGACGCACTAGCTTACATGTCAGACTTGATAGACCTACCACCTAGGAACGCCAAAAGATCATCCCGCACATTCCTTGATCTGCACTTCCCCAGCTGCAAAGGAATGAAATACAAACTAATGCATGCGTCAAACTTTACCTATCTGAGCACACAGTTAGGGAACGCACTGCCGCGCAGCTTGAAATCGATCTACGAAAGAACGAACTTCCGCTCATTACTGAAGACCCATCTCTTTAATAAAGCGTACCACAAGGATCAACCAATGTGAATATGCACAACTCGCCCACCTATATTCAGAACTGTCTCTTAATATCTGCCTGTATACTATTACTTTGTTTATCATCATGTCGACCAAAACCCTGCAATACTAAATGTTCATTTACTAACATTCTTCCACTACTCATGATGTATTGTAAGCCACTTTGAGCCTGCAAAGAGGTGGGATAAGGTGGGAGACTCAGGAAAGATGTCAGGAAGTATTTTTTCACGGAGAGGGTGGTGGACGCTTGGAATGCCCTTCCACGGGAGGTGGTGGAGATGAAAACGGTAACGGAGTTCAAACATGCGTGGGATATGCATAGAGGAATCCTGTACAGAAGGAATGGATCCTCAGAAGCTTAGCTGAAATTGGGTGGCGGAGCAGTTGGGGGGAAGAGGGGGTGGTGGTTGGGAGGCGAGGATAGGGGAGGGCAGACTTATACGGTCTGTACCAGAGCCGCTGATGGGAGAGGGGGTGGTGGTTGGGAGGCGAGGATAGGGGAGGGCAGACTTATACGGTCTGTACCAGAGTCGCTGATGGGAGGCGGGACTGGTGGTTGGGAGGCGGGAAATACTGCTGGGCAGACTTATATGGTCTGTGCCCTAAAAAGGACAGGTACAAATTCAAGGTAAGGTATACACATATGAGTTTGTCTTGGGCAGACTGGATGGACCATGCAGGTCTTTTTCTGCCGTCATCTACTATGTTACTATGTTATAACAAATGTAACAAATAAATATAATCATAAACAGAGTAAGAGGTATGGTCTAATTTAACAGCCCTACATGGAAGTAGAATGTGCAGCTTTTAAACCTGAACTTTAAAATTGCAGTCTTTGGCCAATTCCATATTTCCTTGCTGAAGCCTGTTGCTCAGGGCCTTACAGTATTATGCATCTCCAAGGGCTGCTGGAAATTCCCTTGGTAAATGAGCCGACATAATGGCTGGAGAAGAAGAACGCAACAAGATGCAGTGGCTATGAATAATGCACTCACTGCTCAGAATGGCTCCGTTCTAAATGTGATGTAATGTTTTGGGTTCCCTGAAGCACTGACCTTGTGGTTAAAGTGCTCTTCAATGTGGTGCCAGTGGGACAACAGTGTGGCCCTTAGAGCCACAACATGTGAACCAAACATGTTGTTATGCATTGACAGCAAGGACAGGTGTACATCTTCACCGAGCAGCAGTTGGGCTCTTTTCGGACTGTAACAGACGCTGAAAACTAAGATCTGGTTGGTTGCTGTTGGATTCCCTCTCAAGTGTAGCTTGCATCTGTGTCTACTGACCTGACTGAAGAACATTCTGCTATCTCCTGAATGTCCGCATCATCCAAGATAGTATGTTTTTGCCACGTACCTTTCTGCAGCGTGATGGGTTCATAGAAACAGGCTGCATTAAAGGGCACTTTTACTAAGACGTATAGGTGCCTACACGCGTACAACGCGCATCGAATTAGAACTACTGCCCTGCCAAACGCTAGAGACGCCAATGTATTTCTATGGGCATCTCTAGCGTTTAGTGCGTGCCTATTTTTAGCGCGCACTAAAAACACTAGCGCGTCTTAGTAAAAGACCCCCCTGAAGGACTAAGCAACCTCTTAGGAGAAACCTACGGTTAGAGCAGTGGCACGAGAATCAAGGAAGCAAAGCTCAAGTCCTGCAATCATTCCTTGTGATCTTGGGCAACTCATTTAACTCTCTGTTGCCTGAAGAACAAACTTGGATTGTACAGGAAAATACCTACTTATATCTGAATGTAACTCACTTTGAGCTACTACTGAAAAAGGTGTGCGCTAAATCCAAAATCCCTTCTCTTTCGCTTATTAACTTTTCTTTTTTTTAATGTAGTAATGAATCAACCAGAAGGGTACTTTCGCACCTGTTACATTCAATTTTTTCTTACTCTTAATGTGTTAAAATCAGCAAGTAAACAGTAATTTTGCATTACAATTTGCAGAAAAAATGATGTCGTGTTTAACTTTTGCACCA
This sequence comes from Microcaecilia unicolor, assembly GCF_901765095.1. NCBI lineage: Eukaryota > Metazoa > Chordata > Amphibia > Gymnophiona > Siphonopidae > Microcaecilia > Microcaecilia unicolor. The sequence goes on along the minus strand of NC_044034.1, from coordinate 359,302,824 downwards.
TGTAGAGGCTCTATTCACCTACGGATTAATTGAAACATATAATTTGAACAGCGGTGCCTAAACATCTTTGAACAGCAGTAGCTACTTATTAACAGTGTTCCCTTTAACACTGCATGCATACTGAGTACAATATACAGATTTCATCAATAAGAAATAGTTTCCTGCTTAATTAAATGATACAAGCTTAGTTCATTCTTGCTTTGATTTTCCCCGGCAGTTTCCTCCTACTCCTCTGAACTACCAGCTGGATCAAAATCAGGCCCGTGCATGAAAACAAATCCTAGGAACTATTCAGAAAGGGATGGAGAACAGAGGAATAATAATACGTCCAAGGCAGGACTAAAGCATACGCAAACTAGGCACATGCCTAGGGCTCAAAGTTATAAGAGGGGCCATCTCAGATGCACTAATTCAGTGGCTCCCAAGGCACATAGGGGCCCTTTTACTAAGCCACGTAGGCACCTAGGTGCGCCCAATGTACGCCAAATTGGAGTTACCACCCGGTTACCAAAATACTATGGATTGCAACGGTGCTTTTTTTCCCTCCTAGCTGTTTTTCAGTGCTTTTTTTCTTCCCTTTTCTTTCTCTCTCTGCGGTGGTTCCCTTTTTCGGTTCCTCCTGGTGGTCTCCAACACGTTCTGGTTCTTTTTCTTGTTCTTTTTCAGCACTCTCTTAGTCACAGGTTTTGCTCTCTGTCCATCGGAGCGTTTTTCCCATATGGTTCATAGACACATGATTTCTCCAGACTTCCCATAATTTTTCTTTATGTTTTTTTTTTTGCTTTCTTCCAGCGCCTTACAATTGTGCCTTTACTACTACTACTACTACTATTTAGCATTTCTATAGCGCTACAAGGCATACGCAGCGCTGCACAAACATAGAAGAAAGACAGTCCCTGCTCAAAGAGCTTATAATCTAATAGACAAAAAATAAAGTAAGCAAATCAAATCAATTAATGTGAACGGGAAGGAAGAGAGAAGGGTAGGTGGAGGCGAGTGGTTACAAGTGGTTACGAGTCAAAAGCAATGTTAAAGAGGTGGGCTTTCAGTCTAGATTTAAAGGTTGCCAAGGATGGGGCAAGACGTAGGGGCTCAGGAAGTTTATTCCAGGCGTAGGGTGCAGCGAGACAGAAGGCGCGAAGTCTGGAGTTGGCAGTAGTGGAGAAGGGAACAGATAAGAAGGATTTATCCATGGAGCGGAGTGCACGGGAAGGGGTGTAGGGAAGGACGAGTGTGGAGAGATACTGGGGAGCAGCAGAGTGACTACATTTATAGGTTAGTAGAAGAAGTTTGAACAGGATGCGAAAACGGATAGGGAGCCAGTGAAGGGTCTTGAGGAGAGGGGTAGTATGAGTAAAGCGACCCTGGCGGACGATGAGACAGGCAGCAGAGTTTTGAACCGACTGGAGAGGGGAGAGGTGACTAAGTGGGAGGCCAGCAAAAAGCAGATTGCAGTAGTCTAAACGAGAGGTGACAAGGGTGTGGATGAGGGTTTTGGTAGAGTGCTCGGAAAGAAAGGGGCGGATTTTACGGATGTTGTAAAGAAAGAAACGACAGGTCTTGGCAATCTGCTGGATATGAGCAGAGAAGGAGAGAGAAGAGTCAAAGATGACCCCAAGGTTTCGAGCTGAGGAGACAGAGAGAATGAGAGAGCCATCAACAGAAATAGAAAACGGGGGGAGCGGGGAGGTGGGTTTGGGGGGGAAAATGAGAAGCTCGGTTTTGGTCATATTTAATTTCAGGTGGCGTTGAGACATCCAGACAGCAATGTCAGACAAGCACGCTGAAACTTTGGTTTGGATGCAAGGTGAGATATCAGGGGTAGAAAGGCTTACCTGTTCTCAGCAGTGCCGTTGCGATCCATAGTATTTTGGTATATACAGTTCTGCTTCATTCCTATTAGTGATCATGTTTGTACGTGTACTTTTAGTTATGCCACTTCTACAACTCTCTATCTCTTGGGTGATGCATAGTAGTAAAACATGGTTTTTACTCTCTGAGTAATGGTTTTTCCATTTCTAAACATGGTTTTTCCATTTCTAAACATGGTTGCTTCCTTTAACACATTCACTATAATATTTTATTTTATATATAACCCCACTTTATACATAACCCCCTTTTGTTTGGTTACTGTGTTCTCTATTTTATATTTTATACTTTATATTTTATATTTCTCATTTGATATTTTATATTTCATTCGTTTTATGTTTTTTGCATTTATGTTTTTATGATTTTTAGAACCCTGAGGAAGGCTTGCATGCCAAAATATGGACCGTGTTGGGTCCCAATAGACTTACTTTGATGCGCTTATTCTTTGGCTGGCTGGTTTCTTGGACTCTGTTCGCTTCCACCCTTGTGTGTTGGCTAAGTAGCAGCAGACATTTTCAGAGCGCACAAAACTGGGATAATTAAAACTATTAGAAAAGAGGAACATAAAATAACTCTTACCATTAAGTTCAGTTTGTGGTTCATTGCCAGAGCAGAGTGTTCTAAGGCCTTGAAGACCGACGCGTAGCAATCACTCAGCTTGGTATATTTCCCAACCAAAGCTATGGAGCAGGTCTGCAACAGCCTTTCATACCTGAGACGAAAAATGTACCTAATTAGTACTGGAGCTTCTTCACATGGTTGTTTTACCAACAGCTGTTGCAAACGCTGGTCTTGCTAAAAGTCTTAATAACACAGTAGCACAGTAAATGACAGCAGATAAAGACATGTATGGTCCATCCAGTCTTCATTAGAATCAACTCATTAAGTTCCACTTTACGATGTCTTTCCCTCCCCCACTAAGATATACAGGACCCATGGTCATAGTGTATGATATAAAATGTAGTATTTAAAAAAACACATACTTGATTCTGAATCATCCTTGCCATTTTCAGGGCTCAGATCATAAAAACGTTTGCCCTGCACTGGCCCTACTTCCCAAGTACTGAAGTTACCATTGTCCAGCCCATTCTATCTGTCTTGCCATATATGGTATAAAAAGAGGAGAAGAGTGGGGGGAAAAAGGCTCTTTCCAATCAATGGGGGAGAGGTATAATTAAATATAACGTAATGTTTATTTTAACAGGTTGACTCAACACAGCCATGTTTCGGCGTCGTAGCACCTTCTTCAGGAGTCTACAAAACCAAATATAAAACATGAATAAATATAGCTATAAACTATAAGCAACAATAATCGTAAAAGATTATAAATAAGTGTAATAACATAAAAACATCTGTAAAACCATAAATCATAATCAAAAATAAACATCAATAAAATTATGAATACCAACATACTTGAAATGGTTTCTCAAAAGCTTTGTAAGAAACAAAAACAAGAAACATGTGTGAAACCCAAAGAAATACTAAAAAATACATGTTTCTTGTTTTTGTTTTTTTACAAAGCTTTTGTTTTATGGTTTTACAGATGTTTTTATGTTATTACACATTTATAATCTGCGCCCAAATTTGGACTAACTTTATAGAATCTGGGGATTGGCATTTCTTACTGAGGTGGCACTAAGTAAACTACCTTGGGATAATCTTCAACTCCTCTCTCTCCTTTTCTGCTCACATTCAGCAGATTGCCAAAACCTGTCATTTCTTTCTTTATAACATCAGCAAAATCCGTCCCGTCCTCTCTGAGCACTCTACCGGAACCCTTATCTACACTTTTATCACCTCTCGCCTAGATTATTGCAACCTGCTTCTCACCGGCCTCCCTATTAGCCATCTCTCATTATTCCGCCAGAGTCGCTATGCTCACATTAGCCCTCTCCTCAAGTCACTTCACTGGCTCCCTATCTGTTTCCGCATTCAATTCAAACTTCTCTTATTGACCCTATAAATGCATTCACTCTACCGCTCCCAAGTACCTCTCCACTCTTGTCTCTCCCTACGCCCCCCCCCCCCCCTCGGGTACTCCGTTCTGTGGATAAATCTCTCTTGTCTGTCCCCTTCTCCTCTACTGCTAATTCCAGACTCCGTTCCTTTTACTTCGCAGCACCTCACCCCTGGAATAGACTTCCCAACCTTGTACGTCTAGCTCAGTCCTTGGCCATTTTCAAATCCAGGCTAAAAGCCCACCTCTTTAACGCTGTTTTTGACTCCTAACCACTACTCGCTTGCCCTGTACCCTTTTTATCCTCTCTTTAATTCCCTTACCTCTTAGTTGTTCTGTCTGTCTGTCCTACTTAGATTGTGAGCTCTTTCAGCAGGGACTGTCCACTCATTCTGCCTCGCCTCACCCTATGCTTGGAATCAACTTCCTGAGCCCTTACGCCAAGCCCCCTCCCTACCCATCTTCAAATCCTTGCTCAAAGCCCACCTCTTCAATGTTGCTTTCGGCACCTAACCTTTATACCTTTCAGGAAATCTAGACTGCCCCTATTTGACTGACTGTACATTTGTCCTTTAGATTGTAAGCTCCTTTGAGCAGGGACTGTCCTTCTATGTTAAATTGTACAGCGCTGCGTAACCCTAGTAGCGCTTTAGAAATGTCAAGTAGTAGTAGTAGGTAACAGCAAAAGTGATAGAACGCAGTAAGTACTAAGTGTTAATTGTACTATGCATTCCCCACCCATTTTCCGCCTACTTCTGCCCTCTATGACAACATGAACACACTAATGTACATGCAAAGTAGCAACAGTACACAGAAATCCACATGTTAACAGCTTTACACACCTTAGTAAAGTGGTCCCTAAATAAATAAAACCAAACAAGCATTGAACAGTTACAGTAGCAAAAGCCGAGCGTCCCGGACCTAATGTAGCATTACTTACCGATGGCCATATTGCTTTTTTATAGGAAACATTTAAGAATGCTATCAAGTACCTGTCAGCTATTCTCTTCCATTTGAAGAGAAGCTCGGTTGGGTGATCATCAATAGGTAGATCCAATCTCCGTTTAAAGTACTTGATAATGCCTTGCTCCTCTAACAGTATGGGCACTCGATAAGTGGAAGACACATCATGGACGAATATAACCTACCAAGATACAATTCAATAACCACAATTAAAGATGCAAATGGGTTATTTTGTTGTCAAAATTGTCTGGATTCTGCATGCAGCCATCTGAACAATCATAGTCTGGCAAGTGGGTCGTTTCTAAATTCGGAAAGCCACAAGCACTAATAAAACTGCATGCCGAGTTGCGCAAAGTTGCTTACTCAGCACAAAGGTTCTTTATAAACAGCGGGATAAATCAGTTCCACATGTGGGTGATGTTAACCGATGGCACCGAAACATATCAGTTCTTTAGAACTCAAATAAACACTGAGAGGTCCTTTTACTAAGGTGCGCTGAAAAATGGCCCGCGATAGTGTAGGCACGGGTTTTGTGCACACGCAGAATCATTTTTCAGCGCACCTGCAAAGAATGCCTTTTTTAAAAAATTTTTGCTGGAAATGGACATGCAGCAAAATGAAAACTGCCACGCGTCCATTTTGGGTCTGAGACCTTACCGCCAGCCATTGACCTAGCGGTAAGTAAAGTCTCATGCGGTAACCGAGCGGTAATGACCTACGCGTGTCAAATGCCAATTGGTGCGTTGCCCAATACGCACGTCCAAAAATAAATTTTTTTTCGGACGTCTATATCGGACACGCGCCAAAAATTAAATTACCGCAAGAGCCGCGAAGTAGCTGGGGGGTAACTCCATTTTGGTGCTTTGGGTGCAAATAGACGCTTATGTGGTTTAGTAAAAGGGTCCCTGAATATTTTTTGTAAGCAGGCGTGGGAATTCCTATGAAGTCACCCCCATAAGAGTTACCTTGGTTAAGTACAAAGATAAGCTTCAGCTATGTAGGGGGAGAAGAGAGAAAATATGTGGCTAATTTACTCTGATTTCTAGGAAAAACCTCCGTTACAGGTCAACAGCTTCATTTTCTCCGTTGACAAGCAGGATGAAATCAGCCACACAAATGGAAACTTCACAGGCTGAGTTGTCAAGAGGGAAGGTAGAACAGAAGGTGAGTTACATTCAGGTACAGTAGGTAATTTTGCTGTCTCTGGAGGGCTGACAATCTAATTTTGTAACTGAGGTAATGGAGGGTTACACGACTTGGTCAAGAATACATGGAACAGCAGTGGGATTTCAACTGGGCTTCCCTGGATGTCAAGCCTTGTGCTCTAACCACTCCCTGTCCTTCTGAGTGTGTTTGTGTGTGTGCTTGTGTGTGAGTGAGTGAGTATGTGTCTGTTCTTCTGTGAGTGTGTGATGGGGGGGGGGGGGTGGATATGAATGCTTATGTGAATTCTGATTTTCAATGAGCAGCTCAGGATGAAAAGTGGAATGGTGGGTGGAGCTGAGGCCATTACATGAAAAGGCTCAAGTGCTCAGCTGAATCAACTCTTTTCTAGATGCATAGTCTAAGAAGTGGTGGGAAATAAGTGTGTGTATGGTTTTTAGAATTAAAGACGTCCAGTGTAGCCTAGTGGTTAGTGCAGCAGACTTTGATCCTGGGGAACTGGGTTCAATTCCCACTGCAGCTCCTTGTGACTCTGAGCAAGTCATTTAATCCTCTGTTGCCCCAGGTAAAAATAAGTACCTGAATATATGTAAACCACTTTGAATGTAGTTGCAAAAACCACCAGAAAGGTAGTATATCAAGTCCCATTTCCCTTTCCCAGATTCTACATGGAATGTTGCAACTATTTCAGATTCTACAGGGAATATTGGCTACTGTTTTGAGATTCTGTTGTTACTATTTAAGATACTACATGGACTGTTGCTAGTGGAGGAGTATCCCAGTGGTTAGTGCAGCGGACTTTGATCCTGGGAACTGGATTCAATTCCCACTGCAGCTCCTTGTGACTCTGGGCAAATCACTTAACCCTCCATTGCCCCAGGTACAAATAAGTAAATCGCTTTGAATGTAGTTGCACTATATCAAGTCCCATTTTCCTTCCCTTCCATTCCTCTACAGAGGATGAAGGGAAGGGAAAGGGAAATGTGACTTGATATACCGCCTTTCTGAGGTTTTTGCAACTACATTCAAAGCAGTTTACATATATTCAGGTACTTATTTTGTACCAGGGGCAATGGAGGGTTAAGTGACTTGCCCAGAGTCACAAGGAGCTGCAGTGGGAATCGAACTCAGTTCCCCAGGATCAAAGTCCACTGCACTAACCACTAGGCTAGGCCTCAACTCATTCCACCAATAAGAGCCAACCTCATCAGTGATGTCACAATGGCTTGATTGCCTGATACTTGGCTCACTTCTGATAGTGATGTCATAAGGGAAAGGGGGAAAGGGAAATGGGACTTGATATACCGCCTTTCTGAGGTTTTTGCAACTACATTCAAAGCAGTTTACATATATTCAGGTACTTATTTTGTACCAAGGCAATGGAGGGTTAAGTGACTTGCCCAGAGTCACAAGGAGCTGCAGTGGGAATCGAACTCAGTTCCACAGGATCAAAGTCCACTGCACTATCCACTAAGCTACTCCTCCACTAGCAACATTCCATGTAGAAGCCTGCCCTTGCAGATCAGCAATGCAGTCGCACAGGCTTCTGTTTCTGTGAGTCTGACGTCCTGCATGTAGGACATCAGACTCACAGAAACAGAAGCCTGCGCGGCTGCGTTGCTGATCTGCAAGGGCAGGCTTCTACATGGAATGTTGCTAGTGGAATAGCAACATTCCATGTAGAATCTCAAATAGTAGCACCAGAATCTCAATAGTAGCAACATTCCATGCAGAATCTCAAATAGGGAAAGGGAAATGGGACTTGATATACCACCTTTCTGAGGTTTTTGCAACTACATTCAAAGCGGTTTACATATATTCAAGTACTTATTTTGTACCAGGGGCAATGGAGGATTAAGTGACTTGCCCAGAGTCACAAGGAGCTGCAGTGGGAATCGAACTCAGTTCCCCAGGATCAAAGTCCACTGCACTAACCACTAGGCTACTCCTCCACTGTCATTACCATGGCTCAGACATGTTGGGACTTGAATTTGTGTTTCTGCTCTCCAGTTAGAAAGTTCAGGAATGTTAGAGGGGCCTATAGTGGCTTTGAAAGTCTGTGAAGGAAAGGGAAAGGGAATGGTTACAATCAAAGTGGTTTGCATACAGGTAATTATTTTGTACCTGAGGCAACGGAGGGTTAAGTGACTTGTCCAAAATCACTACAGTGAAAATCAAACCCAGTTGCCCAGGTTCTCAGGACACTGCACTAACCATAAACTGAGCATGCGCAGGAGTGCCAGCATCAGCAGCTGAATCACGTCACTGACCTTTTCACTGCTAAGCAGTATGGGAGGGGGATCAGGCAGCGGACTGCTACGGTGGGCGGGGCTTGGGCATCCCCACCAAAGGTAGGATTTAATGCTGCTGAGGGTGGAGGGAGAAAGAGATGAGAGGAAATAGATGTCCCCCCCCCAGTCACCTCCAGGTATCCCCCCACAAAAAACTAGACTTCTGCCTACGCCCCTGTTTCAAAACCAGGTGTTCTATTAATAGACTACCTTCAAAAATGAAATTCCACATGGAAAGCCTCCTCTCTGAATGCTTTTTTCCATCTGCAGGGGAAGGAGTGAGTATATTGAAAGGTAAGAAACAGATATTTGAGGGCACTGACAAGAGTTGGAGAGAGAGGTATGTATGTATGAGGGGGAAGTAAGTAGAATATGCAGGTTTTAAGAGATATTTTTCATCTCCAGCCACAATCAAGGTACAGATCATAGAAGTACGCCCAGCACTAGCTTCGCATCCTAATTTCTGGTGTTTGCCATCGAATCACTGCTAAGCTCGTTTGGTTCCATGCTTTCTATACAGGATTCCTTTGTATTTATCCCTGAGGTGGTGGAAGTGAAAATAGTAACAGAATTCAAAAATGTGTGGGCTGAACATAAAGGAATCCTGTATAGAAGGCATGGAACCAGTAAATGGGAAATAAAGCTAGTGCTAGATAAACTTCTACAAAGAGAATGACACGGGGACAAAGTTTGTCCCCGTCCCATCCCCATGGGTTCTGTCTCCATCCCCACCCCATCTCCACAGGTTCTGTCTCCGTCCCCGCCCCATGGGCTCTGTCCTTATCTGCAGAAGCCTTGAACACTTATGATTTTATATTTAAATCTTTTTATTAAAGTATAAAAAGGAACAATATGCTGTGCAACTGTTGTGTATAAATTACAAATAGAAAACACCAACCTCTACCCTTCCAAACCCAACAAATAGGTGATTTCTTCTATACCAAGGAATCCTAATTCACACTGTTAAAATGTCCAGGGGTATAAAATACAACCCGTTCTATGTGCCCTAGAGGGGAAAAATATGCCCTATGAAGCACTGTCATGGTTTTTTAATCTGTGGATAAATAAGAAGTCATCAACTATCTCAGGATTCAGCCTAGCTCTCCTGTCTTCCACAGCCCCTCCTGCAATAGAAGATGTCTTCTTAGAAGATGTGCTGGTAGCAGGATGTACAGGATCCCCCATGCAGATTTTGCTAGTAGTGGCCAGTATGTTTGCTTGTTTTTCCAAATAAATCTTCCATCTTAGGTAGAGAGGTGTGGTAGCCGTGTTAGTCCACTCTTAAGGTTAGCAATAGAAATCAAACAAAAGAAAACATGGAAAAGAAAATAAGATACCTTTTTTTATTGGACATAACTTAATACATTTCTTGATTAGCTTTCGAAGGTTGCCCTTCTTCGTCAGATCGGAAATAAGCAAATGTGCTAGCTGACAGTGTATATAAGTGAAAACACCCATCCTGTTAGAATATCAATGATATGCTTTGATGTTCCCATGCATACCTCCGACCCACCCCTATCCTCCCACCCTGTCAGACTGTCATAGTAATGCTTGAATGTTTTCACTTATATACACTGTCAGCTAGCACATTTGCTTATTTCCGATCTGAGAAAGAAGGGCAACCTTCGAAAGCTAATCAAGAAATGTATTAAGTTATGTCCAATAAAAAAAAGTATCTTATTTTCTTTTCCATGTTTTATTTTGTTTGATTTCTATAGATTCTACATGGAATGTTGCTATTCCACTAGCAACATTCCATGTAGAAGTCGGCCCTTGTAGATCACCAATGTGGCCGCGCAGGCTTCTGCTTCTGTGAGTCTGACGTCCTGCACATACGTGCAGGACGTCAGACTCACAGAAACAGAAGCCTGCGCAGCCTTCTACATGGAATGTTTCTAGTGGAATAGCAACATTCCATGTAGAATCTCCAATAGTAGCAACATTCCATGTAGAATCTCCAATGGTATCTATTTTACTGTCATAGTAATGCTTGAATGTTTTCACTTATATACACTGTCAGCTAGCACATTTGCTTATTTCCGATCTGAGGAAGAAGGGCAACCTTCGAAAGCTAATCAAGAAATGTATTAAGTTATGTCCAATAAAAAAGGTATCATCTTATTTTCTTTTCCATGTTTTCTTTTGTTTGATTTCTATTGATATCCAAAAAAATCAAAGTATCTTTGTAGGCAACACTAAAACATAAATAACAGTGCAGTTCATTAACAGGCTTTAAAGTAGAAAATGACTCAGGGACAAAGTTTGCCCCCGTCCCCATCCCCGCGATTACTGCGGTTCCCCGTCCCCGCGCCATTCTCTACTTCTATGGTCTGTGCCCTGATCTTGGTTGTACAGATTTGAATGGGCTGGAGTGGAGTTTCAATGACAACCTCAGAAGTTGGAGAATAATGTCAGTGCCGGGCAGACTTCTACGGTCTGTGACCTGAAAATGGCAACGCCAAATCAAGAACAGGTATATATATGTAGTATCAGACCATACCGTATGCTATGAGTTTATCTTGTTGGGCTGACTGGATGGACTGTACAAAGTCTTTTCTGCATCAGAGACTAAGTTGAATGTGCCTACGGATATGACATTTACTTCTGTGCTGGTTGGGGAGAAGGAAGGGCAACTCAGTTGGTGAAAAAAACTTATGCTTGCAGGGGGGGGAGGGGAGTACTGTTGGCCAACTAGAGGAGCCCAATGAGCCAAGGAAGGGGGGTGGATGGCAAACCATAGGAAGACACTTGATGGAAAAGAGATATTATCAGCTAAGTTGCATTGGAAGGAGAAGGTAAAGGAGCAGCTGAAACCTGTTTAGAAGAGGTTGAGTAGCTGAGAGCTTGAAAGCACAGGGATTGTGGAATTAATTCATTTATTTATTCTTGTATCCCACTGTTATCCAAAAACAGGTTTCAGTTCAAAGTGGTTGAAGATTACAAAGATGTTTTACAATTAGGAAGTGGAAAGGACATCATTAGCTTATTTAGTTACTTATAGAATTTTTTTTGAAGAGGTAGGTTTTCAGATCTTTTTCTGAATTGAAGATAGTTGGTGATGAAATCTGTTTATTGTTTATTTTCTTTTACGGTGCAGGTAGTTCATGTAGAAGGAACCATGAAGAAAGGGAGGGGGAGGGGAGTTGTTTCTGTTAAAAATGTTGGTTGGGTTACTGACTTCCGTAGATTGATGGTAACCTGCATTGTTGATGTTGAGAACTGCTTGAAAATTAAAATTAAAAAAAAAAAAGGCCAGGATCTATCTAAAAGGGTCAGTTACCTGTTGAGGCGAATAACAACACACACTAATGAAGGGGGGCAGACTCAGGAAAGATGTCAGGAAGTATTTTTTCACGGAGAGGGTGGTGGACGCTTGGAATGCCCTCCCACGGGAGGTGGTGGAGATGAAAACGGTAACGGAGTTCAAACATGCGTGGGATATGCATAGAGGAATCCTGTGCAGAAGGAATGGATCCTCAGAAGCTTAGCTGAAATTGGGTGGCGGAGCAGTTGGGGGAAAGAGGGGGTGGTGGTTGGGAGGCGAGGATAGGGGAGGGCAGACTTATACGGTCTGTACCAGAGCCGCTGATGGGAGAGGGGGTGGTGGTTGGGAGGCGAGGATAGGGGAGGGCAGACTTATACGGTCTGTACCAGAGTCGCTGATGGGAGGCGGGACTGGTGGTTGGGAGGCGGGAAATACTGCTGGGCAGACTTATATGGTCTGTGCCCTGAAAAGGACAGGTACAAATTCAAGGTAAGGTATACACATATGAGTTTGTCTTGGGCAGGCTGGATGGACCATGCAGGTCTTTTTCTGCCGTCATCTACTATGTTACATCAACATGTAATATTTACTACAAGGCCCATCTGGTAAATAACACCATTAACAGCATTAGTGCATATGGTTGATAAATGATCCCTTCAAAGGTCAATGCAGCCCTGTATCAAGAGAGTCAATATTTCCATCCAAAGAAACAAGACTAACTCAGTGTTACTCCTACTGAGACATCCAATATTTACTTCCATCAAGCAGGTCCTTGTCACCCTTAATTCAAAGAATTCATGTCTTCCTCAACAGGGCTGGAGTTAGGGGGTGGCAAACAGGGTAATTGCCCAGTGCCTCCATACCATAGCGGGCCCCAATGGCGTACCAAGGGCGGGGCAGTGGAGGCGGTCCGCCCCGGGTGCACACTGCTGGGGGGGGGGGGGTGCAGAGAGCAGCTGCGCCTGTCGGCTCCGCTAGTTTCCTGCTCCCTCTGCCCCGGAACAGGTTACTTCCTGTTTCAGGGCAGAGGGAGCAGGGAGCCAGTGGAGCCGAGAGCCGCACGGCTGCTCCCAGCAGCTAAAAATGCACCCGGGGGGGGGGGGGGGGGGGGGGGCGCATCGGCGATCCGCCTCGGGTGGCAGCCAACCTAGGATCATCACTGGCGGGCCCCAAAACTGCCTCAAGCTAAAGGAAGCATAGACTAAAGGCCAGCTTTTGGGCCCCCTCCCCGGTTTCTGCCCTGGGCCCCTGAATGTCTAATACCAGCCCTGCCCTTCAAGAGAGCTAAAGTCAGCAAGTGAACTGAAATTAGTCCACGACAAGCACAAACCTGTTCCGGATCCACATGGCAGAACATGGAGATCTTTTCCTTTACAGCCATTTCAATTGGCTTGCTGCTTCTGCAAACAATCTGTAAAACATGGTTGTTATAGTCCCATCAGAGCCAACATGTAAATAAAAAAAAAATCAAAATGTAGCGGGGGTAATTCTATAAAGACGGTGTACACATATATACATATGAACTTAAGTATTGCCATACTGGGATAGACCAAAGGTCCATCAAGCCAAGTATTCTGTTTCCAACAGTGGCCAATCCAGGTCACAAGTACCTGACAAGATTCCAAAACAGTAAAACAGATTTTATACTGCTTGTCCTAGAAATAAGCAGTGGATTTTCCCAAATCCTTCTTAATAATGGCTTACGGACTTTTCTTTAAGGAAATTATCCAAACATTTTTTAAACCCTGCTAAATACCGAAAATCTAACTACTCGCTCTTCTCTATGGAGTCCTTTTACTAAGCCACTGTAACACCAGCTTCCATGCTAAATTTTTTTTTTTTTTGGTGGAGTTGGAGGCTTGCCTGGGGCAGAGAAGTAAGGAAATAAAGTGGGAAGTGGACCAATGACTTCAGGACATAGAGACTGAGATGATATTCACGAAGCAAACTTTATTGTAGACTCGACATAGTACTGGACAAAGTCTTCACCTGGTGGGGTTGGGGACCTCCGCCAGCCAAGATATTTGCGGCAGCAGTGCTTCAGCTGGCGGGGGATGAGAACCCCTGCCAGCCAAGATGTACAGTGGCGGCAGTGGGCAGCAGCGGGCAGCAGCAAGGTGGCTATGCCCCTAAACCACTTTGGTTGTACCACAGAAAGGCACATATCAAATGTATTATCCTTACCTTTACATCTCCTCTGGTGTTGAACCAACTGTTTGTTCAACTTGAAATGCTAATGGAAAATGCCCTCCTTTGGGTACTTGACAGTTTAATCCTTCTGTGGGCTTCCAGCTCAGTTTGAACCAGGACTGGGAGCTAGTGCCCTGAGCCTTCATTTAGATGAAGGAGGAGTGGCCTAGTGGTTAGGGTGGTGGACTTTGGTCCTGGGGAACTGAGGAACTGAGTTTGATTCCCACTTCAGGCACAGGCAGCTCCTTGTGACTCTGGGCAAGTCACTTAACCCTCCATTGCCCCATGTAAGCCGCATTGAGCCTGCCATGAGTGGGAAAGCGCGGGGTACAAATGTAACAAAAATAAAAGTCAATAAATAAAAATTACTTGGAGGGATTTATTTCCCCATTCTTTGTCCACTCCTGACTCACTGAGCCCAGTCTTTGCGGCCTTGGCCAGGGGCTGTGAACCTGATCTTTTGCCGCAGTTCTTCATTAAGCCACTAGATGTATTTGGGGCTTTTAATAAATCAGCATCTCTGTCATGGTGAAAAAGGGTTTCAGTACCTTATGGCAATTGCGTGCTGTTGAGTATATGTTTGATGAGGCTAGTTTACATACAGTGATCCATGTTTTTCTTTTATCTCGATTGGACTATGGAAATGTCATTTACGTGGGTTTTGCCAACCTATACCCTGAAATGTTTGCAAATACTACGGAACACTGCGATCCGTCTCTATTGGATAAAGCTTTTACATACATGTTTGTATTTGAGATTACCATTGGTTGCCTGTTTTGTGTAGAATCAAATTTAAAGTGTTAATATTAGTACATAAAGCTTCCTATTACAATGCAGCTCCTTATCTGGGGTCACTAGTCATTCTTCATACTTCATCAAGGCTGCTTAGATCGATCTCCCTTCATAGGTTGGTTATTCCCTCTGCTAACGCAGCACGCTGGGTTTCTACATGGGAGCAAACCTTCTTTGGTTAGCATATGTTTATTTATTGATTCATTACATTTGTACCCCGCGCTTTCCCACACATGGCAGGCTCAATGCGGCTTACAAGTCGTAAGAATATACAATTTGTAGTAAACGTAATATTAATGGGGTTAACGAATAAGTAAAATTGAACATAGGAGGAATGAGGTGTAGAAGGAGATGGGCGTTAGAAGGTGATGTGAATTTTGTCTGTAATTCATGCTCATCTTATAGTTAAGGAGAGGAAAATGTAAACCTTTTGTATTCCCAGTTTTTTTCAATGAATGATTGTATTTCTCACTATCTACCGTGTTTCCCCGAAAATAGGACATCCCCCGAAAATAAGACCTACCCAGGTTTTGGTGCCCTTAGTAAATATAAGGCCTCCCCCGAAAGTAAGGCCTAGCAAAGTCTTATTTTCAGGGGATGTCTTATTTCGGGGAAACACGGTTGGTCCGCCCACCCTACCTCCGTCGCTCCTGCAACTAACCCCCCACCCGAGGTTGCCCCCCCACCCGAGATGGCCCCCCCACCCGAGATCGCCGCCCCCCCCCCTCCGTCGCTCCGAAACTAACCTGAAGCCTCCTTTCACATGCCTTCCAGTTCGCATCGCAGCAAGCAGCAGGGCAGGCCACTCCTTCCTTCCGTGTCCCGCCCTCGCCTGACGTAACGTAACGTCAGGCGAGGGCGGGGCACGGAAGGAAGGAGAGGCCTGCCCTGCTGCTTGCTGCGATGTGAACTGGAAGCCAAGTGAAAGGAGGCTTCAGGTTAGTTCCGGAGCGACGGTGGGGGGGCCCGGCGACTTCGGGTGGGGGGGCCATCTCAGGTGGGGGGTTAGTTGCAGAAGTGATGGAGGGAGGGTAGGCGGGCCAACCGTGTTTCCCCGAAATAAGACATCCCCTGAAAATAAGACCTAGCGCCGTTTTGGGAGCAAAAATTAATATAAGACAGTGTCTTATATTCGGGGAAACACGGTATATATATAAAACTCACCCTCAACGTTCTATTGGCTTCTGACGTCACTGAAGCCAAGGTTCGTATGTTCGAAGCTCTGAAGCCTCGAAAATCACAGTCTCTGAGCCCCGCCCTCGCGTCAAACGTAAACCGCATATAAGATAGACAGCCACATAAATTTGGATATTTAATGCCAGAGCCCAGACATTGCCCAGCATTGAACATCCGGGAATAACATCACCGCCAGCTAAAAAACCGCTCGCCTCCACCAACTGAGTATCAGCTCCTTTAAGTTCATTTTTCTTACACAGGAGAGTAGAAAATCATAATAAACTAAGCACAGAACTCCTAAACTTCATTTTGATTTGGACTCATGACGTGAAAATCATCCATTTTCAACCTGTGGCGTAGCTACGGGTGGGCACAGACCCACCCATTCTTGCCTCATGCCCAGTCTAGTGGCCCCCAAAGCACCTCACTGGCTGTGCTTCACTCCCCCCTTCTCTCTCTCCCGCCCTCTCTCTCATGGCAGCTGCCCATCTCTCTCTGAACCCCCCCTCCGCCCTCCATCTACCTTTGAGCCATTGCTGGCAGCAATTCCTGTAAGCAACCTGTGCCAGCCCTGCAGGCTTCCCTCTACCACATCTCACCCTCGATGACCTCACTTCCTGTTTCTTCACTGGCAGGGAGTCGGACACAGTAGAGGAAAGCCTGCACAGCTGGTGCAGGTTGCTTACTGGAATTGCTGCTGGTAACGCTTGGTGGTAGACCGGGGAGGGAGAGAGGAGCAGATGCCGGGCGGGGGGGGGGGGGGGGGGGGAGGGGAGCAGATGCTGGGGGGGGGGGGAAGAGAGGAGCAGATACTGGGAGGGGGGAGACAGAGGAGAAGATGCTGGATTGTGGGGGGGGGGGGGTGAAAGATGATGACAGTAGGGGCAGAGGGAAAGTTTAAAAAAAA
The DNA here is from genome assembly GCF_901765095.1 of Microcaecilia unicolor. Lineage (NCBI taxonomy): Eukaryota > Metazoa > Chordata > Amphibia > Gymnophiona > Siphonopidae > Microcaecilia > Microcaecilia unicolor. The sequence goes on along the minus strand of NC_044034.1, from coordinate 359,286,250 downwards.
ATTGTATGTATGAGCAGGGGTGAGAGTGGGAAGGGCCCACCCAGGTTAACTCACAGCCCACCCGAAATGGAAGGTCTAACTACGCTCCTATAAATTTCAACACTTTTTATCCGTGACTTTAGTTTTGTTTTCCCAGAGATGGTCATATTTGGACACATTAAAAAATGCCAGAGAAATCACTTTTTAAATAAAGTTTACAAATCATAATATGCAAGTATGTGCAAATTTATGAAAAGGCACCATATAATTTGCACAGAACCCTTGCTGCAGAATCTTGAAAAACCTGCCCCAGGAAACCAGGGATTGCGCTTATATCCGAGAGAAACTTACAAAGCACTTAATAGAAAGTTACTTTAAAATCAAGCAGAGCTTTGCATTCTAACTCAATTATGCAATAAGAGTTTGTCTCCCCAGGTAATCAGAGTACTGAAAGAACTAGGCAAACATAAAAGTAAATGAACTTGGTAACATATGCAAATTTGCTGATTAGGATGCATTTCACCTGTGTTTGTGCTGCAGTACTGAAGTTATTTTTCCAAGCAAACTAAAATCAGTAAGAACTCCTGTCTCAGCACTTCTTTTCTGACAAAAAGGATGTTTTGCTGTATCAGCCAAGTGGGTTTTTTTTTTACCTGCAAGCAAAGCTGAATGCCTGAAAAGCAAATTATATTATCCACAGTATGATCAAATTACAGTTTTGCACACAGAAGAAAGCACTACCTGTCAAAATTCAAAATGCCATAAAGGTTAAGATAATAACTGCAGGAAAGTGATTTAACTAAATAAATGGGATGGAAAGTCCACTGATTGCATTGGGTGAGGAGCAGGAGAGAGACACACAGCAGCCGTTGTCACCATTGCTAATACTCTGACCCTTGGCCTCCTGGGGTGATTCTGCATGAAGATTTTAATTCTACAGCCCTCCCTGAAACTGCAGCGGGTATAATTGCAAAAATACAAATACATTTAAGCTTTGAGGGAGACAGGGTCACATGAGCCGGTTTCTGGAGGGAGACACTTGGTCAACATTGGGTTTTTTTAACTCATCGCCAAGTGCACCATGGAATCTGTAGTCTTGTGTCTTTGTTTGAGAGTAATAGTACTTCTCATTCCTTTTCTAGGCAGGATACTATAGTGGTTTTGTCATTGTCTTCTGGATGTCCTAGAAGACCCCTAACCTAGATTCTTGTTAGCTAAGATTAAAAGGGCACTTAGAAAAAGGGATAATGCACAGGTAGACAGGAAATCCCCTTTTAGAACTGCCTCTTCATTCGGATTTATTATTATTTACAACCCACCTTCATCCTAGGCGGGAAACAAATTATACATGTTTACTAGCGGTTCAGCCTGTAAAAACGGGCTAGTATAGGAAGGGGGGGGTTGAAAGGCCTCCCACCCCGCCGCCGAGTTCGCTGCTGCCGCTCCCCCTCCCGGAGCCGTCGCCACCCACCTTCCACCCGGTCGGGCCCTCGCTCCGCTATTGAAACAGCGAAGGCACGCAGCACACAGCTCTACTGCTGAGCTGCCGTGGCCTTCCTTCTTCTCTGCCTGTGTCCCGCCCTCGTGTGACGTAACGTCGTCGAGGGCGGGACACAGGCAGAGAAGAAGAAGGAAGGCCGACGGCAGCTCAGCAGAGCTGTGTGCTGCGTGCCCTCGCTGTTTCAATAGCGGAGCGAGGGCCTGACCGGGTGGAAGGTGGGTGGCGGCGGCGACTCCGGGTGGGGGGAGCGTTAGCGACGGTGATGTCCCTCGCAAATGCGCAGTAGAGACCCCTCTCTGTTCCGCCCCCGTCATCACGTATTGACGCGGGGGCGGGGCAGAGAGGGTCTCTACGCGCATTTGCGAGTGAGTACGACACTCGCCATTTATATATATTGATTATATTATATATATTGATGTTTATTAGGTTTTGATAACCTGCCAAATCCAAAACTGGGTCATGGCAGTTTGCAATCAATAAAAATAGGAGAAAATACAAAGGAACAACATTTGAACATAGGCCAGGATACTCAGTCACAACCCAGACATACCCAAATTTAATTTAAAAAAGGATAAAAAAAACAATAAGTAAAAATTCTTAAACCCTACAGGCTAGGCAGAATGCAGGTCAGCTAGGCTCTTATATGGGTAATTTTGTTCCAAATGTCAATTCAAAAAAAATATGCTTTGAGAAGGAATTTAAATCTAACAAAGGAAAGCTCAGAGCGTAAATAAGGAGGGCAGACTGTTCCAGAATGAAGGTGCCAAGAAAAAATAAGCGGAGTACCGGATGGGCTCATAGTGAGCATTCTTAGGAGATGGAAGGACCAACCTGTGGGAATCTAAGGAACGAAACGATCGGGAATGAGTATAGGGGATTGTGACTGTGGACAGATACAATGAACAACCCTGGTGAAGTGCTCTATGAGCTAAAGAAAGAACTTTACACAAAAACGGAGCCAATGTAATTGAATGAAAAGAGGGGTGACACGATCGTAATGCTTAGTGCGGCACACAGAAAGCGAGCGGCAGAATTTTGCAACATTTGCACACGTAGGAGAAGAAAAGCAGGAATCCCACACAAAACAGCATTACAGTAATCAATGTGTGTAATAACAAAGGCGTGAATTAAAGCATGAAGTGATGAAAAATACAGAAATCAACTAATAGAATGGATACAACGGAGCCAAAAGAAGCCTTTCTTAACAACTAGAGAAACGTGATTTTGAAACGATACCTTGGAGTTATGTTTGATTCTAAACTAATGAAAGAAGTTTACCGGAGTAACCAAACAGTCAAATAAATTAAGCGGGATAGAAGGAGTTGGAAGCGTACCAGTGATCCAGCAGGCTGATGTCTTTGAGGGATTAAGAACCATCTTTTGGTAAGACAGCCAATTAGAAACCTCCTGAAGACAGGTTTGTAGATGTACAATATCAGGAGAGAAGGGAGAAACAGGGAAAATCAATGGAATATCATCTGTATACATATAGAACTTAATATTGTACTCCTGAATCAAAAGGTCCAGAGGACAGAGAAAAATATTAAACAGAAGGGGAGACAGACCCAAACTTTAAGGAACACCAAAGTGCATAGAATTGGGAGAGGACATTGAAGAATCAGTGGAGACTACAAAATTTCTATCAGCAAGAAAGGAAAAAAAACACGAGTACGGTGGTTGGGAGACGGGGCTGGTGGTTGGGAGGCGGGGATAGTGCTGGGCAGACTTATACGGTCTGTGCCCTGAAGAGCATAGGTACAAATCAAAGTAGGGTATACACAAGAAGTAGCACACATGAGTTCTTGTTGGGCAGACTGGATGGACCGTGCAGGTCTTTTTCTGCCGTCATCATCTACTATGTTATATTTGTACCCCACATTTTCCCACCTATTTGCAGGCTCAATGTGGCTTACATAGTACCGTAATGGCATTCGCCAAGTCGGTAGATAACAAATACAAGCTTATATTGTGGTCTAATGAGGTAGGTGTGTATTAGGTACCATGAGGGTCGAGGGGAATGAAGATTGTATATTGTCCAGTACGATCATTGGTTATGCTGTGTTGCTGGGTGTGGGGATTTACGGTGGATCGGTGGGGTAAGCCTTTTTGAAGAGGTTGGTTTTTAGTGATTTCCTGAAGTTTATATGGTTATGGATTGTTTTCACAGCTTTTGGGAGTTCATTCCATAGTTGTGCGCTTATGTAGGAGAAGTAGGATGCGTAAGTTGTTTTGTATTTAAGTCCTTTGCGATTTGAGTAACGTACGTTTAGGTATGATCGTGATGATCCGATTCTATTTCTGGTTGGTAGGTCTATGAGGTCTAACATAATTAATCAACTAAAAAAAAAAAAACGAAAAAAAAACCCCAGTAAACTAAGAGTTACAAAAGTAAGTCCCATTTGAACTGGAGCAAACGTCAAAATGATGCAAAAGCCTGCTGCAAAAAAATGATGTCCTTGGAGTGGAAGCAGTTGCCTCTGCAGATAGAGCGGCCACAACTTACTGCATATACTGTTGATGTTAGTTGGCTCTTTAGCCAATTAATTTGCACATGCATCTCGGAAGAACACCCAAATCTTGGCACACAAATCTATTTATTTATTTATTGCATTTGTATCCCACATTTTCCCACCTATTTGCAAGCTCAATGTGGCTTACCGAGTTTTGTTATGACATAGTCATTCCAGGATGTCAGATACAATTTGTAATGTACAAAGATTGAGAAAGGGTAGTGAGAAGGAGGGTATTAGGCAGGATAGTATAGAAGGTGGACTTTAAAAGCTGGGTGCGCTGGTAGGTAGTTTTGTAGGTTATGGATTCTCTTTGTAGGCCTTGTTGAAGAGATGTGTCTTCAAAGATTTGCGAAAGTTAGTTATTTCGTCAATAGTTTTCAGGGCTGTAGGTAATGCATTCCACAACTGCGTGCTCATGTAAGAGAAGGTGGTGGCGTGTGTCAGCTTGTATTTTAGTCCTTTACAGCTGGGAAAGTGCAGATTGAGAAATTTGCGAGCTGATCTTATGGCATTTCTGGGAGGCAGGTCCACAAGGTTTAGCATGTAGATTGGGGCATCTGCGTGAATGATTTTGTGTACAATCCTGCAGATCTTGAACGCAATGCGTTCCTTGAGTGGGAGCCAGTGAAGCTTCTCTCTTAGGGGTTTTGCACTTTCATATTTAGTTTTAACGAATATGAGTCTGGTGGCGGTATTCTGGGCTGTGTGGAGTTTTTTGATGGTCTGTTCTTTGCAGCCAGCGTACAGTGCGTTGCAGTAGTCCAGATGACTTACTACCATTGACTGTACCAGGGTATGGAAGATGTGTCTCGGGAAGAAAAGTTTTACTCTTTTGAGTTTCCACATGGAGTGGAACATCTTTTTCGTCGTGTTCTTCACGTGGGCATCGAGTGTGAGGTTTCGATCAATGGTAACGACAAGAATTTTCAGATTTTGTGAGACGGGTAGAGAACAGTATGGTGTGGTTATGGTGGAGTATTTGTTTGTGTTGTGTTGTGTTGTGAGGTGAGTACAAGACATTGTGTTTTTTCTGCGTTGAGTTTTAAATGGAATGCATCCGCCCAGGAGTGCATGATTTGGAGGCTTTGGTTGATCTCGTTGGTGATTTCGCTCAGATCATGTTTGAACGGGATGTAAATCGTGACATCATCTGCGTATATGTAGGGGTTGAGGCTTTGATTGGCTAGAAGTTTGGCTAAAGGTATCATCATTAGTTTGAAGAGAGTTGGTGAGAGGGGGGGTCCTTGGGGAACTCCACATTCAGGAGATATGTCCGCGTTCGTTGTTACTTGGTATGCTCTTGTGGTCAGGAATCCTTTGAGCCATTTGAGAACTGTACCTCCTACACCGAAGTATTCTAGTATGTGTAGTAGTATTCCATGATTAACCATGTCAAAGGCGCTGGACATATCAAATTGTAGGAGGAGTATGTTGTTACCAGTTGCAATTGTTTGTTTGAATGAGTTCATTGCGGGCACTAGTACAGTTTCGGTGCTGTGATTTGCCCGAAATCCTGATTGAGACTCATACAGAATTGAGTGTTTGTTTAGGTATTCAGTGAGTTGTTTCGTCACTATGCCCTCCATGTGTTTGGTTATGAGCAGAATAGATGCTACTGGGCGATAATTGGTTAGGTCCATTGTGTTTTTCTTAGCATCTTTTGGCAGCGGAGATAACGCACTTTCAGTAACACAGTAAATGACAGCAGATGAAGACTTGTACAGTCCATCCAGCCCAACAGGGTGACCAGAGCCACGCCCACAACTCTGTGTGAGCCCCAGTCACCCACGCTCAAATGCTGGTTGTCAAGTTTCGACCATACCAATCATATAGGAAGACAAACAATGGAGTCTTGGTTATAACCACATACCATCCCCAAGTATTGCTGACAGTATTCAACTTACCAGTCCTCCCTGAGCTGAACAGCATCCTCACTTCTTGCACGTGACAATAAAGTGAGCTACTAGGAAACAGACCATATGCTTTCATTTCCACATCCCCACTAGTATCAATACAGAAATAAGGAACAGCAGAAGTTTTACCGCACAGGCCAATTCAAAGAACTATAGAATGATGTATAGGGAAAATCTAACTGTCACGAGAACCAGGGCTCAAAAGCTGGGGAAACATTTCACTAACAAACACGTGAGGTTTAGAAATAAGCAGAGAGAGCGCTATTATAAACGTAACTACGCTGAAGGAACATTAGAACTGCAACTCCTGCACACAAAAAGAAAACATCATCTTTCAATAAACTGGTATAAGGAATTACATTATTAAAAACTAAAATTCCACCTGCAAAAGCAGGTCTGTGATCTAATCTAATCAAAGTTTTATATACGATATTATCCCCAAAACAGAGTCCATAAGATAGAAAAGCAATTCAATATATTACAACAGTTATCCCCTTCAACATAACGATCTAGGACTAAAAAGCCATTAAAATTCGATTTAAAAATCTCTGAAATAATTCTGTCTTATGAAATCTCATAAGATGATTGTAGTCTAAAGGGAGACCATTCCATACTGCTTCTACTTTATAGGGAAACACGCATTCAAGAAATTCTTAATATTTTATTTCCTTAAAATTGCAAGGGCTTGAAATACAAGGGGCTGCAAGCATCAACCTTTTCTTACATGAGCACGCAGTTCTGGAACACACTACCACGCAACCTGAAAACGATCTACGAACAAACCACCTTCCGCAAACTATTGAAGACCCATCTTTTTGAGAAAATTTACGGAAAGAACCAAAACACATAAAGCCCAAACTCATTGTTCAGTTATGCATCAATACAGCCACTCCTGAATTCTCATCCCCCGGAATCTTACCACACTCATACCTTTACTCACAGAAAATGTATACCAAGTGTTTTCCTGTTATCATATATTGCCCCTTTTTGTCTCCCTTGTTTACTTCCAATGTTTCAGTGCTTCTTCCATGACTATACTCCTTATCGATACTTTAACTTTGACTCAAAAAAACTCATCACAATGTAATCCATAACCAAGTTGTAACAAATTGTATTTCATGACTCATAATGTATTGTAAGCCACACTGAGCCCGCAAAGAGGTGGGAAAATGTGGGATACAAATGCAATAAATAAATAAATAAATAAATAAAAGACGTCAAAGTAGACAAACTTAGATGTTCTTCTTCCAAATGGAATTTGAATTAATTCTGTCCAGTGGCGTAGCTACATGGGGCCACGGGGGCCTGGGCCCCCGTAGATTTGGCCCTGGACCCCCCGTGCCGACGACCCTCTCGACCCCCAATCCCGCCGCCAACCGCCCGTCACATACCTTTGTTGGCGGGGGACCCCCAACCCCCGCCAGCCGAGGTCCTCTTCTTCCTTCGTTCTGTTTCTGAGTCTTGACATCTTGCACGTTGTACGTGCAGGACATCGGACTCAGAAACAGAACGAAGGAAGAAGAGGACCTCGGCTGGCGGGGGTTGGGGTCCCCCGCCAGCAAAGGTACGCGACAGTGGGGGAGGGGGTCGAGAGGATCGTCAGCAGGCGGGGGGGTTCAAAGTTGGTGGTGGCGGCAGTGCAGGGGGGGGGAATAAATGTACCCCCTCACCTCGGGCTCTGGACCCCCCCTCCTGCCGGTCTGTCTACGCCCCTGATTCTGTCACACCTTCCAGTGCCACACCATGCAATATCTTAAACATGAGGTATGCTAGCTTATCCACTGTCCCCCTAATTGTATAATATTCGCCAAAAATTGCATGCGCAAATTAAGGTGCACACCCAATTCATGCGTGCAATTCAACTGAATAATGAGCTAATTAGTGCCAATAATTGCCTTTTAACAAGCAATTATTGGCACTAATTAGATTTAATTGGAACTTACATGCCTAAATTTTATGTGTAGGTAAAAAAAAAAAAAAAAGGCGCGGAAATGGGAGGATTATCGGAGGAACTGGGACGTTCCTAGCATTTACATGGGTTGTTATAGAATACAGGGGATATACTCCCAAATTAGGTGCGTACACTTGCACCACATTTCAGTTGGTGCAAATGACCGCAACCAAAATTAGACGTGAGTCCTGGGCGTAAGCGCTACTCTATAAGCCAAGCCTATCTTAAAGCACAACTTATAAAATAGCACTTTTTTAGGCGCCACATATAGAATTCACCCGTATATGAGCTTTCGACGGGAGCCAGTATACTGAAGCCAACAGCAGAGTCATATGTTCAGACCATGATCTCCTAAAAATGAACCTTATTGCCATATTGGACGGCTTCCTAAAGGAAAAGTCCATAGACCGTTATTAAATGAACTTGGAGGAAAATCCACTATTTCTGGGATAAGCAGTATAAAATGTTTTGTACTTTTTGGGGATCTTGCCAGGTATTTGTAACCTGCATTGGCCACTGTTGGAAACAGGATGCTGGGCTTGATGGACCTTTGGTCTTTGCCAGTATGGCAACACTTATGGAATCTTGCTACTCTTTAGGGTTCTAAATGGAATGTTGCTATACACTTTGAAATTCTGTATGGAATCTTGTTATTCTTTAGAATTCTAGAATCTTGCTACTCTTTGGGGTTCTACATGGAATGTTACTATTGTTTGGGTTTCTGCCAGGTACTTGTGACCTGGATTGGCCACTGTTGGAAACAGGATGCTGGGCTTGATGGACCTTTGGTCTTTCCCAGTATAGCAACACTTATGTACTTGGGATTCTGAATGGAATCTTGCTACTCTTTAGGGTTCTAAATGGAATGTTGCTATACACTTTGAAATTCTGCATGGAATCTTGTTATTCTTTAGAATTCTAGTATCTTGCTACTCTTTGGGGTTCTACATGGAATGTTACTATTGTTTGGGTTTCTGCCAGGTACTTGTGACCTGGATTGGCCACTGTTGGAAACAGGATGCTGGGCTTGATGGACCTTTGGTCTTTCCCAGTATGGCAACACTTATGTACTTATTGCCGTATTTTGCAGAAGTTGCAATTTTTTTCAGCAACTTCATTGAAATTCCACAATAAAGAGGACTAGCATACTCTAGCTGAGAAAGAACCATAGCTTGATCTATTTTTCTATCTGAGAGTTTAACTCTGTATGAGGTGGACAGTGAGCCTCTTAGGCGTCATATGCTGTGGGTTCAGACAACTTTGTCGCCTCCAGTCACTTACTAGATCTGGTGATAAGCCCAGCCCTCTCAACGCTCGAACACTGTTTTGGGTTGGTTTCGTTTTTTGCTCTCCAGTTGAATTAGGCTAGGGAAAAAAAAATATAAAACAGAACACATTCTGGCATAACAAGCTCATAACACATGTAATAAAAAAAATAACTCCCCCTAATTAAACTCAAAACAGAGCACTAATATACATAGGACCACATAGAGAAAAGCCTTCTTCTCATGTAGAAAAACAAGGGGCAACCTACTGCAGATCCATTTCTTTTTTTTTTTTGGCCTACAAGTCAGTGGCATAGCCATGGGGGGGGGGGCCTTGGGGGCCTGCACCCCCCTCCCCCCAAAGTCTGCTGGTTTGGCTGGCGGGGGTCCTCATGACCCACCAGCAGAGGCTTTCCTGGCCGCCGCACTGCCTGCCCTGCTTCCCTCTCCGTCACGCGCAAGTAACATAGTAACATAGTGGATGACGTCAGAAAAAGACCTGCACAGTCCATCTAGTCTGCCCAACAAGATAAACTCATATGTGCTACTTCTTGTGTATACCTTACCTTGATTTCTATCTGCCATTTTCAGGACACAGACCGTAGAAGTCTTGCCCAGAACTAGCCCCACCACCCAAACACCAGCCCCGCCTCCCAATCTCAGCTAAGCTTCTGAGGATCCATTCCTTCTGCACAGGATTCCTTTATGTTTATCCCACGCATGCTTGAATTCCGCTACCGTTTTCATCTCCACCACCTCCCGCGGGAGGGCATTCCAAGTATCTACTACCCTCTCCGTGAAAAAATACTTCCTGACATTTTTCTTGAGTCTGCCCCCCTTCACTCTCATATCATGTCCTCTCGTTCTACCGCCCTCCCATCTCCAGAAAAGGTTTTAATGACATTGAGCATGTGTGAGCTTCGCAACATGCTCAATTTCACTAAAACCGAGCGATCGTGCTGGGACGGGAAAGCAGAGCAGGGCAGTGCGGAGCCGAGTTATCACCACATGAAGGCTTTGTCCAGGTATATGGGGTTGCAGCAAGGGCAGAGAGCGGCGGGGAGGAAGGGCAAAATGTGCCCCCCTCAATCGAGGTCTGGCTATGCCTGTGCTACAAGGTACCCAATGGGAGAGAGACTGAGCAGGGCCCGGGGCAAGGCCGCCACCGCCCCCCCCCCCCCCCCAATCCCTAACACTGTCGCCTCCCTTCAGGGCCGCAGAGAGAGGGGGGCAGGGGGAACAAAATATGTTTGCTTTTTGCAGGGTTTGTTTACTGGAGCTCTGTAGAGGGTTTCCCCTCCCAGTCCCCAGCACCTTGACAGAGATGGTGATATAAGGGATATAACTTAATTTTAACTCCCGAGCTCCATTCAGTCCTAGCTACACCACTGAGTCAGACATCTCAGTTTTCTCCAGCAAACTGGCAAACCAGCGCTGAAATATGTCACTCCAGCATCTACGGTACCTGCGGCACGAGGCTCACGTGAATGTTGCAGAAGTTTTCTCTTTTTGCCCTGAATTGGAATTGTCGGAACGCTTCAACGAATGCCATCCCTTCAATGTCACCGATCGTGCCGCCCAGCTGGAAAAGAGCAAACGCACTTCACAGGTCAGCACAACACAACAAAAGGTCATTATTTATTTATTTATTTGTTACATTTGTACCCCACATTTTCCCACCTCTTTGCAGGTTCAATGTGGCTTACGTAGTGCCGGAGAGCAGTTGCAGACTCCGGTGTATACAAATACAAAGGTGAAGTTGTGATAGGTTAAGGTTCATGTGGTAGGACCATATAGAGGAAACGTTCGACGGTGGGGTTCGGTGACGGCCATTATGAACTTTAGCGTTGTTGTGTCGCTGAGCTCAGGTAGTTACGATGGGTCTGCGGGGTATGCGTTTTTAAACAGGTGGGTCTTAAGTGTCTTTCTGAAGTGTAGTCATATATGGTTTTCAAGTCTTTTGGCAGTGCGTTCCATAGTTGTGTGCTGACGTAGGAAAAACTGGATACTACCGTTACTATCATTACTGCGTTTTATTTTGTATTCTCATTTTTCACGCGCTGTAAATCAACTTGGCCACATATTTTACAAAGGAAGGCGGTATGCAGTGGCGTTCCTAGACTCGACGACACCCGGGGCGGATCGCCGATGCCCCGCCCACCACGGGTGCACACCGCTAGGGGGGGGGGTGCCGCGGTGCGCGCCTCTCGGCTGCGAGTTTGAATCGCTACGCTAAATTCTCTCGTTCGCTGCAGCTCCTTCCCTCTGCCCCAGAACAGGAAGTAACCTGTTCCGGGGCAGAGGGAGGGAGCTGCAGCGAACGAGAGAATTAAGCGTAGCGATTCGAACTCGCAGCCGACAGGCGCGCGCCGCGGCACCCCACAGTGGCGTGCACCCGGAGTGGACCGCCCCCCACCGCCCCCTCTTGGTACGCCACTGGCGGTATGTAAGCGTAATTGAACAGCACTTTTTGCAAAACTCACTCAGTTCCATTCTTTTTTGTCATTTTTCAGCTATGCAATTAATTTCATTCAAATCAAGGCAAGATTCATTTACTGTAGCTTAATCCTGTTCCAAAACAAAGGCTGGCACCACAAATATTTCAAAGTATGTCAGCCAGCTCTGCTTGTCTCACGTGTCAGAGTCGGCATACAGAACACCTTCCCTCACCACTCAGAGTAGACTACTTCATGCAAAACCAAATTTCAGTTTATTTTTGATATTCCGCTGTTAACGAACGCTTAAAAAAGGGGTGGAGACCCTTACACAAGGACAACAAAGATAAAACAAAAATTATCAGAGCATTTCTGGCTGCAGCGAGTAATTCAAGTTATGCACGTTAAATCTACACACATTATTTCAGAGATTTTATGCATGTAGAGTCAGTTTAACAAATCTTCTTTAAGCACATAAAATTTCCGTCCCTAATACAGAAGTTCTCAATCCAGTCCTCGGGACACACCTAGCCAGTCAGGTTTTCAGGATACCCACAATGAAAATGCATGAGATAAATTTAAATGCACCTACCCTCCACTGTATGCAAATCTACCTTATGCATACTTGACTGGCTAGGTATATCTCAGGGACTAGATTGAGAGCCACTGCTCTAATAGATGTGGAGAGCTTAAAAGACCAGTTTTCCTAAGGGGAAACTAAGGGCATAATGTCATTGGCAACAACATTGTCTAATGGCACCTGGATGAACTGCTCTCCCAGAGCAAAGAACTTAGTGTCAAGTTATGACCATGCACAGCCCTTTCTGCGTGCAGTGGTGTCATCAGTTGTTCAGTTTTGATTTTCCGCTCAGTCACACGTAGAGAATGACATGGGGACAAAGTTTGCCCCCCATCCCCGCCCCGTGGGTTCTGTCTACGTCCCCAGGCAATGGTGAGTTAAGTAATTTGCCCATGATCACAAGGAGCCATAGTGGGATTTGAACCTGGCTTCCCTCACTCTCAGCCTGCTGCTCTAATCATTAGTGTGCTCCTCCATGCCATATAACCCTTCCCACCTGCAGCCTCCCTGACAGATGCCAGAATCTTTTGAACTTCAGAACTAACTAGGAAACTCAAAGAAGCGTTGCACATGGAAGGAGCCACATATGTGACGCGTCTGTTCACGCTTTCCAAAAATACTAGGTCTAGGGGGCATGTGATGAAGCTACAATGTAGTAAATTTAAAACGAATCGGAGAAAACCTCTCTTCACTCAACGTGTAATTAAACTCTGGAATTCGTTGCCAGACAATGTGGTAAAGGCGGTGAGCTTAGCGGAGTTTAAAAAAGGTTTGGACGGCTTCCTAAAGGAAAAGTCCATAGACCGCTATTAAATGGACTGGGGAAAAGCCACTATTTCTGGGATCAGCAGTATAAAATGTTTTGTACATTTTTGGGGTCCTGCCAGGTATTTGTGACCTGGATTGGCCAATGTTAGAAACAGGATGCTGGGCTTTCCCAGTATGGCAATACTTATGTACTTATGCACATGTGCTAACTTCTGAGCTCTGGAAGAATGGTTCCAACCCAGCACGGTCGGATCACATCACCCACCTGTATGCCTCATCGATCCTGCAGTCTATGAAAAACACCCGTTATAAGTGAGCAATATCGCTTGATAGTATCTCCCATCAGCTGTACATTTCAGGCTCTGATCTATATTATCAAACTATCTTTGATCCTGATTTCAGTTTGGTTTCCTTTGGTAGCCCGAAGACATATGGGTAGACAGCCAGCAGTGGTAAGCTTTTTTTTTTGTCTGCCAAAGGATTTTATGCCTGAATATTCAATACCAGGCCATGTCTGGGCACTGGCAAAGAATATCAGGGCATATGTGGCCTAACTGGTTAAGTGTAAATAGTCAGCATTTATTTATTTATTTATTGCATTTGTATCCCACATTTTCCCACCTCTTTGCAGGCTCAATGTGGCTTACAATACATCATGAGTAGTGGAAATATATAGGAAAATAGACATTTAGTATTACATAATGATCTTGGTTAACATGATAATGATGAAATAAGATAGAGTGACAAGCAAATGCTGTAAGACAATTCTGGGTGTATTTGTAGGAGTTCACATTTGTTGATCTTTGTGGTATGCCTTGTTAAAGAGATGGGTCTTCAGTAGTTTGCGGAAGTTAGTTAGTTCATAGATCGTTTTCAGGCTGTGCGGCAGCGCGTTCCAGAATTGTGTGCTCTCAAGTAGGAAAAGGTAGAGGCATGCGTTAGTTTGTATTTTAGACCTTTACAGTTGGGGAAGTGAAGATTGAGGAATGTGCGGGATGATTTTTTAGCATTCCTGGGTGGTAAGTCTATCAAGTCTGACATGTAGGCTGGGGCATCTCCGTGAATGATTTTGTGAGCTAGGGTACATATTTTGAACGTAATGTGTCCTTTAAGTGGGAGCCAGTGTAGCTTTTCTCGTAGGGGTTTCGCACTTTCATATTTTGTTTTACCGAATACGAGTCTAGCTGCTGTGTTCTGAGCTGTCTGAAGTTTCTTGATTATTTGCTCCTTGCAGCCAGCGTAGAGTGCGTTGCAGTAGTCTAGATGACTGAGTACCATTGATTGTACCAGATTGCGGAAGACGGTCCTTGGGAAGAAAGGTCTTACTCTTTTTAGTTTCCACATTGAGTGGAACATCTTCTTAGTTGTGTTTTTCGCGTGACTCTCAAGAGTTAGGTGTCGATCAATGGTAACTCCAAGAATTTTTAGGGTATCCAAAATTGGAAGGTTCAGTTTTGATGTGGTAATGGTGGTGAATTTGTTCGTGTTGTGTTGAGAGGTGAGGATTAGGCATTGGGTTTTTTCTGCATTGAGTTTCAGTTGAAATGCATCCGCCCATGAATGCATGACATGTAGGCTTTGGTTGATATCATTGGAAATTTCCTTTAAATCTTGTTTAAATGGGATGTAAATCGTTACATCGTCTGCGTATATATATGGGTTGAGGTTTTGGTTTGATAGTAATTTGGCCAAGGGTATCATCATTAGGTTGAATAAGGTTCGTGAGAGGGGGGATCCCTGTGGAACTCCGCATTCAGGTATCCATGTGGCTGATGTAGTTGAGTTAGATGTCACTTGGTATGATCGTGAGGTTAGGAACCCCTTGAACCAACTGAGAACGCTGCCTCCAATTCCGAAGTACTCGAGGACATGTAATAGTATTCCATGATCAACCATGTCGAAGGTGCTAGACATGTCAAATTGTAGAAGTAGTATGTTCTTGCCAGTTGCAATTTAATCAAATAAGTTGAACCAAATAGATTGGACAGTGCTTTTCCCAGTCCTATTTATGCAGCTACCTTAGCCAGTTTAGTGCTGAATTTTGGCATTTAGCCATCTAAGTGCCAACTCTGTTCTCAGAACGCCCACAAAATATCCAGCATTTGCTTAGGTGCTAAGCAAGCATTTTCAGAAGCACTCGGGTTTGCCACCATACCTTTCTCAATACCCACTTCCTTATACTCCCCCCAGGACATGCCGTTTGTCCCAATCCCATCTGCTTCACATTCCTTTCTTTTGGTATGTTCGCTTGCCTTTGTTCAGAATAAAGACTTTCACATTGTAGGCCCCTCCCTCTGGAATGCCCTCCTTCCCCAATTAAGGGACTTTACCTGCATTTGGAGACTTTCGCTCTGCCTTTAAAACTCTTCATTTCAAAGAAGCTTTTGGCCTTAATCCCTGAGTTTTCTAGTTTATCTTCTCCGCTCCCTAGACTCTAGCTGATTGGTGTGGCGTAGACTATGGGGCTCATTTTCGAAAGAGAAGGACGTCCGTCTTTCGACATAAATCGGAAGATGGACGTCCTTCTCCCAGGGACGTCCAAATCGGTATAATCGAAACCCAATTTAGGACGTCTCCAACTGTACTCCGTCGCAAGGACGGCCAAAGTTCAAGGGGGTGTTTCAGAGGCGTAGCGAAGGCAAGACTTGGCTGTGCCTAATACTTGGACATCCTTGACCCATAATCAAAAAAAAACAAGGACATCCCTGACACCCGGACCTGTTTTTCTTACGACTAAGGCAGAAAAAGGTGCCTGAAATGACCAGATGACCACCGGAGAGAATCGGGGATCACCTCCCGTTACTCTCCCAGAGGTCACTAACCCCCTCCCACCCTCAAAAAAACATCCTTAAAAATATTTTGTGCCAGCCTCAGATGTCATACTCAGGTCCGTCACAGCAGTATGCAGGTCCCTGGAGCAGTTTTAGTGGCTGCAGTGCACTTCAGACAGGAGGACCCAGCCCCATTCCCGCCCCCACACCTGTTATGTTTGTGGAGGAAACAGCGAGCCCTCCAAAACCCACCACAAACCCACTGTACCCACATCTAGGTGCCCCCTTCACCTGTAAGGGCTATGGTAGTGTTGTACAGTTATGGGTAGTGTTTTTTTTTTTTTGGGGGGGGGGGGGGGTTGGGGGGCTCAGCACACAAGGTAAGGGAGCTATGTTCCTGGGAATAATTTATGAAGTCCACTGCAGTGCCCCCTAGGGTGCCCAGTTGCTGTCCTGGCATGTCAGGGGGACCAGTGCACTACAAATGCTGGCTCCTCCCACAACTAAATGGCTTGCATTTGGTCGTTTTTGATATGGACGTCTTTGGTTTCGAAAATCGACGAAAGTCAGAAACGTCCATGTCTAGGGACATCCATCTCTAAGGACAGCCAAGTTTAAGGATTTGGACGTCCCTGTGAATGAGGATGGTTACAGCAATAGAGGGGGAGGATGAGTTTTAGTTGTTTGCAATACGCTTAAAAGTACATCAATGGTGTGGCATATAATCTGGGGGGGTGGGGGGGGTGGGGGGCGGAGTTGGAGAGGAAGGGGGGGGGGGGAATGTTTACTATTTTGATGATGCGATTTTCGCCCTGTTGGTATTCTATTTGTTTTGTTTCTCAATGGATATATATTGAAACGGTTGACGTTCATTTTTATTATATCATCCATAAAAAAAAAAATTGTTGAACATAAGATAGAGGGGCAGGGTGGGGTTAAATTGTTAAAAGTTTGATGACGAAATGTATCATTTGGTCCTTATTGTATATCTTTTCCTATGTGAACCTCTGTGTATGAATATCGTAGATGTTTTTTTTTCTGTTTTTGTCATCAATAAAAATGTTGAAATATAAGGATTTGGACGTCCCTGACGGTATTTTCGAAACAAAAGATGGACGTCCATCTTGTTTCAAAAATACGGGTTTCCCCGCCCCTGGATTTTGCCGTTTTGCAAGGGCGTCCAAATCGCAACTTGGACGTCCCTTTCGAAAATGCCCCTCCACATGTGACAGTATCATGGCATACCCTCTCTGCTCTTCCCTCTTCCTTTTAACTTTCGTTTCCTGTGACAAATGGAGTTCCTCTTCCTTCTGCCTTTCTTTGTTTCATTTTTCTCTCTCTGCCTGCTCTATTTCTATATTTAATCACTTGTATTTTTGTAAACCACTCTGAAGACCCTCGCCCTAGGGTGGTTTATCAAGCCCTAATTAAAGCTGAAAACTTGACAAGCCACTGAATATGCCCTGTTAGCCCGGACAAGTGAATTAAACAGCCAGGAGCCTCTCCTAACCGTTTAAATTGTTTTGTTTTTTTGTTTTTGTTACATTTGTACCCGCGCTTTCCCACTCATGGCAGGCTCAATGCGGCAGGCAATGGAGGGTTAAGTGACTTGCCCAGAGTCACAAGGAGCTGCCTGTGCCTGAAGTGGGAATCGAACTCAGTTCCTCAGTTCCCCAGGACCAAAGTCCACCACCCTAACCACTAGGCCACTCCTCCTCCACTGTTGCTACTATTTGAGATTCTACATGGAATGTTGCTATTCCCCCTTGCAGATCACCAATGTGGCCGCGCAGGCTGGGACGTATGTGCAGGACGTATGTGCAGGACGTCAGACTCACAGAAACAGAAGCCTGCGCAGCCTTCTACATGGAATGTTGCTAGTAGAATAGCAACATTCCATGTAGAATCTCCAATAGTAGCAACATTCCTCGTAGAATCTCCAATAGTAGCAACATTCCATGTAGAATCTCCAATAGTATCTATTTTATTTTTGTTACGTTTGTACCCCGCGCTTTCCCACTCATGGCAGGCTCAAAGCGGCTTACATGGTGCAATGGAGGGTTAAGTGACTTGCCCAGAGTCACAAGGAGCTGCCTGTGCCTGAAGTGGGAATCGAACTCAGTTCCTCAGGACCAAAGTCCACCACCCTAACCACTAGGCCACTCCTCCACTGTTGCTACTATTGGTGATTCTACATGGAATGTTGCTATTCCACTAGCAACATTCCATGTAGAAGTCGGCCCTTGCAGATCACCAATGTGGCCGCGCAGGCTTCTGCTTCTGTGAGTCTGACGTCCTGCACGTACGTGGAATAGCAACATTCCATGTAGAATCTCCAATAGTAGCAACATTCCATGTAGAATCTCCAATAGTATCTATTTTATTTTTGTTACATTTGTACCCCGCGCTTTCCCACTCATGGCAGGCTCAGTGCGGCTTACATGGGGCAATGGAGGGTTAAGTGACTTGCCCAGAGTCACAAGGAGCTGCCTGTGCCTGAAGTGGGAATCAAACTCAGTTCCTCAGTTCCCCAGTACCAAAGTCCACCACCCTAACCACTAGGCCACTCCTCCACTGAACCCCATAATTCTTTACTACTTTACCTCTGACAAGAGTAAATATGGTTAGAGAACATCTTTCTCTCTTGCTCCCCCTTGTTGGTTTGTGTACATCTTTTCTGTAGCAAGGACAAGTGAACCAGAATGCTGCCGTGGCACTGGGGCGTGTGTAAGCTGAACCTTTTGCACCCTCTTATGGACTCTTGTCGTATTGCAAAATGTCATACTAAGCTGTTTCACTTCAATTACATGCTCTGTGGAAATAATATTTTGTCTTTTTCCAATAATATTTTTGGAAGGTAACTTTAATGTAGCAGGAATAAAAAAGAAAAATCAATAACTTAGGTCCGGGTGCTATTAAGAGTCAACGCCCTGGACGAGATATCGAGTCAAGGGGGAGATGGGATGGGGGGGGGGGGGAGGATAGGGGGATGGTTTGGGCAGAGGGATTGTTGTGTGTTCTTTTCAGAGGTGGGAGGTGGGGAGGGGGGTGGGGTGGGGTTACTTTAAATGGTGTAGAACAATGAAAGTGTGAGTCTTTGCTAATCATAGTGTTTGGGTATTACCGTTGCTGTTTCAATTTGATGTTTTTGTATCTCCTGTGTTGCCATCAATAAAAAAAAAAAATATTGAAACAAAAAAGAAAAATCACATCATTTTGCTATTTTCTTGGCTGTATGACGTCCTATTTTGCACTTATTCTTTGGTGAGGTTTTTTTCGCAATATTTCTCTTATTTTTTTTTTTTTCTGTTTACTGAAGCATTGGTATATACCTTTTTATTAACATACAGGGAGGGGCATTTTCAATATGACATCTAAGTCCGACTTTGACGTTTTGCAAAAAAACATCCAAAATCTGAATAGGAAAGAAGGTCATTTTCAAAAAAGAAAAATGTCTATCTTTTTTTTTTTTTTTTTTCCAAAAATACTGTTTTGAACAAGGTTTTGTGATTTGGATGTTTTGTTTTTTGGTCTATTTTTGGGGGGGGGGGGGGGGGGGGGGGGGGGAAAAAAAAACATCCAAGTGCAAAACGCACAAAATCAAACCATTGGAGGAGCCAGCATTTTTAGTAGACTGCTTCCCCAGACATCCCAGGAAAGCAATAGGGCACCCTAGGGGGCACTGCAGTGCACTTCATAAAATGTTGCTAGGTACACATTTCACCATTGCTCCCTTATCTTGTCTGCTGACCCGCCCCCAAACCCACTACACCCAACTGTGCACCACTAGTATAGCCCTTACGGGTGAAAGGGGCACCATGGGTGTAATGAAAGATTCTAAAGATTGTTTTTCAACTCTGCCTTGACCGACAGTGCACTCGGAGTCTGTATTTTTGATTAGAAGCCCTTCGCTGTACCTTTTCCAATTCTACTATATCTTTTTTGAGATACGGAGACCAGTACTGAACACAATACTCCAGGTGCGGTCGCACCATGGAGCGATACAACGGCATTATAACATCCGCACACCTGGACTCCATACCCTTCCTAATAACACCCAACATTCTATTCGCTTTCCTAGCCGCAGCAGCACACTGAGCAGAAGGTTTCAGCGTATCATCGACGACGACACCCAGATCCCTTTCTTGATCCGTAACTCCTAACGCGGAACCTTGCAAGACGTAGCTATAATTCGGGTTCCTCTTACCCACATGCATCACTTTGCACTTGTCAACATTGAACTTCATCTGCCACTTGCACGCCCATTCTCCCAGTCTCGCAAGGTCCTCCTGTAATCGTTCACATTCCTCCTGCGACTTGACGACCCTGAATAATTTTGTGTCATCGGCAAGAAGATAAGACACAGCTCTAATTAATTAGGTACGTGAAGGGAGAGGTGGAGCCTGTTTCGAATTCAGATTGGCCACCCGGAATGAGAAGCACGTGACCACATTCCCACATTCTCAAGCATTCTGTAATTTTCCTTAGCTCTGAACATGAGTTCTAAGCCTAATAAAAAGGGGAATTTCTGCCAGTGAAATTAGGAGCTCCTCTGTGAATAACATACGTACTGCGCAGAGAACAATATTTCCTGGTCAAGACTCCTGGCTTTCGATGTGAACAGGGCCCCTCCCCCCAGCTGATAAAAGCCTGGATGTAGAGATTAAGGACCAGTGATGTATGTAAAGTTATGACGTATGTATATTATGATGTATTATTGCTTCTTTTCCTGGTCTAGAAGCTCCTAGCTTTGCTTGGATGTAGTGATCAGCGATGTAATGATTGTTTATAGGTATTGTTTATTTTCAGTTATATAGCTTAATCATTTTGTATATATCTTAATCATTGTGTATCTTAGAACCTCTAATAAAAGTCTCATTTACCTAATACGAATCCAAAAGAATCCACAGTAATTAATGAGTAGTCTGTGTCAGTGAGGCAGGCTGTAAAACCAAGTCAGAACACCATCTCACATCCATGCAGAACTTTTGTCTCCTGAGTTTAAAGTTATTTTAAAATCCCACTTCTTTCAGTCTGCTTTTGAAGTTCCTGGACAGTAGGATTTGGTTGGCCTGCAGATTAATGCATCCTTGGGTTGTGGCTTGTGTTTTAACTTTTTTTTTTGAGTGTATGATTGCAATTTTCCTATCCTAAATTGAGTTCTTTTTTGTTTTTTTCTTTCTTTTTTTCTGTAAACCACTGTATCCTATACCCAGAAATGGCGGTATATTAAATTGTTTTAAGAAGCATAAATATATATTTTTAGGGAACTTCTTTAGAGTTTATCTTCTTTTCACTCTGCTATTTCATTTCTGTGCACTGTGGAGATATAGCAACAAGTCTTTGCAGTCCAGCCTTTCATGCCCCCTCCCTGCGCAAAGAAGAGAGATTGCCATGAAAACTGTCTACTGTAACCAGAACCTGTGTGAGCTGAATATTCTGCTGTCATCATATTAAAAGTATCTATCTTATCAACTCTAGACTCTTACTGCTCTCCTTCCTCTTATCCTTAGTCTCTCTCCATATCTCCTCTCCTCTTGCAAATGCATGCCGATTCACTTTCTATACTCAATATTTAATTATTTCTTTTGATATAAGTCTATGGTTTATTGCATTAATTGTATACATGCTTGCACATTCTTATTATCAACAGTGTTTTTCTCCCCTTATTCTTTTTCTCCTTTTACATTGTATAATGTTTCAAACCCTATAAATAAATTTTTTTTTAAAATTATCTATTGTATCTGTTTCCTGGGTGAATGTGTGAGCCTGTAATCTGAGGTCTATACACATTTGTTATCTGAAAATACAAAAGAACTCACAAGGTAGCAGCAGGAATCACTGTTGTTCTAGATCATGGGGTAGGGAGTAAAGAGTGGCCATGAAAATCAGGGTGTGTGGGGAGACATAAGATATTGAGGGAAGGGACAGGAAGAAGGGCAGAGTCATTAGGTCAAAGGAATATGGTGACATTGGGGGTTTGATACTATGCCCTGCCCAGGCTCTCTGGCCGTAGCTCCACATTTTTATAAGGTTCTCATAGCCTTGATTTAGCACCTGGGGGCAAAAATAGGATAAGGCACCCTGGGGGCGAATGTTACTGCACTTATCCAGCGCTTTTGACATGGTTGATCATACTATCCTAACTAAACTTCTGGACAAACTTGGGATCGGTGGCAATATCATCAACTGGATAAAAATCTTTATTACCACAAGATCTT
Organism: Microcaecilia unicolor; assembly: GCF_901765095.1. Classification (NCBI taxonomy): domain Eukaryota; kingdom Metazoa; phylum Chordata; class Amphibia; order Gymnophiona; family Siphonopidae; genus Microcaecilia; species Microcaecilia unicolor. Next base: position 359,264,353 of record NC_044034.1, on the reverse strand, counting down.
ACCAAGTCAAAGGAATTACAAACATACCTTCCCCATGGTCATCTGAATGCGGGGTACCGCAGGGATCTCCTCTTTCCCCAATACTCTTCAACCTCATGATGATTCCCCTAGCCAAGTTACTAGCCAAACATGGCCTTAATCCCTTCATCTATGCTGACCACATCACTATATTTATCCCCTTTAAATCCAATCTATCTGAAATCTCCGATAAAATAAATATAGGCATGACCACCCTAACCTCTTGGGTTAACGCTTTCAAGATGAAATTCGAACAAAGAGAAAACACAGTGTCTAGTCCTTTCATCTCAATACTCTCCACTTCTCCCGACTACTCTTAGCACCCCAGACGTTACTCTCCATATCTGACAACCGAAAAATACGATTGATAACCATCTATCATTTGAAAACCATGCTACATTCATCACAAAAAAAATGTTTAATATGATGTGGAGTTTGAAACGAGTGAAATCATACCTTACTTAGTACAATCCACAGTACTCACGCAAGCAGATTACTGCAACAGTGTTTTCTTAGGATGTAAGACCCTAATCCTGAAGAAACTTCAGACTACCCAAAACACGGCAGCCAGACTTATCTTTGGCAAGTCAAGATTCGATAGCGCAACACCTCTTCGTGAGAAGCTTCATTGGCTCCCCATCAGAGAAAGAATAAATTTTAAGTCCACACTCTGATTCATAAGATCATATATGGAGAATCCCCTAACTAAATGAATAACCTCATCGACCTCCCAACCAGAAATAGATCATCGTCTTCTCGTACTTACCTCAATTTACACCTTCCCAACTGCAAAGGTATTAAATATAAGACCTCCTATGCATCCAGTTTCTCCTTTTTGGGCAGCCAGCTTTGGAACGCTCTGCCAAGATCCATCCGAACAATATTGAAGACCCATCTCTTCAAGAAAGCTTACCCTAATGACCCAACTTAACTTTTTAAGCCCACCCATATGATTCCTGCCCCGACGATTACTATACCTTTGACCATGTCTCACAATCTCCTTATGCTCATTCCTCAATCTCTTCCTCTCCATCCTTCCTACTCCTTACCCCTCCCAATTCTATTTACTATGTAAGCCGCATTGAACCTGCTATGTGTGGGAAAGCGTGGGGTACAAATGTAATTAATAATAAAAATAGAATCCTGAAGAAATAGGGAAGGTATGCTGACCAACCAAAAAGTCTCCAGAGGTTGATTGTAGTACAATTTATTAAAAGACCAGAAATGTTGGACATGACACAGACCGTGTTTCAGCAACAAAAGTGCCTGTCTCAGGAAAGTCTATAAAACACAGTGTCATAAACCGGATCAATCCAAAAAACATTAACTCAAAGAGCCATAAAGTACACAACCATCGCATCAATAAATGGCTCATGAGGCAGGCACTTTTGTTGCCGAAACACGGTCCGTGTCGAGTCCAATGTAATAAACTGTACTACAATCAACCTCTGGAGACTTTTTTGTGTTTGGTTGGTCAGCATCCCTTCCATACTTCTTCAGCAATTCTACACACCTTCATAGGGACATTTTTTTCCTTGTTGCTGGTTGTTTTTGACTGCACCAAAATAGGACATGTTTGGATACAGAAAAAGTCACATTATTTTAAGCAAAGTAATTATGTTTAAACTTTTTATACTGTTTATTCCATTGTCTTAGTTGAAATTACAGTCACAATGACATCAATTATTAAATTGCCTTGCCACTGATTAATGCGTCGTGGTCTACTACCTGTGGACCAAGTCACGTGATGCTATCAGACAGCTTAATTCTTCTCAGTAACTGTTCAACATTTTAGGCCTGATTCATTAATGCTTTACACCCACCCTGCTGCTATGGGAAAAGACCCTATACTCATTACACAATGTCTTAGTGCACATACAAATTTACATGATGATCATAAAGCACTCACCTCAATGACACATATCTGAGGCTCTCTCTCGTCGCTATCCACAGGAACCTTTGCCTGATTCATCACCCACTCCTGAATAGCATCAGTGATATGTGGAACAACTGGAAAACAAATCAATATTTTCATTTATTCAATTTCTTTCCCATCTTCTTGTCAAAATGAGTTATAAAATATAATTACAACAATCATTACTACAGTTGGTTTAACTGTTTTTTATTTATTTAGCTCAAGCCTTTTTCCAAATTGCATTCAGGTATGCATTTTTCCTAGTGGGCTCACAATCAGTGGCATACCAAGGGCAGGGCGGTGGGGGCGGTCTGCCACCGGGTGCACGCTGCAGGGGTGGTGCAGGGAGCAGCCACGCGTGGCTGTTCACTCCACTGGTTCCCTGCTCCCCCTGCTGCTACTTCCTGTTCTGGGGCAGAAGGAACAGGGAACCAGCAGAATCGACAGCCCCGTGGCACTGGTTCCTTGCTCCCTCTACTGTTACTTCCTGTTCCGGGGCAGAGGGAACAGGGAACCAGCAGAGTCGACAGCCGTGTGGCTACTCCCAGCAGGTAGGAAGAATGCTCCGGGGGGAGGGGGCGCTGCACCCCGGGGGAGGGTGCACAGCGGCGATCCGCCCCGGGTGGCAGCTGACCAAGGAATGCCACTGCTCACAATCTAAGTTTGTACCTGAGGAAACAGAGGGTCAAGAGGCTTGCTCTAGATCGCAAGGATCCGCAGTGGGATTTAAAACGGGCTCCCCTGGTTTCCAGCCCACTGCTCTAACCATTAAGCTATTCCTCCAGTACATTAACCTTATTGTTTGAATTTCATTAGCTGCCTTTTTGAACATGTGCTCAAGATGAGTTTCATTAATCAAAGAACTAAGGAACTGTCTTGGTTTCTTATGCACAGAGTGATGATTTTGGGATGTGCAAGGGATTAAGCTTTGCTGCTGCATATTGAAACCAATAGATGTCAGAACGCTTTTGACCCCTGACGCAGGCGTTGTACACCAAAACACGGCCTGGGTCGAGTCACCAATGGAAGACTGATTTTCAAGCTATACTATTAAAGGCAGCCAATCTAGGTACGCTACTGCCCAGAACAGGAGCAACACTAGAAGAAGAAACCAGGAGCTTCCCAGCCTGCTGGAGATAGAGAGCACTGAACTGAACTCTGTCATATAGGATGGTATGCTCCTTAGTCAGTTAGTATATCTGGTAGATGGTCATAACCTACAAGTCTATGGCTTCATCAGCTGCTAATGACAAGGAAGTGCTGGCTACCAGACTGAACAAATGTTATCAAGCGAAAGTTCCTCATCTGTTATCATTTTAAATTATTTCAACTGCAAGTATCTATTTTCTAAAGTACCTTGCACAGTTTTCCCCAGGTAATCGCCATGCCGTTCCTTGTTGATGACATGTTGGTAAATCTTTCCTGTCGTGATGTTGTTATCTCTGTAAAGGTTGATGTCTAAGAATCTTTCATAGTTACCCAAATCCAAATCAACTTCTCCACCATCATCCAAGACAAAAACTTCACCTGAAAACAAGAAACATTTAGAGGTTTATAAAAGTCCTGAGTGGAGTGGAACAGATCAACACGCACTGAATATTTACTCTTTTCAAGAAGTACAAAAACTAGGGGACAAACCATTAAGTTATTAAATAGTACGTTTAAAGCAAAATCAGAATAAAATAATTTTTTCAATCAATGTCTAATTAATCACTGGAATCTGCTACTGGAGGATGTGATCAAAGCAGTTAGCATAGCCGGGATTAAAAAAGTTCCGGGAGAAAACTCCAAAAACCATTATCAAGGTAGACTAGGGGAAAGCCACAGCTTATTCCTGAGGTAAGCAGCATGGAATCTACCTACATTTTAGGATTCCGCCGGTGCTGGCGAGGGAGTCTACCTCTCGACGCTCCCACTTGTGTCTGATACCGATTGGGAGGCCTCGTGGGAGGAGGAGGAGGACATCAGATATTTCTCTGACGAGGAGTCTGATGGCCTTCCTTCTGATCCCACTCCCTCCCCTGAAAGGCAGCTTTCTCCTCCCGAGAGTCTGTCTTTTGCGGCCTTTGTCCGGGAGATGTCTACGGCCATCCCCTTCCCGGTGGTTGTGGAGGATGAGCCCAGGGCTGAAATGTTTGAGCTCTTGGACTATCCTTCTCCACCTAAGGAAGCGTCCACAGTACTCATGCATCATGTCCTAAAAAAGACATTGCTGGCGAACTGGACCAAGCCTCTAAGTAATCCCCACATTCCCAAGAAGATCGAGTCCCAGTACCGGATCCATGGGGACCCAGAGCTGATGCGCACTCAGTTGCCTCAGGACTCTGGTGTGGTGGATCTGGCCCTAAAGAAGGCTAAGGTACCGGAGGAGAAGGGCGTAACAGCTCTCCAAGGATCTCTGGGAGAACAGCCCGGAGACTCTCGTGCAGAGCGGCTGTGGAGAAAGACATGGAAGCCGATGCAGGCGTCGAGGTCAGAGTCTGTTCCGGGCGTGGAGGCTGTTCCAGGCTGTCCAAGGTGGAGCGCATCGACACCTCCTGAACAGAGGGTGAGCGGTCCTCCCGGTGCCGATGCCTACTGGGTGCCGACTCCCTCGGCGACCCAGAGCTCTCGGTACCAATGCGGGAAGGAGACCGGTGTCGATGCTTCTTTGACTTTTTCAAACGAAGCATGTCACTGGAACTTCCTGGTACCGACGAGGAGGACGTAGAATCCAGCCGTCGCTTCCTCGGGGCCGAGGCCGAAGAAGGTCAGGTCTCGGGGGGGCTGTACCGCAGGAGCCCTCAGGGTAGGGGGAGACCCACCCGAAGGCTCACCGCCACCAGCAGGGGAATGGACAGCCCTCACCTGCACTCTAGTCGAAGCACCACCGTCCGATGACATCAGCACTAGTGGAGGTCCCGGTACCACCGACGCCGACGCAGCCTTTCGATGTCTCGGTACCGACGATGCAGAGGGTCGATGCCTCGATGCAGTCGATGCCGAGGTCGAAGGTCTTGATGCTGTCGACGTCGATGCACTCGATGCCCCTGGTGCTGTTGTCGACGAAGAGCCCGAGAACAACACGTTCCACTGGGCCAATCTCGCTACCTGAGTCCTCGTCTGTAAAAGGGCGCAAAGACTACAGGCCTGCAGGGCGGTGCCCAGCCCCCAGACACTGAAGACACGACGCGTGCCTATCAGTGAGCGAGATTACCCGGGTGCACTGGGTGCACTTCTTGAAGCCGCTGGGAGACTTCGATGACATGGGCGGAAAAATCACGCCGGCGAAATCAAAACTCGTAATGGCGATATAGGCACCAAAAATAGGGAGAGAAAAAACCCGTACCGAGGCCTCAAAAAAGGCCTACCCCGAAAGCGAAAGGAAACTTACGCGGGGCAAAAGCTGGAAGCACGGGAAAGGGATAAAGACTTTAAAGGTCCGTCTTTTATTTTTTTTTTTCAGCGAAAATCGCGAAGACGCGTGAGGGTCAACTATTAGGGGCGCGAAACGGCGCAAAACACGACCGTCCCGAGCGCGGACAAAAGAAGACTGACGAACACGAGCCGGTTCGGGCGGGAAGACGGCCGCGCATGCGCGGTGCACATCGGCACGCGAGGACTAGCAAAGGCCTTTGCTAGTAAAGTTTCCGATTGGAGGGGCTGCCGTGGACGTCACCCATCAGTGAGAACAAGCAGCCTGCTTGTCCTCGGAGAAACTATTCTATAGCGGACTTGCCCGATTCTAAGGAAAAAGGGGAATAATGAGTGTGCACAGGGCTTGCACTAGGTACATACAGGGATGGAGACAACAGGAAACCCATTGAAATTCACGGTGTTGGTGACAAAACAGTCATTAATACTGCAGGAATGGGAGGGGACAGATCTAAAGCGAATGGGGACCAGATTATGCTCCCTAAAAAAAAAAATAATAATAATAAAATCTTGGCATATTTAAGAAGTAATGCTATTGTTTTATGTTAAAAATTAACTATTTATAGGACGCAGTTTATCTTTTGTTTGAATTTATAAAGATCTCTTCCATGCGGGTTGGTTATACAGATAGGAAAGAAAAGTGTGGGGATGGTGAGGGGGTGGGGGTGCAATATGATGGGGATGGTGGTGCAGACAGAAAAGAAATGACCGGGGTTGGGAGGGGATGGGGACCAGATTATGTGCAAACTCTACATTTAAACTCATTTTTCTCACAGTTTCTTTATCGAAATGCAAGCTGGCAGGGGAATGTGAGCAACTTTGTACCCAAGTACACTGCATTCGCCTTCAAATCAGTGCAAAGCACACATGTAAAAAGTTCCTGACCTGTCCCTGCCTCTTTTCTCATGCGGGTAAATGTGCATGCACTGTTCATAGTGAAAGTACTTCTTACTTGTATGGGGGAAAGCTGGGTGTCAACATTCAAATTACATTTGTACTCATGTAAAAACGCGTGTACACTGCCCTTCCTATGTATCATCACATTGGTAATATTACTGGAAAATAACAAGCAAAGTTACAGTCTGTTCATAAAACCAGGTTTTAAAGAATTCTTAAGTCCCACAACCATTTCTTTCCTCTTGCCTCTTACCGTGTTCATAGGGTGAAAATGTCCCAGCGTCGATATTAATGTATGGATCAATTTTGATGGCAGTGACCGGAAGGCCGCAGTTCTTGAGGATGGTGCCGATGCTGCTGGCAATGATCCCTTTGCCAATGCCGGAAATGACCCCACCGGTGACCAGGATGTACTTCATTGGGGCAACCGGGACCGTAGACAGGGTTCAGGATGGCAATCTGCCAGGAGAAAAAAAAAAACACAGCCACTTCCTTGAAATCACTTCTCAGCTCAATGAACATCACCTACCAGCTTTACCAAAAGACAGATGTGGCCGACGGCCAAAGCAGAACACGCAAATAGAAATAAGACAGGTAGGCAGCAAGAAGAGCCTTAGAGGGGTTGGCAACACTATTTCCAATAACGACATTCCAAACAATGAGGAGGGTTCTAAATTATATTTTGAAAATGTAACAAAGCCCCCAGAACAGAAAGCTGCCACATTTAAAGCTGCAAGAAAACACAGCTAAGAATACACTTCGTAACTGTGTGTATAATTTATTTATTTGTTGCATTTGTACCCCACATTTTCCCACCTATTTGCAGGCGCAATGTGGCTTACATAGTACCGTCAAAGGCGTTTGCCCAGTCGGTGGATAACAAATACAAAGTTGTATAGTGATTGTATGAGGTATAAGTGGAGGGTCGGAATGGAAGAAGATTGCGTGATGTCCTGTTCGATCATAGTCATGCTGTGTTGGGAGGTGAAGAGGGTTACGTGGGGTCGTTGGGGTAGGCCTTTTTGAAGAGGTTGGTTAGTGATTTCCTGAAGTTCAAGTGGTTGTGGATTGTTTTCACAGCTTTTGGGAGCCCATTCCATAGTTGTGCGCTTATGTAGGAGAAGCCGGTTGCGTAAGTTGTTTTGTATTTCAGTCCTTTGCAATTTGGGTAGTGTAGGTGGGATCTTGACGATCTGACTTTGTTTCTTATTAGTAAGTCTATAAGGTCTGTCATGTATCCTGGACTACGCCGTATATGATTTTGTGGACTAAGGGGCAGATTTTGAAGATGATCCGTTCTTTGGGAGCCAATGCAACTTTTCTAAGAGGGGTTTGGCACTTTCGAAGTGTGTTTTGCTGAATATGAACCTGGCTGCTGTATTTTGGGCGGTCTGGAGTTTTTTTTATGAGTTAAGTTACAATACACCATGGAATTCTATAAAGACCACCATCTAGAATTCCACGAATACACACAACTGCATGTCAGTAGTACAAGTAGCCATCTTTCAAAGAAAAGCCTCTCACAAATTATAACGTTACATCATTTATTGAAACCGTCATCTGAAGTTGGGAACAATACAAAAAGTAGGCACGACAGGAGGACACTTTTCAAAAAGAAACTGGTACTTTTTTCAGTAATTACATGATGCAACAAAGTGGCATATATGACTGACCTCATCAATCTACCACTACAAAAAAGAAAACCAGAAACGAGAAACTACCTCATCCTCCACTACTCCAAATGTCAGGGCCTGAGATATAAATCAGTCTTTGCGTCAGCTTTCAGCACGAAGAACTAGAACATGCTTCCCAAGGATGCAAGACGCATAAACAACGATTTGATGTTCCACAAACATCTAAAAGCCTTCTTCTTTACGAAGCTCTTCTACAAAGACAAACCACAATAACATAGCCACACCTGCAACACTCCGATTGTTACCTCAATCCGCCATGCTTAGAAAGAGCCTTCTGTTAGCAACACAAAATGTAACTTTCTCGTTCGTTCTACTGTAAGCCACATTGAAACAATGATGTATTGGAAAATGTGGGATATAAATGCATAAATAAATAAATAACCCATTATTTTGGGAATGACCAAACAGACGAAGCTGGGTGATCCAAAGTATAGAGTCGTTTATTGGAATCAAAGATAAATTACCACACAATAAAAAGATAAAAGGTGATTTAAAAAAAGATCCAGACTTGACAAGATCCTGTTGTCTTCATCAGGAGTCCACTGAAACTAAAAAGATAGATAGCAATATGACCAATAGATGACGGCAGACTGGACGGACCATTCGGGTCTTTATCTGCCATTATCTACTATAATACTATTGGGCTCAAAAGAAATAGATGTACAAAATTTATATAAGTCAGCATTTAGACATTTTATCTCACAGAAACGTTCAAATCAGTATTATTGAAACCTCTTTTTGGACGTTTTTCTCTGAAGTCCGTCAGAAGGACGTCCAAATCTCAAGGGGGCGTGTTCAAGGCGGGACTTGGGCGTTCCTAAGATTTGGACATCTTTCAGCCATAATAGAACAAAACTAAAACGTCCAGGACTAAAACTTAAAGACGTTTTGAGCTAGACCTGTGTTTATTACAAATGAGGCACAAAAAGGTGCCCCAAATGACCAGGTGACCACCGGAGGGAATCAGGGATGACCTCCCCTTACTCCCCCTGTGGTCACTAACCCCCTCCCACCCCCCAAAAAAGTGTGTTGAAAAACATTTCTCGCCAGCCTCAGGTCCATTACAGCAGCATGCAGGTCCCTGGAGTAGTTTAGTAGTAGATGCGGTGCACTTCAGACAGGTGGACCCAGGCTCCTACCTCCCCCTACCTGTTACACTTGTAGAGGAAACTGTGAGCCCTCCAGAACTCACCAGAAACCCACTGTACCCATATATAGGTGCTCCCTTCTCCCGTAAGGGTTGTGGTAGTGGTGTACAGTTGGGGGTAGTGGGTTTTGGGGGACTCAGCACACAAGGTAAGGGAGCAATGGTGAGATGTGTACCTGGGAGCATTTTATGAAGTCCACTGCAGTGCCCCCTAGGGTGCCCTATTGATGTCCTGGGATGTCAGGGGGACCAGTCTACTAAAAATGCTGGCTCCTCCTACGTTCCAATGGCTTGATTTTGAACGTTTTACACTTGGACATTTTTTTTTTTTTTTTTCAAAAATGGCTGAAAAACAAAGACATCCAAATCACAAAAACGTTCAAATCGCAGGACGTCCATAGTATTTTCAAACACAAAAGATAGACGTCCATCTTTTTCGAAAATAACTTTCTTCCCTGTTTGGAATTTGGACGTCTCTGTAAAATGTCCAAATTCTGATTTAGACGTTTCTTTTGAAAATGCCCCTCTAATGACAAATGTAACTGCAAATTGGTAAGAAGGGTCTCATTTCTGCCAAATTTCAGCCAGATCTGTCTACAGAAAATGTCCAGATACACACACATGGATTGATAAAGAGGCAGATAGGCTTAATGTCAACAGTAGGCACCCTCAATATAAAACTATGCCTGAACTTCAGAAGTACAACTGTGCATATTTATTCTGTACAGACAATTTTCATGGTGACCCTGCAAGCGAGCCCTTTCAGTGATATCATGTTAGGCAACAAGTATAAATGTTGCTGTCCACACAAATGGACTGGGAAAACGAAGCAAATATCAACATAGCCTATAATCAGGCCAAGTTCCTTCTACTGCCTCTTTTTAAAAGAAGTCCACAACGTTGGAAAGTAAGAGAAAAATTCAGAGCAAGCGCAGAACAAGATAACAAATGTACAGTGGAACCCTAGCTTTGTCTCCAGATAGCTGCCAGCAGGGCGATCCTTTCAATTATTTGAACACCAAAGTCGCTTATAAAGGAAAAAAATCGCTGGATATGGAGGGGAGGGCAGGGGAGAGAGGAGAAGTGCTGGATATGAATGGAGGAGAAGGCAGGGAAGAGAGAAGAATTGCTGGACATGGATGGATGGAGGGAGGGCAGGGGAGAGAGGAGAGTTGCTGAACATGGATCAATGGAGGGGAGGGAGGAGAAATGCAGGACATGGATGGTGGAGAGGGAAGACAGGAAGGAGATGCACATGAAGAGCCGAAGCACAAAGAAACGCGCGTGCAGCTATGAGTGAAGACCAAAAGGCCCGTGAAAGGGAACAAGCCGCCGCAAGGAAAAGGTCCAGTGTGGCGAATATAGTAACATATAGTAACATAGTACATGACGGCAGAAAAAGACCTGCACGGTCCATCCAGTCTTCCCAAGAAATGTGCCACTTTTTTGTGTATACCTTACCTTGATTTGTACTTGTCTTTTTCAGGGCACAAACCGTACAAGTCTGCCCAGCACTATCCCCGCCTCCCGCCATTGGTTCTGGCACAGACCGTATAAGTCTGCCCGGCACTATCCCCGCCTCCCAACCACCAGCTCCGCGGCTCTGTTATCCAATCTCGGCTAAGCTCCTGAGGATCCATTCCTTCTGAACAGGATTCCTTTATGTTTATCCCACGCATGTTTGAATTCCGTTACCGTTTTCATCTCCACCACCTCCCGCAGGAGGGCATTCCAAGCATCCACCACTCTTTCCGTGAAAAAATACTTCCTGACATTTTTCTTGAGTCTGCCCCCCTTCAATCTCATTTCATGTCCTCTCGTTCTACCACCTTCATATCTCCTGAAAAGGTTCGTTTGCGGATTAATACCTTTCAAATATTTGAACGTCTGTATCATATCACCCCTGTTCCTCCTTTCCTCCAGAGTATACACGTTCAGGTCAGCAAGTCTCTCCTCGTACGTCTTGTAACGCAAATCCCATACCATCCTCGTAGCTTTTATTTGCACCGCTTCAATTCTTTTTACATCCTTAACAAGATACGGCCTCCAAAATTGAACACAATACTCCAGATGGGGCCTCACCAACGACGAATATGACTGATGAGCAAAGAGGAAAAAATAGAAAAAAATGACGAATTGGAAAGGCAGAGAATTTAAAACATAATGGCGATTAGACGATAGCCTTTCTAAGGCCCGTTTCATTTTTCACAAAACAGGCTTTTTTGGTTTTACTACTACTATAAGTTTTAAGCTGATTGTCAACAATAAAGACCATTTTAGCTTTATTGTATATTTGTTTATTACATCCAAATAAATAAGTAACCCTTCGGCTGGAATTCGATTGGTCATTCCCCCCCCCCCTTTTTTTTTTCCTTTTTGACTAATTTGCATGTGCCTGTTCTGCTTACTGAAGTATCAATTATCTACAAAGAGAGACTACTGAATTTTTGTTTTTTTGTATGTGGATTCTAAAGAGAAATTTGAATGAGTGACCTGAATTATAATAAATCTTTCTCTCTCAAACTCACTCTGAGTCTAAGAGAATACGGCGAGACAGACCTGAAACCCAATTGGATCTGGGTGTAATGAATAACCCCCTTTTGGAAAGTCATTGGTGGTGGATATCTCTCTACTGCACTGTCCAGGAGCAGGTCACATAGATGTGTATAAATAAATAAATAAATATATATATATATATATATATATATACACACATATATACACATCAAACATATACATAGTAACATAGTAGATGACAGCAGAAAAAGACCTACACAGTCCATCCAGTCTGCCCAACAAGATAACTCATATTTGCTGCTTTTTGTGTATACCCTAGTTTGATTTGTACCTGTGCTCTTCAGGGCACAGACCGTATAAGTCTGCCCCGCACTATCCTCACCTCCCCAGCCCTGCCTCCCAACCCCGGCTCTGGCACAGACCGTATAAGTCTGCCCAGCCCTATCCCCGCCTCCCAACCACCAGCCCTGCCTCCCAACCACCGGCTCTGGCACAGACTGTATAAGTCTGCCCAGCACTATCCTCGCCTCCCAACCACCAGCCCTGCCTCCCAACCACCGGCTCTGGCACAGACCGTATAAGTCTGCCCAGCACTATCCTCACCTCCCAACCACCAGCCCTGCCTCCCAATCACCGGCTCTGGCACAGACCGTACAAGTCTGTCCAGCACTATCCCTGCCTCTCAACCACCAGTCCCGCTGCCCACCACCGGCTCTGGCACAGACTGTATAAGTCTGCCCAGTACTATCCCCGCCTCCTGATCTTGACTAAGCTCCTGAGGATCCATTCCTTCGGCACAGGATTCCTTTATACTTATCCCACGCATGCTTGAATTCCGTTACATATAAATGGCAAGAGGCGTACTCACTCGCAATGCACAGTAGACACCCTCTCTGTCCCGCCCCCGTGTCAATACGTGATGACAGGGGCGTGACAGAGAGGGAACCTGCACACCTGCGAGTGAGGGAACCGCCGTCGCCACCGCTTCCCCCCCCCCCCCCAGGGTTGCCGCTACCGCTCCACCCACCCACCCGGAGTCGCCGCCGCCACCACCCACCCTCCACCCGGCCCGGGTACCTGGCTTCACTATTCAAACCACCGGAACGCAGCACACAGCTCATCTGAGCTGCCGGTGGCCTTCCTTACCTGCCTGTGTCCCGCCCTCGCCGACGAACATACACAGAGAAGAAGGCCGACGGCAGCTCAGATGAGCTGTGTGCTGCGTTCCGGCGGTTTGAATAGTGAAGCCAGGTACCCGGCCCGGGTGGAGGGGTGGTGGAGGGGACTCCGGGAGGGGGAGGTGACCTATCCGGGGGGGGGGGGGGGGCCTTTCAAACCCACCCTTCCTTTACTAGCCCGTTTTTACGGGCTCAACGGCTAGTATATACATACTAGTAAAAAAGCCCCGTTTCTGATGCAAATGAAACGGGGGCTAGCAATGTTTTCTTCTGTGTGCATGTGGGAGTGTGTGTCCCTGCCCTCTGGCCTCTCTCCCCTCCCCCCTCTGAGTCCTTCACTGTTACAGAGCCAGGGATTTGATTTCGTGCTCTGCTGTTTTCCTTCACTGACTGTGTTACAGAGAGGGCGGGGCAGACACTCATAGGGAAACCGGATATCTCGCCCCCTTCACACTTCCGGCTGGAGGCTTCATAGAACGTTGGTGTTGCTTTTTATATAGAGAGATATATACACACATATACATATATATACACACATATATACATGTATATACATATGGATAAATCTATATTAATATAAACATGGGGAAAAAAGTCTTATTTGACTTACATTTGCTTTTTCTTAAAACAGGGTTGGTGGAGGTATTGCCCCAGGTACAAATAAGTACCTGTATATACTATGTAAACCACTTTGAACATAGTTGCAAAAAAACACCATTCCCTTTCCCTTACAGCAACAGGGTCTTTTTAATCAGTGATTGGATAATTTAAAACACTGACAGCCTTAGGGGCTCACATGGCGCCATGCGGATGAGCGGTCGCTGAAAAGTGGAGCTCCTGCATTTCCTCCTAATCTTAGTTACTAAGAAAGCTTAAAGGTGATTTTATTGGCTTGAAGGCTCCTGTGAAAATCTCTTAAGTGCTTTGGCAAGGGGATTTGGTACTAGCCCCCAGGAGAAAAGCGAGATGGCAGCTAAAAGTGCAGAAAAAGGAGAGGGAGAGGAACAAGAACCTGGAAACCAAAATGGGGAACACATAGGTACCGCAGTGTTCCACTGTGTGCTCCGCACGGACTACAGAGATTACCCCCTTTTATCCTTTCTGCAAAGAAGTTACACTGCCCACTTTCACAAGCTGCATAGCCCCAGCACTTCATACCTTGTCCTGTGTTATTTGCTGCACCAGAGACTGGTCACATTAGGGCCTGTTACTCAGTCCTTAAGAGACTCTTCTTCCATTACTGGTTTGCTCCAGTATGCACTCTTTCGAAAAATACCAGGACTAGCGAGCACGTAATGAAACTACTAAGTAGTAAATTAAGTACATAAGTATTGCCATACTATGACAGACCAAGCGTCCATCAAGCCCAGCATCCTGTTTCCAACAGTGGCCAATCCAGGTCACAAGTACCTGGCAAGATCCTCAAAAAAGTACAAAACATTTCATGCTGCTTGTCCCAGAAATAGTGGATTTTCCACAAATCCAATTTAATAATGGTCTATGGACTTTTCCTTTAGGAAGCAGGCCAAACCTTTTTTAAAACTCTGCTAAGCTAACCGCCTTTACCACATTTTCTGGAAACGAATTCTAGAGCTGAATTACACATTGAGTGAAGAAAACCTTTCTCCAATTCGTTTTAAATGTACTACTTTGTAGCTTCATTGCATGCCCCCTAGTCCTAGTATTTTTGGAAAGTGTAAACAGATGCTTCACGTCTACCCGTTCCACTTCACTCATTATTTTATAGACCTCTCTATCATATCTCCCCTCAGCTGTCTTTTCTCCAAGCTGGAGCTGCAGCTGCTTTAGCCTTTCCTCATAGGGAAGTCGTCTCATCCCCTTTATCATTTTCGTCGCCCTTCTCTGCATCTTTTCTAATTCCACTATATCTTTTTTGAGATACGGCGACCAGAATTAAACACAATATTCGAGATGCAGTCGCACCATGGAGTGATACAAAGGCATTTATAACATCCTCATTTTTGTTTTCCATTCCTTTCCTAATAATACCTAACATTCTATTTGCTTTCTTAGCCGCAGCAGGACACTGAGCAGAAGGTTTCAACATATCATCGACAACGACACCTGGTCGGTGACTCCTAACGTGGAACCTTGCATGATGCAGCTATAATTCGGGTTCCTCTTTCCCACATGTATCACTTTGCACTTGCTCACATTAAACGTCATCTGCTATTTAGACGCCCAGTCTCCCAGTCTCGTAAGGTCCTCTTGTAATTTTTCACAATCCTCCCGCAATTTAACAACTTTGAATAACTTTGTGTCATCAGCAAATTTAATTACCTCACTAGTTACTCCCATCTCTAGGTCATTTATAAATATGTTAAAAAGCAGCAGTCCCAGCACAGACCCCTGTGGAACCCGACTAACTTCCCTTCTCCATTGAGAATACTGACCATTTAACCCTACTCTCTGTTTTCTATCTTTTAACCAGTTTTTAATCCACAAATCCAAAATTTAAAACAAACTGGAGAAAATACTTCTTCACTCAGCATGTAATTAAACTCTGGAATTGCCAATGTGGTAAAAGCAGTTAGCTTAGCAGGGTTTTAAAAAAAAGATCTGGATATTTTCCTAAAAGAAAAGTCCACAAGCCATTATTTAAGATGGAAAAATCTGTTGCTTGCTTCTAGGATAAGCAGCACAAAATCTGTTTATTCTTTTGGAACCTTGCCAAGTACTTGTGACCTGGACCGGCCACTGTTGGAAACAGTATAGTGGGCTTGAGGGACCTTTGGTCTGTGCCAGTATGGCAACATTATGTTCCTCTGTTCTTACAAGTTGTGATCTTGGTGTTTTTTGTACAACAAATGACCAGTCAGACCTAGAAGGAATGTACCCTTTGTATTCACCTGCTCTGCTATTTGGAACATATATGCAAACATTAAGTAAACAGGATCTAGTTCCTGTAACTTTTCATACTGTAAAGGAGACCGGTTTAAAACCTTGCGTAAATCACTTTGGGCCAAATTTGCTATGTTTTTTTTTTTTCCTCCTCCTTCCCCTTTTCCTGTATCCACAGTGGTGAGGGTGTTGGAGTGGAAAGTTTAGTAAGTCAGACCCTTTCATCCTGTAAAGAACCCTGCCAGAGTTAGCTTGACGTTTAAAGGGATATTCTACACCTCTCCCCCTCAGACTGTCATCTAGGAATGCGTTGGAATAATTAGCAGCTCACACCACGCAGGGATAAATGAATTGTGTACAAACCCGAGCTGGAAAAGAATCCACAGGCTCTGACATGCCACTATCTGCTCCCCTCCTCCTCCACCTACTGCACCTTGACCCGTCAACCACCCCTCCGAGCGGCCCCGCCCCTCCCCCTCGCGCCTACACACGTCATTGGCTTCTTACCTGTGTGCACATGAGTCAGCGCGCGGTTCCCTCTCTCTCCCGCCTCCCCCGGCCTCGCGGCGGGCAGGCGCGCGCTTCGCTTCTCCCCTCTCGCAACACAAGCTAACTAACCTCACACCACCCGCCTCTCCGAAGCAGCGAGCTGGCCGCAACGCGACCTCCCGCCGCTAGAGGTCATCCTCCGCTACGAAGCGTCAGCCGCCACGCGCGCGCGTTTCTCTTGTCCTGAAGAGGGGGGGGGGGGGTGGTGCTGGCTCTCTAACTAACCTTCCTCGGTGGCAGTTGGAGAACTGGCTACTGCCGCCGTTCGTTTCTTCCTAGTGACGTCAAGGGTCGTGACCCCGTTCCACTTCAGTTGGGAGTAGCCACCGCCACCGCCTCCCAATAACAACAACAACAAGCGCCGGGCCGGCGAGTAGAGGGAGTACGAGAGCTCCTGGACGGTAAAGGTGTCCGGCAGTAGGTAGCAGGATGCTGCGAGGTCTGGGCAGCTGGCTGGGGCTGGAGGCTGTTCCCTCCGCCGGCGACTTTAAAGCGGAGGAGATGCAGAAGTCCGAAGAGACGACGACGGCGGAGGAGGAGAAGGAGCACCAGGTGCCGGCGCAGGAGGCGGACCTGATGGAGCAGGCCAAGGGGCTGGGTAGTAAGTATGGCCCGCAGACCTCGGCAGGGGGTGCAGGGAGTACACCAGAGTCCAGTACCTTTAATGGTGGGACACCTGTGTTGTTAAAGTGGAGTGGAGGAGTGGCCTAGTAGTTAGTGTGTGGTGGACTTTGGTCCTGGGGAACTGAGTTCGATTCCCACTTCAGGCACAGGCAGCTCCTTGTGACTCTGGGCAAGTCACTTAACCCTCCATTGCCCCATGTAAGCCGCATTGAGCCTGCCATGAGTGGGAAAGCGCGGGGTACAAATGTAACAAAAATAAAATAGATACTATTGGAGATTCTCCATGGAATGTTGCTACTATTAGAGATTCTACATGGAATGTTGCTACTATTGAGATTCTGTTGCTACTATTGGAGATTCTATACGGAATGCTGCTATTCCACTAGCAACATTCCATGTAGAAGGCTGTGCAGGCTTCTGTTTCTGTGAGTCTGACGTCCTGCACAGAAGTAGAAGCCTGCGCGGCCATGAGGAACTCCTTGTGACTCTGGGCAAGTCACTTAACCCTCCATTGCCCCATGTAAGCCGCATTGAGCCTGCCATGAGTGGGGAAGCACGGGGTACATATGTAACAAAAATAAAATAGATACTATTGGAGATTCTACATGGAATGTTGCTACTGTTGGAGATTCTACATGGAATGTTCCTATTCCACTAGCAACATTCCATGTAGAAGGCTGCGCAGGCTTCTGTTTCTGTGAGTCTGACGTCCTGCATGTAAGTGCAGGACGTCAGACTCACAGAAGCAGAAGCCTGCGCGGCCACATTGGTGGAATAGCAACATTCCATGTAGAATCTCAAATAGTAACAACAGTGGAGGAATGGCCTAGTGGTTAAGGTGGTGGACTTTGGTCCTGAGGAACTGAGTTCGATTGCCACTTCAGGCACAAGCAGCTCCTTGTGACTCTGGGCAAGTCACTTAACCCTCCATTGCCCCATGTAAGCTGCATTGAGTGGGAAAGCGCGGGGTACAAATGTAACTAAAATAAATAAAGAGGTATATTGTTAAAATAAAAGGGAATAGCATTACCAAACTACTACTACCCCTACCACTGCAATTTCCCCACCCCTAGCTGTCTGTTCATCTGTCCAATTTAGATTGTAAGCTCTGTTGAGCAGGGACTGTCTTTTCATGTTGTACATCACTGCGTAATGTTTAATAGTAGTAGTAGTAGTACTACTATTTAGCATTTGTATAGCGCTACAAGGCATACGCAGCGCTGCACAAACATAGAAGAAAGACAGTCCCTGCACAAAGAGCTTACAATCTAATAGAAAAAAAATAAAGTAAGCAAATCAATTAATATGTACAGGAAGGAGGAGGGTAGGCAGAGGCGAGCGGTTACGAGTCAAAAGCAATGTTAAAGAGGTGGGCTTTCAGTCTAGATTTAAAGGTGGCCAAAGATGGGGCAAGACGTAGGGGCTCAGGAAGTTTATTCCAGGCGTAGGGTGCAGCGAGACAGAAGGTGCGAAGTCTGGAGTTGGCAGTAGCGGAGAAGGGAACAGATAAGAAGGATTTATCCATGGAGCGGAGTGCACGGGAAGGGGTGTAGGGAAGGACGAGTGTGGAGAGATACTGGGGAGCAGCAGAGTGAGTACATTTATAGGTTAGTAGAAGAAGTTTGAACAAGATGCGAAAACGGATAGGGAGCCAGTGAAGGGTCTTGAGGAGAGGGGTAGTATGAGTAAAGCGACTCTGGCGGAAGACGAGATGGGCAGCAGAGTTTTGAACCGACTGGAGAGGGGAGAGGTGACTAAGTGGGAGGCCAGCAATAATAATATAATGTAACAATATAAATATATATATATAATAGTAAAAGGGAATAGTTTTACCAAACTGTGACAAAATCAGAGGACAACGGGAAAGATAGTTGCAGATGAGGAAGAAATGGAAATACATTTTTTGCTGTGCTCATAACGTATGAAAACATGTATTGTTCAGAAGTTAAACCAGCAGCCCAACATCCACAAAGAAGTCCCTTTTTCCTGAATTTAAACTGCCTCACAAAATAAGTATGCAGGGCAAGGGTCCTTGAGCCGAGTATTCACAGTTGCTCAACGATGATGTATTGAGAGATGAAGAATGGATGGATGTATTGCCGAAGTGTAGCTACGTGGGGGAATAAACTGGGAAAGTTGAAAAGTTAGGCAAAGGGACGTGGGTGAAAAAAAAGTGTGAGGCTAGCCTTAAAAGAAAGTTTGGTGAAAAGAGAAAGCAAGGAAAAGGATCAGTGCCTGAGACTGAGGCACAGTCCATGTCACTAAGGTCACTGAAGCCAGCGCTTGCCATACTTCAGTGATTGGAGGGAGAGGGCCACCTATCAGAGCACAGATTGAAAGGAAAATCAGGTCCTGACAACAGCATTGAGCTATAATATGAAAAAACAAATGCAGAACATGCAGGCAGGGGGGCAGCAGTCCACTTAGCGTAAAATGTTTATCTGAGATATTTTTTATAAGAGAAAATCAAACACTTCCTGAAAAAGAATGAGCAGGAAAACCTGTGTAATCTTGTGCAAAAGAGAAATATAGCAGCAAAATATGTAGTATCCAGCCTCCAGATAAAATGTGATTTGACCAGAACCTGGGAATTGATCTTATTGTCTTCTCTATGCATAACTTTATTTGTTACTTTGTAAATTATCTCCTGCTTTAAAAGACCACAGTGGACAAAAAAGCTCAGCGTTTGCTTAATTCATCTAGCTCTTATGTAGCTATGTCAGCTTGAATGAGCTTAAAGCAGAGCAACACATCACAGGAGGAAAAAAAAAAAACTCCACTGTAGTACAATAATTTAACAAGTGACTGTAGTCCAAAAAAAAAACCCAGTGCCGTTCAAACCAACAGTGACTGTCTGGAAAGCTGCTATATCAGAGCATTCAGTCCAAAGTACAAACAAGTAAAGGCACCTGCATTTATCAGTCTCAAAGCTGCTCACAATGTCTTCCTGTTTTAGAAGGTCAGCTTCATTTCCAATTCAACTCTTGGCATTCTGGCTCAAAATTCCCATGTATTCTGCAGCTATAGCTGCTGCTTCTTCCCAGTAGTATACAGAGTTTTTTTGCCCTGCTCATTGTTTTTCAGTTAGACTTTGCCACCGAGAAGAGAAAACGAGGTGAGGAACCAGAATATTCAGGGCTGGCTTGACCACCAGATGGACCATAACTGTGTGTAATCTTTTGATCATGCAATGATTATCTCAAGGTCATGATCAGAAGAAGATTACAGACAGTTATGTGCAGTTGTGTGAAGAATTTTGAAGGGAGACAAATATGTATTTTTATGAGAAAATAGCAAGAAATTTTTAAAAGAAGAAAAAAAAATAGTATATTGAAAAAATCATACTAAACAGGGAAGCAGGAGGGGGGTAAGACTTATGATGTAAAAACCCAGTGTCATCTTCATAAGACTATGGCTGACACTGGCATTTAACTGAAGTCTTTCCTCCTTTATTTTATGGCAGTATATTCAAGAGTATTGGCATGCTATTAGACTTTTTTGAAAATGTTTGTGCAAGCTATTCAGCCACATTTGAGCTGTTGATAATCTCTGTAAAGAAACAATCGGTATACACAGTCTGAAAATGTATGTGTACAGATCATTAGAAGATAGGAAAATTTGTTTATAGTATAAAACGTGTATAAAATATATCTTCCTATGGGTAATTTTTAAAGCTGATCTATATGCATACTTTTTTAAAAAAAATTGCAAATTATGCACAGTATGAATAGACTTTTTACACACGTGCACGGTTATATAATTATCCCCATGTCACCAGGTTCATCAAGCAGAACTTCACTTTCCAAAGTTAGATCGTGTGTTTGTAGGCACATCTATCTGTTAGCATATATCTTGAGTTGAAAAAGTGCTGAGAAAATAAAAGATTTGGTTTTGACTTTGTTTCTTGGTTTGCTAAAAGGTTACCTAATTAACTTTGCCACCACTGCCACAAAGAAAATTTCTGAATCGGTCACGGAAACTGCACATACCATAAAGAAGTCCGTAGAAGATGGAAAAATTGACGGTTTAATTGACAAGGTACTCTTTGAAGTAATATTTCTCCTAGTAATTTGGAGTTTAGCATCAGTTAGGTAGCGCAGACAAGATAATTCACATGAATTTGGTGATCGTTCTTACAGTCTGAGGGTGAACAAAGAGATTGAAGGGGTAGTTATTAATCTATGTTCTGGCACCAGCTATATTATTTGTCTTTAACGTGTGTTAGAGGGCTCTAATGCTGGTTGTGGTGCCTTAATGTAGCGTTATTTAGGTTCTTCGAGGACAAGCAGGCCTATAATTCTCACATGCGTTTTAGCACCATTGAGCCACGGCTGTTTTTCCTTTCATGTCATTGAAGGTTCCCAGTGGCTTCAAGCGCTGCACTCAGCACAGCCATGGCCAAATCAAACGATTCAATGGTTTTAAAAAGCTTGTGTTAATATAAGGTCTGCTGTCTTCAGAACACCTGCTACAGGTAAGTATCTTTGCTTTACCCCATATTACCTACAAAACATGCAGTGCTTGTAAAGAAGCTGGTTACTGCATAAATATTGTAATGCAGCTTGCCATGAGCACCAAGTCGACACCACAAGTCGCACTATAGCGTGATGCCGTTAGGCACACCCAAAAATTACCTTTATTGGTATCTCACAGAGCCAAATACAAATAATAGTTCTCTCCCTGGAGCAGGTTGTCAGTCAGCAGCACGCATCCTGAATAACAAAAGACTGCTCAGCTCTCACCTCTCAGACATTACATATATACTGTTACAAGTTCTGCTTTCCCAGAAATCATGTGACTTTTCCCAAACTAGAATCAGAAAGTAGCCTCTGCCGTATATGGGTATATCTCTCTCCTGATGTTGTGTGCACATGCACATTTGGTGGCCATTAGCTAATTACTTATGAGTTCTGCGTGAACAACCAGAACAATACCCTTGTGTCCTCTCTCTGTCTTATCTTCCCAAATGAAACATTCTGGACATGTTAGGCTCAAACTGTGTCCTCAGCCTGTCAGCAACTGCCAAGGTTACCTTGTATGAAAGGCATGATCTCAGCTCCTGAGAAAAGCACTGTATGTTGCAAAGATGCTAACTTTGTTAGGCCAAGTTGTGAGAACCAAACTGAGCAAAGTACAGGCCTTAGTGGCAGGCCTAGCCCTTAGCAACAGGCCTAACAGAGGAAGGAATATACAGCTAGTAAAATAACACTAGCTAAAAGCTGGAGTTTTTACTGACATGCCAGAGCCCAGTGGTCCTGAGCCACATGGCGAAGGGGCCAGCTAGCACACAAATTACTAGTGGCCAGAGCAGCCCCCAACTTGATGGGGCACCCCTAGCAGTAATCCCGCCTCCAGATGTTTCCCCATCCTAACCAGAAGGTACCCCCCCCCCCCCCCCCCCCAAAATTATTCCCGTCTGCTTTTGTAAAATCCCTGATCTCTAGTGATATGGGCAGGAGTGATCCCTGGTTGCGCCTTCCATTGCTGGGGCCCTCATCCGAAATGGCGCCAGTGACCCCAAGTAGTAGTCTTGCAGTACTGCCATTAGGGGTTCATGTTTCCATAGGTGGGATGGCTCTCATGCATCATTATTCATTTACCAAGGGAGTTGGCAACCTGCAGTACTGAGAGATCGCAGGTTGGTGACTTCTTTGGTAAATCAAGGTGCAGTAAAAGCCTGCTTTTTACCACACCTTGATAACTTTAACCCTTAGTGATGTGCTTCATGGTTTCTTGTTTTAAACCTTTACATTACATAGTAACATACCCTCTCCAAAAGATATTACACGATGTGATACCTGCAAGCCAGCCGTCTACGGAGTAGCCCCCACACTCTGGAATGCATTGCCTGAAAGGCTCTGCTTAACACAAGACTATCTCTACTTCAGGAAGCAGGTGAAAGCTTGGCTCCAACTAGACCTTTACTGGAAGAAGTAACTAACTCATTAGTCTCACTCACACATACAAGGAGTACTCAGGCTGCATATACTGCAGCGGGATATGTTTATCCACTCCTACTGTAGCTGAGATAACATTTAACCATTTCTCTGACCCATGTGGAACTTTCTTTAAATCAATCACCTTACTTTCTAACTCTTCCTACTTTCTTACCCTTCTATATGTTACATCTTTGCTTTACCCTTTGCTATCAATTACAATTTTCTATTACGTATTGTGTTGATATTGTAAGCAGTTATACCACGACATACTTTGTATTGTTATTTAAATATTTTTACTGGAGGTCACGTGATGCTGTGAGAGAGCCAGACGTGCAGAGCTAGCTCTCCGAGGCCCCAACCCGAAAATCGAACTTTATAACTCTAAACGAGACAACTCGGGTGCAAATCTTGATAACAGAAAGAGTGAGGAGTGAATGGAAAAATATTTGGAGAGCTCCCCGAGCGGAATGGTAGGCAAGGGAGTGAAACGCGAGAAGGAGAAAACGAAAGCGCTGGGAGCGAAAATGGAGGAGAAAAAGCAACAGGAGGGGCCGGTTTTCTCCGAGGAACAAGTCTCACAAATAACAGCTGCAGTTGAGAAAGCGCTGGAGCCGCAAATCAATCGCTTAGAAGAGAGAATAGTAAGCATCGAAACACTACTTACCGACATTAATAGAAGAGCAGGAGAACTAGAGAATCGGGTCTCCGCGCTAGAGGACACGGGCCCAGCAACAGCAACGGCAGTGGAACAGCTTCAAAAGAAAGTGAACAGGATGGAGGAGAAAATGGACGACCTAGAAAACAGGTCCCGCCGAGCGAATCTCCGAATCATAGGACTCCCAGAGGAAATAGGAGAAAGGGATCTCTCGACAATACTAGAGAAGTGGCTGGCTGAAGAACTGGCCTTATCGGACACATTCGGGCCCTTGTGCCTAGAAAGAGCGCACCGCGTGGGGAGGCTTCAAGATGGCCGCCGAACACCAAGAGCGGTATTAATAAAAGTCCACAATTATACCCACAAGGTAGAAATCCTCAGGGGATATCGCATGAAACGCGACACACTACAATACAAAGGGCATAAAATTCTAATATTCCAGGACTACTCAATGATGCTCCAGGAACAACGGAAACAGTTTACTCCTCTGTGCAAGAAGCTTCACGACCATAACATAAAATTTTTGCTGCTATATCCAGCGATTCTCAAAATCCATCACAATAATCAGTGGAAATCGTTTACCGCCACGGAGGCTGCACAAGAGTATGTGGCACAATTATTGGATAAGTGAAACAGTTATCATCCAATGCTGAGACTGGTAATGTGGTTTGATTGATAATGCAAAATGAGTAGAAAATGCACAGAGTTTATCGTTCACTGTTAAACAAGATAGCTGGAAATGTTATAAATAACTGTCTTGTGGGAGTTAATGATACCTTATAAGATAGGGTTGGGACCGATGGCATTGAACATGACCTGGGTATCTGACTCATTAGTGGGTCGGATGCATGTAAAGGGCAAAGAAGGGAAGGGGAAGGGGAAGATAGGGGAGGGGGAGGGAAGGGGGGGAGGGGAAGGCAATAGGGGGGAAAAACCTAATATAGTCTGGAGAGAGAGAAGAGATGGACGAATAAATAGTAACGGGAAATGGGGGATAACAAATAAATATACTGGCATGGATAACCTGGACTGCTCTGGGGTGGGGCTGGGCGCCCTAGGGTCGAGATGTAAGGTATTACACCTAGAAGAATATTGGCCCATAGATAATGGTTAAACAAAAAGGTAGATGTGTACGACTGATATCTTGGAATGTTTGTGGCATTACTTCGCCAGCTAAGAGAACAAAAATCTTCCAAGCTCTGAAAAGGCAACAGGCAGACATTGTTTGCCTCCAAGAAACGAGGCTCTCATCAGAGGAACACAAAAAATTAATACGTTATTGGGTAGGGGAAGTGTATGATTCTCCTGCTGATGGGCGCAGAGGGGGAGTGGCCATTCTGTTTAGTAAATCCCTACAATACAAGGCTAAGTTACTTTTTAAAGATGTAAAGGGCCGATTCGTGGGGCTTCAGGTAAACGTGCAGGGACGAGAGTTTTTGTTGGTGGCCCTATATGGCCCTGTAGGGAACAAGACAGAGCTGTTTGCACATCTATTGAGGGAATGCCAGAAATATCCAAACCTGCAACTGGTACTGGCTGGAGATATGAACGCGGTGATGGATCCAGCATTGGACCGCACAGGGCAGGGGTCCCATGGGCCCACACACTCACCTACTGAATTAGAATTGTTCACCACAGCGTTGGGGGTGGTGGACCCTTGGAGACTCCTCCATTCGGAGAAGCTGGACTTTACACACATTTCCAGGGCACATAAAACACAATCTCGACTGGATTATATTTTTGTGACGCAGCACATTCTCCAACATATATCTGAAGCCACAATAGGGCCCGAGGGGATCTCCGACCACGTGATGATATGGGTGGATTTACGGGCGCCCCACTACTTCCAGGGAACACCGCATTGGAGGTTCCCAACTTACCTATCATCCTCAAGGGAGTTTGTCACTTACCTACAGGCTAAATGGCAAGAGTATGAGTCCACGAATAGCCAACATATAGAAGACCCCGTACTGTTCTGGTCAACTGCAAAAGCAGTAATCAGAGGGAATGTAATATCGTATGTTAGTGGGAGAAACCGTAGAATAACTGCCAAAATAGTGGAACTGGAAAACAAATTGAGAGCACTAAAAAAGAGATATACAAGACAGCCCACACAGAGCACATATGAAACATTGATAGCCACTAGAGTGGCACTCAATAGTCTCATACATGAGAGAACAACTAGAGCACTCATGTACCAGAAATATAGATTTTTTAGATTTGGGGAAAAAACTGGGGGAATGATGGCACGCCTAGCTAAAAGAATGCGGAGACCTCACTACATATCAGTGGTGAAGGATGAGCATGGTACTCCCATTACAGATCTCACAGAGATTGCTAGGATTTTTAGGAATCATTTTGAAAAAACATATGCACCAGAGACCTCACAAAGATCAGAAGCAGAAATGAAGAAGTATATAGAAAAATCTGGCATGTTACACTTGTCGGAAGAAACGGCAGAGGCATTAAACGCACCAATCTCCATTAGGGAGATTCAGAGGGCCATCAAAGCATTAAAATACTCCTCAGCCCCTGGGCCAGACGGCTACACGGGAGAATTTTATAAGATCTTACAGAACCAGATTACTGGTCCCTTATTAGATTATTATACAACAGTAGTAGAAGAAAAGAAATTCCCTCAACACACCAACACAGCGCTGATTAGCCTTATACCCAAACCAGGGAAGGATCATATGCACCCGGGTTCTTACCGACCAATCTCATTGATCGATGTGGATATAAAGATTTTGTCCAAAATCTTATCGGAGAGATTGTCACCGATGATACCCCGGGTGATACATGGAGATCAGACGGGGTTCGTGAAGGGAAGGCAGTCTGTCATCAACGTTAGGAGACTAATAGCGGCATTACTACATGGAGGGGCCGGCCGTAACCCATATATGATTGTGAGTTTAGATGCAGAAAAGGCATTTAATAGGGTGGGCTGGCCTTTCCGGTTCACAACCTTGCAGAGGGTGGGACTGCATGGGTGGTATCTGGATGCTATACAGGCTATGTATTCTACGCCCCAGGCTCGAGTGTTAGTAAATGGAGTGCAGACAGATTCCTTTCCCATTGGCCGAGGGACCAGACAGGGCTGCCCCCTGTCTCCTGTGCTGTTCCTTTTAGTATTGGAGCCACTACTATGCATGATTCGCGCAGATGAGGATGTAGGGGGAGTGTGCCTGAATGATAGTAAACTTAAAGTGCTCGCATATGCGGATGACCTCCTTATCCTCTTAAGTAAACCACAGAGCTCCTTACCCAGGCTGCTACAAGTGATAGAGGAATATGGTACCCTTTCGGGGTACAAATTGAACCTCCTCAAATCCTTGGCAATGCCAATACAAGAGGAGACTCAATTGACATGGAGGGGGGCATTTCCACTAACATGGGCTAGAGAACAAATTACTTATCTAGGGGTGACCATTACTGTTGATCCTATGAAATTATATGAGAAAAATGTAACACCATTACTTATGGAAACAAAAAGATTGTTGGGTCTTTGGGGCGGGGTCCCCTTGGCGCTGGTAGGACGCATTTCACTATTTAACATGATGTTAGCGCCTCGTTGGCTGTATTTGTTTCAAATGCTACCACTGGCGCTGAGGAGAAAAGAAGAAAGAATATTACACAACGCCTTGCAAGGATTCTTATGGAGAGGACGGAAACCAAGATTGCCAATCACTAGTTTACAAAAACCCAAAGAACAAGGAGGTATGGGACTAGCCAATATTAAATATTTATCAGTAGCATGTGCCATGAGACACATACGAGATTGGATCGCAGAGACCAATGACTTTTCGGACAGAACAGTGGAGGGTGCTTTGATGCCATCTGCACATCTCAGTTGGCTATTGCACACAATGCCTGGAAGACGGGTTCAGGGCATAAGGAACAATCCAATGCTGCGGTCATCCAGAGCGGCCTGGAGATGGCTCTGCCGGAGGCATGGATTTTCTGCAGCGAGCACCCCATATCTGCCCCTCAACCACAATCCAGACTTTATAGCAGGTACCGAGTCGAGAGGGTTTCGGCACTGGACAATACAGGGGATAAAATATATAAGCCAATTGATAACAGAGGAAGGAACTATCAAACCCTTTACCGAACTTAGACAGTCATTTGGATTAAAGCACACTGACTGGCTTGCATACTTACAGATAAAACACTACATTACCTCCTTGGGGTGGTCTAATCTGACTGAGGATGTGCGGGATGTGTTGAGCGAAGCACTCACCCTAAACGCTAGCACTGCAGTGCCATTGCGCTTTCACCACAGATACCTTAAGGATACGACCGAAGAAATAAACTTCAAGAAACTCATAGATCAATGGACAGAGGATTTACAAATTACCATAACAGAGGATAGATTTCGTCAGCACTTCACATCCATTCAAAGGAGAGAGACATTTCCAAGATACTGGGAATTACAGTATAAGTTTGCCTTAAGACTTCACATATCGCCAAGGAGGGCATACAGAGCGAGGTTGGATACAAAAGGAGCCTGCCCTAAATGCGCGCAGGGCCTGGCCACCTTAGCACACATGTTTTGGCAGTGCCCAGACATCACCAGCTTTTGGACACAGATCATCCTAACCGCATCTCGGCTCTGGAAGAAACCTGTTCCAATTTCAGAGTTGATTCTATTTGAGGACTTTCAGCTGGAGGATAGACCCCCAGCAGGCTTGCTACAATTCTTACGCAAGTCAGTATTGATGGGGAAGAAAGTGATTCTATTGTATTGGAGAGAGGTGCATGGACCCTCGGTGTCAGTGTGGAGAACACACATGATAGACCTGGTACGATTGGAGAGATGTAGCTTGCAAAAGGCCTCATTTGCCGAGCAACGACAGTTTAAATATACGTGGCAGCGTTTTTTGATGACACTCCATCCAGTGGCACGCAAACGACTAACTTTCTCACCGGACTAGACTCATGATAAAGGTTATCAGAAATGGGAAGGGGGGAGGGAAGGGGAAGGGGAACTGGGTGGGGGGGAAATTGTTGTAAATGATGACATGAATCTGCAGTATTTGTATTTGTTTCTTTTCTGGTTCAATAAAATGTTTTAAATATAAATATTTTTACTGTTGTAATTGTCTGTTGCTCGTGTTTGATCTATTCCTACTGTACACTGCCTTGAGTGAATTCCTTTAAAAAGGCGGTAAATAAATCCTAATAAATAAATAAAACATAGTAGATGGCAGATAAAGACCTGTATGGTCCATCTAGTCTGTCCATCAAGATAAACTCATTGCATATGGTACGAAGTGACACATCATATGTATATATGTTCTTGATTTATCCGTGCCGTTTTTAGGACGTAGACCGTAGAAGTCTGCCGGGCACTGGCCTTGTTCTAAAATTTCTGATGTTGTCAAAGCCCCCGAAAGTTCAGTGTAGTTAAACTCTGTGAAAACTTTAAGAATTGTAAACAAATGTTGTTATTCCTCATTGTACACTCTGGAGAATGTTCTTATAGTTTTGAGTCTTAGTTCAGCAAAGGCATTCAGATGTGTGTGCCAGTAGGTAATAAATAATTTGAGCTTTACCTTGGCATTGTCTTAGGGAGTTATGAAACAGATTTGTTTATGCCCTTTGGAAGTAAGTCAGCAAAAGACTTGCTTTGAATTTAAGTGGTTGCACAATACGTGTAGGATGTCAAGCTATATATATACAAACCCTAGGAGTGTCCACACAGTCAATCTTTGAAACAACATGAAAGAAATGTGTACAGGACATTAGCAATCCTAAATCTAGACTAGTTTAAAAAAAAAAACATACTCTCAACCTTTTTTTTTTTTTTTAATATAGTTTCTAAATACATCTCAGGAAACATGATATCCAGATTAAATGTCTGTCTTTGAAACAACATGAAAGAAATGTGTACAGGACATTAGCAATCCTAAATCTAGACTAGTTTAAAAAAAAACATACTCTCAACCTTTTTTTTTTTTTTTTTTAAATATAGTTTCTAAATACATCTCAGGAAACAAGATATCCAGATTAAATGTACAAGGCACAACAAATCAAACACAAGATCCCATAAGCCCACCAAATGGGAGGAGCTGATGTACAATTCTCAGAACTTGGAGTGGAGGAGCAGCGTAATGGTTAGAGCACAGGACCCTCAGTGCTGTAACCATTAAGCAAGGGAGGGTGGGAGTTTACAATTTGGGGGGAGGGGGGCATAACCTGCTACAGCAGGATACCTTGGGAAAGGAAAGGAACGGCAGAAATGCTGTATGCCACAGTGGAGGGAGGGAAGGAGGGAGGGGATGAGAGGATTACTTGAATATAAACCATCAGTTTGTATTTGAGTTAACGTTTTTTTCCCCTGAAAAGGAGAAAAAAATGTTACTGGTTTATATTCAAATGGGACAGGCTAATAGCTAGAATATATTGATGTAACTCACCTTGAGCTACTACTGAGTAAAGGAGTGAGCTAAATCCAAATAAATGCATCTATCATGTTGCTACAGGCCTGTTTACTAATTACCTATAAAGCCATCCCTAGAGTGGAGGGTAAATTAACCAATTGCTTATTGGAGGCCTGTGGTAGCCGTGTTAGTCCACTCTTAAGGTTATCAATAGAAATCAAACAAAATAAAACATGGAAAAGAAAATAAGATACCTTTTTTATTGGACATAACTTAATACATTTCTTGATTAGCTTTCGAAGGCCACTGCTTGCTGGGGTCTTCTCATAGCTTCACTCTAGTGGATCACAGAAAGTTTCAAAGGCAGTAAAATGTATTGTCCATACTCATGTTATGTTTTGATGTCTTTGAAAAAGACTATACATTTTTTTTGTCCTGGTTTTCATTTTTGGTTTCATGATTATCTGAGTTTTAACAACCAAAGCATTTTATGTGTATATTTTGCAGACAATTATTGGAGATTTTCAGAAGGAGCAGGAAAAATTTGTTCAAGAGCAACATATTAAGAAGTCAGGTACAGTATAATTAGCATTTGAGTTTCCAGTGTCAGTAATATGGCTGCTGTTTCTGATCAGTCCTTCATAGAAACAAAATGCATCTTAGAATCCTTATGGATAGAATTTCCATGTGTAAAGGAGAAAAGGATAGTGATAGGAGTGTACTACTGTCCATCTGGCCATGAAGAACAGACAGATGTAGAAATGTTATCAGAAACAAACTGGGCAACACAATAATAATGGGTGATTTCAATTGCCCCGATACTGACTGGGTAAATGTAACATCAGGGCATGCTAGGGAGGTAAAATTCCTTGACGAAATCAAGGACTGCTTTATGGAGCAGCTGGTACAGCAGCCAACAAGAGGAGGAAAAATTTTAGACCTAGTCCTTAGTGGAGCACATGATCTGGTGCAGGAGGTAATGGTGCTGGGGCCACCTGATAAGTGATTATAATATGATCAGATTTGATATCGGCTTTGGAGTAAGTACACACAGGAAATCCAATACCTTAGCATTTAATTTTCAAAAAGGAGACTATGATAAAATGAGAAGAACAGTGAAAAAAAAAACTTAGAGGAGCAGCTGTAAAGGTCAAAATTTTACATCAGGCGTGGATGCTGTTCAAAAATACTATCCTGGAAGCCCCCAAGCGAAATATATTCCATGTATTAAAAAAGGAGGAAGGAAGACCAAATAGCCGGCATGTTAAAAAGTGAAGTGAAGGAAGCTATTAGAGCTAAAAGAAAATCCTTCAGAAAATGGAAGAAGGACCTGACTAAAAATAATAAACACCATAAGTAATGTCAAGTCAAATGCAAGGTGCTGATAAGGAAAGCAAAGATGAACTTTGAAAACAAGATTGCGTTGGAGGCAAAAACATAAAGTAAAATTTTTTTTTTAGGTATATTAAAAGCAAGAAGCTGGCAAAAGAATCAGTGGGACCGCTAGTTGACCGAGGGGTAAAAAGGAGCACTCAGGGAAGACAAAGCCATAGCGGAGAGATTAAATGAATTCTTTCCATTCACCGAGAAAGATTTGGGTGAGATACCAGTGCCAGAAATGATATTCAAAGCTGACGAGTCAGAGAAACTGAATGAAATCTCTGAAAACCTGGAGGATGTAATGGTGCAATTTGACAAATTGAAGAGTAGCAAATCGCCTGGACCAGATGGTATTCATCCCAGAGTACTGATAGAATTGAAAAATGAACTTGCGAAACTATTGTTGTTTAATATGTAATTTATCTTAAAAATCAGGCATGATATTGGAAGATTGGAGGGTGGCCAATGTAACACAGATTCTTAAAAAAGGTTCCAGAGGTGATCTGGAAAATTATAGACCAGTGAGCCTGATTGTCTGTGTCGGGCAAAATGGTAGAGACTATAAAGAACAAAATTACAGATCATATTCAAAGACATGGATTAATGAGACAAAGCCAACATGGATTTATTGAAGGGAAATCTAGCCTCATGATTTCTTTGAAGGAGTGATCAAATGTGGATAAAAGTGAGCCGGTCAATTGTGTGTCTGAATTTTCAAAATCATTTGCCAAAGTACCTCATGAAATATTTGAATATGCTAATTTGTATTAGTATTTAAATGTCCTACTTACTATTGAGACACTCTCCGATTAGTTGTGGTCTAAGGAAGTTCAATATTTGCTATTATTGATATTATTTTCTTCTTTATTGTTTCTTGCTGAGTTTCCTGTCTTGTAAATATATTGTAAACCTATTTAAAAAAAAAAAAAATACCTCATGAAAGACTACAGAGGAAATTGGAGAGTCATGGGATAGGAGGTAGTGCTCTGTTGTGAATTAAAACTGGTTAGAAGATAGAGAGTAGGGTTAAATGGTCAGTATTCTCAATGGAGAAGGTTAGTTAGTGGGGTTCCCCAGGGGTCTGTGCTGGGACTGCTTCTTTTTAACATATTTATAAATGATCTAGAGATGGGAGAAACTAGTGAGGTAATTACATTTGATGATGACACAAAGTTATTCAATTGCAAGAGGATTGTGAAAAATTACAAGAAGGAGATTGGGCATCTAAATGGCAGATGATGTTTAATGTGAGCAAGTGCAAAGTGATGCATGTGGGAAAGAGGAGCCCGAAGTATAGTTAGGTAATGCAAGGTTCCACATTAGGAGTTGCCGACCAGGAAAGGGATCTAGGCATCATCGTTGATGATACGTTGAAATCCTCTGCTCAGTGTGCAGTGGCGGCTAAGAAAGCAAATAGAATGTTAGGTATTATTAGGAAAGGAATGGAAAACAAAAATGAGGATGTTATTATATGCCTTTGTATCGCTCCATGGTGCAACCGCAGTTTGAATGTTGTGTGCAGTTCTGGTCACCGCATCTCAAAAAAGATATGGTGGAATTAGAAAAGGTACAGAAAAGGGCGACATAAGGCATAAGTATTGCCATACTCGGACAGACCGAAGGTCCATCAAGCCCAGCATCCTGTTTCCAACAGTGGCTAATCCAGGCGACGGGGATGGACAACTTCCCTATGAGGTGGAATGGGACTTGATATACTGCCAGTGTTTTTTTTGCAACTACATTCAAAGTGGTTTACAAAGTATATACAGGTACTTATTTGTACCTGGGGCAATGGAGGGTTAAGTGACTTGCCCAGAGTCGCAAGGAGCTGCAGTGGGAATCGAACCCAGTTCCCCAGGATCAGAGTCCACTGCACTAACCACTAGGCTACTCCTCCACTCCAAGGCTATAAGGAAAGGCTAAAGTGGCTGGGGCTCTTCACTTTGGAGAAAAGACGGCTGAGGGGAGATATGATAAGAGGTCTATAAAATAATGAAGGGATTGGAACGGGTAGACTTGAATCGCTTGTTTATTCTTTCCAAAAATACTAGGACTAGGGGGCATGCAGTGAAGCTACAAAGTAGTAATTTTAAAACGAATCGGAGAAAATATTTCTTCACTCAATGTGTAATTAAACTCTGGAATTTGTTGCAGTTAGCTTAGTGGGGCTTAAAAAAGGTTTGGATAGCTTTCTAAAATGTCCATAAGCCATTATTAAAATGACTTGGGGAAAATCCACTGTTTATTTCTAGGATAAGCAGCATAAAATGTGTTGTACTGTTTTAGGATCTTGCCAGGTACATGTGACCTGGATTGGCCACTGTTGGAAACGGGATGCTGGGCTTGATGGACCTTCAGTCTGTCCCAGTATGGCAATACTTATGTTCTTAATAATCTGCAATTTGCCCCCCCCCCCCCCTCGTGGTTTGTATAAGATTTGTTTTGTTTGCCATGCTGTTTTTCTGGAGATTATAAATTGCTTTGATGCCTATGGATGAAGAGTGGTCTATAAAATAATGTGTCCTTGCATAATTATGTACTATTTTTGGTATTCTCCGTGTCATCCCTTTTCCTTCATAGCCATCTATATTCTGTGATGTGTTATGTTATAGAAAACATAGAAACATGATGGCAGATAAAAGGCCGAATGGCCCATCCAGTCTGCCAATCCACAGCATCCACTATCTCCTCCCCTTAAGGGATCCCATGTGCCTGTCATGCTCCCTTGAATTCCTTGTCTGTACCACCTCCAGGAGGAGGCTATTCCACACATCTACCACCCTTTCTGTAAAAACATTTCCTTAGATTACTCCTAAACCTGTAACCTCTTAACTTTATCTTATGTCCTCTCATTCCAGAACTTTCCTTCATTTCAAAAAAGGGCTTACCTCTTGTACATTAATGCCACAGAGGTATTTAAATGTCTGTATCACATCCCCTCTCTCCTGCCTTTTTTTCTTGAGTATACATATTGATGTCTATAAGTCTATCCCCATACTGTTTATGACGGAAACCACTGACCAATTTTGTAGCTGTCCTCTGGACGAACTCCATCTTGTTTATTTCTCTTTGAAGGTGCGGTCTCCAGAATTACACACAGTATTCTAAATGGGGCCACACCAAAGACATACACAAGGGCACTATCACCTTTTTTTTTTTCTTTTCCCTGCTGGCCACTCCGCTTCTTGTGCATCCAAGCATCCTTCTGGCTTTGGTAATTACCTTTTCTACCTGTTTGGCCACCTTAAGATCGTCAGATACGATCACCCTCAAGTCCTGGTCTTCTTTCATACACAGAAAAGTACTTCAGCGCCATACTATACTATTCCTTTGGATTTTTGCAGTGCAAGTGCACGACCCTGCATTTTTTAGCATTAAATCTTAGTTGCCAATTTCTAGACCATTATTTAAGCTTCACTAGATTCCTCCTCATGCTATCCACGCCCTCTGAAGTTCTGTCCTATTACAGAGTTTAGTATCATCTGCAAAGAGACAACCCTACCACAGTCCTTCCACAGTAATACAAAGATGTTAAAAAAGAGCTGGCTCAAGGACAGATAACATCCTTTTCCTCAGAGCAAACTCTGTTTACCACTACCTTCTGTCTCCTTCCACTTAACCAGTTTTTAACCCAGTCAGTCACTTTAGGGCCCATTCCAAGGGCCCTCAGTTTATTTATCAGTTGCCTGTGCAGAACTGTGTCAAAGGCTTTTCTAAAATCCAAGTACATCTAGTTTCCCTCCCATATCCAACTGTTTGGTCACCCAGTCAGAGAAATCCAATCAGATTTGTCTGGAAGGATCTGAGGTAGAATGGTTTTATTAAAGGCAAGACCTGCCTCTAGTGAAACCATTCTGCCTCTTATCCTGCAGTCCATTCAGTTCTAGAAAATTCACAATTCTCTGCTTTTATAAGCATTTCCATTAGTTTACTCACCGCTGAGGTCAGACTAACAGGCCTGTAATTCCCAACCTCCTCTTTACTTCCGCTGTTATGCAGAGGGACCACATCTGCCTTTCTCAAGTCCTCCGGGACCACCCCAGACTCTAAAGAAGCACACTAAAAGGGTCTGACAGAGGAGCCACCCAAATTAGTTCTTGAGCATCTTCAGATGTATCTTATCAAGCCCCATCGCTTTGTCTATTTTAGTTTAGCTAGTTCCTTACCAACACAGTCTTCTGAGAATCGGTCCTGGTCTACTACACATCCGTTCCCATTAGAATTTTTCTGCGGTTCTACCCCCGGCCCTTTATCCATGAAAATAGAACCGAAGTAAATGTTAAGTGGTTCAGCTTTATCCTTAGCTTCTACATATTGCTATCTTTCACCCTTGAGCCTGTTTGGCACTTCTTCTATGACTTACTATGTCTTGTTCCTCAATTTTATCATATTGGCTATCCTTTCTTCTATTTGTATCTTTTCTTTCCTGACTAATTTTCCAGCTTCTCTTAGCTTTTCCAGATATTTTTGCCTGTCTTCCTCTCTGTGCGATATCTTGTAATTTAAGAAAGCTAACCTTTTTTCCCTTACCTTTTCAGCTACTACATTTCAGCTACAAATGGAATTCAGCAGCTTTCTTTTCCTCTTACTTTTTCTGTACCTTTCTATCATAAAGGATTGTTGCCTTGAAAATGGAGTGGAGTAGAGGAGCGGCCTAGTGGTTAGGGTGGTGGACTTTGGTCCTGAGGAACTGAGTTTGATTCCCACTTCAGGCACAGGCAGCTCCTTGTGACTCTGGGCAAGTCACTTAACCCTCCATTGCCCCATGTAAGCCACATTGAGCCTGCCATGAGTGGGAAAGTGTGGGGTACAAATGTAACAAACAAAAAAATAGCTCCTTTCAGTTTTGCCCACTGCTCTTCTACTTCCTTTGGCTGTTCCCATTCAACTAACTGCTCCTTGAAGTGTCGCCGTGGGCACCCCCCCCCCCCCCCCCCCGCCCGCCATCTTGACAAAGTTAGTTCTTTTGAAATCTAGAACCTTCAATCTTGAATAAACCCTCTCCTCCTTTGTCTTAATATTGAATCATACCATTCGGTGATCACTAGATGGCAAATGATTGCCCACCATAACGTCAGAAACACTCTCTCTATTTGTAAGCAACAGGTCCAGAATAGCTCCATCCCATGTAGGTTCCATTACCAACTGCTAGAAAAGCTCTTCCCGTAGAGGTAGATGACCCTGCAGCAGAGACCCCCAATCCAAGGTCCAGCATATTAAAATCACCTCTCGGGAGGAAGTGACGTCACCAAGCAGTATGGCGGTCTGAAGAGATTGCTCCTGCTCGCCCATGCTGTTTTTCGTAGCGCTTCCCCAGCATCTGAGCTTATACCAGCTGATTTTGACCAGAACAGCAAGGCTCAGAGTCCAGGCTGCTAGCAACGATGAGTGTGCAGGCTAACTTATCTCAGTTCGCGTACTCTGGTGGCTTGACGGCAAACCGTGAGGCGGACTTGGAACCACTGCCCATGCGCACCTCACAGCATTTAGGGAGTTGTCGCCCCGACATTTGTCTACATCTGGAGAAGGCCAGGACCTAGCAGGGACGGCTCCCTCGATGGATCTAAAGGAATGGCTGCAGGAAATTTGCTCCGACTTGAAAGCTGTCCGCTCTGAGCTGGCCTCGTTGTGGGGCAGGCTTGAGAGGTGAGATCCGGGACTTGGGTAATAGGCTGGAGGAAATGGAGAACCGATTTGAGGAGCAGATGGAGGAGATGGGATCCTTGGACTGAAGGATGTCGGATGTACATCTGGGCTATCAACAATTAGCTGACAAAGTTGAAGATCTGGAAAATAGGAGCCGCAGGCACAATCTAAGATTTAGGGGGCTCCCTGAAACCCCAGCGTATGTAGACTGTGAATCGACGCTAAAACGGGTGGTTAGCGCTATCCTGGCAGAAGCTGGAACACCCTTGGAGACTAATGAGATCTTGATTGAGTGGTCTCACAGGTCTTTGGGCCCTGCTTGGAATAACTTGTCTAAATACATTATTGCCTGCTTCCAAGATTTTAAACTTAAGGAGCAAGAGTTACATGTAGCCTGACAGCTCAATGATTTTCAGTGGGACCATGTGGAGATCTATCAAGATTTGGCGGCGGCTACGTGAAGCGGCGTGCGGAGCAAAAACCTGTTACAGCAAGGCTTCACGAGTTAGGAATCCGGTATCACTGGGCACATCCTTTTGCATTGGTGTTTTATAAGGATGGCCGCAGACACCAGGTTAGATCACTATCTGAAGCCAGGGAGGTCTTTCCTGTAAATTAGTATTGGCGGCAGCATGGAAACAGCGGTCTTTACCTGGCCTTCCATTTGATGTCTAAACTCACAGCTTTGCTTATGGGTAGTATATTATCCTATCATCGCATTTGGGACCCATACATTTTGTGGTCATCTCATCCTGACTCTGCTTTTCTAAGTTTATAGATGCTGATGGGTTGGAGGGGTGGGTGGGTCTGTTACGATAAAAGGAATGTCAGTTATCTGTTTGTATCATTCTTATTATTGTGAACATAACTTCTATGATAGTAACATAGTAAATGACGGCAGAAAAAGACCTGCATGGTCCATCCAGTCTGCCCAACAAGACAAACTCATGTGTGCTACTTTTTGTGTATACCCTACTTTGATTTGTACCTGTCCTCTTCAGGGCACAGACTGTATAAGTCTGCCCAGCACTATCCTCGCCTCCCACCACCGGCTGGCTCTGCCACCCAATCTCGGCTAAGCTCCTTAGGATCCATTCCTTCTGAGATTGGTTCTGATGTTGTATTATTCAGCTTGATTATATTTCAATAAAATTACAAATTTTAAAAAAAATCACCTCTCGGAAGTGCTTCCCCTTTCATAGCTGTCTTGTGAATATGTTCAATTAAATCTCTGTCCATTTTCTTCTGACTGTGAAGGAGGCCTGTATATCACACCAATGTACGTACATTTTCCATTCCTTCTTTCCAGATTAACCCACAGTGATTCTTCTTTACACCATATGTCTGCAATTCTGTCACTTTAATATTATTCTTAACACACAATGCCGCCCCTCCACCCTTTTTTTTTCCTACCCTGTTCCTCCTGAATAGATTATAGCCAGGTATACCTATGTCCCAGATCATGGTTCTCCGTGAACCACATCTCTGTGACCTCCAATAAATCCAAGTTGACTTCTACTATTAGAGCCTCTAGGTCTATAAATTTGTTTCCTGTTCTATGGACATTAGTATAGGAAGCTCTCCAGATATTCCCTTTTTTTCCCCCATGTCTTTAAAGGTATTTGATATCTTACATTCCTGAGGGTTATTAATAATGTTAGGGCTTTTTTTCACCCATCCCCAGCAAATTTAGTTTAAAGCCCTCTTTATTAAGTTAGCCACTCAGTTACAGAAGACACTTCGTCCCTTCTTTCGTAGATGGACACCATCTCTGCTCAGCTGCTTATGCTTTTTTTTGGTTCCATCATTCTTAAGCCAAAGTTGAACCCAAGACGTTCCTCCTACTTGACCACCTAAACCTTATCCTGTTCTATTGTTCAATTGACAAGACTGCCAAACACATTTCATGGATTTTATTTCAAATACATGCGTTTCCACCCAAAACCTTCTTATAGCAGGAGACATCAACCTTCACCTTGAGGATACAAACCTAACAAATGTATCTGAATGAAAGGACTTCCTCCAACTTTGGGAGCTTTACTGGCCAACTATGCAGCCCACCCATATCAAAGGCCACACACTAGACATAATCACACACAAATTCTCATCAGAACAAAATCTCGCACTAACAGATACAAAATGGACACCTATTCCATGGTCCGATCACTACAAAGCAAACCTCTCCCTGCACTGGCTAACAAAAGACTCACAACATAAACAAGAACAACTTACCTACACCACGAGAGGCAAAATAGACCAGCTAATATTCTGGCAACAATTCTATAATAACGATTTGCTCCTACCCAAAGAACGCACCACGTTCAAGATCTGTACGATTGTTCATAAAATTATCTACAGAGAGGCCCCATCCTACATGCTAGACCTTGTAGACCTCCCTCCCAGAAATGCTAAAAAATCTGCCCACACATTTCTTAACCTACACTTCCCCAGCTGTAAAGGAGTAAAATACAAACTAACACGTGCGTCCAGCTTTTCCTACACCAGCACGCAGCTGTGGAATGCACTACCAACTAGCTTGAAAACAATCGGGGCTTTTTTTGAGGGGGTACTTGGGAGTACTGAGTACCGGCACCTTTTCCATTGTCTGCTAAAATTGACCCATGATCCCCAAGTTTTAATGAAAGAGCTCAGGCTCTACACAACAATTCTGCCTTGTCATAGGTTCTGTGACTGGTTGCAGGGGGCCTGGCTATTATTGTGTGGTGGGTCCCTCAGTGTTCACCCCACCCCTGAAGGGTGGCCTGGCATTTGAGTACCGGCACCTTTTTTGCTAGATAAAATGCACTGAAAACAATCAACGAAATAACTAACTTACGCAAATCTCTGAAGACATACCTCTTCAACAAATCCTACCCAGAGAATCCATAGCTTAATCGTAAAACTGCACCACTCCAACCTCCATGATATTCTTGTTTCTTTAACTGTTTGATCATTCTCCTTGTTATCCTTGATCTTATTTTTAACACCAATTGTACCTTTGTTATCCTTGATCTCTGTAACACCAATGCCATAACAGGTCTCTAAGCCACATTGAGCCTGCAAATAGGTGGGAAAATGTGGGATACAAGTGCAATAAATATATTAGTGGCTACTGGCAGGACACAGATTTCCGAACCACATACAATGTCCTGTGTACTACTGGTTGTCATGCACATGCTCATTAGCTTTGCTTAGCTTATTACCTCATCTCTGACTACATGTCTGCTTCCAGAGTACTCGTACCCTGGCAGTGGAAGCCCTACCATTAGGCCAACTGAGGCTGGGGCCTCAGGTGGCATCTTCTAAGGCGATATCACCCTTGCCCTTCCTTCCCCAACCTCCTTCCTCAAATTTACCTTTTCTTTTCTTGTATTTTAAAAGGCGGTGGTGACAGCGGCAGCAGTGATTCCCATAGGCTTCCCTGCCGCCAATCCCGGCCCCTTCTGTGTGCTGCGGTCTGCCTATCTGATGTAACTTCATGTTTCCTTGGAGGCGGGCCGCAGTAGAGAGAAGAGGCCGGAACCGGAGGCAGGGCAGCCTATGGGAATCGCCGCCTCCGCCTTTTAAAAAAGAAAAGGTAAATTAGGGAATGGGGGGAGATGCCAGATCATTGGGGAGGGGGGCAGAGGAGGAGTCGGGGCAGCAGCTCATTTCTCGCCTCAGGTGGCAGATTGTCTTGGGTCGCCCCTGTACCTAAGCAGCAGCAGAAATCAAATTGCTTTATATGCAGATCTAATAATGGGACTGGAGCTGTTTTACAGCTTATTCGTTATTTTCCTGCCACTTTAACCTGTTCTCATTTTGCTGTTTTCTGAACAAGTGTAAAGTCTATTTGAAACTGGCAACCAGTGTTGTGCTTTCATTGGCAGAAGCTGCAGTACCTCCATGGGTTGGTTATAATGAAGAAGAAACAATTCAGCAGCAGATCTTGGCTTTATCAGCAGTAAGGCTGTTTTGTTTTTTGTTTTTTTTTCAGTTTTTAAACTTTTAGATAGTTTTGCTAAGAATAGTCATGTGATACACAGATTCATATACCAGGTTTATACCTGTTTGATCTGTTCCATACAGTCCAAGCCAACATAGAAGGTGAAATTGCTTGCCTGTAATAGAGGTTCTTCGTGGCAGCTTCCACTGAGTCACTGCTTTCCTAAAGTTCAGGAAAAGCGTTTGAAGGTGCCCTGAGCATTCACAAGGGTTCCTGTGTTAACAACTCCCTCGTCTTCTCAGTCCAATAACATAACTATGGAGCACTGCCAGTGAGGAGGGAGGGATAGAGTGGATGTATTCCCTAGTTGTCCACAGAAGACACCTATCGCAGGTAAGCAGTTTTGCTTTCCGCATGGACACGTAGGGACTAAGCCAACACAGATGGGTGCTTTCAAAGCTAAAGGTTGCCTGGGTTCAACAATTAGTTGAGCAACCCAAGAGGGTACATCTGCTTGGCTGGAGAGGTGACTGCTATGCAAAAAGGTTCTAAAGCACAGTTTGGCCAAAGAAGGTGTCAAGGCATGAAGAAGCATCGAAACACCAGGGTTAGTGAAGATATGGACAAACAATTAGAGGTCATCTGGAGAGACCAGATCTTAGGCTGTGTGCGGAGCTGATGAATTCCAGTGTAGCCTGGAGCTGGCGTATCAACCCTGCTGTAATAGAAGTTGATTCCAGAGTGAGAGTATGCGTAGTCAACTGTGTGCCTGGGTTTCGAGAGAAACTGAACATTTTAAAATGTCCTTTGTATTCTACGGAGTAGTATAGCAGATAGAGCAGAGTACATCTACAGTCCAGTGTGTGGAGAGCTTCCTGTGCCTTGCGGGAGTATTTTGATGGAAAAAAAATACTAGCAGATGGAATTTAGAGACCACTTTGGGAAGAAGTTTGGAGTGAGTGTGGAGCACTAAGAGCTCACTGACTCGATCTGGTCGACATAATCATCACGGGTCAGAGTGTCTTCCAAGAAAGATGATTTAAGTGATTGATACAGTGGCTGGAATGAGGCTGCAGAAGCTGAATAAGAATGATGATGGAGATGGCGTCCGAACAGGAGATTTCATGTGACGAAGTTCCTGCATCAATTGAAACTCGTAGGGATTTGCAGACAAAAATTCCATTTTGTTTAACTTCCCATGTCATTTACTGGATTTTTTTTTTTTTTTTCCATTTCATTTGTTTTTTCTGATTGTTTTCATTTTGGGGGTAGTGTTGTCAATAGTGCCCCTGTTGATGACACAGGAGAGAGAGAAAAAATTTGAGTCTTTTTTTTTGTTTGTTTTGTTTAAAACGGACATGAAACGACAGTGGTTCAAATGAATGCACACCCCTAGAGACTAGTTAAAAGACTGAGGAGAAGGTGAAGCTGTTAGCACAGAAACCCTCGCACATGCTTAGTGCGCTTTCAAAGAGCAGTAACCTGATGGGAGCCTCTAAAGGTGACGTCACTCTTCCATTCAGAGGCATTTCCCCTGCTTTTCCAAGGGGAAAAGCCTTATTTTTTTAAATCATGAGTTCTAGTTTCTGTGAATGTGCTCATATCACTCTTGGTTAGCATTTTATATGTAAAATTTGTGTACCTTTATTTTCATTAAAGGAGAAAATGTCTGTATATAGCTCAAGTGTGTGTGTGTATATATATATATATATAATGTGTGTGTGTGTGAAGCCATTTAATAGAAGCTTTTAGAATGAGTAGGGAAGTTTAATTAAACTGAAAAGTTGAGTAAAGACTTCTACAATCGGGGCAAGAAGAGAAATAATCCCTCCTAATCATTTAAATGGGAGAGTATATTGCTCAAATTACCTAAAGAAAACTCCACCCAGGGAAGATTTTGCCTTGTAAGCACTTTACAGGCTTGAAATTTATCTGCAGAGTTCCTTACATCATGCCTCAAATTCTACTCTTACACTGGGGCAGGAAATGAGGACAGCTCCTTAGAGCATGGCAGTCTGGGTTGGGGTCACTCCCCCCCAGCCCTGAGAGATGGTACCGAATATCACTTCCAGAGTGATTAGCACAATTGCAGAGGAGTCATTTTGCTCTTTTGTGTGTAGTTCAGTACACAGCAGTGTTGACCTCCATTA
The DNA here is from genome assembly GCF_901765095.1 of Microcaecilia unicolor. NCBI lineage: Eukaryota > Metazoa > Chordata > Amphibia > Gymnophiona > Siphonopidae > Microcaecilia > Microcaecilia unicolor. The sequence continues at coordinate 359,221,460 of NC_044034.1, read as the reverse complement.
CAGCAATGCCACGGCTTCTAACTGTGGTTTGGTTTGGTTTCCTCAGGATAGACGAAACTTCTTACGGGACCCACCTGCAGGCGTGCAGTTTCATTTCGACTTTGAGCAGATGTATCCAGTTGCTCTGATAATGCTGCAGGAAGATGAACTTCTCAACAGAATGCGATTTGATCTTGTTCCAAAACTGTAAGAAATTTGCGTTTATCTGATGAGCATTCCTGTTACCACTAAACTGATTTCATTTAACAAATTATTTTGTTCTGATGTGTTTTGTGTAACACATGTATAGGAAAACCTAAACATGTGTTAGGGAATAACACGTTTCCTTTTCATCCAGCTAGACCAGTCCACCCCAGTGAGAGTTATATCCCCCCACCCCAACCAACAGAAGTAGGTAGAGAAACACAGGTTTCAGTGACACCACTGGTATAACAGCAGGTGGAGCCTGGTGGTGGTCGGTGTTTTCTATCTGTAACAGCTGTTCCTTTTTTTTTTTTGTGGCCTTTTTCCCACAGACACGGGCTAGGGTCGATATCTCTGGTTGAGTCCATCTGGCTAGGGTGGCTTCCAGGTTGGGTCTATGGGCCATATCTTGGTTGAGTTGGGGTTGCTTTAGCCCCCCCCTCCCCCCAGGCTTGGATACTTTGCTTGAGGGCTGGACCACTGGGATACCCCTGCCAGTCAGGCCTCTGCCCTTTTTCTCCACACCCCCCCCCCCCCCAATCTGTTTCCTTCTGTCCCATCCAGAGCCACAATAAAAAAAGCAACCAATAAAATTGGGGGGGGGGGGGGAAGTGGGGTTATTATTAAGCAAAAGTGAAACCGACAAGGAAGGGCTTCAGAGAGGCTGTGGCCTCAGAACTGCTGGGGGGGGGGGGGAGGAATCCCTCCCTCTCCATGTACAGTGCAGGGGCATAGCCAGACTTCGGCGGGAGGGGGTTCCAGAGCCGAGGTGAGGGGGCACATTTTAGCCCCCTCCCCCATCCCTTTTGATCCTGCCACTGCCAGGTAACTTTGCTGGCAGGGGTCCCCAACCCCTGCTAGCCGAAGTCCCCTTCAGCACAGGTCTCTGAGTCCGGTGGGAAGAGGACTTTGGCAGGGGAGGGGGGTTGAATGTGGCAGGGGGGTGAAAGCAGGGGGGCCAGGGCTAAATCTGCATGGGCCCATGCCCCCCCTGGCCCCACCTATCTACGCCCCTGGTACAGTGAGTCATTAGATTTCTTATAACTGATACTAATGTCTCACCATTTCCACTGTCTGTTTTCAGTGCAAAAGAGGAGGTGTTCTGGAGAAATTATTTCTATCGTGTCTCCCTGATAAAGCAGTCTGCACAGCTCACTGCGCTGGCAGCTCAGCAACAAGCCATGGGCAAGGAGGAGAAGAACAACGGCCGGCAAGACGATGCCGAGTTGACAGGTACACACCTTCCTTGGTTTAACTTGAATACACGAAACATTCAGCCTGCTCTCTATAAAGATTTCTGCATTTCTGAAACTTAAAAAAAACCCGGCACGATAGAAAATTCAGATTTTTATATTAAAAATCTATGCTTAAAATATGTTTTCCAAGTTAGGTTATGTGGCTGTAGATGTTGTCTAAATTAAGACCATGAAACTGATAGCATTCCAGTGCACTTAAAACTATTTTTTTTCTCTCTTTTTGACCCAGAAACGGTACGTCCCAAGACACCACCTGTTGCAGTTAAATCACAGCAGAAGTCTGAAGAGGTAACAGAAAATTTTCTTTTATTTCACCCTGTCATATGTCAGTTTACTGTTTTCTTTCTGCCCTTTGTCCCTGTTCAAATTATTATTGAATTTCTGTTATATATACACACACTGTGATTAGGAAAGAGTGCATAAGGAGAAATACACAACTGAGTTATAAGAATGTATTTTTTTTCTGCAAAATTTTCCCACCATGAGTAAACAAGATACAGTATCAGTAATCAAGTTCCAAGCTAAAAAAAAAAAGTCAGTCCATTATATTATATTGCATAAAATCATTTATATCACAGACGTACCTTAAACAGTTCAGTCCAGCTTAAGAAGCTAGGAATACCCAGGAACTGAACAGTCTTCCATTTTCTAAGGGTTGCACATTAATCGCAATCAACGCGTTAATTTATTAATCACAGTTTTAAAAATCACAGCTAATAAATTTGATTGATTTTGCTTTCAGTTCTTCTTACTGACTTTTCCATTGCCCATGGCCGCCATTGCTTCTCCTCTCAGACTGCGTCTCCTTCCCTTAGCCTGCGTTTTGTCATGATTGGCCAGCCAGTTGGCTTCCCAATTGGCTCTTTCCCCAGGGAACCAATGAGGAGTGTTGGTACTAGATATCCACTGTGCTCCCACTACTGCATGTGCCTCAGCTAGCTGCCTTACCCACCCACTCGAATTAACTGCCAGGTGCCCAAGCTGGTGAGTATCGCACCTCTCTTCCCCTCCCCCCCCCAAGTTTCAACATCTCCTTCAAGGGACCCCCTTCCCCTGCCATGCTTCCTGCCTGACTGTCCTGTGAGTCACACAGCATAGCAGTCAGGCAGCCCACAGTGTGTGGGGGGTGGGGTGGGGTAGAGTGGAGTCTAGGGTGGGAAGAGAGATATGGAGATAATAGATCTATAGATAATAAATTCCATCATTTAGCCACCTGATATGTAAAATTTAGAATAAGCATAGATTTGAAATGTACTGTACTAAGTATTGCTTAGAAGTGCATACCATCTGGAAGAGCAATAAAATTATGCATGTATTGAGAAGCCTAGCCATGCAATATAAGAGACAAGCCATTGAGCCCATTAAAACAGGCAAGAAAGCTGTCTGAGCCCCGCCAGGTTCATCCGAGCCTCCACCCAGGAAAGCCGCCCTGGGGGATGGTGGCAGAGGAAAGTGCCCGGGTCACAGCGGCAGCAGCTCATCGGACCTGTCGGAGTGCACCTCAGAGCTGCTGTCGGACGATCCCTGCCCGGTGCTCCCCGGTCACCCGTAGCTCTGTTCCTGCCTCCTCTAATGATGTTGGAAGAGATTTGTGACGTGCCACGCATGCGCAGAACGTCAGTCACTCTTCATTTATATAGTAGGATATTAATATGCATAGTTTAAAATAGCCCAAACTTCCATCGGAAGCCAGTGCAATTTGATAAATAATGGTGTAATTCTATCAAACTTAAATGTAGAATTCAGCAGTCTGGCTGCTGTATTTTGAAGTTTGCAATTTTTTACGTACAACCACTTTACAATCCATTTATTATATAATCACGTTAACTCTGCTCTACTGGCCACAGGTCCTTCTTCCTGCCGCATCCCGCCTCCTGTGTAAAGTACTTCCTGTTTGGATGCGGCAGGACGAAAAACCTGAGCAGGAGAGGAGACAAGCAGGTCTGGAGGGGGAGCAGGCCCAGGGGGATGTTTCCCTGGGCCCGGCTTTGTCTGTCAGCGGCCCTGATGAGCATTCCAAAGGGGCAAAGAGAAGTAAAGGAGGAAAAGTTACATACGGGACTTACTTTGAAAACCCCATAGATACCCTGGAGCGGCTCATCTGCATTTTCAAAGGGAAAGCCATATGCAAAAGTTTCCTTGGAAAATGAACTTGTTATCCTGCATTATGATCATTGCTCCCTTTTTTCATGTCAGATTTTTGCTGGTGAAGAGAATTTGTGGATCTTCATAGGCTCATATTCACTGCTTATGAAAGTTAGTGCAAGTGCTCTGAATAGGACACTTATAATCCTTCCATGCTGTTTGCTATAGTGTTGTTATTCATGTAAGAACTGGGGAAACCAGAGTCATCCTAAATATAACTTAAACAGTGGATATATAAATTACTACTACTACTACTTATCATTTCTATGGCGCTACTAGACGTACGCAGCGCTGTACACTTGAACATGAAGAGATAGTCCTTGCTCAACAGAGCTTACAATCTAATTAGGACAGACCAACAGAACAAATAAGAGATAAGGGAATTACTAAAGTGGGGATGATAAAATAAGGGTCCTGAACAAGTGAGTAAGGGTTAGGAGTTAAAAGCAGCATCAAAAAGGTGGGCTTTTAGCCTAGATTTGAAGACTGCCAGAGATGGAGCTTGACGTACCGGCTCAGGAAGTCTATTCCAGACATAAATTAATAAGAGAAGCCCTCAGAGTAGCAACTCACCCATGCAGCGATCCGAATTATACAAATCACTAAAGAGGGTGGATAAGGTTTTCATTCATCATGCTCTCCAAGCACCACGTGACCAGATTTAAATATGCTGAAATAATAACGGTGCCCTTCAAAAACGTGCACTCCCAACTGCCACTATATTGGGCTAGCAGTGCACTATATCACTAGATCATGTCAAAAGTATATACCACTGTATCACATACAATTACAATATTCACATATATTACCAAGAGGTCCTTACAATAACCTTGAAATGTAAGAACTCAAAAATTGCACTTATCTTACTGCTGCCGGGGTAGAATTCCAACTCCCGGCAGCGCTTGTGATCAGCTTCCAGTAGTAAAAGCTGTGAAGTTCTCCAAACAGCTCCCCTGTGCCTACTAATTAACACAATTGCTGCACCCACCCAATTAATTGTGGCCCAAACCCCGTTACCGACAAGACATGCCAGAGAAAGGTCCAAGCAACCCTGTCAAAGGCATTCTCGGCATTGGTAGCTAAAAAGGCCACTGGCTCACCCAAAGACTGAGCCACCCACGAGTTCAATGTCCTGCGAATATTATCAGCCACCTGCCATCGGGCTACAAACCCAGACTGGTCTGAATCAGGGAGCGCTCGACCCAACCTTTTAGCCATAATTTTCACTAAGATTTTAACATCCACATTTAAAAGACAAATCGGCCTGTAGGAGCCACAGACTGCCGGATCTCTCCTTGGTTTCAAAAGAACAGAAATCCCTGCTTCCCTCATGCTCTCGGCCAACTTTCCCCCTTACAAACTGTGATTAACCTACCCGGAGAAGGGGGCCCACCTCCCCACAAAACTCCTTTATAGAACTTGGTGGTAAAGTCGTCCAAGCCTGGAGCTTTGCCCTCCCCCCCCCCCCCCCCCCCCCCCCGGCTATTCCCTTAATAGCCCACTGTATCTCCTTGAGAAGAGCTTCTTGAGAAGAGCTTGATCATCACCAGAAAGACACAGCAAAGTCACCTGAGAAAGACACTCCTTCACAGCAGACTCATCCAGACTCCCTTTTTTGCTATTTAGCTGCTTGTAGTACAGAACAGAGAGCTCCCGAATCTCCTTATCGGCATAATGAAGGGTGCCGCTGGCTCCCTTAAGCTTCGAAATTGTAGTCCCCACAACCCACTTCCTCATATGTCACGCTAGCATCCTACCTGATTTGTTACCAAATTCAAAACTGCTTGAGCAGGCACCTCATAAACTCTGCCTTCTCTACCTGCAAACATTGCAACTTGGTCCAACAGTTTCAAATGATCAAGAACCTCTGAAGAGGTTCATGTCTGAATCTGCTTCTGGTTCCACCAGCTGAGGTCGAAGTTCCAACTCTTGCTATTCCCAAGCTGTTTTCTTATGTACACCCCATTTTTAACAAATGCCCCTGTACTACAGCTTTCAAAGCATCCCACAATGTGCCGTCCGACGCTACCCCATTATTATTCCTGTCCAAATACTTGTGGATAACAGCCCAAATTTCCTCGCAAATTGCCTTATCACCTAACAGATTTTCATTAAGTCTCCAAAAGGTTTGACACCTTTCTCCATCCAAAACCCCCCAAGACCAACCAAATAGGTGCATGATCGGAAATTTGTATGCTTTCAGTATATGAATCCACTGCTTGACCCCACAACTGTCTGCTACACCATAGCATATCTGTGTGGGCGTAAGAGTCTTATGCATGAGAATAAAGGAATACATTTGTTGTCCTAGATGCTGAAGTCTCCAAACATCCAAAAGATCAAACATGTTAACCAAATTCAATGGACCACTTCATTAAAGTACTCTGTGCTAAGTCTAGAAACACAGTAATCAAGCAGTTGTCCCACTTTACTTCACCCAGAGCACGAGCCTTCCTCCAGACTAGTTCTTTCACTCCAAAGTCATGAAAGCAAGCAATTATGTTGTGCGGGCCTGAGAATCAGTTGAGCCCGATCTAATGTAATCTTGCACGAGGCAAGTTCTACTCCATCTGCATCAACCTCTTGTAGAAGCACTGCACAAATTATCTTAATGATTTGCTGGCAGCTCTGGTATTTCTCGACCTCCGGTATGCCTTTGAACCCCAAATTGCAGCGTCTGGAGCGATTCTCAAGGTCCTCCAGAGCTGCTTGAAGTTCCTGCCTCATTTTATTTTCCCAATGCAAATATGTTTCCAGCATATTCGGTCTGCGTTGACACCATCAAGCCTGTCCTCTGCCTGCTCAATCCTATTTCCTATGTCCCGCACTTGTGTGCACAGCTTTGCCAGTTATGTTTTAATATTAGCGTGGACCGCCAAGATCTCAGTTCTTAAATCTTTAAACCACTTAGCAACTTCGCTCACAGAAATCTCACCGTCACTAAGCGCCATGTCTACATGCACCTCCTCCTCTGACTCGGTCTACTGCTGCCATTTTACATTGGGCCCAAACACTCTTCGGCAACATGCTGTAGGAACCCTCACCATCATTGGCTGCATATTTGGATCTTTGAAGCTTCTTTCACGTCAGCATTCTCCAGCACTTGCAACAAGAGGGAGTATTCAACCCCCAGGGGAGCAAGTAACCACAAATTTGAGCAAAGACCCCAGCAGAGCTATACTTCTAGGTGTCCATTGTCTAGCGGTGATGTCACTTCCTCCAGTTTCCCCAGTTCTTATATGAATTGTACCTTGTTTACCAGTGGGCTTTTTGGGATTGTATTTTGACTGTCTATGGTCTCTCCTCTGCAAAAAATTTAACAGACCAAACAGAATACACAGAGGTACTTGAACTGGTAGGTGCCAGCATGAGTGAGCGCCAGTTTCAGAGACCTGATCTCAGTGGTTTGTAGCTCTTTTGCCACAGCTTTATCCTGGTGGGGAAGAACAGCATTTGTCTTATTTCTACTGTTTGCACAACGTGACTGCATTGCTGCTATTAAACCTAAATTGTTTTCTAGCTTGAAGAAGAGATTTCCACAAGTCCTGGCGTATCAGAGTTTGTAAGTGATGCTTTCGATGCTTGCAACCTAAATCAGGATGACCTGAGGAAAGAAATGGAACAGCTGGTCCTCGACAAGAAGGATGAACTAAACATAGCAGAAGGTAGGGGATTCTATTCCTAATTTCCAGCAAACTCAAAGTTTACAGCAATAGATGACGGCAAATAAAAAGCAAGTGGCCCATCTGTATTACTAAGACTGTCTCAGTTGCCAACCTAGGAACTTGACTGCTTGTAGAATATCTGGCTGTTTGTCCAATCAGTGCTTGTCTTCCTTTTTGGATCTTTTTCCATCTTAGGGGACTTGTTTGCTTATATATTCAATTTATTCCAAAACCAAACAAACCCCTTTCCCTCATGCTTATTATTTTAAAATCTGTAATAATCTGAATATCTACCAAAACTAGGGAGGGGGTGTTCTCCAAATATTTGACTGTCTAGGTCCTGGATCTTGCTGAGCAGTAACTGTTCACCACCAATCTATTGGTACCAACAAGCTAAAACCAAATACATCCTTGCCAACACAGCTAACCTGTCTGCAGTGTCACTAGGTCAAACTACCATTATCTTCCATCTGCTTCAGTATGTATATCTACATGTGATTATCTATTTATTTGTTACATTTATACCCCACATTTTCCCACCTATTTGCAGGCTCAATGTGGCTTACAAAGTATCGTAATGGCGGTTGCCATTACGGTTGATAACAAATACAAGGTTGTGTTATGGTCACAGGTAGAAGTGTTTCAAGCGTCATGGGGTTGAGGATAGTAAGTTGTCCAGTACGATCATAGCTTATCTTGTGTTGCTGGGTGTGGGGATTTATGTTGGATGGGAGGGATAAGCTTTTTTGAAGAAGTGGGTTATCTTCCATCTGCCTCATGTATGTTTGAATTCTGTCACAGTATTAGTATTTCATTGTGTCCCCTGCTCCACAACATTCAGGAGTTTGTAGAGCTCAATCATATTCCCCCTCAGCCTTCTCTTTTCCAAGCTGAAGAGCCCTACCATCTTTAGCCTTTCCTCATATGGAAGAAGTTCCATCTCTTCAACCGTTTTGGTCAGATCAGTTGTCCATCTAGCCCAGTATCCTGTTCTCCAACAGTGGCCAACCAGGTCACAAGTATCTGGAAGAAACCCAACTCATGGCAACATCCCATACTACCAATCCCAGGGCAAGCAGTTGCTTCCCCATGTCTGTCTCAGTAGCAGACTATGGATTTTTCTTCCAGGAACTTGTCCAAACCTTTTTTTAAACACAGATACGCTAACTGCTGTTACTGCATCCTCCGACAAAGAGTTCCAGAGCTTAACTATTCGTCGAGTGAAAAAATATTTCCTCCTATTTATTTTAAAAGTATTTCCTCTAACTTCCTTGAGTATCCCCTAGTCTTTAATGCTTTGCATCTGACTTGCTTGTTCCGATCTCCATAACATTTATAAATATGTTAAATAGCACCGTTCCCATTTCTGTGGCACTCCACTGTTCACCCTCCCCCATTGAGTGAAACGACCATTTAACCCTACCCTTTGTTTTCTGTCCAGTAACCAATTCCTAATCCACACCAGAACATTGCCTCTTATCCCATGACTCTCTAATTTTCTCAGGAGTCTCTCATGAGGAACTTAATCAAAAGCTTTCTGAAAATCTAGATACACTACATCAACTGGCTCACCTTTAGCCACATGTTTTTTCACGCCTTCAAAGAAATGAAGCAAATTGGTGAGGCAAGACTTCCCTTGGCTGAACCCATGCTGACTCATAAGTACATAAGTGTCGCCATACTGAAACAGACAGAAGGTCCATCGAGCCTAGTATTATCCTGTTTCCAACAGTGGCCAATCCAGGTCACGAGTACCTGGCAAGATCCCAAAACAGTACAATACTTTTTATGCTGCTTGTCCCACAAAACAAGCAGTGGATTTTCTCAAATCCATTTTAATAATGGTTTATAGACTTTTCTTTTAGGAAGCCATCCAAACCTTTTTTAAACCCCGCTAAGCTAACTGCTTTTACCACATTCTCTGGCAACGAATTCCAGCGTTAAATTACACATTAAGTGAAGAAATGTTTTCTCAAATTCGTTTTAAATTTACTACTTTGTAGCTTCATTTAGTGCCCCCTAGTCCTAGTATTTTTGGAAAGAGTAAATGAGCGATACACATCTACCCATTCCACTCCTCTTATCTCCCCTCAGCTGTCTTTTCTGCAAGCTGAAGAGCCCAAGCCGTTTCAGCCTTTCGTCATAGGAAAGTCGTCCCATTCCCTTTATCATTTTTGTTGCCCTTCTCTGTACCTTTTCTAATTCCACTATATCTTTTTTGAGATGTGGTGACCAGAATTGCACACAGTATTTATGGAGCAATACAAAGGCATTATAACATCTTCATTTTTTTTTCCATTCCTTTTCCTAATAATACCTAACATTCTATTTGCTTTCTTTGCTGCCGCAGCACACTGAGCAGAAGGTTTCAAAGTATCATCAAGGATGACTCCTAGATCCTTTTCCTTGTTGGTGACTCCTAACGTAGAACCTTGCATTACGTAGCTATAGTTCGGGTTCCTCTTTCTCACATGCATCACTTTGCACTTGCTCACATTAAACATCATCTGCCATTTTGATGCCCAGACTCCCAGTCTTATAAGGTCATCTTGCAATTTTTCACAATCCTCTTGCGATTTAACAACTTTGAATAACTTTGTGTCATCAGCAAATTTAATTACCTCACTAGTTATTCCCATCTCTAGATCATTTATTAAAAAAAGAGCGGTCCCAACACTGACCCCTGCGGAACCCCACTATCTACTCTTCTCCATTGGAATACTGACCATTTAATCCTACTCTCTGTTTTCTATCCTTTAACCAGTTTTTAATCCATAATAGAGCACTACCTCTGATCCCCTGACTTTAATTTCCTTTGGAGTCTTTCATGAGGTACTTTGTCAAACGCCTTTTGAAAATCCAAATACACAATATCGACTGGCTCACCTTTATCCACATGTCCCATTAATTCATGTTTGTCTACGTTTTCCGTAATTTTATTATTTATAATAGTGTGCACTATATTCCCAGCCCTGACGTTAGACTTACCAGTCTGTAATTTCCCAGATCACCCCTTGAACCCTTGTTAAAAACTGGCATCACATTGGCCACCCTCCAATCTTCACGTAATGACAGGTTACATATTACTAACAGATCAGCAATTTCATGCTTGAGTACCCTTGGATGTATGCCATCCGGTCCAGGCGATTTACTACTCTTTAATTTTTTCGATTTGGCTTAGTATGTCTTCCAGGTTCACCAAGACTTCTTTCAGTTCCTCTGCATCATCAACCAATCCCATCTCCTAATAATAATTCCTTTTTTGGCAAGTGGATGTAGTAGTCATGGCAAGTGAAAAAGCAGACTGGAAGGTGTTAGTATGAATTTGAAATGTATGAAGTCAACATGGGTACGGAATTTTAGCCAAAGGTATTCAGATCAAGCACAGGAATGTTAATTGGCACTCATTAAAATTTGCGAATGTATTTGACTGTGCACTACTCTATATGGAATGGTGCCTAACTTTGCTACCGTATAACTCAAAAGGGCACGTGGCCATGGGCGTTTTGAAGCGTTCTGAAAAGTTACACATGTAGATATAGAATACTGCCTCTGTATGCCTAACATTGGCATTAGAATTTACACCAGCTTTTAGCAGGCATAAGTCCGCCAACTAATGTTAGGCGCAGGAATCGGCACTGCGCTCCATTATATAAAGGGCACGTGCCCTTTATAAAATAGTGCTTTTTCAGTGCCCATTTTTAAGCACCATTTATAGAATTCCCCTCCCCCCTCTTGAGTCTTGTGACTTCCACTAGAGATGTTAATGACAAGAATTAGTTGCAGTTAGACAGGAGTATAAATCAGCATGTTTTTATATGATGTTGATTAAGTTAAATGGAAAAGCGTGTATGTTATTATATCTGTATATATTTATTTATTCATTCATTCATAGTATGATGCTTTGCTTCTGTCCTGTAATTCTCTGTTTTATAGAAGAATCTGCAGATTGGGAAAAGGAACTGCAACAAGAACTTCAAGACTATGAGGTGGTCACAGACTCAGACAGAAGAGATGAAAACTGGGATAAGGAAATTGAAGATATGCTTCAAGAAAATGATTAATTCCTCTTGGTAAATGATATACTTCAGAAACCACCACCTGCTTCAGTCCACATTGCACTTCGAGGAGGTGGGGTTAACGTGGTTGCTCTTTGTATGAGACAGATGTAAGGCTGATCATCCTTACGTAAGCCCCATCCTACTGATTCGCAACAATGTGCAATCACCTTTGGAACCTAGCCCAGTTTTTATTGGAACTTTTCTTTAGGGGGGAAATTCATAATTTTATGCTGTAGCATAACCAGATACAAAATGTGGAAATTTACTATTTCAGCAGTGGTTTTAAAACCCTGTACATATACCATCAGGTAGGTGTTACATGATTTTGATTCATTTGGTAGGGAGCGAGGTTTGAGGGCATTTCTTTTTTTACATTGTCCAGTCATTCAGATTTATTAATCTTCTGTTCAATTTGCATTCCACACACACAAATACAGAACATCACCTGTATCTTCTGTTTATAATTCCTTTTGTCTGAAGATAAATTGTGCCAAATACATTTTTCCAGATTGATTCTCCCATTACCACAATTTGCTGCTTTCTTTTTCTCATTAGGTAATCAATAGAAATAAAACAAAACATGGAAAAGAAAATAAGATGATACCTTTTTTTATTGGACATAACTTAATACATTTCTTGATTAGCTTTCGAAGGTTGCCCTTCTTCGTCAGATCAGAAATAAGCTAGTGTTGGTAGATGATCAGATCAGAAATAGGCAAATGTTGGTAGATGACAGTGTATATGAGTGAGACATCAAAGCATTTCAGTGACAGCCTATATGCATGGAGACAGGAGAGCAATGACAGTATATCTGAGTGAAACATCAAAGCATTTCAGTGACACAACAGGATGGGGGGTGGATAGGTGAGAGAGAGACAGGAAGGTGACAGAGCAATACAATTTACAAAGCAGTACAATTTTATGCTTTATAATGGGCTAGAAAACCCAGATGTTTTAAGTCCTGTCTGGTGGGTGTCAAAATATTTGATCATTCTGACTTCAAAGGTCTTAAAACAATGCAGGAACATAAGACCTTTGAAGTCAGAATGATCAAATATTTTGACATCCACCAGACAGGACTTAACAAAGATCTGGGTTTTCTAGCCCATTATAAAGCACAAAATTGTACTGCTTTGTAAATTGTATTGCTCTGTCACCTTCCTGTCTCTCTCTCTCACCTATCCACCCCCATCCTGTTAGACTGTCACTGAAATGCTTTGATGTTTCACTCATATATACTGTCATCTACCAACATTTGCTTATTTCCGATCTGATGAAGAAGGGCAACCTTCGAAAGCTAATCAAGAAATGTATTAAGTTATGTCCAGTAAAAAAGGTATATTTTCTTTTCCATGTTTTATTTTGTTTTATTTCTATTGATTACCTTTAAAAGTGGACTAGCACGGCTACCACACCTCTTTTTCTCATATTAACTCCTTAGAGGCCAACATGCTAGACGTGTGGTTTTGATTAAAAGTTGTACATAACTTTGAAAATACTTTTTTCACAAGTTAACCTGAGTTTTTCCTCTCTTGTTTAAAGCATTTTCTGCTTTGAATCAACACATTAGGCACTGCCTTACTGGTATTGGAGTACCACCCCTGTCTTTGAATAAGCTGATTCCTTTTTAACATCTCTACATACATCAAAGACAGGTCAACATATCGCTAAGGTCTGCATCATTAACTGTAGTCGGTTAATATGAAAAAATGTGCATGTTATTTTCTACACAGATTAAAGCATTTAAGTATATTTGCTTGGTCAGTTTTTTTTTTTTTATCTCCTTACTGAACAGAGCAGGGAAGAATCTACATAGCAAATCGCAGCAGGTGAAGCTCCAGGAAAAGAGTACTGTAAATTTCTGGTTACTAGAGATGGGAAAGCAAAACGTATATGATAATTTTTTTTTAGTCCAGCCAGAACAAGTGGGTTGTGTTCAACTAGCAGATGGAGACAGAGAAACAAAATAGTTCCACATGATTTGCCCTATAAGGGCTTTGGCCAGCAATAGAATGTTCAATATTTCTAACGACCAAGCAGTGGCCCTAGGTTTTACACATCCAGTGAAATGCTGAAGACTTCCAGTACTTGACACAGTTTTCCAGCTAAGTCAGGAGCTTCCTCATAATTGAAAAAAAGTAAGTGAGCTAAATCACAAGATACAAGCGCTTTGTCCTGTGAAGTGGTAAGAGATAGGAGGGGGGAAAAAAACCTAAAATGGAAGGAAGTACAATAATAAAAAGGGAGGGTTTCTGGATTAGTCTTGCAGGACTAAAGGAAAGAAAATGATCAGGTAAGACATCGTTTTTCCTTCCTTAGCTTCTATTCCAGACCAATCCAGAATAAGTGTGATATACCAACTGTTTCCATGTATGCGTCTGCAGGAGTAGGCTGAGGCAGCTCAAAGGAATATTGACTCAAGAAATAGAAACATGGGGAGTAAGCAATGGAACGGATGAAGGCTATATGTATACCTTTTTGTGTGTGAATTTTTTTTTTTAATGTAGAATAGAGAAGACATAGATGCTGAAAGGAGCCATGGCATGAAGACCGTTCAACTACTGGGAAGAGAGTTGAATGTTTGTTTGTTAGATTCTTGATAGCCCACCAAATTCCAAAACTGGGTCATGGCAGTGTACAATTACTAAAAAAAAAAAAAAAGATAAAATTGGAAAGGAACACCATTTGAGGATAGGACAGGGCACTTATACACAGCACAGACACAGCCAAATTTACTTAGGGGGGTAAAAAAAAAGAAAGTAAAAATAATAGATAAAAATTCTTCTTAGCTATACTTGGCCTGGATTGGCCGCTGTCGTGGACAGGATACTGGGCTCGATGGATCCTTGGTCTTTTCCCAGTGTGGCATTACTTATGTACTTATACTTGCTAGGAGGAAAGCAGGTCAGCTAGGCTCCAGTAGAAGTAATTCTAGTTTCAAATGCCAATTCAAAAAAATATGCTTTAAGCAGAGATTTAAATCTTACAAAGGAAAGTTCATTACGTCAGTAGGAAGGTAAGCTATTCCAGAGAGGAGGTGCCAGAAAAAAAAAAAAAGCAGAGTCCCAGGTAGACTCGTAGTGAGCATTCTTTGGTGATGGGAGAGAACCAGCCTATGGGAGTCCAGAGAACAAAGTGATCGGGAAAGAGTGTAAGGGATCATAACTGAGGACAAATAATATGGGTATCCCTGCTGAAGTGCTCTATGAGCCAAACAAAGAACTTGGGACCCAATGCAATTGGATGAGAAGAGGGGTGACATGAGCATAGCGCTTGGCATGGCACTAAAAAACGAGCAGCTGAATTTTGCAACATTTGCACATGTCTAAGAAGAAAAGCAAGGATCCCACAAAGAATAGTATTACAGTAATCAATAAGTGAAATAACAGACATGAATTAAAGTATGCAGTGATGAAAAGTCCAGGAATTGGCTTATCGAGCGGAGATGACTAAGCCAAAAAAAAACTTTTTTTAACCACTAAAGAAACACGATTTTGAAAGGATAGTTTGGTCAACCCAGTAAATTCCTTTTGCTATCTGGGAGTTATGTTTGATTCCAAAGAGTTAAGTTAAGCGGAATAGAGGGGAGTTGGAAAAATGCCGGTGATCCAGAATGCTCTAGTTTTGAAGGATTAAGGACCAGTTTTTGGCTTGACAGCCACTTAGAAACTTCAAGGAGCCAGGTTTGTAAACGCGTAATATCAGGAGAGAAAGGAGGAAAAATTAATAGAATATCATCTGCATACATATATAATTTAATATTGTAATTGTGAATGAAAGGGGCCAGGGGACTGAATATTAAATAAGAGGGGAGATAGAACAGAACCCTGAAGAACACCACAGTACATAGAGGAATCAGCTGTGACAGCATTTGCTATCAGCAAGAAAAGAAGAAAACCATTGGAATACTATACGTGTTATCCAATAGATTTTAATCAGGAGAGAAGTAAAGAGCAATACACCAAGTCGACAGCTGAAGAAAGATCAAGGGATATTAACAGAACAGCCATGCCAGAATCAATATTTTTTCTCAAATGCAGTTAGATGTCCATCAATGTCACCTCAGGTATCCTCAAACTGCGAAAACAAGTTGGGCCCGATCAGAGCTGTGGATCCTGCCTCGGCCCAGGGATTGAACTGGAGTTTTGAATATGAGCCATCTCCATCTTTAATTTCGGCAGCTGGAACTCCCGCAGCTGGCCTAGCCACTGTCACTCACATGTAGATCTGCCGGATCTCAGCAGGTGTGGCATCTGGTCCTGCCAACAATTTTGTGTCCATAGAATCAGAGCCTTTGCCTTCTGGCTTAAATAATCTTCAGTAATAATTTCCTTATACTCAACTGGGGTCCGGTCAGAAAACGGGTTCAGGAATCAGCCTCAATTGTGCAGTCATGAGGCATCTCAACCCCAGGAAGCCCTCCCAGCATAGTGGGAGGTAAAAGGGAAGGGGACTTGGAAGACATCCAAGTATTTTCAATTAAAGTTTCCTCATTATTTTGCATACTGATTAGAACCTTAGCTCAATAAATTAATAAAAGTAGTTCAGGAGAGGTTGGGGCTATGTCGCCAAGGAGTTGCACGATATACTGCCTCCATCTGCTGGAGACAAAGAAATACTGAATGTTCCATGACGGCAAAGTGCCGTTAGGTGAACTATGAGGAACTACTTTCTCTGTCTCCATCCACTGAACAATAGACACAACCCACTTGTTCTAGATTGGTCTGGTATGAACGCTAAGGAATGAGGTTTTTTTGTTGTTGTTTTTTCTTGGGGGGGGGGGGAGGGGGCACAGACATACATTCAGAAGAACTGTGGGACCCTTTTACTAAACCACAGTGAAATTTGCAGTTACTATGACTTAATGTGGTATTTTTACCACGATAGCCGCAAATTTTATGTGGCACCTTTTGGGGGCATTCCCTTTTTTTTTTTTTTTTTTTTTAAATTGAAGGTCGTTCTGCTGAGAGTTCAAGCAGGACCACTTAGCACTTCCTAAATAGGAGGGGGTAAGTGTTCCCAAGTTAAGAGCTTGTTAGCCAGAGCATACTACTACTACTACTATTTAGCATTTCTATAGCGCTACAAGGCATACGCAGCGCTGCACAAACATAGAAGAAAGACAGTCCCTCCTCAAAGAGCTTACAATCTAATAGACAAAAAATAAATAAAGTAAGCAAATCAAATCAATTAATGTGAACGGGAAGGAAGAGAGGAGGGTAGGTGGAGGCGAGTGGTTACGAGTCAAAAGCAATGTTAAAGAGGTGGGCTTTCAGTCTAGATTTAAAAGTGGCCAAGGATGGGGCGAGACGTAGGGGCTCAGGAAGTTTATTCCAGGCGTAGGGTGCAGCGAGACAGAAGGCGCAAAGTCTGGAGTTGGCAGTAGTGGAGAAGGGAACCGATAAGAAGGATTTATCCATGGAGCGGAGTGCACGGGAAGGGGTACTGCATGCTGCTTGGATAATACTTCCATACGCCCATGCCCTGTCAGAAATGTTTATTTTTTTGTTAATTATGCACAGTTTAAAGTACAGTAGCAGGCAAACTACTGCAAAACCTAACACCTGCCCAAATAACTGCTGACATCAGTCAGTTGCTGTGCAGAAAGTGAACATTACCTATGCAAGATTATGACTTGAAATAGAAAGAAGAACACGATCTTTATTCAAAAGTTGTTTTTTTTTTTGTAAATAAGTAAAATAACAACCAAACTGGGATCAGACTAAAACTCAGTATCCTGTTTTGAACAGTGACTAATCCGGGTCACAGGTACCTGGCAGGATATCAGAGCAGTAAAATTCTATGCTGTTTATGGACTTTTCTTCTAGGAACTTGTCCAAGCCCTCTTTAAACCCAGTCACACCAACTTACCTTACAACGTCCCCCAGCAATGAATTCCAGAGCCTAAGGAAACTATTTTCTCTTATTTTTATTTATTTTTTTTAAATCTACTACTATGTAACTTCGGGAAGTGTCACCTCATCTCAAGAGAGTAAACAATCAATTTACGATAGCTTGTTCACGCCAGTCATGATTTTATAGACCTCTATCCTATCTCCCCTCAACCATCAAGCTGAAGAGTGAAGTCACCCTTCTACATAGTAACATAGTAGATGACAGCAGATAAAGACCGGAATGGTCCTTCTTGTCTGCCTAATAGTCACATTCATTATCAGCTCATGATTAAACCAGCAGTAATGGTGCTCATTTCAAAGCACAGAGGCATATTTTCTAAGCATAATCTATGGAACTTTGTAAGTCTAAGGGCCCCTTTTAGAAAGCAGCAGTACGTGTTCTGCTGCTTTGCTGCATGCCAAATTGGGACGGCTTCCCACCCCCAGTGTGTGCCGTTTCCAGCATGACAGCAACACTTCTTATTTTTGTAGTGCCGGGGCTTAACTTGGCAGTAGTCAGGTTACCGCCGGTCACCTAAATAGGTGGTAGTAAGGGCCCCCCCCCCCCCCCCTTAAAAATGTGAGTGCACAAATCCCTGTGATTAGTGCAGGGCCACTTTTTTTTTTTTGGATGAAAACGTAAAAGGAGGCCTCAATGAATGGCAAATCCACATGCCGATGCCACCACAAGCCCCCTTTTACCACAGCTTGGTAAAAGTGTCCCTAAGTGCTTTGAAAATGAGCCTCCATATTTTTGTAAATATATACATTCTTACTACGGGATAGCAAGCTAGTATTTATTTACTCTTTGAAGGAAAAGACCTCAGAAGCTCAGCCAGTGGAACTCCACAGGCTGAGCTTCTGAGGTCTTCTCCTTCAAAGAGTAAAAAAAATACTAGCTTGCTATCCCGTAGTAAGAATATCTTTTTGAGCACAGCAGGCCAGACAAGTTAGTAAATCTATACATAAAAGGCTATGCCTTCTAATTCCAATAAATTACATTATAAAAGAAGTTGAAAGGTACGCATGTATAGTGTGTCAAGATGGTGCATGACCCTTCCATTTGCAAATTATTCATGGGACCAAAGTATCTCGTTAGGGTGACAGGGAGCAGTTATGAGCCATCGGAGTATCTTTGTAACAGGAAATGATGGCAGATAAAGACCTGCATGGTCCATCCAGTCTGCCTAACAGTCACAATCATTATTGAACCAACATCCAGTAGTGTTGTTACAGCATTTTTGCTCCTTAAGTGCCACTTTACTATGTCTTCCCTGAGATATACAGCGTCTGCACTCATAGCATATGATATGTGTGGGTTAAAATATGCATACTTAGAACTTTGCTTATTTGCAACTATCACACTATATTCACTCACTTCCCTTGGGTAGTCTGTCACGGGGCTTTGGGGTTCAGTTCAGAGAATTTCTGGAAGGAGATGCATCTGGGCAGCCTTTGGTTTCTTGGTTTATGGGCAATTGGCGACATCTTCTGTGGTGAGATTACCAGGAGGTGCTGGGTATGTGAGAAAGGGATCTTGGTACTCAGTAAATATGGCGGCTGCCCTAGACTCGTTCATAGTGCAGAGCTACAGCACTGTCTTTGCCATACTATTTAGACAGCTTATTTCTCTCAAAGCAGAGCTTACTTAGCGGGCTGTGTTGCCACCCCCAGCTGTCTGAAAGGCAGGGCATAATGCCTTCTTAGATGGTATCTGGCAATGCCCTCAAGTTACACAGTTCTGAAGAGACTTTTTTTTCAATATTTTTCTTTAGTATTGGGTTTTCCCATAAGGGTTTCCCTGGTGGTGGCTCTTTTGGGCTCCATTGGGACGATAGGTCTGGGGAGTAGAGAGGCTAAACTGTTTGTTCTTAAGTCATGTATTGCGGGGAAGAAATTCATTCATAATCACTAGTTGTTGGACTCTCCACTCTCTGTTTGGTATTGGAGAAACAAACTTCATACCGTGATACTCTAAGAATCCTTTGGCGCACATTTTGTCACCAAAATGGCAATAGCATTTCTTAAGGGTCTGGGGTTCTTACGTAGAACAGGTATATCCCAAGGCACGTAGCCAAGTTCTGAATTGATTCACTGTTGCACAATGCATTTTACAGTATTTCTTAGCTACCAGCTCTCGGGGGGGTGGAATTAACTGCATCTTCCCTTGTGGTTCAGGGTGCAAAGAGTAAGGCCCTGACTGCTCTCTGTTGTATAAGGGCTTTTGGTTTAAGGGGGAGGGTTCGAGACTGTTGTTCTACTGTGTGTGGGGGGAGGTGGTTGTTATTGGACAGTTGTATGTATGAATATTTCAATAAACAGATTTTCATAATAATAAAATATGCATGCTTGATCCTGATCCATTCTTGCTTTTTCAGGGTTCAGACTTTAAAAAGAAAAAATGTCTGCCCTGCACTGGCCTTACGTCCCAACTACAGGAGTTATCAAAACCCACTCCAGTCCATCCTGAGCAGTCTTTGTCATATACAGAACTCAGACCTGTGCCTCCCCAACAGGCACTACTGCTTATGCAAAGCAAACATTAAGTATTCAGGATGCAGCTGGGTAGATGGTTTAATTTTCGGCCAAATAGTTCCTTTCATAGCTGTATTCTGCAATGTATTTCCATTGGTAAACAAAACGTTTCCTTACATACTTAAAACAAATGTGTAAAGATACATTTTACGTTGAAGCCCTACTGACTAACTTCTTTCCCATTCCATAATTGTACCCAGTAAAACTAAACTAATCAATGCTGGGTTTTCATTTAAAGAAATCACCTTTTTCATGCATGGTTTAGTCTTGGCTAGAGGACATATTTGCATGTTTTGTTTAGAAATGAGATTTAACATATATTTAAAGTAGAACAGTACCTGATTTAAAAAGCTACATAAGAGAATCTTACGTAGAGTACAATTTTTGATTATTCGCAATATTCAGGTTTAAATACTGTAGCTGTCTTGCCATTCCATTTGGGTATGAGGTTTTTTTATCTTGTAAATTTTAGCACTGACAAATTGAGTATAATTATTTGAATAGAAAGGGTAGACTAAAAACAACAAAGGAGAGTTTCTTTATAAATTTATATATAAAGATGTGTTCTATTCTGTAAAGGTTATCTAGAATGTAATTTACTGAAATAAATTTTGACTGAATAAACATCTTAAGTAGTCATTTATAGCTCATTCATAATTTCATATTGCGCAACATTTTTGAGGTTGACTATACTGTAAATGTAAAAGGACTGCATTTTGCAAGGAATGAGTGGGAAATGTACAGCTCAGAGGCCAAAAACGGTCAATGGGAATCTTTAATTCTGCCCTCTCCTTTAAAAAAAAAAAAAATAACACTTAATAGAAATTGTCTTGCTCTCTGTAAGCTGTTTTATCAGGCTTCCCTCAGTTAAATTTCTTTTTTTTAAGTTGAGCTGTTACAGGCCCAAAATTACTTCTGCAACTGCCTTAGAAAACTGCTGAGCTGGCCCACTTGGGTCTGGCTGCAGCAGTGGCAGCGTCATTCTTATAAAACCCCAAACAACAAGGAAAATAGGAATAACTTGCCACTATATAGAAAGTGTCACTCCTCAGCAGAGCTGTACATGCATAGTGTAGGCAAGAAAGGCACTGACTATAACAGCTGAAGTGGAGGGCAGCCACTCAAAACTCAAAGTCCTGGATTTCAAGCATGCTGACTTCAGTAAAATGGGGGAATACCTGAGGAAGGAGCTGATGGGCTGGGAGGACGTAGAAGGACAATGGTCCAGGCTGAAAGAAGCTATAAATATGGCCACAAACCTTTATGTAAGGAGAGAAAAGGAAACCGATATGTTTCTCCAAGCAAGTGGCTGAGAAAATAAAGGCTAAAGAGTTGGCGTTCCTGAAATACAGAAAAACTCAAGGAGAGGAATACCGGATGAAACTGAAAGCCAAGAGAGAGATATGTCTGATGAAAGCGGAAGAGCAAATGGCTAGAAATGTAAGGAGGGGTGACAAAAATTTCTTCAGGTATATTAGTGAAAGGAGGAAGACTAAAAAGGAAATTGTGAGACTGAAAGATGCTGCGAACCACTATGTAGATAATGATGAAGAAAAAGCAAATTTGCTAAATAGATACTTTTGTTCTGTTTTCACAGAAGAAAATCCTGGAGAAGGACCACGATTGACTGGCAAAAGTACATATGAGAATGGAATGGATATAGCACTGTTCACGGAAGAGTGTGTGTATGAACAACTTGAAAATCTAAAGGTGGACAAAGCCATGGGACTGGAGGGGATCCACCCCAGGATATTGAGGGAACTCAGAGAGGGTCTGGCGGGTCCTCTTAAAGATTTGCTTAATAAATCCTTGGAGACGGGAGAGGTTCCGTGGGATTAGAGAACAGCGAATGTGGTCCCTCTTCAGAAAAGTGATAGGGAAGAAGCTGGAAACTACAGTACAGTAAGCCTGTTTTTGGAAAAGTAATAGAAGCGATGCTGAAGGAAAGGATAGTGAATTTCCTGGAAGCCAATAAGTTGCAAGATCCGAGACAACATGGTTTTACCAAAGGTAAATCGTGCCAAATGAATCTCATTGAATTCTTTGACTGGGTGACCGGAGAATTGAATCATGGACGTGCTATAGACAACTTGACAGGCTGAAGATAGGACCTGACCTGGTGAACTGGATTAGGAACTGGTTAACGGACAGATGCCAGAGGGTGGTGGTTAATGGAATTCGCTCGGATGAGGGAAAGGTGAGTAGTGCAGGGATTGGTGCTGGGACCGATTCTGTTCAATATATTTGTGAGTGACATTGCCGAAGGGTTAGAAGGTAAAGTTTGCCTTTTTGTGGATGATACTAATATTTGTAACAGAGTGGATACCCAGGAGGGAGTGGAAAACATGAAAGGATCTGCAGAAGCTAGAAGAATGGTCTAAGGTTTGGCAATTAAAATTCAATGCGAAGAAATGCAAAGTGATGCACTTAGAGAGTAGAAATCCACGGGAGACGTATGTGTTAGGCGGTGAGAGTCTGCTATGTACAGACGGGGAGAGGGATCTTGGGGTAATAGTATCTGAGGATCTGAAGGCGACGAAACAGTGTGACAAGGCGGTGGCCGTAGCCAGAAGGTTGCTAGGCTGTATAGAGAGAGGTGTGACCAGCAGAAGAAAGGAGGTGTTGATGCCCCTGTATAAGTTGTTGGTGAAGCCCCACCTGGAGTATTGTGTTCAGTTTTGGAGGCCGTATCTTGCTAAGGATGTAAAAAGAATTGAAGAGGTGCACAGAAAAGCTACAAAAATGGTATGGGATTTGCGTTACAAAATGTATGAGGAGAGACTTGCTGACCTGAACATGTATACCCTGGAGGAAAGAAGAAACAGGGGTGATAAGATACAGACATTCAAATATTTGGAAGGTATTAATCCACAAATGAACCTTTTCCGGAGAAATAGCCACAGGTAAAAGTATACTTCTCCAATTCGACATGTTGAGCGCATTTGACATGGTCAACCACAATATACTATTAAGACTCGACCACTTCGGTCAAGTAAAATCAAACTCAAACATATCACCACCATGGAAAGCTACCTGTGGAGTACCTCAAGGATCACCATTATCACCAATACTCTTCAACATGATGATGATCCCACTGGCAAAGTCCTTATCCAACCGGGGCCTCAACCCGTTCTTCTATGCAGATGATGTCACAATCTACATTCCCTTCAGTCATGACTTAACAGAAATAACCAATGAAATCAATGACGGCCTGAACATCATGGACTCCTGGGCAAACTCATTCCAACTGAAACAACACTGAAAAAAAACACACTGCCTTATCGTATCATCTCAACATAACAAGTACGAACACACCCTCCCCACCTCAGACAGCCTAAAAATACTCGGCGTCATAATCGACTGCAACCTCCATTGCCCCATGTAAGCCGCATTGAGCCTGCCATGAGTGGGAAAGCGCGGGGTACAAATGTAACAAAAAAAAAAAAAAAACCTTACCCTTGAGAGCCAAGTAAACTCAGTAATAAAATGTTTTACGCAGTGTGGAGACTCAAGCGAGTAAAACCTTTCGAAACCTAATACAATCAATGGTCCTAAGCTATACAGACTACTGCAACGGAATCTATGCAGTGTGAGAAGGAAGAGGCTGTCCTACCCTGGTTAGGCCCCTAGAGGGCGCTGTCCCCCCTAAAATCTCCAGGGAGAAGGGCTGGGTGAGTCACAAAAGGGAGCCAGTAAGGGGTGTATAGCAGGAGGTCGCTAGGACGAGAGTCCTGGGGATAGAAACAGGTGCAGCAGGTTATGGGCTGGGTCCTGTTTGGCCATTAACCACTTAAGACCCCACCTGAGCAGTGTTGCCAGGTGGGCGGTTTTACTGCCCAATTGGGCGGTTTTCCGCGACCCGCCGCGGGAAATTTTTGCCCGCAGCGGGTTGCGGTTTTTTGGGCTGTTTTTGGGCTTCAGGGCGGTTTTTTCGGCCGCGGGGGGGGCGGGGTTAGTGATGTTTTTTGGGCGGGGTTAGTGACGTGGGCGGGGGCGGGGCTGATGACGTGGGAGGCGGGGCCGGTGACGGCAGGGGTGATGACGCGGGGGTGGGGGTGTCAGGGGCGGGGTTTGTGTTTGGGCGGGTTTTGGGCTGTTTTTTGGGCTGGAAAAAAAATTTCCACCTGGCAACCCTGCACCTGAGTTGTGAGGGAAAGGAGAGCTGGCAGCTGAAGAATAGGGCTGGTAACTGAAGCAGGGGGATCCCCATGAGAAGTACTGGCTGTGCCCTTTGGGCCTGGGGGTAGAACTGTGTGTTCCCAAGAAGGAAGCTGGCTGGGGTAAGAAGGCCCTAGAGTATCAAGAATAAGAACTATGTGTTCAAGGAGGGACTGTGTGTCCAGGGACTGAGTAAAAGACTGTGTGTCTAGAACAGTGAAGAGGGACTGTGTGTCCAAGATGGACTGGGTGTCTAGAGCTGTGTGCTACAAGGAGGGACTGTGTGTCCAGGGACTGAGTTAGTACTGAGCCCAAATGCCTGTGTGAGAGGGCTAAGGGGGAAGAAATCTATGGATATTGAACTGTGCAAGAAGAAATGTTTAAAATGGAAGATTGCACTGAGTAGGAAGAAATGAAATGGTTAAGCTGGAAGAACTGTTTAAGCTTGTGAAAGTGTTTTAAGCTAAAAGAAGTGTGCCCCAGAGGCTGGAATAAAGATGTGTATGAAAATAGCCTGATTGGTGAGACCTGACTATGTTTGCCTTTTGAGAAGCAGGTCACCCTGAGCAGAAAAGGGTAGTAGATTAATTTGCATAAAATCTGCATATTGAGAACCAGCTCACCCTGAGTGAAAGAGGGATCTGGGATCCTGAGGTGGGAGCTTCATCATCACAATAGCCTCATCATCTTCACAGCAGGATGTAAAGAACAACTCACAAAAAAACTCCAGACCACCCAAAACACAGCTGTCAGGTTGATATTTGGTAAAACATGCTTCAAAAGCGCTAAATCCCTCCAAGAAAAGCTACACTGGCTCCCAATCAAAGAACGGATCATCTTCAAAATCTGCACCTTGCTTTACAAAATTATCTACAGCGTAGTCCCAGGATACATGACAGACCTCATAGATCGACCAACCAGAAACAGAATCAGATCATCACGATCATACCTAAACCTACATTACCCAAATTGCAAAGGACTGAAATACAAAACAACTTATGCATCCAGGTTCTCCTACTTAAGCACACAACTATGGAATGAACTCCCAAAAGCAGTAAAAATAATCCATGACCATCTAAACTTCAGGACATCACTAAAAAAAAAAACCCACCCTCTTCAAAAAGGCTTACCCCACCGATCCAACGTGAATCCCCACACCCAGCAACACAACATAACCAATGATCATACTGGACAATATACAATCTTCATCCCTTCCATCCTCATGGTGCCTGATATACACCTACCTCATTTCGACCACAATATAACCTGTATTTGTTATCAACCGA
The DNA here is from genome assembly GCF_901765095.1 of Microcaecilia unicolor. Lineage (NCBI taxonomy): Eukaryota > Metazoa > Chordata > Amphibia > Gymnophiona > Siphonopidae > Microcaecilia > Microcaecilia unicolor. Next base: position 359,196,277 of record NC_044034.1, on the reverse strand, counting down.
CTGGCAAACGCCTTTACGGTACTATGTAAGCCACATTGAGCCTGCAAATATGTGGGGTACAAATGTAACAAATAAATATTCAGATACTTATTTTGTACCAGGGGCAATGGAGAGTTAAGTGATTTGCCCAGAGTCACAAGGAGCTGCAGTAGGAATTGAACTCAGTTCCCCAGGATCAAAGTCCACTGCACTAACCACTAAGCTACTCCTTTACATTCCCCCGCCTTCAGTTATACACCTTGACTGTACCTGTTTCTCTGGGTTGCTTTTTTTTTTATATATATTGGCCCCAAAATTTGGAATTCTTACCAACTCACATTAAAGCTAAAACTTTATACCCTGCTTTTACATAGTAACATAGTAAATGACAGCAGATAAAGACCTGAACGGCCCATCCAGTCTGCCCAACAAGATACATGGTATGTGATACTTTATATGTATACCTGAGTTTGATTTGTCCTTGCCTTACTCAGGGCACAGACCCTAGAAGTCTGCCCAGTACTGTTCTTGTACTAAGTTCTGAAGCTAACATTGAAGCCCCTTAAAATTTACACTGCAGCCCATCCCTATCCACTCACGATCAGGGCGTAGACCATAGAAGTCTGCCCATCTCCTGTTTTGTTTCCCCAATTACTGGCGTCGCCACCCAATCTCCGCTAAGATTCCATGGAACCACTCTTAAACAGGATTCCTTTGTATTTATCCCACGCATGTTTGAATTTCGTTACCGTTTTCATCTCCACCACCTCCCGCGGGAGGGAATTCTACATATCCACCACCCTCTCCGTGAAAAAATACTTCCTGACATTAGTCCTGAGTCTGCCCCCCTTCAACCCCAATTCATGTCCTCTAGTTCTACCGCCATCCCGTCTCCAGAAAAAGTTCATGTGCGGATTAATACCTTTCAAATATTTGAACGTCTGTATCATGTCACCCGTTTCTCCTTTCCTCCAAGGTATACATGTTCAGGTCAGCAAGTCTCTCCTTGTACGGTTTGCAATGCAAATCCCATACCATTTTTGTAGCTTTTCTTTGCACCGCTTCAAGTCTTTTTACGTCTTTAGAAAGATATGGCCTCCAAAACTGAACACAATACTCCAAGTGAGGCCTCACCAACGACTTGTAGAGGGACATCAACACCTTCTGTTGGTTACGCCCCTCTCTATTCAGCCTAGCATCCTTCTGGCCACGGCCATCGCCTTGTCTCTTCACCTTCATATCTGACACCAACACCCCAAGGTCTCTCTCCTGAGTCGAGCTTACTAATCTCTCCCCTCCTAACCGGTATCTCTCTTTCGGGTTTCTGCACCCCAAGTGCATTACTCTACACTTCTTGGCATTAAAATTTAACTTTCAAATATATGCAATAGAAACTGTTGTTGAATGCTTGTATTATCTTATTTTTTTTTCTTTTTTATATGCTGTGATTAACAACTGAAAAAAGGTGACAGCATCTAGCTAATGATATATGGGTTCTCAGTAAAACACATGCTGCTGAGGCTGGACTACTGAAAAGCAACATATAAACCCAACCTCATCGCACCTCTGCCCTACCTACGAGCACGAGAAAAGGTGAACCTAGAATATGAGAAGATGTATTTTTAGACACCAGCACGGACCACTATAGATAGAGCTGAGGCACTACAGCGGAGCACCCGACGGATTCAAGTTACATATCATCCAGCCCTAAGCTAAGTACCAATTTTGCTATTTTTAGCATCCACCGAGGTCCTATCCACAGTTACTTGAATATCAAGGAGATCACAAAATACCCACTAGGCAGTAGGTAGGGCAGAGGTGCGATGATGTTGGGTTTATATGTTGCTTTTCAGTAGTCCAGCCTCAGATGGGACGTTCCAAATCAACGTCAGACAAATTGAAATCTCCCAACAGTAGCACCTCCCCTTCCATACCAATCTTTTGAATATCTTCTATCAGATCCTTTTCTAACTTCTCCGTTTGCGCAGGAGGTCTGTGGACTTTGATCCTGGGGAACTGAGTTCAATTCCCACTGCAGCTCCTTGTGACTCTGGGCAAGTCACTTAACCCTCCATTGCCCCTGGTACAAAATAAGTACCTGAATATATGTAAACTGCTTTGAATGTAGTTGCAAAAAAAAAAAAACCTCAGAAAGGCGTATATCAAGTCCCATTTCCCTTTCCCTATTTGAGATTCTAGATGGAATGTTGCTAGTGGAGGAGTAGCCTATTGGTAAGTGCAGTAGACTTTGATCCTGGGGAACTGGGTTCAATCCCCGCTGCAGCTCCTTGTGACCCTGGTACACTTAACTCTCCATTGCCCCTGGTACAAAATAAGTACCTGGATATATGTAAACCACTTTGAATATAGTTGCAAAAACCTCAGAAAGGTGGTACATCAAGTCCCATTTCCCTTTTATCACAGTGACAAGGTTGGGCTTATTTCCCCCAATCATGACTGTACGGAATGGCCTAAGGTGGGAAGTAGAACAGAGCACAGAATAAGCACTTTGGGGACCAGGGAATTAACTACATTAACAGAATCACCATAGTTGAGGCTGGCTGGTCCAGGGCTGCTGTCCCCCCCCCCCCCCCCCCCCCCCTATGCAACTGCATCATGGGATCAATGGTGCTCAGTTCTTGACATATTACCCAGAGCAGCAGATAGAAAGCAACTTTTCTAATATAGGACTAGGGTACAACAACATTTCCATAATTCAAATGTAAGGGGACTATTTTGGTGTTTTGTGGTACTGCTATTTCAGTAAACTAATTAGCTTAAAAGCATTCTTTTTAAATTGTGGCCGAGCCATTGAAAGAAAAGGTGTAAGCTGTTTTGCGGGGATAGCATTATCTAGTAATACTTTTGTTCCATTTTTCTTTCTCCACAATACATTGGAACCAGTTTCATTCGGTGCTTGTGTGTCACCAGCAGATCCAGGTGCTGTACAAAGAAGAGCACAATGTACTTATGTCTCCTAGAACAATAGAACAGTTGTGCTAGCCCGTTCACTCAGGGTTCCCGTTTGGCTGTGTGGTTTTCTTGGCGAGGTGCAGGTGCTACCTTGCAAAATAATCTTTCTACTATACACAGGCTTGAGCGCCTCATGGCTTCTTGTTCTCCAATTAAAAAGCTTAGATAATAAAGATTAATGGAAAAATACATAAGTTCAGAGCCCTAAAAAGAGAAAAAAAATGTTTTTATTCTTTGCAATCCAACGTGTTGGCATTTTTGTTTGAAGGTTTAGCAATGTCTGAGGGGAGAAAAAATTATTGTAACCGACCAAAATTTGCATGAGGGAAAAACCAGTGCAAAAAAAAAAAAAAAAACATATCAGGTTTAAAAATGGGCCAGATTGGATGGAGAAGGGTACAAGGGAAATAAGCTCACTACAAAAAAAAAAAAAAAAACACCCAATGCATTTCTGTGAGAGCAATTTCACCTTCTGTAGCATAAAAAAAACATTGATACAATTGGGAAAGAGGTCCCTGGTGGTGTGTGTCAGGTGGAAGTTTGGGAGTGAGCTGTAGCTGTCATCCTGCTGAGTGGTCTGGAGGTTGGGGCAGGTATTGTGGAATATGTCCCTACTTTGAAGTCATTCAATAAGTGCATCCTGCAGCTGTTTGGAAGAAAGAGGTACCTGGTGGAAGTGAACGCAACTGTCATTCTGCTGAGTGGTCCCAGAGGATGGAGCAAGTACTTTGGGACTCCACCTCCTTTATGACATTAGGCAACAAGGTCTTGACATCTCTAAGAACTGGCATGCAGCCAAAAGGGCATACCCAAAGGAACCTTGGGAGTTCCTTGAAGCACATTTGGAAGATCTTGTGCCCAAAACCTGTCTGCCTGAGAATTCTGCTAAGCTGCAAGTGTTATTCTATGGTATATTATTGAATATGGGTTTGAGGAAAGCCAAACTGAAGACAAGGGCTAGTACCCATATGTTTTTACTTGCTCTAATTTATTATTATAGTTCAACCCCTGCTGCCTTACAGCATAACACTGGACTGTGTCAGGTCATACCTAACAGTAGAAGACATAAGATGGGACAAAGGTGTACAGGCAATTTGAGGAAGACAAACTGGTAGTTAATGGGAATGGGACTTGACATAGTGCCTTTCTGTGGTTTTTACAACTACATTCAAAACGATTTACATGGTATATACAGGTACGTAGTTGTACCTGGGGCAATGGCGGGTTAAGTGACTTGCCCGGAGTCACAAGGAATCAAACTCCATTCCCCACAATTAAAGTCCACTGCACTAACTACTAGGCTACTCCTCCACTAGCAACATTCTGTGTAGAATCTCAACTAGGGAAAGGGAAATGGGACTTGATATACTGCCTTCCTGTGTTTACAATCAAAGCGGTTTACATAGTATATACAGGTACTTATTTATACCTGGGGCAATGGAGGGTTAAGTGACTTGTCCAGAGTTACAGGAAGCTGTAGTGGGACTCAAACCCAGTTCGCCAGGTTCAAAGTCTGCACTAATCACTAGGCTACTCATCCACTAGTAACATTCCACCTAGAATCTCAAATAGTAGCATGAATCTCAAACAGGGAAAGGGAATGGGACCATATATACTGCCTTTCTGTGATTTTTTGCAGCTACATTCAAAGCAGTTTACATAGTATATACAGGTACTTATTAGCGGGAATGGGCAAGATTTCTGTTTCCATGCAACACTCTAGTCTGTGCTGGGAAGCTGCAATTTCTCTTTCTCCTCCAGAATCAAGTGGTAGAGGTGAGCCATGGCTCTTCCCATTCTCAGCCCCATGTCTGGTGACACCCATTCTGATGTAATCAGGACCTGGATGTCAGGATGCATCTGGAAGGCCTTAGGAGGACCTTGAAGCCCCCTCATGATCAACGAAGATGGAACTCACGACACTGAAGCAGAAGGATCCTCAATGGAATGCACTGCCAGTGCCTCAGAAATAAGAGTATTGAGCTTCTCTTTATGAAACATCTTCAGTACTTTTGGGTCATCCCCCTCCTGAGGCGGGAGCTCTTTCTCCTTCAACGGCTCCTCTGAATAGGAGGTAACATCAGATAAGGAGGGAGAAGCAGAGAGCCTCATCTGCCCACTCCTGAAGATCTAAACGAGATCTCTTAGGAGCTGGAGGGGCAGTGGGAAGAGAAACTGAATCACCTTACAGCAACTCTGACTGTTTCTGAGGCAGCTTGGACAGAGAAATCATATTTGTTAATTCTGTTTGTTTGGTTCAGTCCTGTAAAGTGGTGGAATGCCATCTGGTTTTAATTGCTCAGAAGTCTAGCTTTTGCTAGACTAGAGGTTAGAAAGGTCAGTGAGAAATGAAACTTTCTTTGTCCCTTTTTGAGTGATGGATTGTTCATAATAAATATACCACATCTGGATGCCATTATGAGCAAGGCATACTGGACAGTTTCGCAGGCAGTTTAAAGGATTAGACTGAACGCTGTTTAGAAGAAGATAGTGTAGGTTTAAATAATTCTAGATGATTTAGATTTTGTCTTATAAGGAATTCTGATTTCTGCTTATTTTAGAATATGTTTTATTCTGTTTAATTAATAAGTTTATTTCTCCCTGTAAAATATCTTTTCAATTCAGTGTTACATCTTTGTCTGACTTTTCAAGTGAGATTTGTCTGCAGTTTAAGAGGTCATCATCTGGTTTGAATTATCCACAGTCCTAGCTAGGTGAAAGAGGTCAGGACAAGTCAACTCTCTTCTCCTTGATTGATTAGCTAAGTGTAGGACTGGTCTTCTGAAAGTAATAACAAACCATGTCTGTGTGCCATTAAGCAAGACTGGCCCCTTAGCCCCTCAATGAACCCAGCTCAAGTTAGTATGAAGTTGATTGGGAATCTGAGAATTGAATAATAATAAAATGCAGGAGATAGGTGCTACATTGTCTAGTTTGAGAGGCCCCAGGTCATAGGTCAGTTTAGGAAATATCTCAAACCTATGTAACTGATATTTTTAAGTAATGTGTAAGTAATAATTAGTTCAAGACAGGGTAATCAATCTATTCTTTACCATCTGGTGAGAAAGGGGGGCTAGAAGGGTGTAGGACCCTATATAACTGAGAGCAGAAGCAGCTTACATTAGAAGAAGGAGCTGAGACGAGAGAGACAACAGACAGGAGAAGACAGGAGACACAGAGAGAGCTCAGAAGAATAGACACAGAAGGACAGGACACAGAGAGACCTAGAGCTGATGTCCTACTTTGTTTGCTGGCAAATAAAGAAGATTTCTCTCTCATTCTGGTGTGTGGTGTTTGACTCCTGAAGTACCACAGATTCTGCTAACAATAGTGGTAATTCCTGCAACATTTCTACTTCAGTCAATAGGCCTGGTATAAGACCAATATAAACGCTGGAGAAAACAAAGATGCTGATGCAGCTGAATGTTCTGTCAGGCCCTGAGGTTATAAAACGGCGGCTGTGTTCTTTTTTTTTTTTTTATATTTTCAATGATACACAATACAATGTGACCATGCAATTCACATTTAGTTCCATAAACAGAAAAACATTTCATTTAACACATAAGGAAACAATGAGAACAATTTTTCTGTCCACACAAAAGAAAGAAATTGATTCCAAGATAGGAAATTTTTTTTTAACAAGAATATTAAATTAATACACAGTTGCTACCTCTATGTTCATATTCCAGCCTGTTGTGTAGGAGGGCATATAACATTTACTTCACCTCTAGCATCTAGGAAATCTTTAAGCTGTTTAGGGTCCACAAATTGAAACTGTTTACCTTCAAACATTACATTGCAAATACAAGGAAAACGTAATACAAAATTTGCTTTAATGGCCTCAACTCTGGGTCGCAGTTCCAAAAAGGCCCTACGTCTCATTTGTGTTGGCCTAGATAAATCTGGAAAAATCCTAACCTTGGAACCCATAAACATGCTATCTAAATGTCTCAGGGAAAGCCTTAGTACTGCATTCCGGTCTGGTTCCAGCACAAAAGTGACCAGCATAGTCGTCCTGTGAGTAATTACTTCCAAAGAGCTTTCCAGGAAGGAAGTAAGATTCATTTCTGCATCCGTCCCTCGTATAGGGGGTTCTCCTATTGTCCCCTTAGTGTTCCAGATATAATAGGCCCGAGTTATAGGAGGCAATGAGTCTTTATCCATTCCTAGTATATCAATCATATATTTTTTCACCATGTACATTGGGGAAATTAACGGAGATTTGGGGAAATTAAGGAACCGAAGGTTAAGTCTACGAGCTTGATTTTCTAGGTATTCTAAACGTTTATGTAGAAAATTATTGTCTTTAACCAAAGCAGATTCCACAGTCCCAATTTCTTGAATTTTAGTGTCCAGACTCTCAATCTTACAGGACTGCTGTGCAGTTACTTGTGCCTGTATCAGGACGGCATCAGAGAGAGTTCTAATATCATTAGTATTTTCTTGCAACATTTTTTGCATAGAGGAGTGAGTGTTATAGACCATATCCCACAGTGACTCAAGCGTCACATTTAAGGGTTTAACTATTCCACCTGCTGGTACCGGGGTGTGGGACGGGAGCTCAGTGCATGATAACTTATTCACAATATGCTGTGGTAATACCTTTAAGGCCAAATCGGCCGAAAACGCCTGGTCCTGGGTCCCGTTCTGATTGACAACAGTCTTCCCCTCTAACAGTTGCGGATTCAACACTCTGTCCGTTTCTGCTCGGGCTGTTGAGAATACCTCACTCCCCGGCTGTGGTGGAGCCCTGCGTTCCACGGGGCTCAGGGAAGCCCCGTCTCCGCTTCCCATCGACGTCAATACGTCGGCGTTTACAGGAGTCGATGTGCACAGAGGACCTGGTAGCGCCGTGGGAAATTGCAGAGTAGATTGTTTCAACCCCGACGATGGTCCAGGAGTCGGGGGGACCTCCTTTACCTTCCCCCTTCGCTTCCCCATCGATAACAAGGAATCGAGGAACCCGGAGGAAACAGTAATCTGCAGCAAACACTCGGAGCTACTTCAGGTGCGTGTGTTCAGAGCGCCATCTTGGAATCGATCTATCAGTATGGAGGCTGTGTTCTGTCTATGATCAGACAGAGGCTGTTCCTCACTGCCAGTTGGCCCTGACAAAATGACACCTGTTCCTGCACTCTTCTGCATCAAACTGCGCACTGGCTCTGCCAGACAGCCCAAAGTCTCCGTCATATTTGGCTGCTACACCAAATCCCAAGATGTGCTGCCGCCAACCATTTCCTCTGCATCCCGTGACATTCCCAGCTTGCTTGCACGCACTGCAATGCCCCAATGTCAGCCAGTAGGTCCCACAGAGGGAACACTGCTTAACTGCCTCCATGGGAGTTGCCATTCATCCTGTCACCGTGCAGTCCCAAGCGGAGAGTCAGGATCCCTCCCCTGCACCAAGCAGAACTTGCACTCTCCAAGTGGTTCTGAGTCAAACTTTAGTCGGACTTGCCACTGCCAGTTGCTCTCTCCCCCTCCCTTCCACCAAGCTCAGTCTCCACAAGTCTCACCCTAGATGAGACAGAACCAAAACTGATACTCGGTGTTCTCCAGAAAACCTCTTTCTTTTTTTAAGGTTGTTGTGCTTGAAAGGAGAGCTCTAGGAAACAGGAGAGAGGAGAAGGGAGGGAAGAAGTACATTTGTGGGGCCCCCCCATAGAGGGATTTGAAGACCTACAAGATATGAGTGCAGTCTCAAGCTACACGCAAATTACACAGAACCAGAGGCTAAAAGGTGTTTCCATCCACCTGCTGGAGACAGAAAAATACTCTGAGGAGCTAGACTGGATACAAAGTTAGATATGTCTCAGCTCAGTTTTCAATCTCCACCTGCTGGTTGATGGGCACAACTATCCCACAGAAAGCACCAGCACAGCTACAGTTTTGGAGGCCGTACCTTGCGAAGGATGTAAAAAGAATTGAAGAGGTGCAAAGAAAAGCTACGAGAATGGTAAGGGATTTGTGTTACAAGACTTATGAGGAGAGACTTGATGACCTGAACCATGTATACTCTGGAAGAAAGGAGAAACAGGGGTCATATGATACAGACGTTCAAATATTTGAAAAGTATTAATCCGCAAATGAACCTTTTCCGGAGGTGCGAAGGCAGTAGAACGAGAGGACATGAAATGAGATTGAAGGGGGGGGGGGGGCAGACTCAAGAAAAATGTCAGGAAGTATTTTTTCACGGAGAGAGTAGTGGATGCTTGGAATGCCCTCCCACGGGAGGTGGTGGAAATGAAAACGGTAACAGAATTCAAACACGCGTGGGATAAACATACAGGAATCCTATTCTGAAGGAATGGATCCTAAGGAGCTTAGCCGAGATTGGGTGGTAGAGCCAGCCGGTGGTGGGAGGCGAGGATAGTGCTGGGCAGACTTATACGGTCTGTGCCAGAGTCAGTGGTGGAAGGCGGGGCTGGTGGTTGGGAGGCGGGGATAGTGCTGGACTTATACAGTCTGTGCCCTGAAGAGGACAGGTACAAATCAAAGTAGGGTATACACAAAAAGTAGCACATATGAGTTTGTCTTGTTGGGCAGACTGGATAGACCATGCAGGTCTTTTTCTGCCGTCATTTACTATGTTACATGTTTCAAAACCATCACAGCAATTATCGCAGTGTTAAGTATATTGTATCACATAAATCATTATTAGTATTAATTCATTAACATACTAAGCAGCATAATTTCCAACACTACCTTCATACAATGAACTCCTACAATAATCCTCAGCAGCACACAGATACTCTCAACACAATGCTACACCTGATTCAAGAGGTGCAACTATGTGTACGCAGTGGCATACCAGCGGTGGGGGGGGGGGGGGGGGGGGTGGCCAACAGTCCTGGGTGCAGATCAAATGGGGGTGTTCCACTCTTGCTGCTCCAGTGGTCCCCTGAAGCTTAAAACTTGTTCCGTGGCCTGCACCTTCCTCAAACCTCCACCCCCACTGCTGCCTCTTCTCTGGCTGGTTCCTCTGTCTCGTGTCTTCTCCAGCCTTCACCCCCCGCCGGGCCGCCACTGCTGCCTCCTTCAGGAGATTCTTCTATATCCCTTGTCTTCCTTCAGCCTCCACCCCCACCAGGCTGCCACCACTGCTTCTCCTCCAGCAGACTAGCAGCGGCGCTGGCAAACAGTAAATATATCTGGATTGCACAATCGCAGGGTCTCTGCACCACCCATGGCTGCTGACTCTTTCCCTTTGAGGTCAGTTCCGGAGCAGAGCCGGCAGCCGCAGGTAATTAAGCCCCACAATATTAATATTTTTAGTTTAGCCTTAGCTTGTTTTTAACTTTTCTTTTTTTTATTGCTGCTGCTAGTTTGGAGCAGGAGTAGCAGCATGGGGGGGGGGGGGGGAATCATGACATGTGAAAAGGAGAGAGGGGAACCAGGAGCACTGGATGGAAGGGAGAGGAAGAGGACAGACATAGAAGAGGGCAATGGATGAAAAGGGCAGGGAAAGAGGGGGCAGGCAGTGGTTGGAAGGGGCAGGGAGAGAGAGGGCAGACACTGGATGGAAAGAAGAGAAAGGGCAGATACTAGATGGAAGGGGGCCCAGGGCAGACTCTGGATGGAAGAAAAGAGAGGACAGACACTAGATAGAAGGGAGAGAGTGAAGAGAAGATGAGGAAAGCAGAAACCAAAGACAACAAAGCCTCTCCTGCCCGCTTAAATAGCTAACCGGGAATATTCAGCAGCACTTAACTACTACTACTACTACTATTTAGCATTTCTATAGCGCTACAAGGCATACGCAGCGCTGCACAAACATAGAAGAAAGACAGTCCCTGCTCAAAGAGCTTACAATCTAATAGACAAAAAATAAATAAAGTAAGCAAATCAAATCAATTAATGTGAACGGGAAGGAAGAGAGGAGGGTAGGTTAACCAGACAGTGCAGCTGAATATCCCCTAAGATCACCCCCCAAAAATGGGCGTTTTGTGGAGAATTTTCCGAGAGGTCATCAGAAAACAGGCCTCTTGTATAAGTACCTACTGTTGTAAATGAGGGATACGAGGGAGGGCAGGGGAGGCTAATATTGTTGAAAAGTTGTGGACCATTTCATTTTCTCGGACATATGGAGGCATATTTTCAAAGCACTTTGGGAGGCTAAGTTCCATAGGTTTCTATGGAACTTTGGGAGGCTAAGTGCTTTGAAAATAAGCCTTCTTGTCTTGTTGGTTGGTCTCAATAAAAATGTTTTACAACTAAAAAAGTGGGCAGGTCAGGGTCAGCGCTGGGGAGAAGCCCCAGTTTACACGAGTGCCGGCACCCATTAAGCAGCTTCATTTAGGACAGTAAATAAGGCCACTTAGCTATGCGGGTGCCGGCTCTGAGTATCAGGCTAGAACCCACATAACTCTTTTTTGTTGTTGTTTAAATTAAGAAGCCCCCCCCCTCACGCCCCAATGTCCTCTTTTTCCCTCCCACTCACCCACCCTCCATCTCCCCCCAATGATGAAGGTAAGCCTACATCCCTGGTGGTCCACTGGGTTCATTTGGCAGCAGCCATTTTACCGAGGCGCCACAAGGGGCAGGAGCAATGACCCCGCTGGACCACCAGGGATGTAGATAAGCCTGGGGGCTTACTGGCTTAAAAAAGTTTTTTTTTTTAACCAACCAAACAAAAAAAGTTACAAGGGTCAGAGTAGCTCAATATTCAGTCAGGCCGCATTACTCTTATATGGCCCCGGCTGAATATCGACCAGACCCGCATAAACTCCAGCAGCCCGCCCCAAATTATCCCCCAATACTCATTTGTGCCTTGTGCAAATCATTCTCTGAAACTGTGCGGAGTTCACTCTTTTGGAAGTATTTCTGTATGTGTGACTTTGTTGGAACTTTAGAAAAAAAAATGTATTAATTCTTTTCAGTCTCACCTCATCAATGGAAAATGCTGAAGATTGTAGGTATAACAGTTTAAAAAAAAACTTTTCCAGACAAGATGGCGTGCTCATTATGAAGCTGTGCGCACAGTAAAGACATATAAATATTGTTGAAATTTATTATGATTTTTCTGGTGAAGAGATTTTAGTGAAAATTTTGACTGCTGAGACATTTAAAAGATGCTGGAATCAATCCTGAACAGTGTTGCAATTTCTAGAATTTATTGTGAAATGAGATCGTTATGAATCTGTACCAAACTCATCCTTATGTTTAAGTCTCTTCCTAAATATCTGTTGCTTCATGTGAAAAACTTTTCAAAATTAAAATTAAAAAAAAAAAAAGTATTCTTGGATCAACTACCAGTGAAGATAGTGTGACAAATCTGTAGATGATAAGATCAATTTTAATGAAGTTACTGACAAATTTGCAGACGTTAAGGCTCGAAAACAGAAACTGTAATATTATTAATTACTGCGACAGACCAATATGTAGGTATGGGTTTTTGCCCCTCTTTTTCAAAAGATACAGTAATGTAATTAAAAAGAATGAATCCATTACTTTTTTCCCCTTTTTTTTTTATACAATATTTATTTTATGTTTGTTTTTACAGGCATGATGTTTACATATACAAGGTTCAATAAAAGACAATGTTCACTGTGTTTCTTTTCTGACCATTTGTCTCATTTCATGATTATTACTAAAAATATCAGCCCCGGGTGTAAAATACGCTAGGTACGCCATTGTGTACATGTATGCTAATGTGAATGTATTTTAGTTTTATAAAATATTTATCACAAGTTCACAAAAGCTGTACCCAAATGCTCTTAAAAGTACAGATGCTCTCTTCTTTGCATACAATTTCATAAAAGCCATTCCCACATGTGGCGATTCATCTTCAAGGTTGTTTAAATGGGAATATTCCTTTTCTTCAAAAGTTTCAATAAAAACAAAATAAAGCAAAACGGCATAGAAAGGTTTTTGCATTTACAGATTCAAAGGCAATAGTATGTGTGGTGGTGGGGCGATACAATGCACGTGCAAATCTTGCATAAACTTGAGTGCAATTCATGCGTCCAGGAGACACTTCTGCGGCAGGCCGATCGCAAACTGAACTTTTGAGGAGTGTGGTAGCCGTGTTAGTCCACTCTTCAGGTTATCAATAGAAATCAAACAAAATAAAACATGGAAAAGAAAATAAGATGATACCTTTTTTATTGGACATAACTTAATACATTTCTTGATTAGCTTTCGAAGGTTGCCCTTCTTCGTCAGATCGGAAATAAGCAAATGTGCTTGCTGACAGTGTATATAAGTGAAAACATTCAAGCATTACTATGACAGTAAAATAGATACCATTGGAGATTCTACATGGAATGTTGCTACTATTGGAGATTCTACATGGAATGTTGCTATTCCACTAGCAACATTCCATGTAGAAGGCTGCGCAGGCTTCTGTTTCTGTGAGTCTGACGTCCTGCACGTACGAAGCCACATTGGTGATCCGCAAGGGCCGACTTCTACCTGGAATGTTGCTAGTGGAATAGCAACATTCCTTGTAGAATCTATAGAAATCAAACAAAATAAAACATTGAAAAGAAAATAAGATGATACCTTTTTTATTGGACATAACTTAATACATTTCTTGATTAGCTTTCGAAGGTTGCCCTTCTTCCTCAGATCGGAAATAAGCAAATGTGCTAGCTGACAGTGTATATAAGTGAAAACCTTCAAGCATTACTATGACAGTCTGACAGGGTGGGAGGATGGGGGTGGGTCGGAGGTATGCCTGGGGACATCAAAGCATATCATTGATATTCTAAAAGGGGATTTTGCTTTGAATGCATTCACAAATTGCTTCCCCGCGCCTCCCTCTTTTACCTGTCCACTGATATTCTTTGCTGTGATTACCTGATTGTTTGTCATTTGTATTTCCTACCCTTGTTACTAAAATTTAATTAAAACATTTCTAAAAATAAAATAAAATGAACTTTTGGACTCCACGGGACGGGAGCTCCCTCCTTACACGTTTCTACGGGTCGGGTCCTTCCTTCAAGCAGCTCCCGGCCACCCCCCCCCCCCCCAAACACGGAGATATCTGCGACCCGATCGAGCGTGCAAATTGGTGGGAAAATGTGGGATACAAAGAGGCATATTTTCAAAGCACTTAGCCTTCCAAAGTTCCATAGAAACCTATGGAACTTAGCCTCCCAAAGTTCCATAAGTAGCATAGCATCTTAGCCTTCCAAAGTTCCATAAGTAGAGGAGTGTGGTAGCCGTGTTAGTCCACTCTTAAGGTTATCAATAGAAATCAAACAAAATAAAACATGGAAAAGAAAATAAGATGATACCTTTTTTATTGGACATAACTTAATACATTTCTTGATTAGCTTTCGAAGGTTGCCCTTCTTCGTCAGATCGGAAATAAGCAAATGTGCTAGCTGACAGTGTATATAAGTGAGAACATTCAAGCATTGCTATGACAGTCTGACAGGGTGGGAGGAGGGGGGTGGGTCGGAGGTATGCATGGGGACATCAAAGCATATCATTGGTATTCTAACAGGGTGGGTGTGGATAGGTGAGGGGAGGGTGATCAACAGAGACATACAGCTTTATGGTTTATAATGGGCTAGGAACCCCAGGTCCTTGTTAAGTCCTTTCTGTTGGGTGTTCAAATATTCAATCATTCTGACTTCAAAGGTCTTACGTTCTTGTATGGTTTTAAAGTTACCTTTGAGGATTCTCACTGTGAAGTCACTGGTGCAGTGTCTTGGTCTTGTAAAATGTTGCCCAACAGGTGTGGGAACCCTGCTGGCACCAGCATTGTTTATATGATGTCTATGTAAATTGAATCTTGTCTTAAGCATCTGGCCTGTTTCTCCAATATAGCATCCTTCATTACATTTTTTACACTGAATGATATATACCACATTGGAAGATGAGCATGTAAAATAGTCCTTTATGTTGAATATTTTTCCTTTGTGAATGACTGTGGGGTCTTGTGAAATGTTTTGGCATAGTTTGCAGCTGGCTGTGTTACATGGGAACGTGCCCTGTTCTTTTTCCGTCTGTGTTGGAAGTTTACTTCTGATCAGCTTGTGTTTTAAATTGGGTGGCTGTCGGAAGGCCAGTACTGGTGGGGATGGGAATATCTCTTTCAGTAATTCATCCTCCTATGGAAACCTATGGAACTTAGCCTCCCAAAGTGCTTAGCACTTAGCCTTCCAAAGTTCCATAGGTTTCTATGGAACTTTGGAAGGCTAAGTGCTTTGAAAATATGCCTCTTTGAAATGCTACAAATCAAATGAACGTCTCCAAAGTACGGTGATGGGCAAAACGGAGCCACCAGACTCTTCTCTCTTCCTCTGAACGCTCTGGCGTCCGGCACTTCTCCCTCAACGACATTTAAACCCCCTCGTTCGCCCTCCTACCGTCAAATTGGGCTGCGACTATCAGCAGCAGCAGCAGCACCTCGGAGCTTCCCCTCTGACGCAACTTCTGACCTTCCGCGAGGCCCCGCCTCCTTCTGACGCAACTTCCTGTTTCCGGCGAGACGGGACGCGGCGGCACAGGGAAAGCTCGGGGCCGCTGCAGGAGGCAACTTATATGACCCGACCAGTGGTGGTGACCTCAGAGACCAGCCTGAAGGTAGGACCGAGGGGGAGGGGTTTTGAGAGGAAGGGAGAGAGAAGCCGGACCGTGCCTGGTGGAGGGGGTAGAGGAGAGGGAGACACGCTGGAGCGTGGAAGGGATGCCAGGCTTGGGGGGGGGGGGGGGGGGAGGGTTGAGAATGAGGATGTGATACAGGACCCCGGTCGGGGGAGGGGGGAGAGAGAGATACTGGACGGGGGAGCCTGCGACTGGGAAGGAGAGGGGCTGACATGCTGGACCTGGCTGGGAGAGATGGCAGACCTAGGAGGAGGGGGATTTGAGAGGGAGGGAGAGATGCTGGGCAGAGAGAAGAGGGGAAGAGTGGAAGAAGAGAGCCAGACTTCGGGGGAAGGGGGGTCCTTGAATGTGTGGGAAGAGAGGTGCGAGGGCAGTCGGATGCCTAATAGGTATGACTTGGTATCTCTGCCTATCACCCCTGGTAGACCAGTTCAGGCCTTGTCATCTAACTTGTATTAAGTACTAGTGCTGGACCTTCTGTATCTTATGGAGTTTTCTCATGTTCACAGCACCAGAAAAACCTGACCACCACCTCATGCTCACTCAAGAAGGCTTTTAATCATGGTTCCTACAGCAGGTTACCCCAGCCTTAGAAGCCTGATGCTGCTGTAGCACTGGGATGGTAACAACTGTGCCATGCAGGCTATTCCAGTTTTCTTAGAAGTCCCCAGTGTGCTTAGTGTATGCTGGTTACCAAAGTGTTTCTTTATCTCTAGGTAAAACAGGATACAAGGTCCCATTCCCTCCCCCCCCCAAACCATTTGAAGGTAATATTGGTACCACTAATTTACTATTTATAAAGCCAGTTGGTTTATGAGGTCTTGAAACCTGCTGGTACTAACCTCATCACTGCAATATCACTTGTTTGCACTTCTATTTTCCACACTTTTGTCTTTATTAATGCTCCTGTTGTCTGTGCTCTCTTCAGGGAGTGAATGGTGGGTTGTTTGCTATATTGTGTTTATATATCGTACTTCTTGTGAACTCTATTACTGTTTGTATCCCCTCTAGGAATTCATTCCATCCATGCATCACCCTTTCCAGGGAATGCTGGCAAGGAGCACGCACTATAACCTTTATAGAGAGATTCTTCCAAGGAGATATTCAAAAGTCGTGACATGACTTAGATAACTTACATAATAGTAGCAGCATTACAATAGTAAAATGACCAAGTCAGCATAGTGTACAATCGGAACAGTGAAGTAGACTTGTAAGAAGGCAAATTTAATTCCAGTAATAGCAATACACATTAAAACAGGAACAGTAGGGAGAAGTTGATGTCATCACCCTATATAGACGCTTAGCAGGATAGCTTCTCTCATCCATAGACCTTAATAGTTATAGTTCTCTTCTTCAGGCTGTATTTGTGCTATGTCCTTCCTTCCTCTTGTAGTCACTGTGTACATCAGGTATAACCCTTGTAGAAGCCATGAAGAACACTGTCAAGTCTGCCATAAGGCAATCTGATAAGGCCTTGGGTGGGGGGAGGCAGATTTCCAAGTCTGACTCATCTGGCATTGATGCTTCCAGAGAGTACCCTAGCTGTTGTGTCCTAAATCAGGAGCTTAAAAAGTGCCTTAAGGAACTCTGATTGGAAATTCAAGAAATGCATGGCGATATTAAAGAGCTGGGAGTACTTGGAAGCATGAGCGGATGAGCATGAGGAGATGTTAATAGAGGAGTGTGTACAGTCTGACTCGGCGTGGAGATGTAAGGAGCTTGAGTATAAGCTGGAAGACTTGGAGAATTGGGGTTAGTGAAAATCTTGCATTTTCGGGGGGGGGGGGGGGGGGGGAGGGGTTCCAAGGGTCAAGATCAGAAGGATGTGCTGATTATTGTGCTGTACCTTTGCCGACAGTTGCGTAACTTGGAGGCCGTAACATGCAGCAGTGAAGTTGGCATGCGCTTTGGTTGCTGGAGGCTCCACTGGGTAATATGGCTCATGACATTTTTATGAAGTTTGCCAGGTACTTAGATAGAGAGAAGCTTTTCCTGCTGGGAGGGAGATAACAGCTAACCTACTGGAATCACCCTGTCTAGGCATTTCAGAATGTCTTGGCACAGACCTTTGCTAAGAGGAAGAAAATGAGGCCTATTTTAGAAGCGTTTATTAAGAAGGAATAAAACACCGCTGAGCCTTTTCTTTCTGTGTGCTTTGTGGGTGCAGGCAGTCCTACAGAGTTACAGCTGCTGAGGAAGCACATTCACCTTTAAAGGACTTGAGATTTTCGGGATCTTCATCTCAAGATGCTGCAATTGTACCAACCATAGAGAAGAAGCTGGCTTAGTGGCAGTGGGTCCCGGGCTTTAGACATATTTCAAAAATTAAAGGGGAAGATGGTTCCTTAATTTCTCCTCAGAAATTGGAGACATGTTTAGACAATTCTGTAGGGATCTCGATGCATGTGACACTCCAATAAAACCATCTGCATTGACGCTTATCTGGATTCTGTTGTAGTCCCTGTGTTAACTGAGGTTCTCCGCACTAGAGCGGCTTTTCAATTTGGTAAGGCTCGTGTAGCTTCGGGGAATTCTATAAGACCTTTAGTGTTGAATTGGCTTCATTTGTTCATTGACATACTAAACCTAGTTCAGACGGGGGCATCCCTACCTGCCTCTGATGGAGGTTATCCATAAGGAAGGAAAAGATAAAGCTGATTGTAAGTCATTTTGTTTTATTTCTCTCGAATGTGGATGTAAACATTTTGGCGGAAGTTTAGCTGGCTTGAATTTCTGCCTGATCTGCTACATCCAGACCAGGTGGGCTTTGTTCCTAAAAGACAGGCTTCGGAGAATGTATGTCAACTTGTTCATCTTATGTTTGGCTCAAATGCGATCCATTCTAATTTGCCTTTTGGGTATATATGCAGAGCAGGCTTTTGATTGAGTCATTGTGTGCTCATAGACAAGGTTCTCACTAAAGTAGGTACTGGAGGGTTTTTTTCTGGGAGCAGGGTGTGGACTTTATATGCTGAGCCAAAGGTTTTTGTACGCATTAATGGGGGGCAACTCACTAATTTGAGATTGAGAGAGGCACTCAATAGGGTTTGCCTCTATCCTCTCTTTTGTTTGCTTTTGTGATGGAACCTTTTTATATATTTATTTACAGCATTTCTATCCCACTAGCATTGTTTCAATGTTTGGCAGTTGTTAAGAGTTAATCCATACAGTGGGGGTCTGAGGGTGGGTGACCATGAGTATAAAGTTGCTTGATTTGCTAATACTTACCAGACACATGACTATTTATTTATGTCGATTTATATACCGTATCTTATTGCAACTGCAAAACAGAACGGTTTACATATGTATAAAAGCAACTAATGTATACAAATAAACAAAGGAACTCCATTCATGACAGGAAAGCACAGCAAATCAGAATTAACTACATAATAAAAACCAATACAAATTAAAAATCTATTATACAGTTAAGCTACCCTTTTTTTTTTAAACCTTATCTCTTATGCTAAATTCTGTTCTACATAGCTTATAAAAAAGAAGGTTTTCAAAAGTTTTCGGAAATGGATGTAAGATTTCTCTAATCTGATCTCCTTTGGAAGGCCATTCCAAAGGGAAGGGGACAAATAGAAAAAAGCCGATCTCCGTGTAGATTCCCATCTAGCCTTTGCAAGAGGGGGGTAATAACTAACCTATTATCTGTTACGGATCTAAGAGTTTGCATAGCGGTGTAAGGAATTGTTAAATTCGATAAGTAACAAGGGTTTAATGTGTAAAATGCCTTGTGAGTCAGAACAAGAGCTTTAAACTTAACTCTTGCTTCGACCGGGAGCCAATGCAGACAATGCAGTAAAGGTGTTACTCTGTCATCCCTCCGGGCCCTGCAGATCATACGCGCTGCTGTGCTTTGAATTCTTTGTAATCGTTTTAAGTTGGCTTGACTAGTGTGCATAATCTCCTGGAAGAGATATCTCACTATGCTAGAATGTCAGGATTTGGAGTGGCTTAGTGGTTAGAGTGGTGGACTTTGGTCCTGGGGAACTGGGTTCGATTCCCACTGCAGGTACAGGCAGCTCCTTGTGACTCTGGGCAAGTCACTTAACCCTCCATTGCCCCAGGTACAAATAAGTACCTAAGCCGCATTGAGCCTGCCATGAGTGGGAAAACGCAGGGTATACAAAAAAAAAAAAAAAAAAAAAAACATGATCGGCACGCACATTCCTGAATCTCCATTTCCCCAGCTGCAAAGGACTAAAATACAAATTAAAACATGCATCCAACTTTTCCTACATAAGCACGCAGCTATGGAATGCACTACCACTTGAAGTGAAAAAAATGCGCGACTTAACCAACTTTCGGAAATCACTGAAGACCTACCTCTTCAACAAGGCATAGCGCAACGATCCATCATATGAACTTTAATGCAATTACTACTTTCTCCTATCCCGAATTGTGATCTCTCTATACTTGTTTGTTTGATTAATCTACTCTGTCACTCATGATCTTTATGTAATATCACTTGTATCTCTCACTCTGGAATGGCGATCGCCTTGATGGAACAATGTAAGCCACAATGAGCCTTCAAATAGGTGGGAAAATGTAGGATACAGATGCAGCAAATAAATAAATAAACATGTCAAAATCTGAGGGGCTTAATATCAACTTGAAAAATCATCTTGATTGAAATTATAGAACTTGCAGCCATAGTATCACAATACTCAGTTTGAAATCCAGTTGGCTACTGCAGTCAAACCATCAACATAATTTTTTTGTGAAAATCAACTGTTCTCAAACCAACCCAACTCACAATCCCAACTTTCTCACTCTTATGTTCTATTCTCAGCCTCAATATTGCCCCACTTGAAGAGAATTCAGAAGCCTGCTATGCAGCTCCATTATCAAAGAACTCGAAAATGGATCCAGATTTTAAAGAATTTATTAATTACCTTCTCCCCAGCCTGAGACACTGAAAGTTTTGTGTTTTGTTTTGTTTTTTACTGCGTAACTCATTCATTTAATTTCTTCAGAGTAAAACTTCTGGTGGATCTGGGTGTACCCACTGAAGCAGAATATACTTAACTGTCAAACAAGCCGTGCAGAGAAATAATTTGATAATTTGTGTTCTATCATTTGTAATTCAAGATCATCCACATTATCCAAAAGACACACCTCCTTAGTCCTGGGCATAGTTTTGCTTATTAAATGATCTCCATAACTCCTCCCAAAAATGTCTACTCTGGTCACACTCCAAAAGGCAATGTATGTAAGTCTCTTCGCTAATGGCATATTTAACACAAATTGCTCTCCTCAGTCATACTTTAGCCACTCAGGTCAAATACATCCATTTAATATGTGTCTGTCGTACTTGTGCTAATTCCACCAATAAGGACCCTCTCAAAAGACCATTTTAAAAGACTTCAGCCTCATATTCTTTTCCCAAATCCAGTGTCTGTGTATTTACGGAACTTGAAAAGGGGCTCCCTGGACTCTATTCATAAAATATTTATAGACTGTACGATCATTTTTATTTTGTATCCTAGCCAGCTGCTAAAAGGATTCCCAAGAAGTTGTCCGTATCAACTGCCCCTGTTTGAGCAAATTGGCCACATAATGTTGTGTTTGGCAATATATAAACATATGAGGCCTCCAACCCCTAATGTAATGTTTGAAATTATATCCTAGTCACCTCCTTATCAATCAAATGCATCACCTGCCGGGTTTCTCTAGCATGCATGATCGGAATCTTGTATCCTCAATCCTGAGAGAAACGATCCATACGTATACGTTTCCTTTCCCCCCAGGGCATCGGCATAACTACTTCCGTGTCAACAGTGCCGACTGAAGAAGCAATTCACGTTTTATAGAAGCCGACAAAGCCAACGCTGGGCGTCCGAGACACAAGTCAGATTGTAGGGCATGCTTAATTGTTTTATTATTATTATTTATTGCATTTGTATCCCACATTTTCCCACCTATTTGCAGGCTCAATGTGGCTTTTATAGTTTTGTTAACATTGTCATTCCAGGATATCAGATACAGTTAGTATTGTGCAGAGATTAAGTAAGGGACGAAAGAAGAAGGAAGGAAGTGATTAGGGTAATTATAGAAGGTGGGTTTTCATAACTGAGTGGGTTGGTGAGTTGGATTAGTGAGGCTATTGGTTGTCATTGTAGGCTTTGTTGAAGAAATATGTCTTCAGAGATTTGCGAAAGATAGTTGTTTCGTTGATTGCTTTCAAGTCTGTAGGTAGTGCATTCCATAACTGCGTGCTCATGTAAGAGAAGGTAGTGGCATGCATCAGCTTGTATTTAAGTCCTTTGCAGCTGGGGTAGTGCAGGTTGAGAAATTTTCGGGATGATCTTGTGGCGTTTCTGGGAGGTAGGTCGACAAGGTTTAGCATGTAGATTGGGGCGTCTGCGTGAATGATTTTGTGTACAATCGTGCAAATCTTGAACGCAATATCAAGGTTACAAAAAAGTTTGTGTCCTCTATCCAGTCTCGAGCTTGGCCCAGTAGACAGACTGTACAATAGTATTGGATGTCTGTAGGCCCTAATCCACATTTTCTCTTCAGAGCATGTAACAACACAAATGCATCTGGGTTTCTTGCCCCTCCACAATAGAGAGATGTGGTAGCCATTTTAGTCCACTTCTAAAAGCAGTCTATAGAAATAGAAAAGAAAATTAGATGATAACTTTTTTATTGGACTAACAATACATTTTTTGATTAGCTTTCGAAGGTAGCCCTTCGTCAGATCAGAAATAAGCATATATAAGTGACAGGCTGAAGGTATGAGGGAGGGGTGGACTAGGTGAGAAACAGAGAGGGCTGAGAGGATGAGGGACAGGGAGATATGCATGGTGATCAGAGGGTGACAAAGCAGTGAAATGCCATGGTTTATAATGGGCTAGAAAACCCAGATCTTTAAGTCCTGTCCGGTGGGTGTCAAAATATTTAATCATTTTGACTTCGAAGGTCTTGGCGTTCCTAGTGTTGTAAAGTGCTGTCCCACAGAGGTAACATCCTGGTTGTTGCCCCTCCACAGAAACCTGCTCAATATCCTGTCCATCTCTGTATGTCCCCTTTCTTCATAATGAGAGAGGAGGTGTTTAGGTAGAATAATAATTTTTACCACCTTTACCCATCCAAATTATTATTACACATGGGCTATGTTTTTAACTGGTAAAGTGTAAATTGCACAGAATTTGTAGGCCCAAATATTTAATCATCATAATCTTTTTAGCCCCGTTTAAAGGAAAGAGACTCTTGTCAATGATATTAAATATCCTCTTTGCAGCCCAACATCATAGATTTATCTTTACTAATATGTGAACTCACCAAAATCATGTAAGGGAGCCAAAGGTACGGGAAGTGTATCCTGAGGATTCTTTAGAGCCACTGAAAAAAAAATCATTAGCAAATATTGCTGTCTTCATTTCATACAGGCCCACCCACAGACCTTGAACCATCAGATCTTGCAAAAGGTGCTGTGCTAGAGATTCTGTGCAAGTGGGAAGAGGGTGTATTACTGCCTTGTGCCACATTCCAGGGAGAAAGATCAGATATCACTCCATTTGTTAGGACTCTGCAAAAGGTTACTATAAAGCATCTGAATCCACTGTAATATCTGACTCTCAAAACAAACAAACAAAAAAAACCCAACACTGGCCACAGATACTTCCAGGATACTGAATCAAAAGCTTTTTCAATATCTAAGTTAATCAAAGTGCTTTTACTCTTTAGGGCCTGACTTTCTTAAATTGTTTCTATCACACTTTGAACACTCGCAATCGCATTTCTACCTAAGACAAATACCCAATGTGGTGATCACCTTACTCAATCTATTAGTAATCTCCTGAGCATAAATTTTGGCATCCACATTTATCAAAGAATTTTACTCTGTTACTATAGGACTCCACCAAAACAGGGTCCTTGCTAGCTTAGGTATACTTATTATTAAAGCTTCATTGAAAGGAGTAGGTAGAATCCTGGGCTCAGCAGAGTTTCCAAAGACCACTGGAATAATGTGATTCCCTAAACGTTATAGAATTTTACCAGTAGGTCATCTGGTCCCAGAGCTTTATGGGTTGCTGTCTGCCCTAAAGCTTGCTCGATTTCCACTCCTTTCAAGGGACTGTTTGGGATTTTTTTAAAATCGGAATTTATTAACAGCCTTTATGAAGAGATTCATCCAAGGCGGTAAAGTCACGTGAAACAGAGTAAGCACTCTGTACAATACAACAACATTGACCAATTTTTGTTTATCATCATGTGCCCCAATCCCCTCTCCCCCCCCCCCAAAAAAAAAAAACCCAACCGCCCATCCCATCACAGAATAAGAGACCATCTCGACCTGAGTCAACTATGTTATTTCTTCACGATGACTCGGATCCCAAGATAGTTAAGGCACACACAACAACCCCCCCCCCCCCCCAACTCCCCTCCTAGAATAATATGCTCTGGATTACAAATTCAATAACTCCAGGTGCGATGTGGTAAACAGTCCTAAAACAAAGGCCATGTCAGTTGAAATTGTCGCCAGGCCATAGGGGAGCCCAGTTTGGCATCCAAGCGTTCCATTTTCAAAAGATAGAAAAGTTCATTCTTCCAGAAAGTCACGTATGGTATCTATTGTTGCCAATGGAGTAAAAGACCTTTCTGGGCCACAAAAAAGGCTTATCTAGCCAGGGCCGTGCCAACACGGTAAGCGAGGTAAGCATGGCAGGAGGGCGCCATCCTCTGGGGGGCGCCCCGCCGCACCATGCTTACCTCGCCCTCTTCTCAGATCCTTTTCCTTTTTTTTTTTTTTTAATTTACCTTTGTCCAGCGGCAGCGTAGCGTTAGTGAGGAGGCGGCGCTCCCCCGCCCCGACGTGTCAGTCTTCCCTTCGCTCAGTTCCGCCTTCTTCTGACATCAAAAATGACATCAGAAGAAGGCGGGACACTGAGCGAAGGGAAGACTGACACGTCGGGGTGGGGGAGCGCCGCCTCCTCACTAACGCTACGCTGCCGCCGGACAAAGGTAAATTTAAACGAAAAGGATCTGGGGAGAAGAGGGCGGGTAGTGTAGCGATCGTTTTCGGGGGGTGGGGCCAACTGCAAGGGGGCGCCGGAGACCCTAGGCAAGGCCCTGTATGTAGCAGTAAATTGGGTCCCTTACGCAGTCCCAAGGAGACAAAGTTAGAAAATAGTAGAATGTCATAAGTACATAAGTATTGCCACATTGGGACAGACCAAAGATCCATCAAGCCCAGTATCCTGTTTCCAACAGTGGCCAATCCAAGTCACAAATACCTGGCAAGGTCCCAGAAAAGCTCAATTTTATACTGCTTATCCTAGAAATAAGCAGTGGATTTTCCCAAGTCAGTTTAATAATTGTCTATGGACTTTTCATTTAGGAAGCCATCCAGACCCTTTTTAAACCCAGCTAAGCTAACCGCCTTTACCACATTCTCTGGCAACTAATTCCAGAGTTTAATTATACGTTGAGTGAAGAAAAAATTTCTCCGCTTCGTATTAAATTTACTGCTCTGTAGCTTCATTGCATGCTCCCTAGTCCTAGTATTTTTGGAAAGAGTAAACAAACGATTCACATCTACCCTTTCCACTCATTGTTTTATAGACCTCTCCCCTCAGCAGTCTCTTTTCCAAGCTGAAGAGTCCTAGCTGCTTTAGCCTTTTCTCATAGGGAAGTCGTCCCATCCCCTTTATCAGCTCGCATAGGGATACGCTTACCAGTAATAGGACAAAAATAATTTAGAATGTTCCTCGAAAAGGAGCAAACTTGCCCACAGGTCCAAAACATATGTACCAAAGATGCAGGAGTATCCCCACATTTAGGGCAGGCAACTGAGTCCGCTATTTTAGCCACATAGGATCAAGAGACTGTTTTTAATTTAGCTAAATCATTTTGCGATACCTGGGGTAGATACAGTTGATGGAAAAAGCGGGCCTTCTGCAACAAATTCTCCTGGACAGCCCGTCAAATTAAGGTCAGAATACAATTATTTACATTTTTGTTGATTACTTAAGACTTAGCTGTTTAAAAAAGTTAGTTTCATTACTTTTTTTTAAATTATTAATTTTCTGATACTATGTGCAAGTTTCCAGAAAGAGGTAACCGACCCACTACTCTAGGATCACCCCCCCCCCCCCCCAACAGCAAGACAAAAGTCCCGCCAAGCATCCCTTAGAGAGCGCAGTAAGACACTCCTACACAAATGCAGAGGTAAAGACTGTGATGTATTGTGCAAAAGAGAATAAATGTGCCACCGATAATAATTGCATTTTTCCAGAATGTAAAGGCAATAAATCTGGAACCATCCACAATTCATATTTTAAAAAAGAATGATGTTTCTTCAATGCAAATTCCTCACCTCAGACCTCAGCGGTGCAGCTCGCCAACTGATCAATACTTTTGGAATGGACGAGTCTTATGCCTTCACCTCATCATCGGTCATTTGGGTGTACTCATCCTAAATTACTTCAGTGATATTGTAACTGATCTTCAAAACTCATATTATTTCCATTTAAATATCAGACATGAGATGCAAATCTTTTAAATGCCTGAATACAACAATTTCTAGTGAAACATAGTCTGTCGGATCAAACAAGTTATATACCACATTTTAAAAGTGAGTATGCATCTCATGTCTGATGTTTAATGGAAATAAGATAATATGAATACATGAGTTTTGAAGATCAGTTATTACTGAAGTAATTTAAGATGAGTACACCTGCATGACCGATGATGAGGTGAAGGCATGAGACTCATCCATTCAAAAGTATTGATAAGTTGGCGAGCTGCACCGCTGAGGTCTGTTCCTTCTCTTCATCAAAATTGACAGCCAACCTCTCCACCTGTTCCATGGAGGCAAGAAGCATTCTCATGTTCTTTGCAATCGTACGGCCTTGTACAAACCCCACTTGTGAATCAGCCACCAGTGATGGTAACATTTGGGCCAGATGATTTGCCAAGATTTTCGCAAACAGCTTAGCTTCAACAAATGGACCAGATCCAGAAAAATGTAAAGCCTAAGATATTTACCAGTACTTTAGATCCAGAATAAATGTATTTGTTTTTGTATATAAAAATATATTATTTATTTGTTTGTTTGTTTGTTACATGTGTATCCTACCTTTTCCCACTTACTAGTAGGCTCAAAGTGGCTTACATAGTTCCGGAGAGGTGGTTACAGACTCCGGTGTGAAACTACTACTACTTAACATTTCTAAAGCGCTACTAGGGTTACGCAGCGCTGTACAATTTAACACAGGAGGACAATCCCTGCTCAAAGAGCTTACAGTCTAAAGGACACGTGAACAGTCAGACCGATAGGGGCAGACAAATTGGGGCAGTCTGGAATTCCTGAGAGGTAAGAGTTAGGTGCCGAACGCAGCATTGAAGAGGTGGGTTTTAAGCAAAGACTTGAAGATGGGCAGGGAGGGGGCTTGGCGTAAGGACTCGGGAAAGTTGTTCCAAGCATAGGGTGAGGCGAGGCAGAATGAGCGGAGCCTGGAGTTGGCGGTGGTGGAGAAGGGTAATGAGAGGAGGGATTTGTCCTGTGAACGGAGGTTTTGGGCGGGAACGTAAGGGGAGATGAGGGTAGAGAGGTAAGGAGGGGCATTTGTAGGTAAGAAGGAGAAGCTTGAACTGAATGCGGTATGTGGCTTCCAATCAGATACCGCATTCAGTTCAAGCTTCTCCTTCTTACCTACAAATGTACTCAGTCTGCTGCCCCTCACTACCTCTCTACCCTCATCTCCCCTTACGTTCCCGCCCGTAACCTCCGTTCACAGGACAAATCCCTCCTCTCATTACAGTGTAGGGGTACAATTACAGTGACAAATAACAATAAAGAAGTATCGTTAAATAGGTTGGGTGTTTCAGACAAAATGTCAGGGTGATCATGCGTCGGGGTTGAGCTTTTATCAGTTCCAGATTAAATTACCAATATTATAATACCATATGTCGTTATGCTGTAAGTTTCTGTTTCGAAGCTAGGATCGGTACGTTTTTACTGACTCTGACTCCACAGCCCTGATTATAGGCAATTGGCATGTTTGTTAACTTACGAGAGAGCTCCCTTCTGGAAGAACTGGTTGAGGAGTTTTTGAGAACCAAATGTTTAATTGCCACTATAAATTTCTTAGATGTATAGGCCCAGTAAATTACCTTCATAGGGGGCGTTGGGAATACAATATGAGGAGGGAGAATGGACCCAGATGGAGACAGCAAAAATGTCGGTGGCAACTAGTGTGTAAGGAAATATTACAATTACTAGCAATAAATGCTCGTTTCTGTAACAAATGAAACGGGCGCTATCAAGGTTCCCTTCCCGTCCCCCTCCCTCTCCCGTCATCGGCATACAGGGACAGAAGAGGAAACCTGTGAGGTGTTGCATCCACGTTGTCATCCGTCCCTCGCACCGTCCGATGTTCAGTGTGTGTGGCTGGCTGCGTCGCCCCCCCCCAAAGCGGTTTTGTGCATTTGTGTTGCGCCATCCTCATTTCGTCGCGTTGGTGAAAATTGGTGCGGGCGCAGCGTCCTGACATTCCTGTTCGGCGCCATTCGCGTTCCAGAAAATCGCGACTTCAGCAACGTCATCACGTTCCTGTTCGGTGCCATCTTGAAATTCGCTCCGGCCACGACGTCATAACGTTGGACGCGAGGGCGTCACCACCATGGAGAGGCTTCACCACCATGAATCCACGAACCCTTCACGGAAGTGGCTAGAGCTTGGGGCCTCAATAGAACGTTGAGGTAGCGAATTATGTCCGGAAGGGGCGTGGGTGGGGGGGGGCGGGTGTATGAGTGAGAGTGAGTGGTGCTGACAGGGTACAGCAGTGCAGGGCTTCAGTGGTTCTCTGCCACACTGTGAGCTTCAGAATTGGAGGTGAGAATTATTTAATATAGATGTACAGGTGGTATTTGTCACCTGCCCGGCTTCTCCATTCTTTCCCAGCAGCGCCACCTCTGTTGGAGGAAGTGTGGTGAAAGGGGCACAGTGGGACATATGTGGGCCCTGCTCCAAGGCCAAAGCCTTTTTGGAAAGCTATCCAGTGTATACTTGAGATATTATGTATGGGGATATAATCTGGTCCCCATCCTCATCCATTCCTAGTCAATTCTTTTCTATCCTCAACATAGTGTTACTGTCCCCCTTACCATCCCCACAGATTTTTTCCCCATCCCTTTACCCAATCCTCATTTAAAGCTTTGTAAATTCAAACAAATTATGAAATGTGTTCTATAACTTCTTAAAATTTAACACAAAACAATAGGTATTACTTTGCTAAATATGCAAAACATATTCTTACTAACAGGGACTCCTCTTTTCGATTTTAACTGAGGTGTTGGTGTTTCAGGTTTCCAAATTGAGATGTGCACAGAGACATAATCTGGTCTCCGTTCACTTCTGATCCACCATCCCCTCTCAAACTCATTCACTTTGGATCCTTTCCTTCTTATAACTGCAGTATTAATGATTGTTACCAACACTGCAGGTTTCCCTGTTGTCCCCATCCCTGTGCATACCTGTAGTGTAAACTTCAAAGGTGGAGAGGCTAGATAGTTCTGTGGGGACCAGGTGTCTCTTTGCTTAATAGGCAGCTGCCTAACCTGAAGTTCTGACAGATTGCACTTAGCTTTAATGCTGCCAGATTGGTCATATTAACATAGTAACATAGTAGATGACGGCAGAAAAAGACCTGCATGGTCCATCCAGTCTGCCCAAGACAAACTCATATGTGTATACCTTACCTTGAATTTGTACCTGTCCTTTTCAGGGCACAGACCGTATAAGTCTGCCCAGCAGTATTTTCCGCCTCCCAACCACCAGTCCCGCCTCCCATCATCCGCTCTGGTACAGACTGTATAAGTCTGCCCTCCCCTATCCTAGCCTCCCAACCACCAACCCCTCTTCCCCCACCTGCTCCACCACCCAATTTCAGCTAAGCTTCTGAGGATCCATTCCTTATGCACAGGATTCCTTTATGCATATCCCACGCATGTTTGAACTCCGTTACTGTTTTCATCTCCACCACCTCCGGTGGGAGGGCATTCCAAGCGTCCACCACCCTCTCCGTGAAAAATACTTCCTGACATCTTTCCTGAGTCTTCCCCCCTTCAATCTCATTTCATGTCCTCTCGTTCTACCGCCTTCGCACCTCCAGAAAAGGTTCGTTTGCAGATTAATACTTTTCAAATATTTGAACGTCTGTATCATATCACCCCTGTTTCTCCTTTCTTCCAGAGTATACATGTTCAGGTCATCAAGTCTCTGCTCATACGTCTTGTAACGCAAATCCCTTACCATTCTCATAGCTTTTCTTTGCAACGCTTCAATTCTTTTTACATCCTTCGCAAGGTACGGCCTCCAAAACTGAACACAATACTCTAGGTGGGGCCTCACCAACGACTTATACAGGGGCATCATCACCTCCTTTCTTCTGCTGGTCACACCTCTCTCTATACAGCCTAACAGCCTTCTAGCTACGGCCACCGCCTTGTCACACTGTTTCGTCGCCTTCAGATCCTCAGATACTATCACCCCAAGATCCCTCTCCCCGTCCGTACCTATCAGATTCTCCCCGCTTAACACATGAATATACGGTTTTACAAATGAAGAGTTAACATTTTGAAAATTTGAAGAATTAAAAAAAATTGATCAGTGGCGATTTTAATGCCTAACGCTCGATGGTAAACTAAGACCACTGAGTTGCATTGCCAATGTCTATATACAGTGGTGGAAATAAGTATTTGATCCCTTGCTGATTTTGTAAGTTTGCCCACTGACAAAGACATGAGCAGCCCATAATTGAAGGGTAGGTTATTGGTAACAGTGAGAGATAGCACATCACAAATTAAATCCGGAAAATCACATTGTGGAAAGTATATGAATTTATTTGCATTCTGCAGAGGGAAATAAGTATTTGATCCCCCACCAACCAGTAAGAGATCTGGCCCCTACAGACCAGGTAGATGCTCCAAATCAACTCGTTACCTGCATGACAGACAGCTGTCGGCAATGGTCACCTGTATGAAAGACACCTGTCCACAGACTCAGTGAATCAGTCAGACTCTAACCTCTACAAAATGGCCAAGAGCAAGGAGCTGTCTAAGGATGTCAGGGACAAGATCATACACCTGCACAAGGCTGGAATGGGCTACAAAACCATCAGTAAGACGCTGGGCGAGAAGGAGACAACTGTTGGTGCCATAGTAAGAAAATGGAAGAAGTACAAAATGACTGTCAATCGACAAAGATCTGGGGCTCCATGCAAAATCTCACCTCGTGGGGTATCCTTGATCATGAGGAAGGTTAGAAATCAGCCTACAACTACAAGGGGGGAACTTGTCAATGATCTCAAGGCAGCTGGGACCACTGTCACCACGAAAACCATTGGTAACACATTACGACATAACGGATTGCAATCCTGCAGTGCCCGCAAGGTCCCCCTGCTCCGGAAGGCACATGTGACGGCCCGTCTGAAGTTTGCCAGTGAACACCTGGATGATGCCGAGAGTGATTGGGAGAAGGTGCTGTGGTCAGATGAGACAAAAATTGAGCTCTTTGGCATGAACTCAACTCGCCGTGTTTGGAGGAAGAGAAATGCTGCCTATGACCCAAAGAACACCGTCCCCACTGTCAAGCATGGAGGTGGAAATGTTATGTTTTGGGGGTGTTTCTCTGCTAAGGGCACAGGACTACTTCACCGCATCAATGGGAGAATGGATGGGGCCATGTACTGTACAATTCTGAGTGACAACCTCCTTCCCTCCGCCAGGGCCTTAAAAATGGGTCGTGGCTGGGTCTTCCAGCACGACAATGACCCAAAACATACAGCCAAGGCAACAAAGGAGTGGCTCAGGAAGAAGCACATTAGGGTCATGGAGTGGCCTAGCCAGTCACCAGACCTTAATCCCATTGAAAACTTATGGAGGGAGCTGAAGCTGCGAGTTGCCAAGCGACAGCCCAGAACTCTTAATGATTTAGAGATGATCTGCAAAGAGGAGTGGACCAAAATTCCTCCTGACATGTGTGCAAACCTCATCATCAACTACAGAAGACGTCTGACCGCTGTGCTTGCCAACAAGGGTTTTGCCACCAAGTATTAGGTCTTGTTTGCCAGAGGGATTAAATACTTATTTCCCTCTGCAGAATGCAAATAAATTCATATACTTTCCACAATGTGATTTTCCGGATTTAATTTGTGATGTGCTATCTCTCACTGTTACTAATAACCTACCCTTCAATTATGGGCTGCTCATGTCTTTGTCAGTGGGCAAACTTACAAAATCAGCAAGGGATCAAATACTTATTTCCACCACTGTATATATATATATATATTTTTTTTTTTTTTAATTGCTATTTGTGGAAAAAAAATTGCATTACTTTGTGGGTTCTTTACTGAGACAATTTATTGAACTGGTGCCTATTAACATTTTTATTTCTTTTGAGTGGCTCCATATCTGTTTTAGACATTACTTCTAGGGGAATTGTGCACAATTGCGCAATGCAGAATTTGCATAGAATGTGCAGAATTCTGTGCAGGCACGTTATTTCCTGTGCTAGACCCTTCTGAACATTTTGCACAGATTAACACCGACACTAGTCCACCACTACTTGGCTCTGACACTGGCATTAGGTTCTGCGCATCAGCCAGTGGGTGAAATCTTACCTGTATTGTAGATTCTTGTGTATGTAACCCTGCCTAGAATAAGAGAACACTGTGATTGTTGCACTTTTTGAAAGAAAGAGAAGCAGATGGTGGTGCCTGGCTGTCTCCCAGTCTCCTCAAATTTCTCTCCACAGCTGTCTTTTGTGTTTCTCTCGTCTCCTTACCCCCTGCACAGTCCACATACCCAGTTTAGGAGCATGGTTACCATGGCCCAGCTCTCCTAGGACTCAGGGAGGTTGGAGGCAGACACTCTGAGCCCATGTCCAAAGAAAGGGTTCAGGAGGAATCACAGTCGGCCGTTATGTGAAGGCCAGTACCAAAGAAGTGCCGCAGATCACTTTGTTCTCTGGGTTTGTAATGGATGCGGTCTATTTCTCCATCTATATCCTGCAGAACTGAAGGTTTATTTCCAAGTTCTACAAACCCTGATTAGTGCTATTAAATGAAATTAATGGCCACTGCTCTCTCCAAACAGGAGTAACATAGCAGCAAGTTCCTTGCATACAGTGTCGGCAAGCGTGCAGAACATAGGAAGAAGAAAAGCTAATCGTTATCTGCCTGGAGTGGAAGGGGGAATTCATCCCTTTATCAGCTTGTAATAGCATCCTACTGACAGCTAATATCCTTTTGCAAACACTTCACCACCATGGAGTCACAGACCTGTTTTAATGAGGGCCACTAAGTAAATCCCTGTGACATTTAAAGCACTTACTGTTTTCCTTTGAGCAAAGTGTAAATATTTCCAGTATTATGGTAGATTGTAGAATCTGATATGGCCCAAGGTGAGCTGAAGTCCCATAACTGGACATGAATTTTTTTTTTTTTTTGTTACATTTGTACCCCGCGCTTTCCCACTCATGGCAGGCTCAATGCGGCTTACATGGGGCAATGGAGGGTTAAGTGACTTGCCCAGAGTCACAAGGAGCTGCCTGTGCCTGCAGTGGGAATCGAACCCAGTTCCCCAGGACCAAAGTCCACCCTAATCACTAGGCCACTCCTCCACTGTTGCTACTATTTGAGATTCTACAAGGAACGTTGCTATTCCACTAGCATTCCATATAGAAGTCGGCCCTTGCAGATCACCAATGTGGCCGTGCAGACTTCTGCTTCTGTGAGTCTGACGTCCTGCACATACGTGCAGGACGTCAGACTCACAGAAACAGAAGCCTGCGCAGCCTTCTACGCTAGTGGAATAGAGCAACATTCCATGTAGAATCTCCAATAGTATCTATTTTATTTTGTTACATTTGAACCCTGCGCTTTCCCACTCACGGCAGGCTCAATGCGGCTTACATGGGGCAATGGAGGGTTAAGTGACTTGCCCAGAGTCCCAAGGAGCTGCCTGTGCCGGGAATCGAACTCAGTTCCCCAGGACCAAAGTCCACCACCCTAACCACTAGGCCACTCCTCCACTCCATTGTTTTGACCGTGCTGTAGCTACAGTGCCGGTAAAATAGATCCACTTGGTATTCTGCTTATTTTGCTCTTCCGGGTGTATTTGTAGTAACAGAAGAGCAAAACCAATTGTGAATCTTCACCTTTTTATACAAACCAAATCAATGAATAGAACACACACACACAGGATCATCATTATGCATATTGTATAACCAAAAGCAAAATTCAAAACGAGAAGGCTGACATCAGTGAAATGCTAATAGATACATTCCACATATACTAAATTAAATGAACTAAAATAAGGTTCCAAATTCTTTATAAGCAGCAACTCCCAACACAAATTGAGCACCAGAATATTGTGTTTCATCCCCTCAGGGGTTTCATCAAAAGAGCTTCAAACCAGCATGAAAAGCTGAAATTCATCCCCACAGGGGCTTCAGCAGAGGATCATCAAAACAGCATAAAAATGGGATAGTTAAAACTGGGTTATAAAAGGAATATATGATTAGCCGAGTTTGGGTGGCAGAGCCGGTGGTGGGAGGGGGGGGCTGGTTGGGAGCCGGGGATAGTGCTGGGCAGACTTACACGGTCTGTGCCCTGAAAATGACAGATACAAATCAAGGTAAGGTATACACAAAAAGTAGCACATATGAGTTAATCTTGTTGGGCAGACTGGATGGACCGTGCAGGTCTTTTTCTGCCGTCATCTACTTTTATTTACATATATTTCTGAATTTACAAGATTTACTTTTGCTGCTTAGGTTCATTTGTGTTGGTGGCTAGTATTTACATTTCTTTTCCTTCCTGGGCTATGCTGAGGCATATTTTCAAAGCACTTAGCCTTCCAAAGTTCCATAGAAACCTATGGAACTTTGGAAGGCAAAGTGCTTTGAAAATATGCCTCATAGTCATTTGCTCATGCTATGTTTAAACGTAGTATTACTGCTGTCTGTCTACAGGTAAACTATTTATACCAAAGCAGAGTGTGTGCAAGTTGCTGACTCTCCAGATTTAGGAGTAATGCAGTTTCTGTTTACGTCCATCGCCAACCCATTGCATCGGTCCTTTTGTTTTTGTTGTAACACTATATTTCCATTCTATTTTGTTTTGTTTGTTTTAATTCACAACTTCATAATTTTGTTTTTGTCAGTGTCCCACCTCGTTGTTTTACACTTGTGTGCACTAGAATGCTATACCCGTCTGGGTATTTTAAAGCTGAGTGGATCCGCCTCGCATTTAAACTTGCAGGAAGTGATTTTAGGTGCTATTTATATATTTAAAAAGCTAAGTAAAAAAATGTACAGATGCGAGGAGGCATTTTCAAAAGGGCGCTACTTATGCTACCGGCAGGCAGAGATTTGAAGGCCTGGTTTGGAAGGATCTTCAAGCTATATGTATACTCGTATTTATATAATGGCAGAATATTATGTCCCATTAAAATTGTCCTCATTGACACGTGCACTCTTTAGTTGAAAGAGGAAGTGGGACTCGGCCAGGCTAGATGCCCTCTTCCAGGAATGGATGATCTTGAACCTTCTGCAGACATGCCAGGTCTTTCACATTAGGCATATGACCACACACATCAGGGCCCCTTCTCCAGCTCACACATCGAAGTTCATTCATTCATTGGCTTTCTGCTTCCTGCCCCTTTGGTCTGGCATATCTCTCTCCTTCCCCTCCAAACTGGCCTTTGTGGCTGGCAGCGTAAGCAGAGAAGACCAGGCTGTGTCCAGCCAGCCTTTAGCCTTCCCTCTGCCGTGTCCAGGCTTCTTTGATGCAACTTCCTTTACAGCACGAAGGATGTGAAAGAGGGAAGGCCTTGGGTCAGCTAGAGGTGACTTGTTTTCGGTGCTTCCACTGCCAACTTCAAAAGCAAATTTGGAGGGCCACCCAGGAGGGGAGGTGGAGGAGGAGAAAGGAAGAGATGCCAGGATTGTGGGAAAAAGGAGGAAAATTGAATGATAGGGAGGGTAGAAGATAGGAAGAGGTGCTGGAACCTGCAGGGGAAAGAGGAAAAGGGAGCAATGTTGGATGCAAGGGGAAGAGGGAACAGAAGAAAGGGAGAGATGCTTGCCCTTGGGGGGGGGAGGGTGCATGGGCACAGAGGGAAGGAAGTTGGAGATATTCTTGCCCCAGGGGGACAGGAGGGAAGGAAGAAATGCTGGCCCCAAAGGAGGGGGGATAGACCAGGAGCAAGGGAAGAATGGAGGGTGATAGGGACACAGAGAGGCGATGCTAGACACATGCAGAGGGGTATAGGGACACAATGAAGATGAATGGTGGACATGGAGAGAGAGAAGAAATATCAAATGGACAAGGAAACCCTGGCAAGTGAGTTAAGAGAAGGCAGAGGAAAGCAGAAAACAGAGACTGGGACCAACACAATTAGAAAGATAAAGATAGTAAAATAAATTGTGTCCATTTTATTTTCTGTTTATTGATTAGAATTAGAGGCTCCCTGAATTTTTATTAGATGTTCCTTTGCTAGTATGCTGACATAGTATTATATCTGTTACTTGAATTCTCTTCCATGCTGTCTGTTGTGGTGCTGTTTGTATTGTACTGACATTTATATTTGTGATATAATTAAGAACATAAGAATAGCAATACTGGGTCAGACCAATGGTCCATCTAGCTCAGTATCCTGTTTCCAACAGTGGCCAGTCCAGGTCACAAGTACGTGGCAGAAACCCAATAAGTAGCAACATTCCATGCTAACAATCGCGGGGCAAGCAGTGGCTTCCCCCATGTCCATCTCAATAACAGACTATGGACTTTTCCTCTAGATACTTGTTCAAACCATTTTTAAACCCAGATATGCTAACCGCTGTTACCACATCCTCCGTCAGCTAGTTCCAGAGCTTAATTATTGTTTGAGTGCAAAAATATTTCCTCCTATTTGTTTTAAAATTATTTCTGTTTAATTTCATCCCCCTGGGCTTTGCACCTTTAGAAAAAGTGAAAAAAAAATCGATTCACTTCTACTCGTTCTATACCACGCAGGAGTTTATAGAGCTTAATCATATCCCCTCTCAGCCTTCTCTTTTCCAAGCTGAAGAGCCCTCATCTCTTTTGCCTTAACTCGTATGGGAGGAGTTCCATCCCCTTTATCATTTTGGTCGCTTCTCTTTGAACCAATAGCAGCTGTGCTGAAGTTGTGATAATTCAGTTGGCTGTTCCGATTTTTGGAACCTTTGGATGGTGGCAGGCATATTGACAGTCGCTTTGCTGGATTTTAATTGATTTTTTAATTCTTTATCAAAGTGAATTGTGTGACTCCTGAAGCAGGCGCTTGTCACAGCGAAATGCAGGACTGCACTGAGTCCATACAGTTATTTTACACTTTAATAAATGTTTAATAAATGTGCAGGACGTCAGACTCACAGAAGCAGAAGCCTGCGTGGCCACATTGGTGATCTGCAAGGGCCGACTTCTACATGGAATGTTGCTAGTGGAATAGCAACATTCCATGTAGAATCTCAAATAGTAGCAACAGTGGAGGAGTGGCCTAGTGGTTAGTGTGGTGGACTTTGGTCCTGAGGAACTGAGTTCGATTCCCGCTTCAGGCACAGGCAGCTCCTTGTGACAATGGACAAGTCACTTAACCCTCCATTGCCCCAGGTACAAATAAGTACCTAAGCCGCATTGAGCCTGCCATCAGTGGGAAAGCGTGGGGTACAAATTTAAAAAACAAAAAAAAAGACAGTAGAATGACTGGAAGCTTTCTTGGTACAAACAGTGCTGTAAATGTATCCAGTGCTGTAGCAGGTGGGGGCACAGCCTTTTAGCAGTGTCTGGCAGGAATTCCTTTTTTTTTTTTTTCGTTCCCTTTGGGAGCTGTTGGGGAAAATTAAATTTAGAAAATTGTACCTTTTTTCTAGCTTATTCCTCAACAACCGAAAAAAAAGAAAAGTTCCCAAGCTGTTCATTTTCTATATAATGGGGGTGGGGGGTGGGGCGGTGCACAAGGATTAGATTTTGATAATTGCGTTTGGCGGTGTGAAGCCAACAACAGCCCTGATCTGGGACCTGTCAAGCTGTGAAGATTCTATTCTGTTGCTCTCCTATAACGTACTGTCCATCCATCCCTCCCATCCCTCCCAAGAAAGGGATCTGGGTGTCGTCGTCGATACGCTGAAACCTTCTGCTCAGTGTGCTGCTGCGGCTAGGAAAGCGAATAGAATGTTGGGTGTTATTAGGAAGGGTATGGAGTCCAGGTGTGCGGATGTTATAATGCCGTTGTATCGCTCCATGGTGCGACCGCACCTGGAGTATTGTGTTCAGTACTGGTCTCCGTATCTCAAAAAAGATATAGTAGAATTGGAAAAGGTACAGCGAAGGGCGACGAAAATGATAGTGGGGATGGGACGACTTTCCTATGAAGAGAGGCTGAGAAGGCTAGGGCTTTTCAGCTTGGAGAAGAGACGGCTGAGGGGAGATATGATAGAAGTGTATAAAATAATGAGTGGAATGGATCGGGTGGATGTGAAGCGACTGTTCACGCTATCCAAAAATACTAGGACTAGAGGGCATGAGTTGAAGCTACAGTGTGGTAAATTTAAAACGAATCGGAGAAAATTTTTCTTCACCCAACGTGTAATTAGACTCTGGAATTCGTTGCCGGAGAACATGGTACGGGGCGGTTAGCTTGACGGAGTTTAAAAAGGGGTTAGATAGATTCCTAAAAGACAAGTCCATAGACCGCTATTAAATGGACTTGGAAAAATTCCGCATTTTTAGGTATAACTTGTCTGGAATGTTTTTACGTTTGGGGAGCGTGCCAGGTGCCCTTGACCTGGATTGGCCACTGTCGGTGACAGGATGCTGGGCTAGATGGACCTTTGGTCTTTCCCAGTATGGCACTACTTATGTACTTATGTACTTCTTACAGGGATGCATCGCTGCCTGTGCAGGACTCATACTGCTTACAGCCCTGTGTGTGTTTTTCATTCGGTTCCCCCACCCTCCTCTGCCAGTGACACCCCTCTGCAGTGGCATGCTAGCTGTTTTCAGACGTTTCCTGTTGTTTACTTCCTTATTGCGCAGGACTCTTTGAACTAAGCTTGAACTCTGTCAGAGCAGAAAATTCAAGGTCTGAATGGAGACCACAAAGCTTGCCAACTAGTAAATATGATCAGGCTAATAGACTTAAATGTCCCGTATCACCACAATAGTCACAGAAAGGCTTGCATTGTTTGTTCACCGTTCCTTGTACTTTTCAACTTATAACCTACACTAGTAAATAAGGCCCATTTCTGTGTGAAATGAAACGGGCGCTAGCAAGGGCTCCCAACCCCCCTCCCCGGGGAGTTCCCTGCACCCCTGTCTTTGGAGTTCCACACCCCCGTTCGTCCGTCCCTCTCTGTCCTCTGAGTTCGAGCCCCCTTCCCCTCGGAGTTCCATGCCCCCTACCTGCCTCCCTCCCTGT
This sequence comes from Microcaecilia unicolor, assembly GCF_901765095.1. NCBI lineage: Eukaryota > Metazoa > Chordata > Amphibia > Gymnophiona > Siphonopidae > Microcaecilia > Microcaecilia unicolor. The sequence continues at coordinate 359,157,307 of NC_044034.1, read as the reverse complement.
CTTCCGCATTCCAGGCACCCCTCCCCTTTGAGTTTCAGGACCCCCCTTCCCTTACATTAGCAGGACCCCCGCTCCCCTTACAGTTGCAGGCCCCCACCTCCCGTTGGAGTTACAGGACCGCCCCTCCCCTTCCCCCCCCCCCTCGTCCCATGCCGTCCGAGTTCCATGTCCTCCCTCTCCTCCGATTTCCAGCGCCTCCCTCCCTCCCTCTCTGTGGCCTCCGAGTGGAAGCAGGACGTGTGCTGCCACCTCTGCCCTTCGTAAGTGCAGACTGTTCTTTAAAACTTTTTACCTCCTGCTCGTGCGGCAACAGTGAAGTCCAGCACGGATGCCGCTTCTGACTGCCTTCGCTCTCGCTTCTGTTTCAGGTGTTTCTGGTCCCGCCCTTCTGCAAACAGGAAATGAGGGCAGGACCAGAGGCACAGCTGAAACAGAAGCGAGAGCGAAGGCAGTCTGAAGCGGCGTCCATGCGTGGCTGGTGCTGAGTTCCCTTCCCTCTCACTTCCCAAAGGTCCGCCCTGTGACGTCATCCAGACAGAGGTGCAAATTATTATCAAACATATAAACGGCAAGTGACCGACTCACCTGCAAATGCGCAGTAGAGACGTCCCTCTCTGTCCCACCCTCGCATCAAGACGTGATGACGGGAGAGGGCGGAACAGAGAGGGAAACTCTGAGTCACTGTCGGACACTGCCGCCTGGAAACGAACATCGCACGCACCAACCTCCACCCCCATCCCCGCCACCGCTCCCACCCTCCTCCGTATCGGGCCCCCTGCACTGACCTGACAACGCCTCTCACCTCCGTGTGAAAGAGCTGCAGGCAGGAGATCTGCTGCTGCCTGCAGCGCTTTCACACGGAGGTGAGAGGCGGTGTCAGGTCAGTGCAAGGGGCCCTGCACGGAGGGGGGAGGGAGCGGCGGCGAGGAGGGTAGCTGGAAATCTCACCCGTTTTAACAGGCTTAACGGCTAGTATAGGATAAAGTGGGAAGAAAAGACTTGAGACACTTCAAAACTGGTCTCAAGCAATTGAGCAGACTGGACGCACCATCACCAGTCATAAAAACCTCCCTTACTGTTGTAGTCAATTTTATCATATTCACAAACATTTTTTTAATTACTGGAGATCAGTTTGGGAGTAGAGGAGTAGCCCAATGGTTAGAGCAGCAGGCTTTGATCCCGGCAACCTGGGTTCGATTCCCACTGCAGCTCCTTGTGACCTTGGGCAAGTCACCTAGGGCGTCTTTTACTAAGACGTGCTCACGTTTTTAGCACGTGCTAAAATTGTGGGCGCGCTAAATGTTAGAGATGCCCATAGGAATGCATTGGTGTCTCTAACACTTAGTGTGCCTACAATTTAAATACGTGCCAAAAACGTGAGCGTGCCTTAGTAAAAGACCCTCTTAACCCTCCATTGCCCCAGGTACAAAAACTTTAGATTGTGAGCCCTCTAGGAACAGAAAAAGTACCTGCGTGTAATGTATACAGTTCTGCATACATCTAGTAGCGTTATACAAATGATTAGTACGAGGAGTGCCTGAAGACGTTTCTTCTAACTTTATGTTGGTTATAAGTTCTAAAGTTTAAGGAACAGTGAATAAAACCGTAAGACTTACATTGGGGCGTAGCCAGACTTCAACAGTAGGGGGGTCCAGAGCCAAGGAGAGGAGGCACATTTTAGCCCCCCCCCCCCCAATGCCGACACCAACCCCCCGCCCACCATTGCCGACAACTCCAACAACTTTGACCCCCCCCCGCCAATGACCCTCTCGACCCACCTTCGCCTACCTTTGTTGGCGGGGGACCCCAACCCCCGCCAGCCGAAGTCTTCTTCCTTTGTTTGGTTTCTGACTGAGTCTGACGTCCTGCACGTACAACATGCAGGACATCAGACTCTCAGAAACAGAACGAAGCCTTGCGATCTGCAGGGGGGTCCAGGGCCAAATCTACGGGGGCCCAGGCCCCGTGGCCCCATAGCAGCTACGCCCCTGCCTCAAATTTAATGACATCTGGATAGCCACTTCTATGCACAGGCTGTTAACCCTGATTACTGGCTGGAGAGCCTTGTACACCTATCAATAAGAAATAAGCTCAGTAATAGACTGACAGCAGCATCACATCCCCTCATTGAGCACTTGAGTAATCAAATGTGGAGGCCTTTTCTTCTCCAACATGTGGGATCCTTAGTCCTAGCCCCCCCCCCCTCCCTCCCTCCCCCCCCCCCCCCCCCCCCGCCACATCACGTGGACAAATCAGGTTTCTTGAGCTGTGGGCTTTGATGTCCTCTGGGATTCTTATTTTGCTCTTTCATGAACTGTGTTTACCACATTTCCATGTGTTTCCACTCTTTATTCCCCTCTCTTCCGGTTCTTTTTCTGGGTCTCTGCTAAGAAAGTTGTACCTAAAAATAAACCAAACTACGCTATCTTCTGTTATTATATTCACTTGCTATCCCTTTACAGAATCCTTCTGCTAGCTCTGTTAATTTCAGAGATCGATTATTATAACTCACGGTATCATGGCTTGCAATTAACTCGAGTAGCCAAAACAGAGCCATCAAATTGCTATTTAGAAAGAAACAATATGACCATGTCCCATACTGATTTCCGAACACTAGTTGTCGGTGTCTGCGTATCCCCTTTAAATATCTATCATGCATCAAGTCTTATGCTATTGAATACCACTTTTTCTCTCCAATCTTCTCAGTCCTTATGCACACTCACTTTCTGTAAATTCATCCAGTCAGCATCTTCTCACTGTACCTTTCCATCTAGCTAGACACCATCCATAGCTCCTGTTTTAGTCTCATTGCTCCCATCCCTCTTGAATTTACTCCCTCTCTCCCTCCAGGTTACTTTCATTTCAGAAATTTAAAAGTGTCCTTAAAACAAACTTTTTCACTCAGGCCTTTCCACTAGGACAGCTCATTATTTTATCCTGAGACTATCACGCTTATTTTCGAAAGAGAAGGACGCCCATCTTGCGACACACATCAGGAGATGGTCGTCCAAATCGGCATAATCGAAAGCTGATTTTTGACACCCTCGACTGCTTTCCGTCGCAGGGTTGACCAAAGTTCACGGGGGCATGTTGGCAGGGTAGCGAAGGCGGGACTGGGGCGTGATTAGGAGATGGTCGTCCTTGGCCGATAATAGAAAAAAGAAGGGCGTCTCTGGCGAGCACTTGCCTGACTTGGTCCATTTTTTTCGTGACCAAGCCTCAAAAAGTTGCCCCAACTGACCAGATGACCACCGGAGGGAATCGGGGATGACCTCCCATAACTCCCCCAGTGGTCACTAACCCCCTCCCACCATAAAAAACAAGTTTAAAAATACATTTTGCCAGCCTCAAATGCCATACTCAGGTCCATTGCAGCAGTATACAGGTCCCTGGAGCAGTTGTAGGTGCAGTGTACTTGCAGCAGGTGGACCTGGGGGGGGGGGGGGGGGCTCAGCAGCCAAGGTAAGGGAGCTATGCACCTGGGAACAATTTCTGAAGTCCACTGCAGTGCCCCCTAGGCCGGTTGGTGTCCTGGCATGTCAGGGGGACCAGTGCACTACAAATGCTGGCTCCTCCCATGACCAAAGGGCTTGGATTTGGTTTTTGAGATAGACGTCTTTGGTTTCCATTATTGCCAAAAACCGAGGACGACCATCTCTAAGGTCGACCTAAATGTCAAGATTTGGGCGTCCCCAACCGTATTATCGAAACGAAAGATGGACGTCCATCTTGTTTTGATAATATGCGTTGTCCCGCCCCTTCGCGGCACCGTCCTTATAGTTGGGTGCCCTTAGAGATGGTCGTCCCCGTTCGAAAATGCCCCTCCACGCCACATTAGCTACATCATACTCTTTCCCCTCCCCCACCCCCCAATCTCTTACATGTTTGAGGAATACATTGTAAGTAATTATTTTTCCCCTTTTGTCAACGATCTGCCCCACTGTAATCATTCCTCCATTTGATTTAAGCTTTGTAAACCGCATACACGTTTTTATACGATTTGCAGTATATCAAAGTAAATTGAATCTTGAGGCTGAGCTGCAGTTGAAGGTTCTGAAGGCTGGTGAGTGAAGGGAGAGAGGCCCTCATATTTTCTGTCTACTGTACCTGTTTGTGAAAATGATACATATTTTAATTTCTGCAAATATTTCTTAAATATTTAAATAGTAAATCTTTTATATAAAAATAACTAAACTGTTCATAGCCAAGCATTTAGGCAGTGTACATTCAAAAAAGGGATAATCCCAAGTGTATTTTAGGTAACTAATGTAGCAGTATGGGAATTGATTCTTTAGATACATTTTAATTAGTTGATTTTTCAGTATTTATAATTCATGGTAATTGTGAACATTTTATTGTTTTGTAAACCGCAGTGAATCACTCATTTGTTCAGTACCCATATTTTATCATTCCCACCTTAGTAATTCCCTTATCGCTTATTTGTCCTGTTTGTCTGTCCTAATTAGATTCTAAGCTCTGTCAAGCAGGGGACTGTCTCTTCATGTTCAGTGTACACTATAGAAATGATAGATAAAAAAACAACAAAGCAGTGGACTCAAATGCATTTATTTGAAATAATACCCGACGTGGCCACGTTTCGCCCTCAGGCTGCGTCAGGAGTACAAACTATCAAAAGTGTATATAAGTATATCATATACACTAGTACTGAGATGAAAACAGTTATTCCAAAAATCTAGTTCCACTTTTCTGCTACTTCCAACTGAACTGATATGCATTAGAAATAAGTAGTAGTAGTCTTTGGGATTCTGGAATCTTTCTACTTTTTGTCCTTATCTGGCCTGTTTGTTCTGATTAGATTGTAAGCTCTGTCGAGCAGGGACTGTCTCTTCATGTTCAAGTGTACAGCGCTGCATACGTCTAGTAGCGCTTTAGAATTGATAAGTAGTAGTAGTAGTCTTTGGGATTCCAGAATCTTGCTACTCTTTAGGATTCTGCACAGAATCTTGCTACTATGGGATTCCGGAATCTTGCTACTCTTTAGGATTCTGCACGGAATCTTGCTGCTATGGGATTCCGGAATCTTGCTACTCTTTAGGATTCTGCACGGAATCTTGCTACTATGGGATTCCGGAATCTTGCTACTCTTTAGGATTCTGCACGGAATCTTGCTACTATGGGATTCCGGAATCTTGCTACTCTTTAGGATTCTGCACGGAATCTTGCTACTCTTTGTCCTTATCCCTTATCTGGCCTGTTTGTCTGTCCTAATTAGATTGTAAGCTCTGTCGAGCATGGACTGTCTCTTCATGTTCAAGTGTACAGCGCTGCATACGTCTAGTAGCGCTTTAGAAATAAGTAGTAGTAGTCTTTGGGATTCTAGAATCTTGCTACTCTTTGGGATTCCGGAATCTTGCTACTCTTTGGGATTCCGGAATCTTGCTACTCTTTAGGATTCTGCACGGAATCTTGCTGCTATGGGATTCCGGAATCTTGCTACTCTTTAGGATTCTGCACGGAATCTTGCTACTCTTTAGGATTCTGCACGGAATCTTGCTACTATGGGATTCCGGAATCTTGCTACTCTTTAGGATTCTGCACGGAATCTTGCTACTATGGGATTCCGGAATCTTGCTACTCTTTAGGATTCTGCACGGAATCTTGCTACTCTTTGTCCTTATCCCTTATCTGGCCTGTTTGTCTGTCCTAATTAGATTGTAAGCTCTGTCGAGCATGGACTGTCTCTTCATGTTCAAGTGTACAGCGCTGCATACGTCTAGTAGCGCTTTAGAAATAAGTAGTAGTAGTCTTTGGGATTCTAGAATCTTGCTACTCTTTGGGATTCCGGAATCTTGCTACTCTTTGGGATTCCGGAATCTTGCTACTCTTTAGGATTCTGCACGGAATCTTGCTACTATGGGATTCCGGAATCTTGCTACTCTTTAGGATTCTGCACGGAATCTTGCTACTCTTTGTCCTTATCTGACCTGTTTGTCTGTCCTAATTAGATTGTAAGCTCTGTCGAGCAGGGACTGTCTCTTCATGTTCAAGTGTATAGCGCTGCGTACGTCTAGTAGCGCTATAGAAATAAGTAGTAATAGTAGTAGTAAATACCTTCCAGCAGAACCCATACTGGCTTAGTCTCAGGGTCTCCGATCATGACAGTGGTGGGCGGGTTTTCACTGGGTAGAAGCTCAAGAAAAAGAAGTTACCAGATTAACAAAAAAGGGAAGAGCTACACACCATTTGTATCCCAAAACAGGGCCCTAAATGAGAGAGATTTTTTTTCTAGTCCGTCTCGTCCCTCGGGTAAACAAAGATACAGAAATCTAGACCCCAGAATCCCTGGGTCCCCTTCTTTCCATCTCTTGTCCTTTTTGTGCAGGAATTATTTCTTGTCACAAAGGCTCTGCTAGTACTAGGAAGTTTCAAGCTAAGTATTTGCTATCACAGGTGATCTGTCTTAGGCAGTTAAGATTGTGGAGTTTGCCCTCCATGTCCTGCATCTAAAGAGCAAAGATGTTTTCAGCTGCCTGGAACACAGCGCTGGAGGGCAATGATTCCTTTATTTTATTTTTTTTAATGACTTGGGGCCAGATGCAGCAACCAAACGTTAAAAAATCTAAAACGTTAAAGTCCTTAACGAATTTTAAAAAACGAAGAAAGCACCAAAAAAACAAGTTGCACATGTTCGGTGCGGTACTGTAAAGTAGAATGCATCAAACTGGTGTAATCCCCTTCGGTAATCGGCCCCTAAAGCATGCACAGAGCAGCCAAGCGTTATGCTGGCTGCTCTGGCATGCCACAAACGTCAAAACAACCAAAAAAAGAAAACCAAAACACAAACACATTGCATGGATCGGGAGGGGGCAAAGGCGCTCGTCAGGAGCGTCCTTCGCGGATGGCCTTGCCCGCCCCGCTCGAGTTCGCCGCTTCCCCCCCGCATCAAAACAAAAATCAAAACTTAAGGCTGCCCTGACCCCCTCCCTTCCTCTCTTTCCCAGCTCCACCTCCCGCCATCCTCCGCCCCCATGCCCCGGCCCCCCTTCTTCTTACCGGGCCCGCGCAGCGCCTCTCATCTCTGTGAAGGCGCTGCACGGGCAGAAAGAACAGCTGATGCCTCTTCGCCCAGTCTTCGCGTCTCTCCTTTCCTCCTGGGCCTGCCCCGTCTGACGTCAGACAAGGGCGGGCCCAAGAGGAAAGGAGAGACGCGAAGACTGTGCGAAGAGGCATCAGCTGTTCTTTCTGCCCGTACAGCGCCTTCACACAGAGGTGAGAGGCGCTGCGCGGGCCCGGTAAGAAGGAGGGGGGCCCGGTGGGGGGGGGGAGCGGGGGCAGGGCACGGGGGCGGAGGATGGCGGGAGGCGGAGCTGGGAAAGAGAGGAAGGGAGGGGGGCCGGGGCAGCCTTAAGTTTTGATTTTTGATTTGATGCGGGGGAAGCGGGGAGCAGCGGCGAACTCGGGGGGGGGGGCAAGGCCGTCCGTGAAGGACGCTCCTGACGAGCGCCTTTGCCCCCTCCCGAGCTTGCCATCCTATAAGGTTTGTTTGTTTTTTTTTTGTTTTGCAAGCCCGCACAGCCACAACGAGAGGTCCAGACCTCTCATTAGATTTCACGACGTTTCGTTCGGTTTTCCTGTGTTAAACCAATCGGAAAAGGTTAGTGCATGTCGTTACAGTAGGGTTTCTACACGAATTGCTCATCTGCATTCCGTTTTCGTTAGCTGCTACCGTCGTCGGAAAATGGGCTTTACTGCATGCAACGGTTTAAAAATTCTTCGTTAAAGGCTCATTTAAGGCTCGTTAAAGTTTAGTGCATCTGGCCCTTGGTTCTGAGTAGGAACAGCTGACCAAGTGGCGCAAAAGAGGGTGTGAAGAAAGTCTGAGAGTGGGAGAGAACACTGCTAGAGCTGTGGAGTGCACTGTGAAAAGGCTGGAGCAAGCAGGTGGGGTCTAAGTGATAAGTGCAAAGAAACCTGAGTGACAAAGACCAGAGAAGGGCAATGAAAATGATAAAAGGGATGGAATGACGTCCCTGTGAGGAAAGCTTAAAGAGGCTAGACTTCTTCGGCTTGGAGAAGAGACAGCTGAGGGGAGATATAATAGAGGCTTATAAAATACTGAGTGGAGTGGAATGGGTAAAATGTAAACTGCTTGTTTACTCTACAAAAATACAAGGACTACGGGGCATGCAATGAAAGTACTAAATAGTACATTTTGAAACAATTCAGAGAAAATTATATTTCTTTCTCTCAATACGTAATTAAACTCTGGAATTCATTGTCAAAGAATATGATAAAAACAGCTTAGCAGGGTTTAAAAAAGGGTTGTACACGTTCCTTAAAAAAAAAAAAAGTCTATAAGCCATTAAGATGGACTTGGGGAAAATCCTCTATTTATTTCTGGGATAAGGAGTATAAAATCTGGTGTACTCTTTTGGGATCTTGCCAGGTACTTGTGACCTGGATTGGCCACTGTTAGAAAGAGGATACTGGGCTTGATGGTACTTTGGTCTGTCCTAGTATGACGATGCTTATGTACTTAATGCCTTCTCCATCAAAGAACTATTCGTTTACTGAAAGGTGGTTGAATATTTATCTAAATACAGACTTATGGTGTTTTTGTCTCTTGTTTCAGTTTGCATTTGGCATGATGGAGAGCAGAAAAGTGTGTGGACTTGGTTTGGACGTCCCAGACCTTCTGGTGAACAACAAGCACTTGGAACCAGAGACCCTCCTGCAGCGGCAGGAAGCCAACTGCGACGGTGTGGAAAATCCGCTCATTCTGCAGGAAGAGGATGACGACTATACCACAAAGCATCGGGAGCTGCTGGTGTCCGGGTACTGCCCACAGGAGGCGCGGGAAGAGAATATAGGAAGTGAGGAGCCCCGCAGTGACCTACCTGATGGTCAGCAGGATCCAGAGAGTGACAAAAGCAAAGAAAAAGCTCTAGGTATCCTCTTCAGCTTGCCCTTGTCCTTTTAATTGGCTCTTCAAATGAAGGTTACCTGCTAGCTGCATTGTTTACAGGACAAGCTGCTCCGTCTTAATGTTATTCCCATTACATGCAGAGATTTAGTCTTTACTTATCTTAGGAGTATTATGAAGAAAGGTTTATGCACAGAATCAGGTAAAACTGAAAAGGATCAGCCTGTACTTACAAACAAAATGAGAAAAGGACCCAGTCAAAACACAACTACATGAGAAAGATTTGCTCAAGTAGATGCTATGAAGTGGAGGTAATGCATTTCACGGGTCCTGCCCTTGTCCACACTTTGTGTCCGCCCCCCCCCCCCCCCCCCCCCCCCGTCCATGAACATGCTCTGTTGTCTTGTCCCCTGACCCTTCCAAGAGCATGCTTTGTTTACCCCCATCCATGAGCATGCTCTGCTTACCCCTGTCTATGAGCATGCTCTGCTTCCCCCTCCATCCATGAGCACAGTCTGTTCCCCCTCCCCCTGTTCGTGTGCATGCTGTGTTCCCCCCCTCCATCCATGAGAATGCTGTGTTCCCTCCTCCATCCATGAGCACGCTGTGTTCCACCCCCCCCCCCCCCCACTGTCCATAACGCTCTGTTCTCCCTGTCTGAGCACGCTCTGTTCCCCCCGTCCGTGAGTACAGTCTGCCCCCCCATCCCCTCCGTCCACATTCAGCCCAATTTTATTCACATGACAAACAGAACTTCATTATATAATGTGGGATTTGAAAAAAGCAGAATCAGAAATTCTGTAATGCCATGTCCTGATGAGGCTTTGAATAACAGCAAATCTGGGGCAGCTGACAGTGTTAAAGATTATAATATACTGGAGCAGAGGAACAGTTCATTTATTGCTAGATGACATGTATTTTTAACCCAGTTTGGCAATGATGTGAACTTCTAATGGACATCTGTGGTTTATTATAGCTTTGATATACCGTTCTCAATAAACATGTCTGATCGGATTACAATAACAAATTAAACAAAAGAAAGGAAGTCTAGTCAAATAGTTAAAAGTACAGAAGCATGCATGCCACAAATCTATCAAATACATTAATTACAATCCAGTTCTATCATTCTGATATTACATTTATTCAAAAGACATACATTCCCTACTATCTGCTAAAATTAAAAATACAAACATGTACAGCTCGTACCATACCATACACAATTTTACTGTGCAGTAAACTCTGTCACCTTTCTTAAGGGTTTGTGTGACCGAAGGCCAGTGTAAATGTTCACAACTTTATGATCAGATTCTGCTCGAGTGAATTCAGGAGGAACGTTCCACAGTGTTGGAGTTATGTAGAAAAAGCACTAGCATATCTCACTACCATTGGAGGTGGTATGGACTTCCTCAAAATTTCTTTTCAGAATTAAGGGCAGTTTGACAGAATTGTAATTTGTTAGATGAACATTTGAGTTTGAGCTAGAGAATGACACGGGGACCTGTGGTAACCGCGGGGATGGGGACGGGAACAGACCCCCATGGGGATGGGGACGTTGTGGGCATAACTCAAACATAAATAACAGTCCAGTTCATTAACAGGCTTGAAAGTAGACAAAGTTTGTCCCATGTCATTTTCTACTTTCAAGCCTGTTAATGAACTGGACTTATTTTTGTTTGAGTGATGCCTACAACGATATTTTGATTTTTTTGGAAAAACAAGCAAGCATGCTGACCACAAGTAGCAAAATTTGCATGGGGGATGCTGTACATCCTGCTACCAGCACATCTTCTAAGAAGACATCTTCTGTCGAAGGAAGGATTTTGGAAGACAGGAGAGCTAGATTGAATCCTGAGATTGTTGATGACTTCTTATTCATCCACAGATTAAAAAATCATAACAGTTCTTCATAGGGCATATATTTTTCCCCTCTAGGGCATACAGAATGGGTTGTATTTTGTACCCCTGGACGTTTTAACAGGGTGGATTAGGATTCCTTGGGATAGTAGAAACCAGCTATTGTTGGGTTTGGAAGGGAAGGGTAGAGAGTGGTGATGGGGGGGTGGGGGATTATTATAGCTGCTTGTTGTTATTGTTTTCTATTCGTAATTTATACACAACAGTTGCACAGCATATTGTTCCTTTTCATACTTTACTAAAAAGATTTAAATATAAATTCATAGGTGTTCAAGTTTTCTTCAGGTGAGGACAGAGCCCACGGGGTCAGGGACAGAACCTGTTGGGATAAACTTTGTCCCCATGTCATTCTGTAGTTTGAGCCACAGTTTTCACCATTTAAGAGAGATTCTCCTGGGAAGGGTAGTGTGCTGGAGCTGGCTCACACCAACTTGCAAGAGCAATTTACATTTTAAGAATTTTGGGAGCAGGTTGTTAAAGTAGGCCCCTTCGTGGCTACTTTAACAACTGGCTCCCAAAATTTGGGCTCGGGCCCCCTCCTGTGAACGCCCTGTTTAATTTGCTGGCGGGGATGCATGAGAAGTCCTGGCATGCTGCTCAGAAGCCAACACCTACAGAAGGTGAACTCTCCACAAGAAAAACAAAAGGCAAGCGGACAAGTGGATCCAAAAAAACTCCCCTGCTCAGAACCAGAAGCAGTGGGGAGCAGTGGCAGTCCATTTTTATGGTTGGCAGGGCTCGGCATCCCAGCCAGCAAAAGTATGCTTAGCAGGCCCGCATTGAGGGGTGGGGGGAATGCTTGTCCCCCTAGTCCACCCCTTCCCCCCCCCCCCCAAATTGCAGGGATGTCTATGCACAGAGAGAGAGCCCGTTGTTAAAAATGTACCAGCACACCACTGGTTGAAGCATGTTTACAGGAAGACCTTTGTAGAATGAGTTCAGTGCTGTTCCAGCCACAGAGATTCAGGAGCTCTTTCCTCACCACTGTGCAGTTGAGACCATTTGTGATATAAAAAAAAAATGAAACAAAACCCAAGCTTATGAACTGTTTCTGTGACAGTTGGAGAATATGAACTAGTTACCGGGTATGTGCATCGATGTTGATACCTGTATTATTTCTTTTTTTGTAATCTGCCTTGAACTATTTTGGTTAAGTGGAATATAAATGCTGAAATTTTAAATTGTGTTTCAGGAAAAGAAGTGCTGGTGTTGATGCAGGCGCTGAACACTCTTTGTACTCCAGAAGAAAAGTTGGCAGCACTCTGCAAGAAATACGCGGATCTCGTATGTGTCTAGTAAAGAAGCCTAACTTGCTAACACAGATCACGTCTACATTTTCAAAGCATTGAAGATGTAGGCCCAGATGTACAAAACCTAACGAGCCCACAACTTGCGTTTTAAACTGGTTCCAGCCAGTTTAAAACGCAAGTAGTTCACCCCGGGCATGCACTAAGGGCATTTTCCCTGCCACGGTAGCAGGCAACGAAAACGGAATGCAAATGTTTGAAAAGCTATTATAATGAGCTGCAGTACCGTTGCAGCCCATTATAATCAGATGCACTACCGTTTTTCCGATTCCCTTACCGTAGGAGCCCTAACGAGATGTCTGACCTCTTGTTAGGGCTCCTGTGAGGGAATCGGAAAGGAAAAGGGCCCCCAAAAAAGGTAAAAAAGAAAAAAAAAAAAAGCAGGGAGCGCAGGTGAGGGGCGTCCTTTAAGGACGTACTCTCCCTGCGCTTCTGAGAGACGTCTTTTTTTTTTTTTCTTTTTTTTTTGCAGTTTTTTGTTCTGCCGGCGCTCGTGTTTTTTCCCCCCCTTCTTGAGAGTCTTTGCCGCGCCACTTACCCCTCCACAGCGAAATTTTTCTATTTTCCTGGTTGCCGGAGAATCGGGACGTCCCTTTAGATTAGGCTCCTCTTCCTGGTCTCTTCAGCCAATCAGAGCACGTTTCGCTGACAACAGCCAGCTAAGCCCGCTTTGATTGGCTGAAGAGACCAGGAAGAGGAGCCTAATCAAAAGGGATGTCCCGATTCTCCGACTCAGGTACCGAAGGAATAGAGAATGCAAGTGAGCTACAACGAGTAGCTCATTTGCATTCCCTATCGTTGATGCATTCCCGTTCCCTACCGATTCGCTATGGAATCGGTAGGGAACGGGAATTTCCAATGTCTTTCATGCATCTGGGCCGTAATTTTAATGTATGCCGGTTGAACAACCTCCTTGTAAGAAAAGGAATGAAACCGCTCTTCTGATGCAAGTCCATAGCATAAACAACCTCCAACTGAATCTTTTACTTAGCCCAATAGCCTCAAGGGAGAGTCAAGCTAGTTTCCAGGAAGAAACTTATCATGAGATCAGTTGAGCAACGGAACAGGTTACTTAGGGAGAGGGGGAGGATTGCTGAAGATTTTTAAGAGCAAGGTAGAAAAATATATTGGGTGTAATATGGGTATAGCAGGCCTTGCCTGGGATTTGGACTGATGGCTTCTGGAGGTGCCTAGCAGCTTCATCTTTCTGTGCTCCTTTGCTGTCTGGGTGCTGACATGGTTAACAATGTAAGGCATGGATGCCACATACCTTGCAAACAGTCGCATTGCGTCAGTGAATGGTTTAGAGTTGCGAGCAAGGAAACTGTTTTCACGTCACAGGAAACGGCTCTGGTGCGTTTGTATGTGTTCTATGCTGGTTTTCCATCTCTGCAATGAAGTGGTAATTTAAGGAATAAATCAGGCTTTGAGATCCAGAAGGCAATTTATTATTTGGAAACGCGCTAAAGAACCAGATCAAGGTCTTAGTGTTTCTGATCAGAACTTGTACATCAAACAGTTGAAGTAATCGGGGAGCTGTCAAATGCATGGGTTTCTCTTGAAGTCAGAGGTGCTGAAAGGAGGAGAGGAAGCGTGTTGTGAAATATTTATTTACTAGTAGAAAAGGCCCGTTTCTGACACAAATGAAACAGGCGCTAGCAAGGTTTTCCTCGGAGTGTGTATGTTTGAGAGAGTGTGTGTGAGAGTGACTCTGCGAGTGTGTGTGTGTGACAGTGTGTCTGTGAGAGAGTGTGTGTGTGCCTGGGGCCCCTCCCTCCCACCCAGTTCCAGTGTCCCCCCATCCTCCGTGTTCCAGTGTCGTCCCCCCCCCTCCATTCCTCAGAGTTCCAGGGTCGTCCCCCCTTTTTTTTTTTTTTTTTAGTTTTTGTACAGGTGGTGCATTCCCCTCCTCCTCCCCTCTCGTTCCCTCCTTCGAATTCCAGACCCCCCATCCCTGCCTCTCTCCGAGTTCCAGACCCCACCTCCCTCCCTCTCTCCGAGTTCCAGACCCCACCTCCTTGCCTTCCTCCATCTGATTTGCAAACCCCCCTCCCTCCGATTTCCAGACCCCCCTGCCGCAACCCTCTCGAGCCCCCCCTTCCCGCCGCCAACCCTCCCCTGCCGCTGTTGCATACCTGTGCTGGCGGGGGACCCCAACCCCCGCCAGCCGAAGTCCTCTTTTCGGACGCGCGGCGTGGACGAATGATGTGATCAAGTTTGAATCAGTTTGTGTTCGTGCTTCTGACGTCAGACGCACACAAACAGATTCCAACTTGATCACATCATTCGTCCATGTCGCGCGGCCGAGAAGAGGACTTCGGCTGGCGGGGGTTGGGGTTCCCCGCCGGCACAGGTACGCGATTTCGGTGGGGGAGGGTTTGCAACCAGAAGGGGGTCGCGGCAGGGGGGTCCAGGGGTCACGGACTGGGGGGGGGGTCTGGGAATCGGAGGAAGGGGGGTCTGCAAATCGGAGGGAGTTGGGGTCTTGAACTTGTCGGGGGGGGGAGAGAATGGATCTGATGTGGGGGGGGGGGGTTCCTCCGGGTCGCGTCATAATGGGTCTAGTGACGTCAACTAGGGTTACGGACACAGGCAGGCAGACGCATAGAACGTTGGAGGTGAGAATTATTATATAGGATTTCACACTTCATATGCCGCTGTATCTGACGGACAGGACAAAGCGGTTGACAAAACAAAAACGGTTAAAAAAAGAAAAAGAACTGCAATAGATCATAGAAAAGAAATCAGGTACATAAAACATACGCAACCAGAGACACAGACTCAGTCAGGTATTAGCACCCCATTACGCTGGACATCGCACACATTTGTAAGCCTGCTGAAACAGCCAGGCTTTGAGTAAGGCTGCAGGTAACTTCAGCCCCTACACGTACATTTATGAATGTGCTGTACGGTTTTATAAGTGACTAGGAAAAAATGCCCGTTTCTGAGCGGAATGAAACGGGCGCTAGCAAGGGGCCCCCTCCCTCCGTCCCTCGAAGCTACTTGCCTTGTTCGCTGTGGGCCATTTCGGCCCTCGAGTGTCAATAGCTCCGCCCTCGACGTCATGACGTTTTGACGCGAGGGCGGTGCAGACACTCCAGGGCACACTGGATATCTCGGGCGCCTCAACTTCCGTGGAGGCTTCAGAACGTTGGGGTTGCCTTTTATACAGTGGGGGAAATAAGTATTGATCCCTTGCTGATTTTGTAAGTTTGCCCACTGACAAAGACATGAGCAGCCCATAATTGAAGGGTAGGTTATTGGTAACAGTGAGAGATAGCACATCACAAATTAAATCCGGAAAATCACATTGTGGAAAGTATATGAATTTATTTGCATTCTGCAGAGGGAAATAAGTATTTAATCCCTCTGGCAAACAAGACCTAATACTTGGTGGCAAAACCCTTGTTGGCAAGCACAGCGGTCAGACGTCTTCTGTAGTTGATGATGAGGTTTGCACACATGTCAGGAGGAATTTTGGTCCACTCCTCTTTGCAGATCATCTCTAAATCATTAAGAGTTCTGGGCTGTCGCTTGGCAACTCACAGCTTCAGCTCCCTCCATAAGTTTTCAATGGGATTAAGGTCTGGTGACTGGCTAGGCCACTCCATGACCCTAATGTGCTTCTTCCTGAGCCACTCCTTTGTTGCCTTGGCTGTATGTTTTGGGTCATTGTCGTGCTGGAAGACCCAGCCACGACCCATTTTTAAGGCCCTGGCGGAGGGAAGGAGGTTGTCACTCAGAATTGTACGGTACATGGCCCCATCCATTCTCCCATTGATGCGGTGAAGTAGTCCTGTGCCCTTAGCAGAGAAACACCCCCAAAACATAACATTTCCACCTCCATGCTTGACAGTGGGGACGGTGTTCTTTGGGTCATAGGCAGCATTTCTCTTCCTCCAAACACGGCGAGTTGAGTTCATGCCAAAGAGCTCAATTTTTGTCTCATCTGACCACAGCACCTTCTCCCAATCACTCTCGGCATCATCCAGGTGTTCACTGGCAAACTTCAGACGGGCCGTCACATGTGCCTTCTGGAGCAGGGGGACCTTGCGGGCACTGCAGGATTGCAATCCGTTATGTCGTAATGTGTTACCAATGGTTTTCGTGGTGACAGTGGTCCCAGCTGCCTTGAGATCATTGACAAGTTCCCCCCTTGTAGTTGTAGGCTGATTTCTAACCTTCCTCATGATCAAGGATACCCCACGAGGTGAGATTTTGCGTGGAGCCCCAGATCTTTGTCGATTGACAGTCATTTTGTACTTCTTCCATTTTCTTACTATGGCACCAACAGTTGTCTCCTTCTTGCCCAGCGTCTTACTGATGGTTTTGTAGCCCATTCCAGCCTTGTGCAGGTGTATGATCTTGTCCCTGACATCCTTAGACAGCTCCTTGCTCTTGGCCATTTTGTAGAGGTTAGAGTCTGACTGATTCACTGAGTCTGTGGACAGGTGTCTTTCATACAGGTGACCATTGCCGACAGCTGCCTGTCATGCAGGTAACGAGTTAATTTGGAGCATCTACCTGGTCTGTAGGGGCCAGATCTCTTACTGGTTGGTGGGGGATCAAATACTTATTTCCCTCTGCAGAATGCAAATAAATTCATATACTTTCCACAATGTGATTTTCCGGATTTAATTTGTGATGTGCTATCTCTCACTGTTACCAATAACCTACCCTTCAATTATGGGCTGCTCATGTCTTTGTCAGTGGGCAAACTTACAAAATCAGCAAGGGATCAAATACTTATTTCCCCCACTGTATATATAGATGATTTTTGTATGTATTACCCCCTTGTACAAGTGGCAATCCATTATAAAATTAGTCTTTTTACTCTTCAAGTCTGGCAGTAAAACCAAATACCAATATTCTAGTAATTGCACCCTTAGAATGAAGTAAAGTTTATTAGGATTTATTTACTGCCTTTTTGAAGGAATTCACTCAAGGCGGTGTACAGTAAGAATAGATCAAACATGAGCAATAGACAATTACAGCAGTAAAAATATTCAAAAACAATACAAAGTATGGCAAGGTATATACTATTTGCAATGTCAACACAATACGTAATTAAACATTATAATTGATAGTGAAGGGTATACAGTTGTAACATATAGATGAGTAAAAAAAGTAGGAAGAATTAGAAAATAAGGGACTGATTTGAAGAAAGTTGAAACGTTGTTTGCCTTTGTATGAGATTCGTCAGGTCCTGTGCCACCACCAGTCCAGGGAATACTTCTGTTAGGGATGCGCATTTCTTAGCATGCCTTCAAAATTTGAATCCATACAAAATCGATTTTCAGGCGTTAAAAATGTTCATAAAACAAATGGGTGGAAAAAAAGGTTCAAAAATTGTGGGGAATAAAGCCAAATGAACCAAAAATTTGGTCTTTGCACATCCCAAGTGACAGGCTAAGATAAGCAAGGATTTAAAGCAACATCCATACACATATGGGGAAACACTTCAGAAGCCAACTGTGCTGAAGCATATCTATGAATTACTTAAATATATCTTCCACAGTTTGTGTATTGGTGACTGCAGGTCATGGTTGAAAATCATATTTGTGGTATTTTTTTCAGGGTATTTAATGAATGTCTCACTTTGCCCAGCCTCTACATATAAAAGTATACAATCCCATTATAAAGCATATATCCGTTTTACCTGATGAGAGAGGTGTGTGCACTGACTTAGCAAATGAAAGTGCACGTGCTGCGTCAAACCACACATACATTGAAAGGAGTATCCCAGCGGGAACTAAATGTATATGTACAAGTCTGGATACCGTACCTTCAAAAGGATATAAACAGGATAGGGTCAGTCCAGAGGGCGGCTACTAAAATGGTCAGTGGTCTCTGTCATAAAGCGTATGGGGACAGACTTAACGATCTCAATAGGTATATTTTAGAAGAAAGGCAGGAGTGGGGAGTTAAGATAGATACATTTAAATACCTAAGCGGCATAAATGCACAGGGGATGAGTCTCAACTTAAAGGAAGCTCTGGAACGAGAGGGCATAGGATGAATTTGAAAGGGGATAGACTCAGAAATAACCTGAGAAAATACTGATTCATGGAAAGGGTGGTGAATTCATGAAATGGCAGAGATGAAAACAGTATCCTAATTTGAGAGCTTGGGACAAGTACACATAGGATCTGTAAGGGAGCGATAGGGAGAGTATATGGCATGGTTGGGCAGACTGGATAGGCGAATATGGTCTTTATCTACCTACATTTTTCTATGTTAAACTTTTTTTTAAATTCCATTCTTGTCTGACTATATACTGTGTTGGGTAAAGCTTTCCTGTGTGATATAGGTTGTTCTCCGTCTGCTCCATACTAGAGTTTGGACCATCACTGAATTCTTTTTTTGTTGTTTTTTTAAATAAATAATCAAAATATGTCCTTTTAGTCTGAGTTACTTACTCATTGGGGTTATTGTTCTCTCTTATCAGGGTTTTCCGTATGAGGAAAGGCTAAAGAGGTTAGGGCTCTTCCTCAGCTTGAAAAAGAGGTGGCTGAGGGAGAATATGATTGAGGTCTATAAAATCCTGAGTGGTGTAGAAGTGAATCGATTTTTCACTCTTTCAAAAAGTATAAAGACCAGGGGACATGGAAACACTTTTAAAACAAATAGGAGGAAATATTTTTTTCACTCAAAGCATAGTTAAGCTTTGGAACTTGTTGCCAGAGGATGTGGTAAGAGCAGTTAGTGTAGCTGGGTTTAACAATGGTTTGGACAAGTACCTGGAGGGAAAGTCCATAGTCTGTTGTTGAGATTTGTATTTATTTATTTTTGTTACATTTGTACCCTGCACGTTCCCACTCATGGCAGGCTCAATGCGGCTTACATGGGGCAATGGAGGGTTAAGTGACTTGCCCAGAGTCACAAGGAGCTGCCTGTGCCTGAAGTGGGAATTGAACTCAGTTCCCCAGGACCAAAGTCCACCACCCTAACCACTAGGCCACTCCTCCACTGCTTGCCCTGGGATTGGTAGCATGGAATGTTGCTACTATCTGGCATTCTAGAATCTTGCTACTCTTTGTGATTCTGGAATGTTGCTACTAATTGGGATTGCTGCCGGGTACTTGTGACCTGAATTGGCCACTGTTGGAAGCAGGATACTGGGCTACATGGTCCATTATGACTATTCTTGCGTTCTTATGTAATCATGCTTGAGTGCAAAGTATGCTGTAATACAGATCCTACTAGGGGCTTCACAAACTTTTTTTCTCAGAACTATAGGCCCTTCCTTCAGACATCCCAGTCAACAGTTAGTGAAGATTCCCGCAGGCGGTTTCCAGTCATGTCTCATTACTTTCTTTCCTCTTTGCCTTCAGCTGGAGGAGAGCAGGAATGTGCAGAAGCAGATGAAAGCGATGCAGAAGAAGCAAGCCCAGGTAATGAAAGAGAAGGTGCATCTGCAGAGTGAACACAGCAAGGCCATCCTGGCCCGTAGCAAACTGGAATCACTCTGCCGGGAGCTCCAACGTCACAACAAGACGCTAAAGGTCAGTACAGTACCTGGAACTTTTAAGTTTCCAAAAAGACACTTAAAATTCAACTTACTAATAAAGATATAAATGAATGAGCAGTGCTGTGGGAGAAGCTTGACAACTATGTCCTGTGCAGCAGAGAATAACCTCAAAACTCTTGTTCACTCATAGGCAGTGCCAGTCCTAAGGAGTTTTGAAGCAACTCTAGTTTTCAGGATGATGGTTTACCTGCTGTAAAAATGTGCTTACATTTGCATATCTTGTGTAGCCTAAAACCCTGAATTGTTATGGCTTCTGAGAGTCCACTTGGCCTAACCCTGTCTGGTTTGTGGAATCTGGTTTAGTTAAACCAGGCTCGCACAGCTGAATTTTTGAAAACTGGACACACCTGAACCAGATGCAAAATCCTTAGCAGGTAGTAAAAGTATTCTTTTACAAAGACACTGTGCACCATCTTTAGTCTTCTGTGTGGTGATTGGATGGGGAGCAATGTGGAAATGTGAACTAAAAAGCATTTCTTATCATCCCCACCAGACCAGTTCAGAACTAATATATTATGTCTATCAGAAAATTGCAAGCGATTGGTCTGCATCTCAAATTCTGCCCAATAAAAGGCACTATGAAGTTCAAGCTCATCAGTGTTTCTCTGTCTCCAGCAGATGACGATGGGCTGACTGTGCACTTGGTCTGATCTGGTGTGGCTAGCTCCTAGGCCAATTGGCGAAGCGGTGTCCAGTTGAGCATTAAGAAAACAGGACTCAGATTTTTAAAGAGAGAGAGAGCCACAAGGGGAGTAATCTGAAGATTTTGAGTCCCTCCCCTCATAAGAGCCAACTTTTCAAAATGATTTGGGGTGCTAAACCCAATATAAATTACCCCATCCCTGGCTCCAGTACTCTTCTGGCTGATGGCAGACCTTCAGATTGATAAGTTAGAGTGCTGGGAGGGAGGGGTGAAAGCTGAAACCAGTGTTATGTATTGGTAAGCCTAGTATGTGGGGGGGAGAGGAGGGCTATGCATGAAAGCTTTTCTGTCCCTTTTTGAATCTGGTAATCTTGATTTTCAAATTAAACATAATTGCACTGTTGGTTACCTGATATGCACAAGTGTCGCTCCACATTTCCAGCAAGAGCTGAGATTCTGCCAATAATAAAAAGTATTTTGGCCCTGAAGGAGGAAAATCTCCAGCAAGCGCGTGATGATGAGGAAAGACGTAAGGAGGCGAGCACACATTTCCAAATGACACTGAATGAAATCCAAGCCCAGATGGAGCAGCACGATGTGTACAATGCTAAACTGCGGCAAGAAAACATGGAACTGGGGGACAAATTGAAAAAGCTCATTGAGCAGTATACGCTTCGAGAAGAGGTAAATACTCACTGCAAAAGACACTATAGGTTAAAAAAAAAAAAAGAAAGAAAGATGGTAGAAATGGAAAAAGTACATAAAGATTTTGCACGGGATCCTTGGATACCACCCCATATAAATTTAATTTAACTTGATTTTGACATTTATAATCAACTTAACCATCAAGTTCTAGACAGCGTACAACAAAGTGAAACCATCTTTAAAAGGTCAATACATTGTCCAAAAATAGCTAGTATAAAATCATTACATATTCAAAATGCACAAACCCAAAGATACAAACACCATATCATTAGTGTAATAATTAAAATATTTTACCAGATGTCAAAATTAGAGAATGACACAGAGATGGGGACCTGCGGTAATCCATGGTAAATCTGTGATTAAAAAAATAAAAAACAAAAACGCATTTACTGTGAGTGTGGGAGCAAAACTTTATACCACCCCACAGGAGAGATAAAAAGCCTTGCTCCCATGGTTAAAAAAAAAAAAACCCTACAATTAGCATGGGTCCAGCATCTCTTCTCCTTACTTCCTCCATCCCCTCCCTGTCACGTCTCTCTACCTTGGAGCCACGAAGAAGATCCCCCAAAGGCTTGCTCCCTGCTCCAGGGCCTTCCCTTCTCTGCTGGCTCCTGCCTTCTGATGTAACGAAACAGGAAGTTACATCAGAAGGCGAGAGTCAGCAGAGGAGAGAAGGCCCCGGAACAGGCTTGTGGGGGATCTTTTTCACGGGGGGAGGGGTTGCATGGCTGGAGGGACGGGGAGCTGGAGGGGACAGAGGCAGCGCTAGAAGGAAGGGACGGAGGGCTGGAGGGAGAAAGGGGGGGCATAGGCAGTGCTGAAGGGAAGGGACAGATGTGCTGGAGCTGGTGGATAGGGGGAGAGGTTCTGGAGTTCCATGGGGGGGCTGGAGGGAGATGCTGGAGTCCCATTGTGGGGGGGGGGGGGGGGGCTGGATGAATGGAAGGAAGAGAGGTACTGGATGTGCAGGGGGGAGGGGAGAGAAGGGAGGGAGAGAGATCAGACTAAGGGGGTGAAGGTAGAGGGAGTGAAATACTGAACACACAGCGGAGGGAGGGAGAGAGACACATTGGTATGGGGAAGGAAGAGAGGGGAGAAACTGGACACGGGGAGGTATACAGAAACAGAGGGGAGATGATGGGCATGGAGGGGAGCATAGGGACAGGGACACAAAGGTGAGGTGTCATTCGGATGGTATATGGACACAGTGGAGAGGCAGTGCCAGACATGGGAGGGGGTATATGGACATAGAGGGATGATGCTAGACATGGGGAAGAATAGGAACACAGAAGATGCTGGACTTGGGGGGGGGGGGGTGGCTAGGGACACAGAGGAGTGATGCTGAATACAGAGGGAGGGTTTAGGGACAGAGTGGTGATAAATATGGGGAGATGGACACAGGGAAGTATAGGGGACACAGAGAAGGGAGATACTGAACATGGGGAAAGACACAGAGATGGATGGTGAGCATGGAGAAAGAAGAAATGTCAAATGGGCAGGAGACCCTGGCAAGTGAGTTGTGAAGATAGAGGAAAACAAAAACCAGAGCCTGGGACCAACATGATTTGAAAAATAAAATGACCAAAAGGTAGAAATAAAATGTATTTTCTATTTTGCGATTAGAATATGTCTGATTTGAAATGTGTATCCTGCCAGCGCAGGTGTTAGATGTGGCTAGGTCCCAGGGCAGAAATTTGGGGGGGCACCCCAAAGCCCAGTACCAGGCCATGCCTTCTTCAGCTTTGAGCGGGCAGTTGTCCTAATTGCACTCCCCTAACACCATCCCTGGCACGTGTGATCTTTATATTTTGCACAGTATAACTACTACTACTACTACTACTTAGCATTTCTATAGCGCTGCCAGGGTTACGCAGCGCTGTACAAGTTTAAACATGGGGAAGGACGGTCCCTGCTCAAGAGAGCTTACAATCTAAAGGGTGTGGCTTCTTGGGGTTTTGGTTTAATATATGTTTATTATTTTTGGTCAGCTATTATGTGTTTTGCATTTGCGCTCTGTGTGTGTGTGACGGAGGTATTCTGTTAGCATAAATTTTCTATGTAGCATTCTGTAGTAATTTGGCTTGTTCAGTTTTCCTGATAGTGAGGGGATATTTTATTTTGTTACATTTATACCCCGCGCTTTCCCATTCATGGCAGGCTCAATGCGGCTTACATGGGGCAATGGAGGGTTAAGTGACTTGCCCAGAGTCACAAGGAGCTGCCTGTGCCTGAAGTGGGAATCGAACTCAGTTCCTCAGTTCCCCAGGACCAAAGTCCACCACTCTAACCACTAGGCCACTCCTTGTTCTGTATTGTTTGTGATTTATGAAACGATAGATGCACAGAATATTGTTTCTTTTTATACTTAAATAATTTTAATATAAAATCATAACTGTTCGAGGTTTGTGCAATGGGATCAGACCGAGCTTGTGGGGACAGGGCAGGGACGGTGATGGAGACAAACTTTGTCCCAGCATCATTCTGTAGTCAAAATTTGATGTACTCCATTGTCAATCTGATAAAGAAAAGGCAACCGCACAGCCAGTAGCCTCACCAAATGGGGTAAATATTCAGAATGGTCAGTTTTGCAATTGAAGACTCTCTCAGATCAGTTTTCAAACAGGTCGTCCAGTGACATCCACTGAAACAGCCTAGGTATGTACAAGTAGATTATGCATATTTTCAGTGGTACTGCATGTATGGTGTGTTGCCGATGAAAATACGCACTTTATACATAAAGGCACAGATACTGTGTGCTCCACATTGTACCTGGTTTTGGCAATCCAGCCCAAATGTATTCACTAGAACAGGGGTTCTCAACCCAGTCCCCGGGACACACCAAGCCAGTCAGGTTTTCATGATATCTGCAGTGAATACTGGATGAGAGCAATTTCCACACACTACCTCCATTGTATGCAAATCTATCTCATGCATATTCATTGTGGGTATCCTGAAAACCTGACCTGCTAGCTGTGTCCTGAGAACTGGGTTGAGAACCCCCTTCACTAGACACATAGGTGCCGAGTGGACCCATAGTGGTCCCTAGTTCCAGAACACCCCTTCCATGCCCACATATCTGTGCATATAAAAACCACACTAGCTGGAGTGCACGCCAGGGGCGTAGCCAGACTTCGGCGGGAGGGGGGGTCCAGAGGCCGAGGTGAGGGGGCACATTTTAGCCCCTCCACCCGGCGCCGCGGCCCCCCCCCCCCCCCCCCCCCGCCACCAACTTTGACCACCCCCACCCCCCACCCCCGCCATCGATGCTCTCGACCCCCCCCCTCCCGCCACCAACCTGCCATCGCCTACCTTTGCTGGCGGGGGACCCCAACCTCCGCTAGCCGAGCCAAGGTCCTCTTCTTCCCAATCCCACGCAAGGGTTCATTCTAGTCTGAAGTCCTGCAAGGCTTCATTCTGTTTCTGTGAGTGTGTACGTGCAGGACGTCAGACTAGAACGAAGCCTTGCGCGGGATTGGGATGAAGAGGGGCTCGGCTGGCAGGTTGGGGTCCCCCGTCAGCAAAGGTAGGCGACGGGTTGGCGGCGGGAGGAGGGTCGAGAGGGTCGTCGGCAGGGGGGTCTAGGGGCAAATCTACGGGGGCCCAGGCCCCCGTGGCCCCATACTGGCTACGCAACTGGTGCACGCATGAGTTTAATTTCCAGCGGGACTGCACTTATAAAGCTCCCCATATTAACAACCATTCTTTCCCAAAACTGAGCTATTTTAATGCAGGGGGAACAGACAAGCCTTCAGGTTTCCTCCAGTCTCTTTCTTGGGCCATAAGTGAAAAAGCTAGAGCTCTTACTTTCACCTTTCTCCAAGATGCAGCCAATCATGGTTTTTTGTTGTTTTTTTTTTTTTTTTTTGTCTTTTTCTGTTTTTTGCTCTACTTATCTGCTTTGGGGTTGAAGGGGGACGTGTAAGGGACTCCTCTCAAATATCCTTTGTAACTTTATCCTGCATTGTGCACATCTTCACAAAGTTTATTTATTTATTGACAAAAGGCTTGATATACCACCATATGCCATGGAAATGGCTTCAAAGCGGTGTTACAAATTAAAAGCTACAAGGGGGATGACAGAGTTCAGCAGGGGTAGAGTAAACAAGGGTGAAAAGGTGAGTCTTTTAAGGCAGATTTAAATGCACGGTAGGAAGGTTCTGAGCGAAAGAGAGAAGGTGATACGTTCCAAAGCTTTAGGCCGACATAACTAATCGTAGAGGTTCGGGTTGATTCTAGTCAGATAGCTTTAGTATGATGTGTTTAAATGTGCTCCACTTCTGACGTGCTGACGATAGCTTTCTCTCTGCTCTCAGCACATCGATAAGGCGTTCAAACACAAGGAGCTGCAGCAGCAGCTGGTTGACGCCAAACTTCAGCAAACTACGCAGCTCATGAAGGAAGCAGAGGAGAAACACCAGCGAGAAAGAGAGTTCGTAAGTGCTGCTCATGGCCAGATACATAGAACTGCTTATGTTTAGCATTTGCAAGCAGGTAGCTGCTGTGCCGTGATTGGTGGAGGGGTAAAGAGCGCCAAACAGGCGTACGTACTGGTAACATTTATTGTATTTATTTTGAGGTCGATATTCAAAGTGATTTAACCAGGCAGAAACGACTCCTGGCCGGTTAAGTCACTTGTTTGGGGCTATCCGCTGATATTCATTGGCACTTAACCTGACGAAGTTGTCTGCTCCATGATTGATCCGTGGTTATTCAGTTTAGGTAGTGGGTCCAATGATTGGAGTCAGATGGGGTTACTAACAGCCTTCCCCACTTAAGCCTAAATTTAGGGGACCCAGAAACCCCCTAATATTTTCACCCGTTAGCGCTGCTGAAAAACAGCTCAGACCACTAAACGCAAGGATTGCTGTTTTGTGGGTGGTCCAGGGGTGGAGCTGGCACTTATGCGGTTAAATGCTGATATTCAGCAGTTAAATCGCACCACATAAAAGTCAGTCCTATCTTTATGCGGTGTCACTTATTTATTTATTATTATTTATCACATTTGTATCCCACCTTTTCCCACTGATAGCAGGCTCAAAGTGGCTTACAAAAAATATTATAGTAAGTTACAATGCAAGAAGTACAATTTTTCAAATTTAGCAGAATAAGAAAAATAAGGGTATTGAAGTAGGATATAAATAACAATCAGTAGTAAATATGAAAGGTAAGATGTAGTTAGAGTCTATTGGATGCTGAATATCGCACTTAACCACCTAAGAGATAGGCGGTTGCATAAACCCAGATATCCAGTGCCAGTGCCTGTTGAACTGAGGGACATTAATGATGGAAATTATTTTACTTTTCCACATTTCTCCTGCCTATAGAGTTTGGGAAATTATTTTACTTTTCCACATTCCTCCTGCCTATAGAGTTTGGGAAATTATTTTACTTTTCCACATTCCTCCTGCCTATAGAGTTTGGGAAATTGTTTTACTTTTCCACTTTCCTCCTGCCTATAGAGTTTGTATGTCCTTCCCCCTAAGGAGATGTGCAGCTGGTGGGACTGATTTTGAGAAGTAAACCATCTGACTGTGCATGTAATTCTCACATTGGGCAGGAGCATTCCCTTGTTTCTGTCACACTGCTCTTTCTACACTGACAGACAGATGATCAAAAGCAAACGCTGGTGCTAGAGGCTGTTAGCGCCATAAGCGCCGGCGTAGGCTACCTCCCCATGATCAGAGCCCTCGAGCGCGTGAAACAATGCGCTCGAGGGCTCTTAGCGCAAGTAGCATGCAAATGCATGCTAATCAGCGCTTAACGCATTCATCCCCAATGATCAGCGTCCAGCGCGCCAAAGATTGGGTCGCTGGCCACGACAAACCCTACGCCAGCTCCAAGCTGGCGTTAGGGTTTGCAGATCTTTGGGGAGGAATGGTGAGCCCTGTCCAGCATGCATTTGCATGCTGGCAGGCCCCCATTCCCCCCTACAGCAAACCTGCCAGCGAGGGCAGTTGAGAATGTCCAAAAGTTTTGGACATTTCTGTGAGGGGCAGTTGAGGATCCAAATTTTGGACGTTTCTGCAATGGGCAGTTAAGACGTCCAAAATTTGATGTTTCTATGAGAAAGACGTCTTTCTCATAGAAACATCCAATTTTGGACGTCCTTAACTGCCCATTGCAGAAACATCCAAATTTTGGACGTCCTCAACTGCCCCGTCGCTATACCTCTGACACCCCCTTGAAATTTGGCCGTCCCTGCAACAGGGCAATTGAGGACATACATCTTCCGATTTAAAGATGGGCGTCCTTCTCTTTTCATTGGTCTCCAGCCCCGAGCTGTCAAACAAGTGTGGGAGGATTATGCTGAGTGCATGCTCAGGCACAATTCTCCCGCACTTCTACCCCATAATTAGAGATAATTGTGCTGCTTAAATTTGCATGCATTATCTCTGATAGCACCCCGCGCTGTTCCAGCGCTATTTTAGAGCGCTGTTTGGAACAGCGCGGAGCTTTTGATCATCTGCCTGTGAATCCAGTATGCAAGGGCTGCTCAACCAGCTGTATGGTGCATTTCCTGTTCAAATCTACCCCACTGGGATCATTCCTTTTCATAAACCTCCCTATACATAGAAAAGGATATGGTGTAAAGCCTACTAACCTTTTCTTTATTATTGTTTTTGTACACCCTCCTCCTTAACCAGTTGCTGAACGAAGCTTCAGAGTCACAACATAAATGTGAGCAGATGAAGCAACAGGAAGCCCAGCTAAAGCAGCAGGTAACACAATTAACACGAATGCAGAGTCTGACTGTCTTTAATTTGAGGAGTCGTGTGGCTTTGCATGGTTAGTCTCTCCATTCACCCTTACCTGGGATGAATCAATGTAGAATATATATTGCCAGGAGTTATTAGGAAAAGGATGTAAAATAAGACCGAAAATGTTATAATGCCTCTGTATTGTTCCATGGTGAGACCTCACCTTGAGTAATCAAAATGATAAAGGGGATAGAACGCCTCTCATATGAGGAAAGGCTGAAATCTGCTTACATATATATAAAAACAGAAATAAGGGTCAGTTTGTTAGAAGATGTTTGCTAGGTCTTATATGAAATACATATGTTCCTCTAAAATGAAGTACAAAAAATCTACGCCAAGTTTATGAATACATCAAAAAAGTGAACATTGATGTGCAAGTGTCTTTTCCTGTAAAGAAATATGTTAAGTATGTAGGTTAGTAAGTATGGAAAATATGTTTGTTATAATTTAATTTCCCAGATAGCTGAATAAATAAAATTAAGATAGCTAATTGTTTTTTTTCGTCTCGAGCCTGAGAAGGTTTTCAAAACTCCTTCCCATTTGTCACTTTAATCATTATGGATCAAAAAACTGGGGTGCCTCCTTGTTGATCACCGCCACAACTGGGCTGTAATGCTACCCCCATTATATCCCTCACCTCCAACAGGGGAGCTTGAGCACAGGGAAAAATGTCCGCCTCTCCCCCCCCCCCCCCCCCCCCCCCCCCCCCCCAAGAAATTAAGCTGAAGCTAAAATGTCTTAGTACGAGAATAGGTTGTGGATCTATTTATGACAGTATTTTCCTTGTGT
This sequence comes from Microcaecilia unicolor, assembly GCF_901765095.1. Lineage (NCBI taxonomy): Eukaryota > Metazoa > Chordata > Amphibia > Gymnophiona > Siphonopidae > Microcaecilia > Microcaecilia unicolor. The sequence continues at coordinate 359,128,776 of NC_044034.1, read as the reverse complement.
GTCCCCAAGGCGTATTTGATGCACCTTAAGGTTCACATACATGTGCCATATGCGAAAGGCATTGTGCCAGGGGCAGAAAACCAATTTCTGAGAATGTGAATTGCAGTAATCTTACAGAACCTGTGATTTGTTTCCCTTAAGCTTTCCCTGTACATGGATAAGTTTGAAGAATTCCAGACTACAATGGCCAAGAGCAATGAGCTTTTTACAACTTTCAGACAAGAAATGGAAAAGGTAGTAACAGGCCGTCATAGCTACAGGTTGTGGAAATATTGTAATATGTATAAAGAAATGTGCAAAACACTGATAGAATATTCTTTTCTGTGCCAAGAAAGCAATGTTTTATTATTTGAGAATGGGTTCTTTTCAGATTTCAGTGTCTTTATTTATTCCAAACTTTCTGTTCCACTTTAACTGGCTAGCAGGACAAAGTAGTTTGCAAACTAAAATCACAGGTAACACAAAAGAAACTACAGTAAAAATAGGAAAGAAACATACCAATCAAACCAGGCTACCAAGTAATCAATGCATAACCTCCACTCTATTGGTGCCAAAGACCATGCTGGACAGTACTCACTGGTTCATAATGAGGGGCATAATCGAATGGCGGCGGCCATCTATATGGCCGGCACCGCAAAGAGCAGTCCCGAACCTTATTATCGAAAAAGATGGCTGGCCTTCTTTCATTTCGATAATATGGTTGGGGCTGGCCAAATGTCAGAGATGGCCAGCATCGGTTTTCGCCGATAATGGAAACCGATGCCAGTCGTCTAAAACCCAGCCAAATCCAAGGCATTTGGTCATGGGAGGGGCCAGCATTTCTAGTGCACTGGTCCCTCTGACACGCCAGGACACCAACCGAGCACCCTAGGGGGCACTGCAGTGGACTTCAAAAATTGCTCCCAGGTGCATACCTTTCTTACCTTGTGTGCTGAGCCCCCCAAATCCCCCCCCCCACCCAAAACCCACTTCCCACAACTGTACACCACTATCATAGCCCTTAGGGTTGAAGGGGGCACCTAGATGTGGGTACAGGGGTTTTCTTTTGGGGAGGGGGGTTTGGAAGGCTCCCATTTACCACCACAAGTGTAACAGGTGGGGGGGATGGGCCTGGGTCCACCTGCCTGAAGTGCACTGCACCCACTAAAAACTGCTCCAGGGACCTGCATACTGTTGTCATGGTGCTAGGTATGACATTTGAGGCTGGCAAAAAAATGTTTTTTATTTTTTTTTTGAGTAGGAGGGGGTTGGTGACTACTGGGGGCGTGAGGGGAGGTCATCCCCCATTCCCTCTGGTGGTATCTGGTCAGTTGGGGCACCTTTTTGAGGCTTGGTCGTGAACAAAAAGGGACCAAGTAAAGTCGATCAAATGCTCGTCAGGGCCGGCTTTCTTTTTTCCATTATTGGGCAAAGTCAGCCATCTCTTAACCACGCCCCTGTCCTGCCTTCTGTACCCTGCCGACACGCCCCCTTGAAGTTTGGCCGGCTCCGCAACGGACTGCAGTTGAGGCCGGCCAAAATCGGCTTTCGATTATGCCGATTTTGCCGGACTTGAGAGATGGCTGGCCATCTCCCGATTTGTGTGGGAAGATGGCCGCCCTTCTCTTTCGAAAATAAGCAGGAATACTATACACCTTTTCAAACAACCAGGCCTTGAACAGGGATTTAAGCTTTTCAAGGAGAGTTCACCATGCATTGACACAGGCATTGCGTTCCACAATGATGGAACAATAAAAAAGAGAAAGCACTATGCCAAGTGTTCTCCAACCAGGCTACATGGGGGGCCCAGGCAAAACCAAATGACAAATGAGAAGAATTTGTAGATAGGATTTTGAAACCACATATTTCACGTCCTCAGAGGGCAGAAGAATTTTCAAAAGCTTATGGCCTTCATGGCTAGACACCTTTCACCACAGTGAGAGGGTCTCACCCTATCCTCACAGGTATCCCTAAATATACACATGAGAGCTTTGTATACACTATGAGAGACTATGCAGATCTCTCATGTGTATATTTAGGGATATTCTGAAAACCAGACTGGCCAGTTGAGAGTGGGGGTCAAGAACTGGTTTTGAGAACTACTACAGTGTATAATGTTTCTTAAGAAATCCTGAAACCACATTCCCACACACACCTTCTATGCGCTTAAAATTATTTTAGCTTTTGTGAGGTAGTAGTTTGGGGATTATTCAAGTACATGTGCAGTGATAGTGGAAGCACAGACCATTTAACACTGGAGCTTACACCCTTTTATCTCTGTCCATACATTGGCAAGGTTGGCTTTACAGTAAATTGTAATCCTCAGCACAAGGTGAATCCATCTTGAAATTCTTTGCAGATGACCAAGAAAATAAAGAAACTGGAAAAAGAGACCATAGTCTGGCGTACAAAGTGGGAAAATAACAATAAAGCCCTTCTACAGATGGCTGAAGAGGTAAGTCACAGTCATACTTTCACATTAGGAGCCCTAGAAGCAGAGAAAATGACAGAAAATAGACCCTACATCCTCTCCAGTCTGCCTGCTGGTCCATCTACAATCCCTTCTTCTTCCAAAAGTCATCTGTACTTGTCCCATCAGACAGTTGACTGGGTACTGTTCCACACATTCATTATCATTTCCATAAATAAGTATTTCCTTAGTTTATTCCTGTGCCCTAAATAGACCCTACATCCTCTCCAGTCTGCCTATCTGTCCATCTACAATCCCTTCTTCCTCCAAAAGTCATCTGTACTTGTCCCATCAGACAGTTGACTGGGTACTGTTCCACACATTCATTATCATTTCCATAAATAAGTATTTCCTTAGTTTATTCCTGTGCCCTAAATAGACCCTACATCCTCTCCAGTCTGCCTATCTGTCCATCTACAATCCCTTCTTCCTCCAAAAGTCATCTGTACTTGTCCCATCAGACAGTTGACTGGGTACTGTTCCACACATTCATTATCCTTTCCATAAATAAGTATTTCCTTACCGTGTTTCCACGAAAATAAGACACTGTCTTATATTTATTTTTTCCTCCCCAAAACGCGCTAGGTCTTATTTTCGGGGGGATGTCTTATTTTCTGGGAAACATCGGTCGCCCGCCCCCCCTCGGTCGCTCCCAGAACTAACCTGAAGCTCCTTTCACCTTCGCAAGTTCGGATTCGGATTCGAAGCAGCAGGGCAGACCTCTCCTTCCTTCCGTGTCCCGCCCTCGCCTGACGTGACGTAACGTAACGTCAGGCGAGGGCGGGACATGGAAGGAAGGAGAGGTCTGCGCTGCTGCTTCGACTCCGAACTTGCGAAGATGAAAGGCGCTTCAGGTTAGTTCCGGGAGCGACGGAGGGTGGGGGGGGGGGGGGGGGGGGCAACCTCGGGTGGCTCTCGGCGGCCGTGCTTAAAATAAAGTTTGGTAGGTCTTACTTTTGGGGGGATGTCTTATATTTTAAATTTGCAGGAAAACCCCGGTAGGTCTTATTTTCAGGGTAGGTCCTATTTTCGGGGAAACACGGTAGTTTATTCCTCAGTCTCTGCCCTCTCTAATCGTCTACTTATGAGCTCTCGTTCCAGAACTGCTTTCCTGTTGAAAGAGGCATACAAAAATGTTAAAAAGAACCAGATCTAGGACCGACTGTTACGGCACACCACCTGCAACGCTCCTTTCCTTAAATTGAGCTCCATTTACCACTCCCTTTTGTTCACTTTCACTCACCCAATTTCTAGCCCAGTCAATCACTGCCTTGGCCAGTAAGGGGTGATAGTATCATAGTTCCCTAGTATTGTTTGAGTTTCAGCATAGTCTTCTCTATGAGAGGTATTGGAGGATATGCATACAGAAGTCCCTCCCCCCTCAATGTAGGAGAAAGGCATCCAACGCTAGTCTGCCATGTGACCTGAGCCTGGAACAGAACTGGGGGACTTTGTTGTTGAGATGTGTGGCAAAATGATCCACCGAGGGCATGCCCCACTCTCAGAAGATTTTGTGGGCTACGTCCATGTTGAGAGACCACTCACACAATTGCAAAACCCTGCTCAGTCTGTCCACTGAGGCAGTTGTCCTTTCCTGGTAGGTGTGTGGCTCGGAGGACCATTTTATGAAGGAGGGCCCACTGCTTCCTGACACAAAGGGTAGGATCCCGTACCCCCTCTGCTTATTTACATAAAACATTGCAACCTGAGGAGGTGGAATTTGGAATGGTCCAAATTGTCCACCAGAGAAGGGCGTACGTCAGCTCTGGTGTATTCTGGAGGATATCCGCTAGATTCCCAGAGACGAGTGTTGATAAGGCCTCTGCTCTCACTTGTGGAAGAAAAGCACAAGCCTTCAATACATCAAGCAGGACTCCTATGTACTTCAATCAGTGGACCAGGAGAAGGTGGGACTTGGGGTACTTTATGACGAACCCCGTAACTCCCAACACCTGAATAGTTAGGCGCATTGACTCTGATGCTCCATCCTGCGAAGTGCTCTTGACCACTCAATTGTCCAGATAGGGAAACACATATACTCCTATTCTGCGCAAATATGCCGCAACTACCGCGAAACACTTGGTAAATACCCTGGGAACTGACAAAGACCAAATGGTAGAATGCAGTACTGGTGTTTCCCTGTGTAGAATCGGAGATACTTCCTATGACTGCAAAATATTGAAATGTGGGTATAGGCATCTTTTAAGTCCAGAGAGCTTAGTCAGTTGTGTTCCTGAATCATGGTGAGAAGGGTGCCCATGGAAATCATCCTGAACTTTTCTTTGACCAGAAACTTGTTCAGGGCCCTTAGGTCTAGGATGGGATGAAATCCCTACACCTTTTTTGGGCACAAGGAAGTACGTGGAATAGAATCTATTCCCTTCTTTCCCTAGTGGTACATATTCGACCGCATTGAGGGCGAGATTTCTTCTGCAAATATCTGTTTGTGCTGAGAGTTGTTGAACGATGCTCTTGGTGGGCAATTTGATAGTCTTTGATGCCAATGCAGGGCATAACTGAGACATACTATTCGAAGAACCCACCAGTTGGAGGTTACAAGGAGCCACCTATCATGTTAAAAATTCAGCCTCCCCCTGCCAGTATGCCGTCCAGAACAGTTAATTTGAGTGCAGCTGTGCTCCCCTGGAGCCAGTGAAAAGGCTTGTCCCTTGCTTCAACGGGGAGCTGGCTAGGACTTCTGTGGGTGGGACTGGTGAGGCCTAGAATGCTGAGCAGAGTGGGAAGGCAGCAGAAACCTTACACCTCTGAAAGTAGTAGGATTGCTTCCAGGCCCACCGGAAAATCTCCATGAGGAAGAGGTTGCAGCTAGAGGGTGCCGAGACAGGGTTTTGATGGCATCAGTGTGTTAACCTCTTCTACCTTATCTCCAAATGGATTGCCACCTCGGCATGGGATGTCTGCCAGCCTTCCATGAATTGCTGGTTCCGGGTCAGAGACACGTAGCCGTTAAGAGTCTGCGCATTCCTACACCTTTGGCAGAGAGTCTGGATGCTATGACAGAAGAATCGTATGCGCCCCTGACCAGATACTTTCTGCAGTCCAGCTACTTACTGGTGAAGCTGTGCAGCCTGCCCCTGTGGGAGAGAATCCGCAAGACTGAGTGTACTGCAAATAAAGGCTCATATAGCAACATGACAGCAGATAAGGGTCAAATGACCCATTCAGTCTGCCCTTCCTCAGTACCACTAACTCTTATTTTATTTATTTACTAGTATAAAAGGCCCGTTTCAGGCAGAAAGGAAATGGGCGCTAGCAAGGTTCCCCCCCCCCCCCCCAGGTCCAGGCTGAGGCCCGTCCCTCCCGGTCCGAGTTCCAGATCCCACCTCCCTCCCTCTGAGTTCCTGACCTGTGCCTTCCTCCCTCCGATTTCCTGCCTCCCCCCCCCCGTCGCGACCGTCTAGAGCCCCCCTTCCCGCCGGCAAACCTCCCCAGCCGCCGTCGCGTACCTGTGCTGGCAGGGGACCTCAACCCCCGCCAGCCGAAGTCTCCTTTTGTCAGCCGGACGGCTTGAATGAGGACCCACGTTGGAATCAGTTTGTGCTCGTGCGTCTGATGCACGCACACAAACAGATTCCATGGCGTAATGCATCATGACATCAGCTAGGCTTTGGAGACCCAAAGTTACGGACACAGGCAGCCAGGTTTTCGAACTTTGGAGGTGAGAATTATTATATAGGATTTGTTACATTTGTATCCCACATTTTCCCACCTATTTGTAGGCTCAATGTGGCTTACATAGTACCGGAGAGGTGTTTGCAGACTCCGGTGTAAACAAATACAAAGTGATATTGTGGTATGATAAAGTTCATGTGGCACAGAACTCTCCCTTTTCCTAAGGGATCCCATGTGCCTGTCCTATGCTTTGTTAAATTTTGACACAGTCTTCATCTTCACGACCTCCAGCTGGAGGCCATTCCACGCAACCACCACCGTTTCTGTGAAAGAGCTGGTAGGACTGGATGCAAACAATGTGCATCGAGCCCTGGAAAACTTTCCTCCCAAGCAAGTCTAATATCCAGAACCTAACTACCTGGGGGCCATTCCACGCACCCGCCACCCTTTACGTGAAAAGAGTATTTTCTTAGAGCTGGTAGGACTGGATTCGAGCATTGAGCCCTGGAAAAGTTTTCTCCCAAACAAGTCTAATATCCGAGCCTGTCTACCTGGGGGAGCAAGGCATGAGTCCTGGAGATCCTACCTCGTTTGAGGGCGGATTCAACCACCAGAGAGTGGTGAGGCAGTTGGGCTTTCTCGAATCCGGGAGCCTTCTGGATATGGTACTGCATAGCCACCTTCTTAGGTGTGACCTGCACTTACAGGAGAGATTCCAAGTTCGTCAGTTGCATCCTTAAGGATAGGGTGCAAAGGTACTGTGACCCTTCCTTTGGAGGAGATTCATAGTCCAGAACAGTCAACATCTCTGCCCTGGGCTTTTCCTCCATCTCTAACATAAATGGGATGGCAGAAGCCATCTCCCTGGCAAAACCAGTGAAAGAGAGGCTCTCAAGTGGAGATGTAGGTCTTTCTTGAGGTCGGGAGGGATCAGAAGGTACACCATAAAACTCTGAGAAGTTATGAGGGTCCTTTTCAGAGTCCCATGAATGGTCCTCACCATATTCAGACTGGACTGTGAGTCTGTGCTTGCCTTGACTCAGTGGAACCTTGTCCATGCCCCGAAGAGCTCTGAGGTACAGCCCTACACCCTTCCCCAACGTTGAGAGCGGTACTGTATGTGTTGACATCTACACCCTTTGAGGTGCCAGTGTCGAGGATCCCTGCCACAGGGGTTTTAATAGTGATTCCATAATTTACTTACAGAAGTTAGACTAACTGGTCTGTAGTTCCCAGTCCTCTCTTACTTGTTTTTGAAGAGGAACCACATCTGTCTATATCTCCAGGCCTCTAGGACCTTTTCTAATTCTAAAGGTGTGTTGAAAAGTCAGACAGTGAGGTGGCCAGAATTTCCCTAATATTCCTGGATGTAACTCATCTGGCCCCATTGCTTAGTTTATCTTGTTAGCTCTCCTTGAGCACAGTCTTTTGAAAATCATTTGAGGTCTCCCTCATTTCCATTCCTATTTATGTCCATTTCCTGGTGTCCTGCTCCTGATCCTTCCCCTGAACACTGAGCAGATGTTTGTTGAGCTGTCTGCTTTTTCCTTATCAGCCTCTTCATATTCCTCCCCTCTGCCTTTTTGTCTTGCAGTGCAGCTTTTTCACTTTTGCCTGTAGGTTGTCATTTACCATTTCGGCTGTTTCCTTCTGTTTGTACCTTTGCTGTCCTATTTTCCCAGCTTCTCAAACTTTTCCAGATATTGTTGCCTGTCCTCCCCTTTCTGTGATCTCTTGCGGTTGAAGAAAGCCAACCTTTTTTCCCACCTTATCTTTTCAGCTATTTTAGAAAACCATAATAACCTCTTTTTCCTCTTAGCTTTATTAACTAACCACACAAAAAAAATGTTTATCCTTTGTTTTGTTTCTTGCTGTTCTGCTCGCCCCCAGATGGTTCCCATCCAGTTAATAATCCCTAGAGGTACTCCCCCATCTTGACAAAGTTAGATTTCCTGAAGTCTAGGGTCCTCGTTTGATACTGAACCCCACACCATCCTGTGCTAACTGGATCCCAGATGATCTCCTAGTACAATATCTGAAACATTCCCTGATTGTAAGAACCGGGTCCAGTATAGTTCCCCTCCATAATGGTTCCATTACCAGTAGCCCGAATAATTTTTCCCTGCAGAGAATTCAGGCCCTCTCTGCTTCTGAATAGTCCATTGGGCATCCATTGCAAATCAATCAACAAAAACTCAGATAATCTGCTTGGATAGTTCAATTCATGTTCATTTGCCCAACATCTTGCTAGGTATGATTTTTCATGTTGAGATTAAAGGGACCCCCCCCCCCCAACTGATTCTTGGTTCATATAAAAGTGGCAACATTACAATCCTAATTTAAGGGTAAGCACAAGAATCAAGAATGTGTTTATCTGCTAACCTGAAGACTATTCCTTTCTCTGAGATTCATGTATACCACTCTGAGAGGTTGACCTCTCCAAGACCAGGTAGAGGTTTTTGCCTGAATAGAAAAGGGAAACCCCATTATCAGTAGATCTGTAGTTAAGGAACAGGCATTCCGGGAATGTTACTATTAGGTTGCAGAAGCCAAACATCAGCGTAGCTGGCTTTAAGGGTAATTGTTCTGAGATGCTTCCCAAAGGAGTACGTTGGTAAAACAGCATGTTTGTTTGTTTTTTTCTTTGTTTAAATAAAGTTTTTATCCATAGTTTGAGGTTAGATTGCAGCGAAAACTCATAGATCCCTCTCCATCCCATTGCCGTTTGGACTAGAGATGTGCACAGAGATGGGGAAACCTGCGTAAATCTGCAGGTATCTGGGGTGTTGACAAAACAGTCATTAATACTGCAGGGATGAGAGGGGACAGATAATGTCCCCATGCACACCTCAACTCAAACTTGAAACACCAGCACCTCAGCTAAAAAAAAAAAAAAAATCTTGCATATCTAACAAAGTAATGCCTATTGTTAGATTTTTAACAAATTATAGGATGCATATTTTATGTTTTGTCTGAATTTACAAGATCTTTTAAACGTGGGTTGTTTATGCGGATGGGAAGAAAACTGTGAGGATGGTGAGGGGATGGAGATAATTGACTGGGGATGGTGAGAGGACGATAGCAATATGATGGGGATGGAAGAATTGACCGGGGACCAGCTTATGGCCTCGTGCACGGCTCTAGTTTGGATCCTTTCTGCAAAAACTGTGTGCTTTAGGGTTGGAGAACTCCTAAAGAGTGTGATACCTGGAACTAGCCCCATTGTAGCACATTTTGCTGTAGAATTTCTTTCAGCACAGCTAATTTTCTGAGTACTTCTATAATTTTATATGGTGGAAAGCTTTAATGAAAAGGAGAATTTCAGCAGTTTTGAAGACTGTGCATTGAAGTGAACAATAACCATGCAGGTGCATATTTTGGGTAATTTGGTCACTTTTAAGGTATTTTGTAATGAGGACTTTTGAATTCTCTCCACTAACCCTGCAGCGTTGTCTGTTCCAGACAGGAATATGGCAGCGTTTTGCCCAGCTCCTTAAGGTGGCAAGTTCGTTCTGTTCAGGACTTTAACAAAGTCGTGTCTGGTTTTCTGATTTTTCTCCCCCCTCCCCCAACTAGAAAACTCTCCGTGATAAAGAACACAAAGCGCTGCAGATAAAACTGGAGCGTCTGGAGAAACTTTGCCGGGCACTTCAGACGGAGAGGAACGAGCTGAACAAGAAAGTGGAGGTGCTGAAGGATCAGAAGTCATTACGGGAAGAGGAGGAAGGTCCTGTGGCGGGAGCAGGGGTGCTGCTGTCGCTCGCTAGTACCGATTGCCCCGATGAGCTGGGGATCCCTGTTGCAGACAGACAGCAGGAGCTCCAGTGTGACACTGAGGCTGCCACGGTCAGTGACAGCGGCATCCTGGAGACGAGCTCAGTGGGACCCATCCTCGCTTCCGCCAATTCTCTTCACTGAAGTGCAAGCGCTGTATGAGAAAAGATATATATATATATATATATATATATATATATATATATATATATATATTTGTATACATTTTCTCCTTGTTGGTGGTAATTATTGATTTTTGTGGTGAAATATTTCTTACTTTTTCTACCATATCTGTATTTTCTTAGAACTACTGGATTAGTGTGGTACTGGAAGCTTCCTTGTAGCTTGGGATAGTCAGGTCTATATTCTCCTCCTCCCCCCCTTCCCCCCCCCCCCCCCCCCAAACAACAGTTCTTAGACCAGCTCTCTTTTTTTTTTTCTTTTTTTTTTTTTACTTTCGTCTTTTTCAGAAAGGACTATGTCTCCCTCCCCGGCACATATTTTATCCTATGTCGGATAAGGCATGTCATGCACATTTAATGTTTCAGCGACTCATGACTGGAATCAAATGTAAACCAGGACTGTTTTCCTCAGCATACTGTGTCACTTGTTTCTGTGAATTAACGTTTGTTTTAGTTAACCTGAAGATTCCAGAAATAATGCGTATCAGCTACTGGCCAGTAGGAAGCTGAAAATCTCCACTAAAACTGACCTACAGTAAAGGTCCCAGAAGCCTGTCAACAGGACACTTAACAGGGTTTGAAGTATTTTTGTCTTTTGATGTTTGAAAAAATTTGCGCTTTGAACTCCGTGCATTTTATTTTGGAGAAGGAAAACAGGGTGTACAAGAGACTCGCATATTTCTCAGGGTTGTAATTGTGTGTGAAATTACAACTGTATTTAAGTTCTTGTCAGATGTAGCCCTCAAACCCATGCCCCCACCACGCACCCTACTGTGGGTCACGAGTAGGGGTGCGAAGTGCCATGAATGTAACTGGAGGGAGAGGCTAATTGACAGGATTCTTGCTTCATTCTTCTGGAGCCCGGCAAAGCTTATTTTTGTGTCTGATGGAGTATGCTAATTGTCTTATTCATGTTATAGCACTTAACACTGTAAAAAGAAAATTTTATGCTGTACTGTGCTTCATCCTTCAATTTTTAAAGGTAGGAGTACTAAATAGCTCTTGCCCCTGGGGCTTAGTGGCCCTCCAGGGTGCCAGCTGTCTACCTGTAAAGTAAGTATTCCTAAAGGGTAAGTTTATAAAGCATCTTCCATGTGTATAACATGTTTTACATGTGGAAAATGACTCTTACAAAAGCTGTTTTTGGTTAGACCCCTGTAGTATCAGATCCACCAAGATAGTGGCCACTTATATACGATTTGTGCAAAGGTATAGTGTGAGCCGAGCTGCAGTGGGTTTGCACTCATTTACAGCTCTTTCAGAGCAGGTTTAAATTTATAATGGTTGAAGGTAGGTGCCCTGTTGTTAAATTGCCCCCATAAAATACCAACTTTTAAATCCTCCTGTGAGGAGGATTTTGTGGGCTAAGAGGTCAGATTTGGGATGGGTGGGACCGGAAGATCCAACATTATTGTGTTAAGCAGGGAGCGGTGGGGGAGCCTAGAACTTATCTGTTTGAGCCATTTTTGCTGGATTGGTTAGTGAGAGAAAATCTAATGTGCAGAGCATGGCAGCGCTGTGGTTACCTTATCTTTCACACACAACTGGCCTTAATGTTAGTACTGCTATGCTGGATTAGCAGTGTTTGAATATAGCCCTACATTTGAGAGGGACTGAAGCACTGCTTGGCTCCTGCAGCCTCAGACTGGAGAGCAAGTCACAGATGCAACGACCACTGGTGAGAATAGAACAGGACTGGGATGGTGTTTGCATGCCCTTTCAGTGCTGGTGCAGGCTGCTCAGTTACCTGGTGTCCATTAGCTCTGAGCTTGGAGCCAAAGCTGATAGATAAGAATATAACATAGTAATATAGTAGATGATGGCAGAAAAAGACCTGCACGGTCCATCCAGTCTGCCCAACAAGACAAACTCATATGTGCTACTTTTTGTGTATATCTTACCTTGATTTGTAACTGTCATTTTCAGGGCACAGACCCTACAAGTCTGCCCAGCACTATCCCCGCCTCCCACCACCGGCTCTGGCACAGACCGTGTAAGTCTACCCAGCACTATCCTCGCCTCCCAACCAACAGTCCCGCCTCCCACCACTGGCTCTGGCACAGACCGTATAAGTCTGCCCAGCACTATCCCCGCCTCCCAACCACCAGCCCCGCCTCCCACCACCGGCTCTGGCACAGACCGTGTAAGTCTACCCAGCACTATCCTCGCCTCCCAACCAACAGTCCCGCCTCCCACCACTGGCTCTGGCACAGACCGTATAAGTCTGCCCAGCACTATCCCCGCCTCCCAACCACCAGCCCCGCCTCCCACCACCAGCTCTTCCACCCAATCTCGGCTAAGCTCCTGAGGATCCATTTCTTCTGAACAGGATTCCTTTATCTTCTATTCAGCAGTGCAAGCATGGGCCTAGCCAGCAACATCCAAACGGCCCTGGTCCAAGAAATATATTCTGTGGGGCAGGGAGCGGGAACGCAGGCAAAGTAACCCAGTCTAAGAGTAGTCAGAAAGCCCTCAGGCTCAGTTATTCAGCAGAAACCTGGCTGCATATTTCTTTATTCAGCTGCCTCAAGAGCCACATGCCAAACATCACCAATATGATGCAGTGCCAACGGACTTTTAAAAAGGGCCTTACCAATTCACAACAAAAGAACAGACTTGATAAAAGTAGACATAATTAAACTGTGCCTAACTGAAGTGTACATACATGTATTAGAAAAAAAATAGGCAGGTCAACAAACTACGATTTTCAAAAGTGTCATAGTAAACAATTCGACCACCTTGACCATGTTATACATAAATCAGCGCACATACTTGTCCCAATAATTAATCATTAGTGCTTCTAGACTGGTCTTAATGTTCAAGAAGGTCAGGTTTACAAAGAGTAGTTTTCAAATTTATGCACATACTTGTAACATAAGAGATGATTTCAGATAAAGACCTGTACAGTCCATCCAGATGCCCAACAAGATAAACTCATTCCATAAGATATGATGTGATATGTATACCTGATCTTGATTTGTCCTTTGCCATTTTCAGGGCATAGACCATAGAAGTCTGCATGGCACAGTCCTTGTTTTAAAACTTCTGAAGTTGTCATCGAAGCCCCTGAAAAGCTTCACTCTCCAGCTCATCCACTTCTATTCAGCCACGATCAGGGCACAGACTGTAGAAGTCTGCCTGGCCCTGTCCTTGTTCTAAAACTTCAAAAGTTGTCATTGAAGACCCACTTCAACCCAGCCAAGTCTTTTCAGCCACAATCGGGGCACAGACCATCGATGTCTGCCCTGCACTGGCTTTGCTTCCCAACTACTGGTGTTGCCACCTAATCTCTGCTAAACTTCTTTGGATCCATTCCTTTTAAACAGCATTCCTTTGCCACGCATTTTTGAATTCTGTTACCATTGTCATCACTCTGTGGGAGGGCATTCCAGGCATCTACCACCTTCTCAGAACAAAGCTTCATGGTACAAAGAAAGAAATGGTATTTTTTTTTCCTGTGACATGTATTTAAAAAAAAAAAATTTCTTTCCAAGAAATTGAACACCTTTTTATTATTACATTTTATTTGCCTTTGTTAAATTCCTCCTCCCCCCCTCCCCCCCACAAATCATCCAACATTATGGGATAGCAGGACATCTACAAGGAATAAAAAATACTGAGCTAAATGTATTTCTTCGAGGATAAGCAGGCTGCTTGTTCTCACATGTGGATCAATGTCCGCGTCGGCCCGGGAACCGGCATTTTTGCAAGCAAAATATTTAAAAAAATCTTGCCAGAGTCTTCTGGTGCAGCGCACACCGCGCATGCGCGGCCGATTTCTTGTCCGTCGCATGAGGTTTAGGTGCACTCGAGCTTTTTCCCCACTCCTCTCAGGCCCGGGAAAGAGTATTTCATTTTGAGGCTTTTGCCTTTTTTTCTTTTCTTTTTAGTATTTACCGTTAAAAAAAAAAAAACTTTCCCCTGGGACCGACCTTTGTCGGACCCGGCCCTGAGGAGACGTGAGGATTCCACGTCTTCCTCATCAGTACCAAGGAGTCTCGATGACGGGCGTCAAGCGAAGGCAAGCACCATCATCGTTCTCCTTCGACCCACAGTGCTGAGAGCTCCAGGGCATCGAGGGATTCGGCACCCGAGAAGTGTCGGCGCCGAGAGGATCGCTCTCCCTCTATTCAGGAGGTATTGATGCGTCGGTCTAGCAGCCCAGTACCAGCTCCCGAGCCTCGACAGATTCTGCCACCGTCTCTTTTACCAACCCCGCAGCCTTGTCCGATGGCGGCTCTTGACAAGCGCATTAGGGCCCTGCTTCCAGAGCTTCTGGAGGGGTTACTGCGCCAGTCTGCTTCGGTTTCGGGGGTGCTTGCACTTTCCATACGTCTGCTGCAGCGGTATCTGGCCCTTCGCCTGTGGTGAGGTTCCCGACCTCGGTGTCGCCTGCCACCCAGGTCGACTTCCCTTCGACGTCGGTGGAGGAAGCTTCACCGGGAGTCCAGGCAGGCGTCGACTTCTCTGCACCGCCATTGAGGACGTCGTTCCTCGGCGTCGAGGTAGGCTCAGTTTCGGACTGCTCTGAGAGATGTCTTGTCCGACACTGAAGATGAGCGTTCGTGGGAAGGAGAGGAGGATCCCACTACTTTTCTTCTGATGTGTCCTATGGGATTCCTTCTGAACCTTCTCCTCCACAAGAAAGGAGACTTTCTCCACTGGAGAGCCTATCCTTTACCTCCTTTGGGAAATGGCTGTGGGTATTCCCTTCCCTGTGGAGGTTGAGGATGAGCCCAGGGCTAAGATGCTCAAGGTCCTGGATTATCTTTCACCTAGAGTGGCTGCAACGGCTCCTCTGCATAATGTACTGAAGGAAGTCCTTATGCAAAACTGGTCGTTCCCTCTGTCTAATCCCGTGATCCGGAAAAGAACTGAATCCCAATATCGGATCCACAGAGAGCCTGGATTGATGAAGTCTCAGCTACCTCACAATTCTATGGTGGTGGACTCCATTCTCAAAAGCACCGAGTACTAGGGACTATGCCTCTGCGCCCCCAGGCAGAGAATCTAGATCCTTGGACTCTTTTGGGAGAAGGGCGTATCAGGCCCCTATGCTCGCTGCCAAAATCCAGACATACCAGTTCTTCACGAGCATCCACTTGCGGAACTCGGTGAGGCAGCTGTTTAGCTTGGTTCATGCACTCCATCTGGAGCAGGCCGAGCATTTTCGCCAGGTGGTCAGGCAGCAGAAGGCGTGTCGCAAATTCCTGGCCAGGTATGTTCGACACTTTTGATGTAACATCCAGAATTGCTGCCCAAGGTATAGTGATGCGCAGACTCTCATGGCTGTGTGTCTCTGACCTGGATCATTTGGCCCAGCAGCGGATGGCAGATGCTCCTTGCCAGGGGGATAACCTTTTTGGTGAGAAAGTAGAGGATCTGGTTGACCAGCTCAAGAAGCACAATGATGCTATGGAATCTCTCTCCCGACGGGCATCTTCTGCTACTACCTCCTCATCTAGGAGGTTTTTTGGAGGGAAGAGGAGTGCTCCCGATACCTTCCTAGGTGTAGGTACACTCCTGCTTCTCGGCAGCCAGTTCAGGCTCAGTCCCAGCATGCTCGTTCTCGTCAACAGCATGTGCCTAAGGCCTCTGTGGCTCCCCAGCAAAAGCAAGGGACGGGCTTTTGACTGGCTCCAGTTCAGCATAGCCTCAGTCAAAGTGTCCGTGCTGGACGACTTGCCGGTCGGGGGGAGGTTGGTATTTTTTCACCAAAGGTGGCCTCTCATAACCGAGCGGTGGGTTCTTCAAATAGTCTGGTCAGGATACACCCTCAATCTAGAATCCAAACCTCCAAATTGTCCTCTGGGAGCTCATTCTTACAGTTCCCAGCACAACCAGGTACTTGTAGAGGAACTCTCCACCTGTCTGAAGGCCCAAGCAGTCGAACCCATTCCACCAGGGGAAGAAGGGCTGGGATTCTATTCCAGGTACTTCCTTGTGCAAAAGAAAACAGGGGCGATGCGTCCCATCCTAGACCTAAGAGCCCTGAACAAATATCTTGTCTGAGAAAAGTTCAGGATGGTTTCCCTGGGCCCCCTTCTCATGATTCATGAAAATGATTGGCTATGTTCTCTGGACTTAAAAGGATACTTTCAGCTCACAGGAAGTATCTTTGATTTCGGCTGGGAACACAGCACTTTCAGTACCGTGTACTGCCTTTTGGCTTGGTGTCTGCGCCCAGAGTGTTTACCAAATGCCTAGTTGTAGTCGCAGCGTCACTATGCAGATTGGGAGTGCATGTGTTTCCTTATCTCGACGACTGGCTGGTGAAGAGCACCTCGAAGGAGGGTTGCTCTGGAGTCCATTCAAATGACTATTCGGGTGCTAGAGCTACTAGGGTTCGTCATAAATGATCCCAAGTCCCATCTCACCCCGGTCCAGGCATTGGAATTCATTGGAGCCCTGTTGAACACTCAGCTCGAGCTTATCTTCCCGAGATAAGGGCGGACAATCTTCTGTCCCTGGTGTTCATGGTTCGAGCGTCTCACCAGGTCACGGCTCAGCAGATGTTGAGACTTCTGGGGCACATGGCCTCCACAGTTCATGTCACGCCCATGGCACGTCTACATATGAGATAAGCTTAATGAACCCTAGCTTCCCAGTGGTTTCAAGCTGCGGGGGATCTAGAGGATGTCATCCATCTGTCCACCGGTTTTCAGAATTCGATCCAATTTGACCATGGGACGATCATTCCAAGTTCCTCTGCCACGAAAAGTGCTGACGACAGATGCATCTCTCCTAGGGGAGGGGGGAGCTCATGTAGATGGGCTGCACACTCAGAGAGCCTGGTCCTTTCAGGAAAGAGGTCTGCAGATCAACCTCCTGGAATTAAGAATGATCTGGAATGCTCTAAAGGCTTTCAGAGATCTGCTGTCTAACCAAATCATTTTAATTCAGACAATCATGTTGCCATGTATTACACCAACAAGCAGGGGGGCACCGAATCTCACACTCTGTGTCAGGAAGCCGTCCAGATGTGGCTTTGGGCTCGCCGTCACGGCATGTTCCTCCAAGCCACTTATCTGGCAGGCGTAAACAACAGTCTGGCCGACAGATTGAGCAGGATAATGCAACCTCACGAGTGGTCTCTGAATATGGACGTAGTCCGCAAGATATTCCGAGCATGGGGCACCCCCTCGATGGATCTTTTTGCCACTCAGATCAATCACAAGGTCCCTCAGTTCTGTTCCAGGCTTCAGGCCCACGACAGACTAGCGTCAGATGCCTTTCTCCTGCACTGGGGGACAGGCCGCTTGTATGCGTATCCTTCCATACCTCAATTAGGGAAGACTTTACTGAAACTCAAACAAGACTGCGGAACAATGATCCTGATTGCACCCTTCTGGCCGCATCAGATTTGGTTCCCTCTTCTTCTGGAGTTGTCCGAAGAACCGTGGAAATTGGAGTGTTTTCCAACCCTTATCACTCAGAACGAGGGGTCGCTTCTACATCCCAACCTTCAGTCTCTGGCTCTCACAGCCTGGATGTTGAGAGCTTAGAATTCGCCTCTTTGGGTCTTTCAAAGGGTGTCTCCCCAGTCTTGCTTCCAGGAAGGATTCCACGAAGAGGTGTTACTCTTTCAAGTGGAGGAGGTTTGCCGTCTGGTGTGAAAGCAAGGCCCTAAATCCTCTTTCTTGTCCTACACAGACCCTGCTTGAATATCTTCTACACTTGTCAGAGTCTGGTCTGAAGACCAACTCCATAAGAGTTTACCTTAGTGTGATTAGTGCTTATCGCCATGTAGAGGGTAAGCCTATCTCTGGACAGCCTTTAGTTGTTTGCTTCATGAGAGGTTTGCTTTTGTCAAAGCTCCCTGTCAAACCTCTACCAGTGTCATGGGATCTCAATGTTGTTCTCACCCAGCTGAGGAAAGCTCCTTTTGAACCACGGAATTCCTGCCATCTGAAGTACTTGACCTGGAAGGTCGTTTTCTTGGTGGCTGTTAGTTCAGCTCGTAGAGTCAGTGAGCTTCAGGCCTTGGTAGTGCATGCACCTTATATCAAGTTCCATCACAACAGAGTAGTCCTCCACACGCACCCTAAGTTCCTGCCTAAGGTGGTGTCGGAGTTCCATCTCAACCAGTCAGTTGTCTTGCCAACTTTCTTTCCCCGTCCTCAAACCCGCCCTGGCAAAAGCAGTTTGCACACATTGGACTGCAAGAGAGCATTGGCCTTTTACGTTGAGCGGACAAAGCCCTTTAGACAGTCCGCCCAGTTGTTTCTTTTGATCCCAACAGGAGGGAAGCCGCCATTGGAAAGCACACAATCTCCAATTGGCTAGCAGATTGCATTTCCTTCACTTACGCCCAAGCTGGGCTGACTCTGGAGGGCCATGTCATGGCTCACAGTGTTACAGCCATGGCTGCGTCAGTGGCTCACTTGATGTCAGCCTCCATTGAAGAGATTTGCAAGGCTGCAACGTGGTCATCAGTCCACACATTCACATCTCACTACTGCCTTCAGCAGGATACCCAACACAACAGTCGGTTTGGGCAGTCGGTGCTGCAGAATCTGTTCGGAGTTTAGAATCCAACTCCACCCCCCTTAGACCCATATTTGTTCTGTTCCAGGCTGTACTTTCAGTTAGTTGTTTAAAGGTTTCAGGTCAATCTTTGTTATGTCTTCGCCGTTGCAAGGCCCAATTGACCAATGTTTGTTTTGAGTGAGCCTGGTTGCTAGGGATACCCCACATGTGAGAACAAGCAGCCCGCTTGACCTCGGAGAAAGCGAAGATACATACCTGTAGCAGGTATTCTCCGAGGACAGCAGGCTGATTGTTCTCATAAACCCATCCACCTCCCCTTTGGAGTTTTGTTTAATTATTTGCTTTTTGATTAAACTGAGCGGGAACGCTCACGTGATGAGCGGTAAATCGGCTGCGCATTCATGCTGCACGCGTGCCAGAAGACTGGCAAGATTTTTTAAATGATTTGCTTGCAAAAATGCCGGTTCCCGGGCAGACGCGGACGTCGACCCACATGTGAGAACAATCAGCTTGCTGTCCTCGGAGAATACTTGCTACGGGTATGCTTCTTCGCTTTATATACAGCTAAATAATCATAGCACAATAACATAAACCGCACAGCCTATACTACGGCTATGATTTGGAGTCTACCAGAAGCGGGATTATGGGACAGAACCAATGGTTAGAATTGAGAAATTGCTTCAGTAGTTTAGATTTATACAGTAGAGACAGGGTCTATTAGTTCGTTTTCTATTGATGACCAGCAGGACTTTCAAGGCTGTGGTCAGTTTAGAAGCTGGTTTCCTGAAATTAAGGTTGTCTTGGAATAGGAAAAACTATTGGGAGAAGCCCCGCAGAGGGTATTACTGCTGGATTTCCATGAGCAAAGAGGTGATAGGTTTTTAGCCTCTTCCTAACATATTTGCTTTCTCTTCCCAAAGACTGCTTCATAACAGTCCATTGACTTCTACCTCTTAGTATCATCCATTATCTTTTCCTATAATGGTTTTGGACTCGTGCATTACACCAGTGGTCTCTAATTGTTCTCATACCTTACAGTAACTATCAGCTTTTGTCTCACCTAGAATGTAAATTGCACTGAACCCTGGAAAGGGGATATTAGCGGTATACAAGAATTGATTTGATTTAGGAAACACTTAAGGGAGAGTCTGTGTCCAACAGTACTTCCCTCTTCAGGACAGTAGAGAAAAAAATCCTTTTAAGCAGGAGCAAATACTTGAATCAAATTGGCCATGGAAATATGAGGGAGAAGCAAAGGGGCAGTGCATGCAGGACTAAGGTACAAAAAGAAAATCTGTTTCTTCAGATGTACTGGTCTAGGAACTTCAGCTAGAGCAAAGTTGCACTTTCTTCACAATCACCATTATCTACTGCAGATAGGGAGTAAAGAATCCCCCCCCCACCCCCACTTCTAAGATCAGTTCTCAACAAGATTCAAACAAGCAGAAATACGGCACCATGAAATGCTGTTGATTTTCAAGACAGGCGCCTTCTGCTTGTTTACTTGAGTAGCTCCTATTCAGAAATTACAGCTTGTGGTTCATCAATAACTTTATACTGCTTGATCAGGGAGTATATGATCAATGCACATTAAACTTTAGTCCTTTGGAAAAGGTTTATTTTTCCTTTCTACAGACAGGTTAGTTGCTAAATTACTTGAATATTATAGCTGGACTGCAAAAGCTTAATCACTGTCACACACATGCGCTTCGATGTATGTTCGTATCATGAAGATGTTGATACAAAGAAATGGAGCTGTTTGGGCCTAAGTCACATGGAGGTACTGAGGGTGTTCCTATTGAACTTATAAAACTGACATGTTTGTTTCATTTTATTATAAGGTATGTTGCAATCAAGGTGAGTCCAACTAGATATTGGCCACTATTCAGCGGAAAAAACAAACAAACCCTCAATGTGTTGTTCCTGTAAACGCCAATCGTGCCCGGCTGCATCAAGAGAAAGGCTAGAGTGATAGCAAGCCAGGATCAGGCTCAGTATTTCAAATCATTTTGCATCTATTTAAATCAAGTTAGTGTTCGAAAACTTGTACGCTCGGCTCCAGCAGCTGGTAAACATGGTTCATTTCATGGCTGACTGTATAATGCATAGGATAACAGGCTAGTCTTTCTCAGTTGACCAAATAAAATCAACTATTGATTTGATGAAATCATTGTTCAAAGAGCTTGGGAACAAGGTGACACCAGAATTATATAGGGGAGCCATTTGGCAGGAAAACTGGAAAGTATAGCACTTGATTGTCTTCAGTGTATTCATCCACAGCGTTTTTAATTTTTTTTTTTTTTTTAACAAACGTAGTTGTGGTGTTTGCACATTACCGTTTCTGTATAGGTTTCTGTTGACACCATGATGAACTGCAAGTGAAATGCTCAGCATAGGGTGACTTGTTGGACAGTTAGTATGCATGGCTCACGCTTACACTGAAACTCAAACTTCAATTTAGGAATACAGCTTAAAATCTTTAATTTAGCCTAAGGGACCATACTTTTCTACCATTTAAAATTCTGAAACAGATGAAGAGGAGCAACACTCTCTTCTCTATAAACCTATTGGGTGAGATCAAGTGACTTTCAGTGCTTCGTGCATGGAATATCCATGACTTAACCTCTGTTCCCTCTAAGGAGTCCTCCAACTGCATTGCTTTGGGGAGGGGGGGGAAGAGGGTGCTGCTTCACTATTGTTTTCAATTGCTGGGGCCAATCAGGTTTCCTGAAGTCCTGCAGAACTTGCCTGTCCCTCACTATTAAAAATGTGATAGTGAAACTGCACACCCACCCCTGGGCAGGAATGTAGATGGAGGACTCCTGCCCAGCTGAGAAGGAACAGTGCTTTTAACACATGACTCTCCTGTATGGGAGGGTCCTTAAGGTGACCTGTGACCCATTTCAGAAAGCATCATGGACTTTTGAAATAGGGCTAAGTTGTTGTCTTTCCTTGCTATGTTTTTACACCTGGTTGTGTTAGTTTGGTTCTCAGGTGTTACAGAAAAATCTACCTCTAGCCTGTAAATGAGTAACTGTGAAATAAGAGGCAATGCAGAAATCTAGTTTGTGCTAAACATGGCTTTATTTTTACAACCTTTTTGTTCTCATGAGGAATCAAATTGAACTGGTAAATGGGCTGTCTTGTTTTGCATTTCAGAAACATTTTGTAGAGACTTTTCATAAATGTGAAATTTTATCTACTCCGTTCTATATCGATTAAGTAAAGTCATATGCTTAACCTCAGACTCTGTGTTTTCTATAACATCTGTGAGGGCACCTAAGAAATACAACTCAGGAGCTTCGGTATATGTAATAGCACTGGAGTAAAGGGTGAGAAAGGAATTACAGCTGTACAGTCTTGTAAACCAAAGGTATGTAACCACTATACAGCAGCTCACATCAATAGTGTATAGTCAGTTACAGCACAATTTATACTCAGAAAAAAGAAATCTGTGAACCTCTTCTGACATTGTGACTCTTATTCCACCAAATCGTTCTGCAGTGGTTCAAAATCATGTGTGCTAGCTAAGTAGGTAGTTTTTATTTGTTTAAACAAGGGTCACACATTTTAAACAGCTCTGAAGAAAGGAATGTTTTTAAATATTGTTTTATATAATAGAACAGAAAGCAGGCAAGTTGAATTAACTGAGATACTAGTAATTAAGTCCTCAGCTTATGCTACATTCCAGCAGTTTCCAGGTATATAGCATTTACTGAACCTATTTCTCTTCTCTGCAGAGATTGGTTCATATGTGTAGTACAAACTTAATTCTGCCACATATCAAAAGCCACACTTATTTCCTGTGAACTAGGATTGATTTTTAAATCACCTACACAATCATATTGAGCAAACATCACTTCTGTATCAAAGATCCAACTTAACATTGTCTCTCAAAATTATTTTACAGAATAGTTGACAGAAGACTAGAAATATTAGTCATAAAGACAGTCCCTATGGTGGATTAACAAGACTAGCATTTGGCATCTGTGAGCTGGATAGTTTGGTTTTCTTCACAAGGGTCCATATTGCTCTATGAGTCACAAAATACAAAGACTGTATAAACCCAAACTTCCCTTATATCAGTCAAGATTTACTTGTAACTTAGCTTTCCAAATTTGGTACACGTCACTTCATTTATGTTCTAAGTTGTTTACAGAATTTTTATGCTGGGTCAAGCTTATGCCCTTCATTTCCTATTTTCCAAAAAATAGATGAGTTTCACTTTGCTGGTCTTTATACAGTAGTACGACTATGGCAGTTAGAAGTAACATTTAGTAGGAAGAATTTGAAAAGGTTTTGTTTTCCCTTCCAGTAATAATTGGCTCATGGTCCAATCCCCTAGTGCTGATATTGTCTCCTATTACTTTCCTATTTATGAATAATGAAGTAAGGGTTGTTCACAGCAGGTGATGTAGAGACATCGTAACTTGGAATGACACGATGCATCCAAGGTATATGCCAACAATTGTTTTTTTCAGCTGGCCAACAAATGAATGATGAAACCAAGTAAATGGCTCTAGTGTAGAGTCAGTGCTAGAAATGGTCTCTCATCCTGAGATTTCCAACAACCCTTGGACTAGTAATAAAGACTAGGGGGAGCACTTATGGGCCGATGAGCAGAAGTAAACACAGGTGCTAGAGGCTACTAGCACCCATATTTGCTACTGCCCCATGATCAGAGCCCCCGAGTGTGTGAAACAACACATGGGCTCTGACCACAAGTTGCATACACCAAATGCATGCTAAACCTATTCCTCCCCACTGATCAGTGGGCCAAACATTAGCATGCAGCAAACCCTGTGTGAGCTCAGAATTGGCCTTAGGGTTTGCGGAACATTGGGGAGGAATGGATAGCCTTGTCCAGCATGCATGCTCATGCTAGCAGGCCCCCCCATCTCATTTTCCCCTGCAGAAGCCCCCCCCCCCCCCCCACTCTGCTGATAAGATCAATACAGAGGCCCGCCCTTTCTAAGGTGATTTTCTGCATTGCAGGTTTAGCATTTCATTCCCAGTGATGGAAGAGTTCCTGTGTTTGGTTTTCTTGAAAGAAGGCTCCCCCCCACCAAAAAAAAAAGAGACAAAGCTCATAGAAAAGAGAATATTGCAGTATCCACTCAGGTGGTATACTTCCACCTCCCACTTTTGACAGTTGAGGTTCCAAATTTAGTTCATAGAGGCAGGAGAGTGTTGGGCTTGGTTGGATTTCTGAATTTCCATTGCTTTGCTATTGACAATACTGAAGAGTAGCTGGCTGCACATGACCACATATCGCTACCTCTGAAGTTCTCTATCTCCATCTGCTGGTAAAAGGACATAATCCACAAGGCTCTGGCCTGATTGATGTTGGGACTAATGGAAAGGAAATTATCAGGCAAGAACTGATTTTTTTTCTTTTCTTAATTGCTATAAGTATATAACATAAATAATGTTGGCTTTGAGTTTGAGTAGATTTTCTTTCAATTTTAAAACTTTCAAACCATTTTCTACATTTATGTCTTTTGGAAATACTGTTCTGACCAGGATTGGCCACTGCTGGAAGCATGATACTAAGCTAGATGGACATAGCTCCTCTCATGAGGCAGCATTTTTCTATTTAACAGGATTGACAGATCAGCTGACAATCTAAACCAATCACATTACACTCATATAGTCCAACTCCGCCTGTAGGCTGGCAGGTATTACTGAAGTTAACTCAGTATCCATTGGTGTTCTTTGGCACCTCCTCTAGTCATATTTCTTTATCATATACTTAAAAATTGTAATGTGTCTAGGTTCATGTATATGACTACTGTTTAAGACTACATATGTGATGTTACCCACCTTGGATAAAGGTGGGATATAAATGGAATAAATAGCCTATAATTAGCACTTTTCCAGTTTCTCTCCACATTATCTACTACCCTCAGCCACTATGTGTCTTCACATACAATGGGAAACCAGCAGCACATCATTACCATTTGAATATGGGACTTGTGCTCGGTCAGTTGCAACTTTACTGCTTGAGGAGTTGTACCACCATAAACAAAATTACATAGATGTTGAGATATTTACAATGAAAGTATCTTTTTATTGTTTTGTATATTTTTCCACTGGATTTATTAACTACCTTCACGATGAAATTCACCCAAGGCAATGTAAAGCATTTGAATGGATATCAGTTATAATGGCATGGCGACACATTAGGAAACCAAGGCTGACTAGCAGGAAGCACCACAGCGGACTCCTGGCTCCCTAACCTGCACTGAACACCCAGATCAGGTCAGGCACCTGAGGGGGAAGGGATCCAACAAGAGAACTCGCCTATCTGCAGGACGCTTGTTAAATGGCCCCGACCAGCACTGTCTCACCAATCCTGGAACACATGCTACCACTGACAGCTGTGACCGCAAGATGCCCAATTCGCAGCCCTACCCTACGCTCCTGCCCCACTGATACCGGAGCCGAATGTGTCTGCCTATATGATCACCGGAAGCATCACCACAGCCAGGTCCACAACAACTCCAGCAGGAGCCTGCAGAAACAAGGGACAATGGACCTTGCGCCCAAAATAAACCAGCAGCACCACCATGCAGAGGCTTCCTCAAACTGGCTGCCTGTGTTGTTTCACCAAGGAAAGAGAAGAGGAAACAAACCACATTCCACACCTGCATGTCCCGCCACTCGTGGATTTTGGGGAACCATTGCTAGGCTGGGTGGCTCCACCAACAGATGTGACAGTGAATCCTCCTGCAACAGCACCTGAGTGGGGAGATCGGTAACAGATGGAGTTCAACAGTCTGAGCAAAAAGTGACCTAGGGAGCACTGACAGCACCTCTCACACACAAGTAGCCTGGAGGGGGGACCTTTGATTTGTGTGCAGCTGTGAGCCTAACTCCCCATTTCCCTATGGGGTGTTGCACTGCTATCATGCTTTGGCCACTCCATTGAATGAAACGTGGAAGTTCCTGGGGCCTTCCTGTGAGGCTGCGATCCCTATGCTCACCCATAGATCACAGCATGTTGGTAATTAATTTGCCTGCACTGTGCCCATGAAGGATAAACTTGTTGCTTTTGAACGTTGGGTGTAGCCTTGTGTGTGCTACTCCAAGCACCTTTCCTCTTCAGGCTTACAACGGGAAACCACTTTTCCAACACTCTAGGTAACCTTCCATATGAGCGCTGATATCAGACAGCAGGTTCCCTGATTAATAAGTTGTACTGAACAAGCTTATCGCCAAATATTATGTGTTTTCAACCGACAAACGCAGTTTACTGTAGCTATCTGCTGATACTATTGCTCCATTCGTTCAGATCTTGAACAAACTACCAAATCCTATTACTATTACTACCAAAAAAAAATAATAATAATAAATCACTGCAGTACCTCTGAACTGCTCTATATGCATTAGCACTGAACAAAGCCAAAACTATACATGTTTAAAGAGAGCTAACAATCTAAACACATTAACAAGAAGGAGCTAGCAAAAGCTGGAAACATACATGCTTGCGTGCAGATCAACACAAAACAAGGGAAAATGTATATCGCAAGACTCCTACTAAGCAGCTCTCTAAACACACTAGAAGGAACTAGCAAAAGCTGGAAACGGACGTACTGACGTGCAGGTCAATACAAAGCAAGGCAAAATGCACATCACAAGACTCCTATTAAGCATATTTATCCTAACACTACTACCCACCACATTAGCCCACACAAAATGCTAATACCAACGCTTAGTAACCTGTATCACTCTACTACCCATAGCACCTGCCACCAAGGAAGACATCACACCAATAGAAGAAAAGCTAAGACCCCACAAACTACAAAAGAGACAACCCACAACAACCCAAACCCATGAATCTACTAAAAAAAGAAACTAACCTAACTGAAAACTCAAACAGACGCCACTTAGTGAAAATTCCCAATGCCTTGACAACTGAATTCAACTATCTCTCATATTAACTGGATACATCAACTCAAGATCAGTGGTTAATAAAACAGAAACAATCAAAGACTGGATTCAGGATGAAAAACTAGGATTGACCTTTCTAAACGAAACATGGATTCACGATAAAGATGATACCAAAATCCATAGACCTATGCCCTCCCGGATACAAAATTTTAAACTAGACCAGAACTGAGAAAAAAAAAGGAGGACTTGCACTCATCTACAAATCATCCTTCATAGTGGAACCCATTGCAGAATCACCACAACTGGAAATTGTCTCAGTCAGAATAAAAGACAAAACCTTACACAAGTTGCGTACTTTTTTTTTTTTACAGGCCTCCAGGAATGTGTTGAATTCCTGCACCTTTGTGACTTCCAATGGTCCCTAGTGTCAATCTTTGACATAATAGCACACAGATTCTCTCACCCACCCAAGAGCTCATAATACAAAATCAAAGCTGAACAGAAGTTCCTCGGTTTGACTACTTCAAACCGAACCCTCTAACTAGAAAGAACTAGGGACCCTCCTCCCAACACAAACCATTCATAACTCCCAAGATTAGTGCAACTAAATTCTGGGCCGCCATCTACGATGACCATTGGTCACTTCAAACGGATCTGACGGACTTCACAACAGAATGGGACAAAAGATGCACCACCATACTAAATGAAATAGCCCCTATGAAACCCAAAAGCATACCGGACAGAAAAATGGCTCCATGGTTCGACGATACTCAAAGAATTAAAAACCCAATGCAGAAGACAAGAACGAACATGGAAGGAAAACAAAACCGAAACCACCATATCTGCATGGAGGGAAGCACACACACACACACACAAAAAAAAAAAAAAAAAGTACAAGAACAGTATTAAAATGGCTACAAAACTCTACAAAGAACAAGTAGGCTCACTAAAAATTCAAAGAAACTCCATAAACTTGTGAATAACCTACTAAAAACCAAACCTCTCCAATACTGGGATCGTTGACCCACCAGCAGCAGAAGAAATGGCCAGATATTTCGAAGAGAAAATAATCACTTTAAAAGCCTACCACAAACCAACACTGACCTTGAAAATAGATGAAATTAGATTGTAAGCCCTCCATGGACAGAGAAATACCCAGAGTACCTGAATGTAACTTACCTTGAGCTATTGAAAAAGGTGTGAGCAAAATCCAATACAAAATAGTATTCATTTATTTTACAAAATCAACAGACACCAAGATGTGGAAAAAGTCCACCACCCCCCCTTATTGCCCCTATCATTGCATCTGTGTCACTGAATGGTTTCTGATCTTTGAACAAAATCTAAAATAGCAGACAAAGGGAACCTGAGTAAACATTGTTGTTTAAATTACATAATAATTTAAAAACTAAGGGGCCCCTTTACTAACGCTTAGCGTGTGCTGTGTGCTAAATGCCTCATATCTTATAGACGTGGGCTGTGTTTAGCCAGCCTTGTTGAATCTAAATCTCAGTACATATTGAACCTTACCATGAGAGTAAAGTACACAGCACAAAGTTTCTACAACAACACTGCCATGATGAAAGGAAATTCTAGAAGGGATGAGATCTGCCTGGAAGGGGTTACAAAGCCATTACGGATTGAAGGAGCAGTCTCCTAGACACCATTCTCTGGGAATTAAGTGCCTGAAATCTGAATGGGGGAGATCAGGCTGAAGGTTCACCTGAAGTGCCCAATACATAGTAACATAGTAGATGACGGCAGAAAAAGACCTGCACAGTCCACCCAGTCTGCCTAACAAGATAAACTCATGTGTCATTTTTTGTGTATACCTTACCTTGATTTATACCTTTTTCAGGGCACAGACGGTATAAGTCTGCCCAGCACTATCCCCACCTCCCAACCACCGGCTCTGGCACAGACCGTATAAGTCTGCCCAGCACTATCCCCACCTCCCAACCACCAGCCCTGCCTCCCACTGCTCGCTAAGCTTCTGGGGATCCCTTCCTTCTGAGGAGGATTCCTTTATGTTTATCCCACGCATGTTTGAATTCAGTTACCGTTTTCCTCTCCACCACCTCCTGCGGGAGGGCTTTCCAAGCATCCACCACTCTCTCCGTGAAAAAATACTTCCTGACATTTTTCTTGAGTCTGCCCCCCTTCAATCTCATTTCATGTCCTCTCGTTCTACCGCCTTCTCCTCTCCGGAAAAGGTTCGTTTGCAGATTAATACCTTTCAAATATTTGAATGTCTGTATCATATCACCCGTTTCTCCTTTCCTCCAGGGTATACATGTTCAGGTCCGCAAGTCTCTCCTCATACGTCTTGTAACGCAAATCCCATACCATTCTCGTAGCTTTTCTTTACACCCCTTCCATTTTTTTCACATCCTTCACAAGATACGGCCTCCAAAACTGAACACAATACAGCACCTGGGAATCTCATACTGGATGCATTCCATGCAGTAGAAAAATTTAGAAAGATGACCAAAAGACTACGAACATGGATATCGGTAAGGTGAAAGGCTATTAAAGTCAAAAGGAAGTCTTTCAAAGACAAAAAGCAAGTCACAATGAAGAAAACAGTGGGAAAAGTACAAGTACTTGGCAAGATAGACAAATTTTTAATAAGGCAGACCAAATGAGATGTTTAAGCATATATAAAACAAGAAACCTAGATGACCATGGGGAGAAAGGATGCTCAGGCAGGCGAGAGCCATTGCAAAAAAGCTAAATAAACCTGCAATAACTAAAGCCTGAATTTTGCTTTAGTACTCTAGCGTGAATGCCATCTAATCTCAATATTTTACTCTTTGATTTATCAATTTGTTCTGTGGCATTTTCCTGTTTCACAGCGATTTGCTTTGGTTTGTTTCATTCATCACTAAGGTCCTGAAAGGCACCCCCTTTTTGGGGGGGGAGGGGGGCCTTCTATCCCCTCCTCTGCCTTAGCCAAGTCTGCTGCCCAATATCATAGCTAAAGCCAGTGCTGAGTCACTACTGCCAAAGCTACAGAACTCAAGCACAAGTGATGAGGTCATATAGTATGTCTCTGAGGAGAGCTGCTATAAACCAGTGGAGGACTGCCCTGGCCATATAGTTGCCGCAAATGGCTACATGTACCCACAGGATTATAGTCCAAAGTGTTGCTTCAAGAGCATCTTGACGTTCTTATCATGAAAGTCCTTTAGGCACTGAGCTGCCCTCCACCAGATCACGTTGGTCTTTGTTACTGCTGTGAGCATCAATTTTCAGGAAGGGAAACAACCAACTGGGACCTGAAGTTGAATCAAGCCCCCTTGGGGGGGGCCCATAGGGTCTGTCCCGGGGAGGGGGGAAGAGGGCTTCCACAACTTCCCCCCTAACCAGGTTCTAAGACAGACAGGCAGGCAAGGCCGGCCACCTCTCCCAGGAAATGGCAGACCCGATTCCAACTTGGTTGCCATTCTGTCATGCCTGCCAAAGCCTGTTTCTGTTGGTGTAAGAGCGAAGCCTACCTGCACCCTTCCACCTACTGGCGGCTTCCCAGCACTGCCAATGCTAACCCCCAATGGCCCACCCCACAATCACAGCAGAGGGATCTGGCCACAGAAATCCGCTAGCTGCTGCTAAGTCCCACCAGGTCTGGCAGGCATGAAGAGCCACTCATCTGACTCCTCCCATCATGGGCAAGAATTTCAAAAAGGGCTAGGAGCACAAGCTAGAGATGTCCTAATCAAAAAAGGCCCCGTTTACTAAGCCGTACTGTAGGCACACAAACCTTTTAGCGAGCGCTAACGCTAGAGACACCCATAGACTATAATAGATGTCTCTACAGCGCAGCTTAGTAAACAGGTCCCAAAGTCTTTATTTTGCACACTGAGCAGTAAGAGCTTTTGCTGAGTGGCAGAATGTAGCCAACAAAGCTAAGATGTTCAGATATGAGATAGAAAAAATGGTAGCAATTCTCCGCTGTTTTTGGAGTATATAAGCCAGCAAAAAGAATCAAGAACCATAAAAGCTGTATATTATAGACAGTAACTATATAGCAAAGAGTGATTTCCTTTACCTATGGTGCAGAGACCTCCAACTCTGTTTTCAAGTTGGAAATCCAGCACATGCTTACCCTTCTAAAGGGTGTCAAACACTGAATGTTTACTGTACCCCATGCCTTCAACGATCAAGTGGCCAATAAAGAATTTAATATTTCCCACACAGTTCAACATTTTACAAAAGAGACCAACAACTCCTTTCAAAAAAAAAAAAGTTTATTTATGCAAAGCCAGTCAACAAGGTGTTCTGAAAAATGAGAAAGCTATTAAAGTTCTTCGCCCATTGGGAAAATGTTTATGAGCACTTAGGAAAACATTTGGACATTTCACAGCCATTTGCAGGGATAACACGTTTCAGACATTGCTCATCTCAAAATTATACTCTTATTTCCCCCGTGAATAAATGCTGTACAATATAATAGCTTACTTAAAAGTGCTGAGATCACTGTCATTCCAACAAATAGACAAATTTGTATCTGTCTGTGCTTGAGAAACCAAGCAGCCACAAAGCAATACATTCAACAGAAGAATGTGAATGTAGTCAAAAAAGATAATTTAAAACAGTTTTACCAATTCACAATACCCAGTATGTTTTGCTCTTGTACACATTAAACAAAGGTTTATGATCCTTGAGCTTCCAGTTCTGATGGAGGTATATCTGGTTCTTCGTCATTGTATATGTTTTCAGCCTAAAATTGAAAGGATTTATATTAATAAGCCATCTTAAATTCTGAAACATGACTATTAGAAAGGTCCAACAAGTAGGTTTTGCATACAAGAGATTTCCAAACCTGCACCTTATTAATTTGGCAAGGATTCCTGTTTTCCTTCCAAGGACTCTAATGTGAAGTCTCAAAATGAGGGCTAGCAGCTCCCGAAGGATAGTCAAAAGGAATGCCATATACTCAAAAAGTTGTTACCCTTTACTTCCATATTTAAGTGAACACACAGCACACACACACTACTTTGTACGTTAAAACGTACTTCTGTAAACATCTGACAAACCGCACACATGTCAACTGAATGCTATCTACAGCTGAATTAAATGCTCATTTTAAGGCTTCTGTTAAAGAGAGGTCAAGCCTTAAACTCTCAATGCTTCGTGAAAAATAGATTAGAGAGTCTTCACATTTGCCCACTTTTCACATTCTGCTATTTAAAAATACAATTCAAAAGCAGGAGTTTGTTCTGTTGATTTACAGAACATGTGAAAGAACTACAGAAACATTTAAAATTAACAAAAACAGTTGATTGCAGAAGTATTCACATCCATTGTTGAAACAAACCCAAATTAACTCTGGTTCTAAAAGCTGCTTTAACAAGGCCCCTATATTAAGTACAGCCTACCAGTGTTTGATAACAGTGGCTGAGCTGATTTAAATACTTCTGGATGAAGAATAAAGCTGTGTCAAGTGCTTTTCAGCTGAATGCAGTGAAGCAAAGATCTAAACATGATTAACATGGAGTTGATGAAAGAACTACAGGAAAAAAGTAGAGTAAAACTGGGGGAAAATGATGTAAGACATTTCAAAGTGTTTGAATACCCTTTGGGCACTGTCAGGTGGTATAAGGTGGGATCTGGCTAGCCCTCCAAATCAGTAGCCATGGGTTAAGGGAACTACTGAAGAGAACATCACTGTAATGCCTAAGATTAATAGAACTAAGGACATTTCTGGTTAAAAGTGGAAAACACATTTGACGGTTCAACAATTTCAAGATTAAAAAAGGAAAAAAAAGACCTATATGGGAGGATGGCAAAAAGGAAATCACCGTTATAGAAATGCCCATCAATGTGCTGCATAATATTTGCAAAGTACTTGGGGAACACCACGAGCACGTGAGAGAACATTTTGTAGTTTGACGAGTAGAGCTTTTCTGACTTAAGCAATCTTTATGCATATGTATATATGTAAAAGCAAATAACACATCGCCCTAATACAGAGGGCTTCCCTCTGGACATACCTAGTCTGTCAGGATTTCAAGATACCCCTATATACATATGAATAGAGATTGCTTAAGTCCTGAAGAAGAACATGCAGAGAAAATTACTTTGAGCAGAAAGCAAAAGCAACAGAATGATACGATACTCAGCAAGAAGTGAATGTCCTCAAGTGGCCCAATCAAAGCCCTGATCTGAATCCAAAAGAAAATCCGTGGCAATATTTGAAGAGTACAGATCCACCTACCAAAGAGTTTGAACTATTTTGTCAAGAACGGCCAAGGCTGCATCATTCTGCAATGCACAGTTGGCAGACACCGTATCTTAAACAACTCATGGCAGTTTATGCTGCTTATCCTAGAAATAAACAGAGGCTTTTCCCAAGTCCATCTTAATAATGGCTCAAGGATTTTTTTTTTTTTAAGAAAAGTTAGTTAAACCAATGCCTTCTGAAAACAAAATTAGTATGGTTTGGTGACCAGCAGGTCTCTTCTGAAATAATAATCTTTCCTCGGGTACTTCTATAAAATCCTTTATAATAAAACGCACCTCCAACATTCTGAAGTTGACTGCATGGCTGAGGCATTCCTGCTCTCTGTATCCATCACGTACTTCCGGGTTCCTCACAAGCAGAAGTGACCAACCACACGAGGTTTCTCAGCTTCAGAATGTTGGAGGTGCATTCTATTAAATAGGATTGGTCAGTTCCTTGAAGCACAGCCAGAGCTCAGCGTCCTGCACCGTAACGCTCAGACACCAGAAAGAGAGGGGGGTGGGGGGGCTGACACCAGAGAGAGGGAGAGAAGGGGGGATGTATCTCTGTCACACACACTCTCTCTCTCACAGTCAATGTCTTTCTCTCTCTCACTTTCACACACTGTCTCTTACACACTATCACATTCACTCTCTGTGTGTCACACGGTCACTCACACACTCTCTTGGTCTCATACACTCAGTCTCACAGAGAGTCTCTCTCTCACACACACTCTCTCTCTCACACTGTGTTTCACATACGCACTTGCACACACTCTCATTCTCACACACACACACACACTCGCACCCAGACTCTCTCTCACACACACACTCGCACATTCCCTCTCTCTCTCACACACACAGTCACTCTCACATACACTCTCCAAGGAAAACCTTGCTAGCGCCCGTTTCATGTGTGTCAGAAACGGGCCTTTTTTACTAGTTTGATAATAAATCAAAAGTACTTGGTATAATTTTAGATTCTAAGCTATTTTATGAACACCAGATTAATGCTTTTGTAAGGAAATTTTTTTTTCAGCTAAGGAAACTGAGAGCTATTAGGGCATCCTTAAGCCCTGATGGATTTCAAACAATAGCACAGGCAATTTTGCTTCCATTATTGGATTTTTGTAATTCTTTATATAGCAGCATAAATAACAAATGCAGAGACTCCAACTTCTGCAGAATGCAGCTGCTAGATTGATCTTTGGATCAGGCAGGTTTTGTGAAGTTCACCCCCTGCTGAATAAACTTACATTGGCCAAGATTAGAACCTTGAATTCAATTTAAAATAGCCTGTCTGGTCTAGAAATGTGTTTATGGTGATAATTCAGTTATAGTAGGAAACTTGCATATATTCCAAAAGTCAGAGGGCATCCAAGCAGTTCTAAAAATCTGTCTCTCTTTGTCCCTTCTGTAAAAAAAAACATGCGGTTGAAGTTTATTTGGGAACATTCTTTTGCATTCCAAAGCACAAAAAATATGAAATAGTCTACCTTCAAGTTCACTTAACTACTCCTTACGGTTCTTTCTGAAAGGTCTTGAAAACTTATTGTTGGTTTATTAATGACTAGTATAAAAGGCCCGTTTCCGAAGCAAATGAAACGGGCGCTAGCCAGGTTTTCCTCGTAGTGTGTATGTGAGAGTGACTGTGCGATTGTGTGTCAGAAAGAGATTGAGACTGGGTGCTTGTGTATCTGTGAGTGTGTGTTTCAGAATGACTGTGTGCGAGTGCGTATGTTGGACACAGTGAGTGTGAGAGAGTGTGTGTCCACACAGATACAGTGTGTGTGACAGAGAGAGAGTGTGGTTCCCCCCGGCTCCCTACCCCCCCTACTCTTCCCTTCCCCCCCCCCCCCGAGTTCCAGAAACCCCTCCCACTTTTTTCCATCTGAGTTTGTGGACCCCCCCCCCCCCCCCCCCGCCACCTCTTCCCATCCGTCTTCTCCCCTTGCCAGTCTGCCTCTCCCCCCCCCCCCTTTGTGTGGAAGGCTGTGTTTTGATTTTGTGAGGGGGGGGGGGGTTGAAGTGGTAAGCGACTTGTTTGAGGTGCTGGAGACGTCGGTACTGTGGGTAGTTTTTTTTTTGGAGGGCGTTTTGTACGGATGCTGCTCATACCGGGAGCTGGAGCTTGGGCCTCAAAATTGTAATCTCCTTCCAGTGATGTTCGTCATCTTCATGCTGTTCAGAAAGTGACCACTTGTGCTGCTCATTCTCCTCCCTTGTCCCCATGCAGTTGTTCGTGATTGTTCTGTTTTGCGAAGCGTTTGACGTCAGGTTACGTTGCGTAGCAGCGGTTCGGCAATTCGTTGAGTTAGTGCTCCGCCCTCGACGTCATCATGTTTGATGCGAGGGCGGGGCAAACACTCATGGGCAAACTTCGATCTACACCACCACGGATTTAGAACGTTTGGACTTTTGGAGGCGCGTTTTATATAGAGAGATATATTTTATAAAAATGACAGATTTTTAAAAAATTAATATTAGATAGAATTACAACCTATTCAGTTGGGATCTCTTTGCGCTGTGATCCGTCCGCTCTGAATTGCAAATTAAAAGTGGAATAGAAATCACAGAATAGAATTGCATTTTTTAAGATAGCAGAATGTGACAATGTGTAAGGAGTAAGAATTTTGCAAAGCTTTGTACACCTTAACATTTAGAAAGTAGAACAAAAGTTAAATTGTTTCCTAACAGTACCCAGTTTGCTACACATTCTACTATATATGAAATGGGTAGAGAAAAAAATGCTAGCTCATTTTTGCGACAAAAATGTTTTTCTAGAGCAAGACCATATGCATACAAAAATCAGGACATAAATGGAACACAAAGACCAAGAAAAGCCAAACCTGCTAAGTAAATTTTATTCTAGTGAAATGATTTGTTGTGGTTTGACTGGTTAGCTAAACTCCCAACCCCTCTCTTTCTTTTGTCAGATCTTAGTAGATTACCCAACTCAATTTTACCCATCATTTCTAAAGCAAACAATTTAAATTACAAAAAGAAAAAGACTCAAAGCAAGCTGTGCAAAGAAAACCATGAAGCTGAAGCTAGAAAGCAAATCAAAATGTTACTGACCATGAGAATGGCAGCTTCATTTTTTGACTCTTGGTCATACGTCATTACAGTGCTTGGATCAGCATAATATGACAATCAATCAACAACAAGCTTGTTTCATAAAAGCCAAAAAATAAAAGGTGGAAGACAGAAGCAGGTCTTCAGGTATGGCTTGAAATAAAAGGTTACATACCATCTGCCATATTTGCATAATGTTGTCTTCAGAAACGGAGCAAATAACCCAAGGTTCATTAGGATTCCAACTGAAATCAGAAATCTTAGCAGTGTGTCCGCCATGAATAAACTGTCAATAAACAACATAATTCAAGTGAATGTTCCTGCCCAGCACTGTATCTTCATCAAGTGCAGAAGACTTATGGGTTGCAAACCCCGGCCACAATTCTGCATACAAACCTATCATCTGACTGGCAAGTATGGCGTGATCAAGTTTAATAAATAAATAAATAAATAAATAAATAAATAAATAAATATATCTCTTTTAATTTCAGTTTTGTTCAGGTCTAACATTCAGTATTTCCTATGAAATGCCAGGAAATACCCCTGTCATTTATCACTTACAGGAAGAAAACAAAAAAGGTTAGGCGTACAAGCAGCTACCTTGATAGTGGACTTTGTGTTACAGCCTGACCGAGATTGGATCTTAAAGACCTTTTTTTCTCACCGAGAGGATATGTTTCTTAATTGTAAAGTTAAAATATTTCCAGATGTATCTAAACAGACACAGAAAAGGCGTCAATCCTTTTTGAAATTGTGTACTCGTGTCCTCCAATGAGGAGGAATCTTCTGGTTAAATTTTCCTTGTAAATGCGTGATAAAATTGCAATCTGTTAAATATGTTTTCTATGAGAGCGAACATTTACAGGCCTTTTTGGACTCTAAACAAGGCCTGGCTGTATCCTCACCGTTAGCAAACCCCTTGATATCTACTCCGTAAGAATTATAAGCACGGGTGGTATACCCCTACTATTTTCCTGGTATTAAGTATTATAACTTTGAATTGTGTCTTGCCTTTATTGTGGACTTGAGATGTATATGTCATTGGAAAAAAAAAATTTAGTTATTTGTGAAATTTTTGAGTTATAACAGTTGACATTATTCTTTCTGTACAAGATTGTTTCTTGTGAATTATTTTGAAATTAATAAATATTAAAAAAAAAAAAAAAAAAAAAGTTATAATAAAAGGACATTCTATTGAAACTTTTCTACATAGATCTATGGTTTATCTTTTTTATTGAAGACAAATTATCCTGTACAACAAAAAACTACTAAGCGATAGTTATACACTCAAATTTGTAAGTCTATATCACAACATCAACCATGTCCACAACTTAATACAGTTTTTAATAAATTTCCCTACCTCCCCAAACAACCCCCTACCACCCCTCTCTTCCCCCTTCCCCTCCAATTTACCAAAATTCCCTCCCTCCCCCTCCCCTTTCTTATTAACTATTAAAGGTTCAGCAACCTACTCCTGGCTGCTGGGGTCAGTGTATCTAACAATGGGTGCCAAGTATCTAGGAACCGCAGACCAGGTCCAGAGTTAAAGTCATGCACCCCCATCCTTTCGACTCTCAACAGCAGGATCATACGTGTCCGCCACTGGGAATAGGATGGATAATTATAGGATACCCACTCCGACAGGATCACTTGCATGGCAACTACTATGGTTTTGTGCACAAAAGTTGTAAATCCTTTCGGTATTGGTCTGACGAGTACAGGGTGGCCCAGCAACAAACATGGGTCATATTTCCACCTGGTCTGCCAAATATGAGATCTACATAGATCTATTACTTTTTCACCATTCTGCTGGCCACAACATAGCTGGTATTTCAAAATACTTGAGGATAAATCTACAATCTCAGATCACACAGAAGGCACTCCCCTCCTCCCCCCAGCAATTTGGCCATTAGCAACACATACCTACTTAGTAGAAATAAAGGGGTTGATATTCAAAGTAATTTAATCAGCAAGAGAGGTTCCTGCCCAGCTGAATTACTCTGGGTGGCCCAGGAGCCAATATTCAGCAGCACTTAAGTAGGGGGAGGGGGAATCACAACAACTTACTCAGTGGTTCCCAAACCTAATCCTGGAGGCACCCCTGCCAGTCAGGTTTTCAGGATATCCACAATGAATATTCATGAGAGAGATCTGCATGCAGTGGGAGGCAGTGCATGCTCTCATGAACATTCATTGTGGATACCCTGAAAACCTGACTGGCTGAGGACCATTTGCGAACCACTGCTTTAACTGAATATCGGCCCAGTCAGTGCCAGGGCGGTTTGGGGGTAGAGTGAGGGAGGAGCCAGGAGTTGTGGGTTCTGGTGAAACTCAGTGCCGCTGCCTGCATTGCTATCTGGGCATGTAGGACCATATAAACATTCTAACTATGCCTGGTCAGCTATGTGGCTATTGCATGAATATCAGCTATACCCGTGTAACTTCTGGACACTGCCAAACACCTAGATATTCAGTGCTAGTGACTGATAGCTAGGCCTACGTTGGCCAGCAGTGGTCAGGAAATGCTGTACAACTGTACAATGCTGAAATTGCAAAGAAATCTCCTTCTGCCCATGGCAAAACACAATCGAGTTTTTTTTTTTGTTACATTTGTATCCCGCGCTTTCCCACTCATGGCAGGCTCAATGCGGTGGGCAATGGAGGGTTAAGTGACTTGCCCAGAGTCACAAGGAGCTGCCTGTGCCGGGAATCGAACTCAGTTCCTCAGTTCCCCAGGACCAAAGTCCACCTCCCTAACCACTAGGCCACTCCTTGGCAGCTCCAGCTCATGATTTCTCTCTTCTCCCCCCCAATGGTAAACTATCGCCTCTCATCATGGCAACCACCCCCCCTAGAATGCTTGCTCCCCCATCTCTACACCCCATCCACTGATAATCCTTTACCAAAGTGCAGCAAGGCGGTGAGAGGCTGCTTGTCGGCTGTATCCCTCCTCTGCTGTCATGGACCTAACTTCTAATCTGAATCACAAGATTAGATCTGTTCCCTCTCATGACAAGACAGCTAATGGCTGCATCTGCAACAGCTTCCTTGAGCTCTTTCATTGTCCAGATGACCAGTTCAGCTGGTCCCTCTCGGATTGCTCTGAGTCAGGTCAGGTGTATACATTCCGCACTCCCCCCCCCCCCCCCCCCAAGTGTAACACAATGAATGTTGTCAGTTTCACTCCTGCTGTTATTACCGGGTGCTCATAAATCAAAAGAGGAGGGACATAGGATTTCATTCCTGGCCACCCCAAGTCTGGAATACAAATATCAAGCCAAGTTGCTGGATTTTCCAATAATTTTCATTTACAATGTACACTTTGTCCTAAACCAGGTGTGTAATATTAAAGCTGCTGTACTGCTTTCCTGTGTGCTTTCTCAGCAACCCATCTCGACTCTAATTTGCCCTTAGAGAATAAAACTAGTAAGTCCCAAGTTAGAATGTAATGCCATTAACAAGAGAAGGAACATTAATATGAAAAATGTATTTCTAGCTGTGCCATTTTAGAGTGTTGTAAGGACACAGCTAATAAGCACTGCTCTCCTCCTCACTGGACATTGCTAAACAGTATGCAAAGGCTGTATGGAGCTGAAATGGACAGGAGGGGGATGAGAAGGATAAAGAGACATGCTCAAGTGGCTTGAGGAGGGGGAATGGGGATGGCGAGAAAGCACACTGGGAGGATTTTTTTTGTGGGGGGGGCAGGCTGAAAGTGTTTGCTATGGGGGTGGGAAAAAAAAAGAACAGACAGGAGGGGGGATGGTCAGAAGGATGGAGAAAGCTTTGGGACAGAGAACAGTGTAATACGGGGGGGGGGGGGGGGGGGGGGAGAGTGAAAAGAATGAGGATGGGAGTGCACTAGGGTTGAACTTGTCAGGAAGCAGGGAGATCAAATATAGGAAGAAGTCATGCTAAATTGGGAGAGCAGGGGAGGGTCAAGCCCGAGATGTAAGAAAATTGGGGAGAAAGAGCTGGGGAGGGTCAAGCCCGAGGTGAAAGAAAATTGGAGGATGGCTCAGGCCCAAGGCAAGAAGCCAAGCCTTCTCATGAGGGAATGCAGCAAAAAGCAAAAATATATATAAGCAAACATGCAGAACTTTAAAATACTGTGTGCAGGGAAGGGGAGGTGTGGGGAGGAAAGTAAGGTTTTTTTTATTGTTTTTCTGAGTTTGCTATATCTATCTATATATCCTCCATTTCATGTCAGTGGTAAAAGCTTCAATAAAAATGCTGAAACATAAAATACTATGTGCAGTGTTTTCAAAATTGCACAGAAATTCTCCATGAATTTGTAACACAGAAACATACCAGAAGTTCTGGAGGCCCATCTTCAGCATCTTCTGCAGACTGCTCTTCCCCAATTTTACTGGAAGCAGTAAAGAAAAATGTATAAAACCTTCAGATTGACAAAGTGAATTTGGATGCATAATGTGAAACAATCAATGTTCATTTGAATTTAACCACAAAAATTAAGATTACATAGCTTATCAACTCTTAACACAAACAGTTTTAAATATTTCAGCCTTAAGAGATCATTGCAAAGTCACCCAGCTCCTTAGAACACCTGTTAAGTATATAAACTTGCTCTCACCTTAAATCCCACACATTAAGCCTACGGTCAGTACCACTTGAAGCAAGAATGGTTTCATTGTGAGGAGACCAGTGAACCTGTTACGAAAAAAAAAAAAAAACATTGCAAATATCTGTTCACACATCTATGACTAATAACCTTAAGAACAAAGTGCCAGGTTGGATTAGACCAACGGTCCACCAAGCCCAGCAGCTTGTCCAGGTCTCTTGAAGAACTGGTAGATATCCTGGTCTCTTATCTACCTAGCTAATAGGCATCTCCTCAGAAAAACTGTTCAAAACATTTTAAAGCTCAGCTCTACTATTGATGATCAGTCTTTGGCAATTCCACAGTGTTGATTATTTTAAGATGACGGAGGGAAGAAGTTTTAAATTCTACTGGTTAGTTTAATACTATGGCTAGGAGACCCTCCCTGAAAGGAGAGGCAAACAACAATTGGGTGGCAGAGCAGGTGGGGGGAAGAGGGGTTGGTGGTTGGGAGGCGAGGATAGGGGAGGGCAGACTTTTATACGGTCTGTGCCAGAGCCGGTGATGGAAGGCGGGACAGGTGGTTGGGAGGCAGGAAAAACTGCTGGGCAGACTTATACGGTCTGTACCCTGAGAAAGACAGGTACAAATCAAGGTAAGGTATACACATGAGTTTATCTTGGGCAGACTGGATGGACCGTGCAGGTCTTTTTCTGCTGTCATCTACTATGTTACTATTCCTTACTGATATATTCACCCCTACTCATTTAATTTTATAGACCATTATTACATCCCCTCTGTCCTAACACGAAGGACCCTAATCTAATTCCTTAAGAGGAACACTGCTCATTTCCTTTCCTTTATGACCTTGGTTGTCCTTTAATGTAACTTTTCAAGCTCTGCTTTCTGTCTTGAGGTGGGATGAACAGTACATTAGGTGTGGTCAGTATCATGGTTTTATTCCAGGAAGTGGGCAGGCTGAAAATCTGCCCCCTCACCCCAATTTGTTTTTTTATATATGCTATTTCATTATTATTTTGCACCTACACTACTAAGTGAATGCTAAACATAATAGCAACAAAGAAAACAACACACAGCCCTAATTCACATGGCAGCGGATTATTCCATTTTTCTCCTCTTTCCAAACAATTCTTAAATTCTATTTATTTATTTTTCAGACTAGTGCAGAACTGAGAAATTTCAACATGTTGTCCATCAAGGCTCTTACAGGCCAACCCCCCCCCCCCCAACCCACACATCAACTCAATGTGGATCCCTGTACTGCATACAGAGAGCGAGAATAGTATTTCCCTACGTGCAATATCAACACTTAACCGCATAAATGCCAACTGTCAGTCAGTGGTGATATTCTGTGGCACTAACCGGTGCCACTGAATACCAGAGAATAGCCCCTACACAAGCAATTTAACCACCAAGGAGCCATTTCTGGCCGGCTAAAATCACTTTATCAGCTCCATAGTGAATCGAACCCTTAAATACGGCAAATAAATTCAACACCAACTGTTTTGTTTTTTTTAAATCATTTATTTATAATTTTTTCATTTTACAAGGATCACTTGCAAAACAGTAAAACAGAGATGATTGTACTATTAAAACAATATTAGAAGAAAATAATCTTTTTTTATTTGGGTTTTGTTTTGGGGTTTTTTTTTTTGGGGGGGGGGGCGTGTACAAGGCACTAGATAATGTTGCAGAATGCACATTTGAGTGAAAACTAAATTAGTTTTGTAATACAGGAGCACACAAAAGTTAAGTAACTCACAGCAGCCTGCAGCAATACA
Source organism: Microcaecilia unicolor (assembly GCF_901765095.1). NCBI lineage: Eukaryota > Metazoa > Chordata > Amphibia > Gymnophiona > Siphonopidae > Microcaecilia > Microcaecilia unicolor. Next base: position 359,086,695 of record NC_044034.1, on the reverse strand, counting down.
TTAACTTAAACGTTTTGTGAAGTTATAAGTACATAAGTATTGCCATACTGGGAAAGACCAAAGGTCCATCGAGCCCAGCATCCTGTTTCCAACAGTGGCCAATCCAGGTCACAAATACCTGGCAGAAACCTAAAGAGTAGCAACATTCTATGTAGAACCCCAAGATTCTAGAATTCTAAAGAATAACAAGATTCCATGCAGAATTTCAAAGTGCAGCAACATTCCATTTACAACCCCAAAGAGTAGCAAGATTCCATTCAGAATCCCAAGTACATAAGTGTTGCCATACTGGGACAGACCGAAGGTCCATCAAGCCCAGCATCCTGTTTCCAACAGTGGCCAATCCAGGTCACAAATACCTGGCAAGATCCCAAAAAAGTACAAAACATTTTATACTGCTTATCCCAGAAATAGTGGATTTTCCCCAAGTCCATTTAATAACAGTCTATGGACAAAGTGATCTGTTCTTATAATCCTGTGAAAGACACCAGATGTTATTTGCCCCACTGGGATACTGCTGGTGTAACCTTCAAATTCATATTTCTATTACAAGAGGAGCTTGAGTATCACTGATCATTTAAAAAAATTAAACTGGATACCCACAAAATATTTAAAGGATAAGGAGAGGATCAAAACTGAATCCACAAGTCATCTCTGCTTCTGGGAAAGAAGATACGTCCTCAGGCTGCCACCTTCTGCTTAGCCTCTGCACTTACCACCTATACTGTCGCATAGTTAATCTATGTCCTGCCACTGCCAAAGAAGTAACACAGAAGCAGATTTCTAGTCACCCACCTGGAAAATCTCATCCTTATGAGACTCAAAGGAATGGAGTTTCAGCTTCAAGTTCCGTAGATCCCACAGAGCTACAGTCTGAAGAATGAACAGGGTTTAATGCTCAGTAGTGATCATTTTCATTCCAATCAGAGAAAAAGAAATCATAACCTAGTCTTAAAAATACAGCCAGAACTAGACCAAAAGCTAACAATTCACAACACAAAAACTTGTTAAGCAGGGATTACCTTATCAGCAGAGCCAGTGGCTAATATGAATTCACTGTATGGATTAAATGAGAGACAGTTGACCTCAGCGGTGTGGGCATCTACAGAATGACTAGGCTTGGATGTTGTATTGGACCTGGTATCCCAACTACAAAAAAATAAATAAAACAAAAACCCACAGTCATCCACCACCACAAATATTCAGTTATGTAGAGAGAGTTTTACAACCAATTTGAGATACAGCTGCAGTGACAGCCCAGTTTGGGCCTGTCAGAGCAACAGTTTGAAATCAAGTCCCATAACACATCAGGAAATTGTATGACTCTGCAGACACAAACTTTTGCCAATTAAAAAAAAAAAAATGGGCAAAAAGCACACAAATTCCCCTAGGACACTTTCTCAACTACTAGTTCTCATACAAAAGCAGTGAGGAATTTGACTTCAAGCATTGAATGACACTATCAATCCACACTTTCTCCTCCCCTAATCTCCCGACTCATGGGGGTGAGGGTGGCGGTAGAGATTTGAGGTTGCATCCTCTCAAAGAGAACAACTACACATCGGCGTTAAGAAGCTAACTGGGGACAGAATCAGTGTGCTTCCCTCTCAGAACCTGTCTTCAACATGAAAGCAGAGCCATGGTAGATCTTAAGAGGACAGCATGCTGATTCAGTCTTCAGACAGCACCCTCAACAATGAAGTCCAGTTGTACCCTTCCCAGTGATCAAGTCTCATGAATGGATGAGGAGGGGGAAGGAGAAATTGAAGAGGGCTTTCTAATACATTCTATAAAATTAATAGTAATTAATTTTGCATAAAATATTGCTTTTTTTGGCATCTAATTATTCAGAGGTGTAATTTAAGAACAAAGACCTTAATGGTATCACTTCTGTGCAGTATATTCATATGGAAGGTATTTGGTTTAATCCCCAGAGTAGTTGGGGTTAAGAATGGGGGATCCTGTGAAGGCAGCACTAACAGGAAGAGTCCTACTCATCACACACAAAATCAATGCTTCTTGGCCCACAACTGCAAGGTATATGGTCCCAGCCAAAGGCTGTCACTGTAGATGGTCAGGAAGCTGAAACAGTTTCTCCAACCCCCACCCCCTCAAAAACAAAAAACAAGTTTGCTCCCCAGTGAGCCACATTGCAAAACTATGACCTTGATCTATGTTGATGGCCTTTGTAAGCCAATTAATTCATCTACAGTTCTGAGTCCCATTACCTAAATCACTACTGAACACAAACTTTCAAATTAAAAATATAAGAAGCTACCCAGGGTATTTAAAAATAGCTTACATCATAAGTTTCTGATCATCAGCAACAGATCCAAACAATGACTCATGAAGCAGATGCCAGGCCACATCTTCAACAACAGCAGAGTGACCAGTGAAGATTGCTTTGGCATCAATAATCTTGCCCTCCTTTGGTCCAGCACTTATGTCCCATAAGCAAACAGTCTGTAGACAAAAAGGGGGATCTCAGTTAAGTCTTACATGTGCCAGTGGGGGGGGGGGGGGGGGGGGGGGGGAAACAACTTTTCTGCTGTTCTTTTAAGTTATTTGAAAACCTGCATGTAAAGCTGTCATGACTATTTACAATGTATTGAATGACTATTTATCATGCCAGTGGCCAAGTATTGAACCAGCACTGCTTAAAGCCATAAAAACTGACTTAGAACGAAAAAACAAAAACCCCACAAACATAACTCATCCCCAATACACAAGAACTCAAATTATTTACACTATGATCCTCACTACACAAGCAGATTATTCTATACTAGTAAAAAAGGCCCGCTTCTGGAACGAATGAAACGGGTGCTAGCAAGGTTTTCCTGGGAGTGTGTAAGTTTGAGAGAGAGCGCCAGAGTGAATGTGCGGGTGTGTGACAGAGTGAGACTGTCTGTGTGACAGTGTGTGTGTGTGAGAATGAGAGTGTGTGACAGGGCCCCCTCCCCTGTTCCTAATGCCCCTCACCCCGTTCCCTCCCCTCCTTTTCCTCCTCCTTCCCACACTTTGGGTTCCTTAAGGCTTTCAAAAGTCTATGTACCCCCGTGGCCCTAACGCCCAGTATCCGGATACCCCACCGCTTTCCTCCTCACCCCTCCCCCAAGATGTAATACTTTCACGTCCTTCATTTTTTTTAAAAGTGTCCTATCTACCCTGTGTACAAATGCCCGGCATTCAGATTGTGTTCCGAACTTGCCCCCCCCCCCCCCCCCCCCCCCCCCCGAACACTTTTGGTTCCTTCAGTCTTTTAAAACTCTCCTATGTACCCTGTGTGCTAATGGCCAGCATTGAGATTGTTTTCCTGTCCCAAATTTGCATGTCTTTCAGTCATTCACAACTCCCCCCCCCCCTCCCTTCTCCAGTTTAACACTTTCGTTTCCTTCAGTCTTTTAAAACTCTCCTATCTACCCTGTGTCCTAATGGCCAGCATTCAAATTGTTTTCCTTTCCCAAATGTTCATGTCTTTCAGTCATTCAGAACTCCCCCCCTCCCCCCATTGAACACTTTCGGTTCCTTCAGTCTTTTAAAATTCTCCTATCAACCCTGTGTCCTAATGGCCAGCACTCAGATTGTTTTGCTTTGTCAAATTGTCTGTCACTGAGGTCAGTGCGTGCCTGCCTAGCAGACCACTTCCGGCAGGCACGGTCCCAGGCACATCCTGTTGGAGGTGAGAATTATTATATAGGATGTGAACAGTGTAGAAGCAAAATATTTTCTGTAAAACACCCAAATTCACCCAGAAACAGGTTTTTCCAAACTAATTCTACAAAAGGGGTTGTTGTTTTGCCTCAATTCATTAGACTGATTATAACTTATGGCGAGCGTACACAATAATGATGGATTTTTGCTGTGCTGATCTGGGTATGAATGAGTCTTAGTAAAATCAGCTTGTATGAGCTCCTGCTGATCTGGGTATGAATGAGTCTTAGTAAAATCAGCTTGTAAGAGCTCCTGCTGATCTGGGTATGAATAAGTCTTAGTAAAATCAGCTTGTAAGAGCTCCTGCTGATCTGGGATGGATCCCTTCCCCGAAAAAAAAATTCACTGTGGACAATGTTGAAGGGTTGGGAAAGAAGAGAGAGAGGTCTTAGCTGCTGGCTCCTAGATTTAATGAAAATTTATCAAGGCCCGTCTTATCCTCAAGAAAAAAAAAATCCACAAGGTGAAAAAAAGAGCTCGAGGGAAGGAACTTGGATTCCCCCAAGTATTCACTAGCGTGCTTTTTCTCTTGCAGTCTTTTTGTTGTAGGCGAAGATGAAGGTTAGCTCCACCTTAACCAGTGCTCCTTGGCATAGGAGCCCTTTTGACTCGATCATTCCAGGACCTGCAAGGGGTAATGATATAGGACTGGTCTGGTGGGACTAAAGGAATGAAAATTATTTGTTGCATTTGTGACCCACATTTTCCCACCTATTTGCAGGCTCAATGTGGCTTACATTATGCCGTAATGGCGATCGCCATTTCCGGATTGAGAAATACAGAGAGGTATTGCATTAAAGTTCATACGTGACAAAGTAAATTAAGCAGTCAGGTATTAAAGGTTCATTTCCGGAATGAGAAATCAAGTGGTATTGCGTTAAAGTTCAGTTATTGACAGAGTAGGTAAAGCAGTCAAGTACTTGAGAGTTCAGTTTTGTCTATTTCTGGTATAGGTTTCGTTGTCTGGTATTTGGGATGGATCCTTGTGTTATGCCGTTTTTGAACAGGTTGGTTTTTAGTGATTTTCGGAAGTTTGTTAGGTCATGCATTGTTTTTATGACATTTGGTAGTGCATTCCATAATTGCGTGCTTATGTAAGAGAAGCTGGATGCATCAGAGTTGATTTATATTTCAGTCCTTTGCAGCTAGGGTAGTGGAGGTTCAGGAATGTTCACGTTTAGCACATAAAACCTAATTTCTCCTTCCTTATTTCCTCACCAGACCATTACAGAACCTGTGGGAAGTAGTAAAGCAGTACTTCTCAAACCAGGTCCTGGAGGCACACCAGACAGTCAGGTTTTCAGGATGAATATTCATTGTGGATATCCTGAAAACCTGACTGGCTGGGGTGCCTCCAGAACCAGGTTTGGGAAACACTGTTGTATTCTAATAGCTCACACTGAAAACATAGCTGCAGATTGCCCCACACACATCTAATGCAGAACGGTTTTCAGAAAATAGTGATCATAAGAATAGCCATTCTGAGTCAGACCAATGGTCCATCTAGCCCAGTATCCTGCTTCCAACAGTGGCCAATCCAAGTCACAAGTACCTGACAGAATCCCAAATAGTAGCAACATTCTGTTCTACCAATCCCAGGACAAGCACTTGTTTCCCTCTTGTCTATCACAGTAGCAATGAATTTTTCTCTTCAGAAACTTGTCCAAACCTTTTAAAACCCAGAAAAGCTTTGGAATTCGTTGCCAGAGGATGTGATAACAGCGCAACTATTCTTTTGAGTGAAAAAAAAATATTTCCTCCTATTTGTTTTTAAAGTATTTCCATCTACATTTCATCGAGTTTCCCCTGGTCTTTGTACTTTTCGAAGAGTGCAAAATCAATCTGCTTTTACCCGTTCTACACTCCAGGAATTTGTAGACCTCAATTAATCATCCCGCCCCCCCCCCCCCCCCCCAATCATCTCTTTTCCAAGCTGAAGAGGCCTAAGACCTAACCTCTTTACCCTTTCCTTACATGGGAGGAGTTCCATCCCCTTTATCATTTTGGTTGCTCTTCTTTGAGCCTTTTCTAATTTTGTATATATTTTTTTGGAGATACGGTAACCACAATTGAATATAATACTCTAAGTCGTACCATGGAGAGATAGAGCCATTATAGTATTTTTGGTCTTATTTTGCATCCCTTTTCTAATAAGGTCTAGCACCCTGTTTGCTTTTTTGGCTGCTGCCAGACTCTGGGAAAATTTCAGCATATCTTTTTCTTGGGTGCTGACTCCTAAGGTGGACCCTAGCATCAGGTTAACTAGGATTTGGTTTATTCTTCCAAATATCACTTTACTTTTGTCCACATTAAATTTTGTCTGCCATTTGGATGCCTAATCTTCCTGTTTCCTAAGGTCTTCATGAAATTTTTCACAGTCTGCATGTGTTTTGACAACTTTGAATAGTTTTGTGTCATCTGTAAAATGTAATCACCTCACTGCTGTTCTGATTTCCAGATCATTTAGTCCTTACCTGATAATTTTCTTACCATTAGTTCAAACAGATCAATCCAGAAACAAGTGGGTTATGTCCCTCTACCAGCAGGTGGAGATAGAGAGAACTTCAGAGGTTTACTATATTTTATTTATTTATTTTTATTTATTTTTTTGTTACATTTGTACCCCGCCCTTTCCCACTCATGGCAGGCTCAATGCGGCAGGCAATGGAGGGTTAAGTGACTTGCCCAGAGTCACAAGGAGCTGCCTGTGCTGGGAATCGAACCCAGTTCCTCAGTTCCCCAGGACCAAAGTCCACCACCCTAACCACTAGGCCACTCCTCCACTGGACATGTGCAGCCATCTTAACCTCATAATGATCAACACCAAAGCAAACGAATACCACCAAAATGTGAGCCCTTTCCTGCCTCTCTATACAGCCCAAGCAGGCTTTACCTCCTTCCTGCAGGAGGAAAATATCCAAAGCTGCAAACTGCAATTGTTGAAATACCTAAAGGACCTGGAACAAAGGGGAAGCAATACTCCGCTAAGAATCATAATGGGCCGGCCTCTTGATTGATCTGCTGGGACTAATGAAAAGAAAATCATCATGTAAGGACTACATTTTGCCTTGTATAGGGTCCCACAGATCAATCCAGAGACGAATGGAATGTACCAAAGCAGTCCCAAAGTGGGGTGGGACCACAGAGACAGGCCAATCTCCAACTTGCAATACTGAAACCAGACTCCCAATACGCAGGCAAAAGAAAAGTGATGCCTCAAGAGAACCTGGCATTCAAATACAGAGCACAACATTCCTGCCAGGATCAGGAACAGCTGTGCCTACCAGAGACATAAGCACGGAGGAAGGCCCATCAATCGAAGGAAGAATACTTCGCTGCCAGGAAAAAAAAATCTGAGCTCTCAGAATGAATGAGAAAGGGCAACACCTGGCGACAAGGCCAGTCCCAAATGCTCTAGATGATCAACTTATGCTGGAAGGTCCAGCAGCTGCCCCAGTCCACAAAAGAGAAAGCTTGACCACTAATGACCAAACAAAATCTTGTGAGCCTCCAGAGCCAAAGACAGAGCCATATTCAATGGGCAAAGGAGAAGAAAGCTGCGCTAGCTTACTACAAAGCAAGGGGCAGCGGCCATATCTGCGGAGCACATCAACCAGCGACGGCCCCCAAGCCTCTACAGCCAACATGGCCGAGTCTGTCCGCCAAGGATGGAGCAAGACCAAACAGTTGGTCACCAAAATCTCTACCAGACACCAGCTGACCTCCCATGGAAGGCCAAGGCCAGAACCACAGCTAGAGATGGGTCGCAGTGCGACCTCTAGCAAGAATACTAGGCTCACTCGCCCGACACAGAGCCAGGCTTGAGAACAAAGGCAGACACTACCGCCAGCTCCTGATCCATCTGCGAAAGAGAGCCCAGAAACCCTGCTCCACCACCAGCGAATAAGCCAGGTTCTAGCGACAGAGACAAAGCATGGCTCGACGGGCAGAAACGGAATAGGGTCCCACTTGCAGAAACAGGAAAGGAATGATAACTAGAGGCGGAGGCAAACCTGACCCCCAGGAAACCTAACAAGGCCCATCCTACTGAACTGGGCCAGGGACCACCTGGGACCCCTGAGAGCAAGGCTCGAACCCCAGAAATGGAGTAAGACTTGTATCTTTTCCTACCTGAGCACACAATTCTGGAATGCGCTGCCATGCAACTTTAAAACGATCTATGAATTAACCAACTTCCGCAAACTACTCAAGACCCATCTCTTCAACAAGGCATACCACAAAGATCAACAAATATGAACTCCTATACATATATCCAGAATTGCCTTACAGTATTTACTCGTCAAACTTCTATCATGTTTTATCGTTATCATGTTACCCAAGATCCTTCTGTTATATTAAATGTATATTTTCTTATATATTTCCACTTTTCATGATGTATTGTAAGCCACATTGAGCCTGCAAAGAGGTGGGAAAATGTGGGATACAAATGCAAATAAATAAATAAATCTCGGGCTTCACCCTCCCCAGCTCTCCCAATTTAGCAATGACCTCACCACTAGCTTATGTCCTGTGTACGTAGAGGGTTACTGATTGGTCCGGGATGGGAGAAAGTGATAAGGTACAGAGCAGTATAAAAGGTACAGTGCACACAAAGAACATTGGAATATCCTTCTGGCAGGTCAGAGTTTATATCCTTGCCCACAGCCTATTCCCCGGGAAATATACTTTTCCCCTTCGTGACTGTAAGTAGGGACTAAATCTTTGCAGCCAAGTATCTTTATTTATTTCTCTCTCCTTTCTCTCAGCTTTGTGACCTTTATATGATAGTTTCTATGAATCATACTCTGTAAAACTGCTGATGCTCAGAGCCAGTGATATTTCCTGTTATTGGTAATAAATATTCTTTTCTTTATTCTTTCTCTCCGAGTTGAATAAAGGGGGGGGGGGGGTTGTGTCTGACGACCTTAAAGCTTTCAAACAGGTAGAAAAAGCGAAGGCCAAAGCCAGAAGGATGCTTGGATGCATAAAGAGAGGCATGACCAGTAGGCAAAAGGAGGTGATAGTGCCGTTGTATAAGTCTTTGGTGAGGCCTCATTTGGAGTACTGCATGCAGTTCTGGAGACTGCACCTACGGAAAGATATAAGCAGGGTGGAGTTGGTCCAGAGGGCGGCTACAAAATTAGTAAGCGATCTTGAATGAGGCTTATGAACCTCAACATGTATACGCTGGAAGAGAGGAGGGAGAGAGGAGACATGATAGAAATATTTAAATATCTCAAGGGCATTTATGTACAGGAAGAGAGCCTTTTTCAAATGAAGGAGAGCTCTGGAATGAGGGGGCAATATGGCAAAGTTAAGAGGGAATAAGGATTACGAATAACCTAAGGAAGTATTATTTCACAGAAAGGGTGGTGGAGGCGTGGAATGGCCTCCCGGTGGAGGTGGTGGAGTTGAGGACTATTCCAGAATTTTAAAAGGCATGGGATAAGCATGTGGGATCGCTTAGGAACAGGAAGAATTAGGGGTTACAGAGGATGGGCAGACTGGATGGGTCATATGGCCTTTATCTGCCATCATGTTTCTATGTTTCGTCTACGAGTTCAGTCTGATTTTTTGCATTTCTGAGAGTAGCATGTACAAACGCAGCAGAAGGGGGGGGCGGGAAGGGAGTGACGTGGCACCACCAGGTACGCCCCCACAATTAGTATCCTCAACCCCAATTCAGGCTAAACGGCACCTGAGGGAGTAGAATAGGAGATCACCGCAGAGCTGCAATGGTATGGCCCTCCACCTGCTAGATAGAGAGAATACCGAGGTTAAAGCTGGCTGCACATGACCACATATAGCAAACCTCGGCGTTCTCTCTATCTCCACTTGCTGGTAGAAGGACATAACCCACAAGTCTCTGGATTGATCTGTGGGATGCAATGGAACTACTGTGGTGGATGGGAATCCAGTAAGTGCTAGAGTGTCCCGAAGGGGTGCTCACTGACAACACCTCATGACTAAAACCAAGAGGATCCTGACTGACATATGTTCAAAGAACCGACTGGTCTTGCAGTCTGTTTTCCCCGATAATGCACCAGCAGTAAACAGGTAGGGAGAGACTTGGAGAGTCCCTCTGTTTGGAGGCTCATCTTATCTTACAGTGGACAAATGCTGTGCCTGACAGCAGTACACAATGCTGTATCCCACAACTTTTGGGTGGAATTTCCCAGTAAGCATTCTCAAGATCAGGAAGAACGTAAGTCCTTCAACTCATGGAAAGCTAGAAGCTTTCTGTCTTAGATGTTATGGTCTCGAGGCAGTGGGGACCCACACACACAAACTCTGTTCACAGGATTGAAGGTATACCAATAATCAATATTCAGATTTAGCAGTAATAAGTTATTTGAAAAAAGGAAGAGCCCTCATATCTACAGGTAAAGTCCTCTATTTTTAAGACTGCAATACTGGCTAAAAGCCTTTCAGGGTGTATAGTCACAGGGCAACTTCCCCAAACAATAATCAAATGTGCAACAAACTCAGTATTGCATAGTCACAATCTATTAAAGAAAACCCACTTGTAGGTGAAAAAAAAAAACTGTAATAGCCACAATTCAATCTTAATTGTCGAGTCAATGAAATTTCAAAACACAGTTGTCCTGGAGAACACAGTTGTCCTGGAGACCTAACTTGCCTCTTTACCAGCAAATATTTACAGAGTTTCCAAACCAGGAAATGAAACGCGGCGTGTCAGGTCTCCGGGCAATCAGACATGGTACCAATTTCAAAATGAACATTTTTGCCACAATGAGTACATCTAACCATCTAAATCCATTTTAGCTTTCTAGGTTAACATTCTAAGAACAGCCTCAAGAGATTCTTCAGTTAGCAAAATCCCTCATGTCCTGCTCTTGAAAGAGCAGAAGGACCACCGTCTCAACGTGCTTTTCAAAATGGAAATGACTTACATGGTCGTCGGATGCACTGAGGAGATGTCCACTCAGATTGGAGTTCCATGATAAGCCATAACCTTCTTTCTGATGACCTCTTAACCTAAGGTCAGGGCTACATTCTCCACTTGGATCTGAGGAGAAAATAAAGGTCAGTCATTCATAATCTTTTAGTATTGTTTTGAATGGTACACCATAGAATAACAAATCCTTACAAACAGACTGTAGTAAAATCTAAGAGGGACTGCAACTTAATTCGACATCTGTGTACATGAACTTGCTTATACACAAAAACAAAAAAGCACCAAGGGCCTTCAAGATAAAGGGGAATTGAAGTCTTTAATCATAGACCCCTGACGCAGGCACTGTGTCGGGTCCATTCAAGCATTGTTTTATCAACGTGTATGATTAAAGACTTCAATTCCCCTTTATCTTGAAGGCCCTTGGTGCTTTTTTGTTTTTGTGTCTTGGCTTTCTGTGCTTTGCTCCCCTCTCTCTGTTATACCATGGACTTGCTTATGACATATTCCAATAGCTTAGTTACTTACCATACCAATGCAGCTTATGATCAAAATCAGGGGAGCTATAAAAAATACTAAAAAGCTATCCAGTGCCAAAATTACCAACTGGTGTACAGGTCAAATTGCCTCCTATACAAACCTACTGAATCATATACGACTGACAAACATCCTGTTCAAACTTCTTCTACTAACCTATAAATGTATTCACTCTGCTGCTCCCCAGTATCTCTCAACACTCGTCCTTCCCTACACCCCTTCCCGTGCACTCCGCTCCATGGATAAATCCTTCTTATCTGTTCCCTTCTCCACTACTGCCAACTCCAGACTTCGCGCCTTCTGTCTCGCTGCACCCTACGCCTGGAATAAACTTCCTGAGCCCCTACGTCTTGCCCCATCCTTGGCCACCTTTAAATCTAGACTGAAAGCCCACCTCTTTAACATTGCTTTTGACTCGTAACCACTCGCCTCCACCTACCCTCCTCTCTTCCTTCCCGTACACATTAATTGATTTGATTTGCTTACTTTATTTTTTGTCTGTTAGATTGTAAGCTCTTTGAGCAGGGACTGTCTTTCTTCTATGTTTGTGCAGCGCTGCGTACGCCTTGTAGCGCTATAGAAATGCTAAATAGTAGTAGTAGTAGTAGACAGTAGTAATTCCAAAACCAGGAGGTCTCAAAGTCTAAGCAGGTACCTCCCTACAGCAAAACCCAAAAAGAGACCATAAAATGAAACATGACAAAAGCATAAAAACTATGCCAGAGTCACGCAATTTTACTAATAGAAGGCGATTTCTCAGTTTACAAGCTACTTACCAAATTTCCAGAAATATCCAGAATGTGACTGGAAATGAAAACAGTATTACTCACCTGGCTTGGATGGATGTTTGGTGTAGTCAAACACCAGCACATCAGAAGAGGGCGTTTTTGTCGCAATGATACAAGGGTTCTGTGGCATGTAGCGAGCGCGGTTTACTTCTCCTTCGTGGTTGATTTTGATTTCAGTTTCAATTTTGCCAGTAACAGAGCCAAAGCCTCCGAACTCTAAGTATTGAGCAACAAAAAGAAGAAACCCTCTAATTTTGTGTTAATGTTCTATCATAACAGCAATGTTACTATCAGGAGTTTCAAGGAGTGTCCAAAATCCTCGGGGGGGGGGGGGGGGGGGGGGGGGGGGAGACACTAGCTTGTACAAGGAAATTGGCACAGACAACTCCCAAATGCCTTACCAAGACCCATTCGAACAGTTAGCGACCATCTACCCTTCCGGAAGTTGCTAAAAACTTACCTCTTCAAGCCTACCCAAATGACCAGACAACCTATGAACCAACTCTACACCACTCCTACCTCTCCTGCCCATTTCACCTATCTCAACCTATTTCCTAACAACCACATCATACCTCTACTATTGCTACAGCTGTGTTCTTCCTGTACTATGTAATTCCATACTATGTAAGCCGCACTGAGCCTGCTACCGAGTGGGAAAGAGCGGGGTATAAATGCAACAAAAAATAAAATATTATACCTGTACTATATTTAGAACAAGGGAGGAAAAGCAAACAGAATCCAAACTGCCAATGTTTTAACTAGTATCAGAGCACAAAATAGCCTTTTATAACCTGCTTTTTGATGGAACGAATTTCATAATTCAGTGAAGAGACTCGATACTAACTAAGTCAGTATGCACTTTCCGCAGGACTCCCCAGAAATCCAACTCATCTTTCTGGCCCACACTAGCCCATCTTTTCCTCTTCAGAAGCGACTGCATACATGTTTTTATGCAAGGAGCCGAAACAAATTCATGCGTAAACAATTGTATTATGCAGCTAAGAAATAAGATTAAAGTATGTCAAAATCTTCAAATCATATCTAGTGTTTTCAGTACAAATATTTTTATTTATTTATTGCATTTGTATCCCACATTTTCCCACCTTTTTGCGGGTTCAGTGTGGCTTACAATATGAGTTGAATATTGGAAATACAATTTATACAGATAGTTAGGGATTATATTAAGCAGGGTTAGACGAAACAATTGAGGTGTCGTTAAGGGAAGTGATAATGGAACATAGGCATTGCAACTTTGGAAGGAAGCAATGGGAGCTAAGGGGCGATAGAAAGACATGAAGTCATATGGTAAACAACTTTCTGAGTGTAGAGGTGTGAGTGATGTGATAATACGGGAATGGGAGTTCCGAGATGAGTGTACGATGCATTAGTGAACTGTAAGTATGGACTTTATGTGTTTTGGGTTTTTTTTCCGTAGACTTGTTCGAAAAGATGGGTCTTCAATAATCTGCGGAAGGATGCTTGCTCGTAGGTTGTTCTTAGGTTGCGCGGTAGTGTATTCCAAAACTGCGTGCTCTTGTGAGAAAAGGTTGACGCGTGTAACTTTTTGTATTTCACGCCTTTGCTACTGGGGAAGTGGAGGTTAAGGAAGGTTCGAGATGATCTTTTGGCATTTCTGGGTGGTAGGTCTATCAACTCTGACATGTAGGCTGGGGCTTCACCGTGAACGATTTTGTGGACTAATGTGCATACTTTAAAAGTGATGCGTTCCTTGAGTGGAAGCCAGTGCAGTTTTTCTCTTAATGGTCTTGCACTTTCATATTTTGGCTTCCCAAAGATAAGTCTGGCTGCCGTATTCTGGGCCGTCTGAAGTTTCCTCAGTGTTTGTTCTTTGCAACCTGCGTATAGTGAGTTGCAATAATCCAAATGGCTGAGCACAAGGGATTGCACTAGGCTGCGAAAGACGGATCTTGGGAAGTATGGTCTTATCCTTTTTAGTTTCCACATGCTGTAAACATCTTTTTGTTGTGTTATTTGCATGAGTTTCAAGCGTTAGGTGGCGGTCGATGGTGATTCCAAGGATTTTTAGCGTTTCTGAGACTTGAAGGTTCAGGTTTGGAGTGTTTATGGTTGTGAATTCTTTGGTATTGTATTGAGAGGTGAGAATTAGGCATTGAGTTTTTTCTGCATTTAATTTCAGTCGAAATGCATCCGCCCATGTGTTCATGATGTGTAGGCTTTGATTAATTTTGTTGAGGATTTCGTTAATGTCCTGTTTGAAGGGGATGTATATTGTCACATCATCAGCGTAGATGTATGGGTTGAGGTTCTGGTTTGATAGGAGTTTTGCCAAAGGGATCATCATTAAGTTGAAAATGGTTGGTGAGAGAGGTGATCCTTGTGGTACTCCACATTCAGGTATCCATGCCTTAGATGTGGTCGAATTCGATGTGACTTGATATGAACGTTGGGTTAGGAACCCTTCGAACCAATTCAGGACATTACCTCCAATGCCAAAGTATTCGAGTATGTGTAATAGGATTCCGTGGTCAACCATGTCAAAGGCACTTGACATATCAAATTGAAGGAGGAGTATATTGTTGCCAGTAGCAATTGTCTGTTTGAATTTGGTCATAAGGGTGATTAATACTGTTTCTGTGCTATGATTCGATCTGAATCCTGATTGGGCGTCATGTAGTATTGAGTGTTTGTTTAGATAGTTTGTGAGTTGTTTAGTTACCATTCCTTCTGTTACTTTGGTTATTAAAGGTATGGATGCTACTGGCCTGTAGTTGGTTATTTCACTTGTGCTTTTCTTTGTGTCTTTGGGGATTGGGGTGAGTAAGATTTTTCCTTTTTCTTTTGGGAAAAGTCCATTTTGTAGCATGAAGTTTACGTGGCTCGTAAGGTCTGTTATAAATTGTTGAGGAGCGGATTTCATGAGGTTGTTTGGGCACGTGTCAAGTTTGCAGTGGGATTTTGCATATCTTTTGAGAGTTTCAGAGATGAGGTTTTCAGATAGTATTTCGAATTCGGTCCAAGTTCTGTCTGCAGGGTATATTCCTTCTTCTGGGTCTAGACAGTCTAAAATTGTGGCGTACTCCATAGGGCTGGCAGGTATTTTGAGTCGTAGTTGTATGATTTTCTCCTTGAAGTATTTCGCAAGGTGGTCCGCATCTGGTACATCTTTGCTGTTGTTTGTAACTGGTGTGGTGTCGAACAGTTTGTTCACAAGGTTGAAGAGTTTATGTGTGTCTTTGTAGTTTGGTCCTATTATTGTTTTGTAATGTAGTCTTTTGGTCTGTTTTATGGTGTATTTGTATGTTCTCCGAAGTAGTTTCCATGCGTTCAGTGTTTCTTCGTTTTTTTTTTTGTTCCATTCTCGTTCTAGTTTTCTGACTTGTGTTTTAAGGTTTTTCAGCTCTTCGGTGAACCATGGATTTGTTTTCTTTCTGCGTGATGTTCTGGTTTGGATTGGGGCGATTTTGTCTAATGTTGTTGTACATAGATCGTCCCATTCTTGGAGGAATTGGATGGTGTCAGCGTTTGTTGGCCATTCGTTCTGGTAGATCTTTTGCCAGAATATTGTGGGGTCTATTTTTCCTCTTGTTGTGTATGTTGTTCGCTCATTTTTATTGATTGTGTTAGTGTGTGTTTTTCGCCAGCAGAGAGAGACATTTGCTTTATGGTGGTCTGACCATAGTGTAGGTGTCCATCTTGTGTCAGTGAGTATGATGGTTGAATCCGGTTCGAATTTGTTTGTTATGATATCAAGTGTGTGTCCTTTTTCGTGTGTTGGTTGTGTGTTGGGTGCTTGCAGGTCCCAGAGTTTTAGGAATTCTTTGCATTCTCTTGTGCTTGTTGAAGTGTTAATATCAAAAGAAAACCCAGCATTAGGGTGCAGATAAACTATCAGTCAACTTAAGACTCGTTCAAATGCTGCAGGAATTTAAAGCACTCACCTCCTTTCTCACTATCGTAGTGAGAAGCATCAAACTGAGCATCATCATTAGGAATTTGGACACGTGCAACCACCAAATGATTCTGCTCATCAGAGGTGTGAGTCCCCAGCACAAGCCAGTGAAGGGCATAGTCCTTTCCTTCAGGCCTGCAAGTCAAACACAAAGTCAGATCCCAAACCCTGAGTAAATTACAAGTGTTCTAATGCACTCAACACTCAGGTCAGACCTATGCGATCAGTTCTGTAGTGATGTGGAAGTAAAAAAAAAAAAAAAAAAAAAAGAGTATGCCACAAATGTAATGGGTTCAATCATCAGAAAAGACATGTCTAATGGTCAGAGCATCAGCCAATAGATGTCAGATTAATCTCTTTTCTCCTTTCCATGGATCATATGACCTGAAGCTCTAGATCCATGTGTTCAACTTTACTGAATTGCACTGTTCCTTCTCCCTCTAGAAGCCAATAAATCCCAACAGATAAAAAGTTACATGCCAATTCCTTCTAAAGCAATGTATTCAGTAATTCTGTCAGCTATGTAGGGTATCAGTTCTGTTGCTGCTGTATTAATACTGTTACATCTTTGTAACAAGGCAAAAGTGGTGAATAATGAGAAAGGATTATATTTAGGTTCTATAGCAGACTCAGCTCATGCATTAAGATCTGAAACAGTAGTGCTATACAACTTACAAGCTGAAGTCTGGTGTCATATACACATATGTCAGAGAAAAAAAAATCCTTAACTCTAAACATCTCAAATGTTTTAACAAAACTGGGGTTTAGTTTCAGATTTTTCTGTTTCATTAACTGAAATGAAATAGCAAATACTTTACACATCTCCTTACCTAGTAACATCAGGAAGCCACTGTACAGTAAGACTGGGCCATTCAAGAGCATGTGTCATAACCAGATCATAAAGGAAAGGAGTGTTCTTTTTCCAAATCTTATATTCCTCATTGATGACACGCTCCTCAACAGTATCTTCAAACACTGAAAAAAAAAAATACACTCATTTAAATATGTTTTTACAATTTATGTACGTTCCCCAAAAAAGCTACACATTCTTTCACTTACTTAAGTTTACTTAAACTGGTCATATTTTTGAAGTATCAAAGAAAAACTACCGTAATAGTTTAAGGTGATTGGTGGCAGGGCTGGTCTTAGCCAGAGGCATAGCCAGACACCCAATTTTGGGTGGGCCTGGGCCCAAGATGGGTGGGCAGAAGAACCTCGCCCCGTCCCACAGGAGATTTGGTCTCTCCTACTCTTGCCTGCCATGTGGCCTATCAAACATCCCCCTCACCCGCATACCTTTTAAATAGCAGATTTTCACCAGCAGTGAGCAGCAACTAATACACACTGCTCATGTTGGCCCCACCTAGGCAGAAATATATCAGAGGGAAGGCCGTGGGGCCGGTGCGAGCATTATGTATGTCACTGCTCACTACAGGCAAAGATCTGCTACTTACAAGGTATGCAAGAGGGACACTTGTTGGGAGTTTTCGGCTGGTGGGGCTTGGGGATCCCTGCCAGCCACATCATAGGTATGCTGTTACTGGGTGGGCCTGAACCCAAAGTGGGTGGGCCTGGGCCCACCCAAGCCCACCCTTGGCTACGCCACTGGTCTTAGCAACTGCGGGGCCCTGTGCAGACCAGTTTGGTGCCCCCCCACCCCCTT
Source organism: Microcaecilia unicolor (assembly GCF_901765095.1). Lineage (NCBI taxonomy): Eukaryota > Metazoa > Chordata > Amphibia > Gymnophiona > Siphonopidae > Microcaecilia > Microcaecilia unicolor. The sequence continues at coordinate 359,069,149 of NC_044034.1, read as the reverse complement.
GCCTGGCTCGACCCCACCTATCCCTGCCCCCTTTTGACAAGATGTTTATTTTTTTTTTTTATGTACACTGCTCCAAAGAAGAAAACCATTTTGCAAGAACAGGGGCTATTTCTAAATGTGCATATGATATCCCCAGATACTAATCGGGTCTTTTAGCAAATATATCAGATTAGCCAAGAATCTATTCCAAAAATCCCCAAGAGGCAAGAAAATAAATTATAGCTTTTCCACAAGTTCTCTAGCATTTCATTTGGTACAAGAACACGTACAGCAGCAATAAATAAAATTAATTTGTTTTAAATAATGAGCAAAAACATTCAGAAAGATACTAAACAGAAATGGCTCCAGGACCAATCCCTGAGGCATTCCCCACTACTGTACTTGCTTTCATTTCCTCTGAATTAATTCCACCTACACTACCCTCTGTTATCCATTACTGTATCCAGTTCACAACCTTATAACATAACCCAGGTGGCCATTCAGTTATGGTGGCCAGTCATCATGGTGGCCATGGAAATAATCAAAGATTTTGCTAAAATGTTGATTTTAAAAACAAAATTGAAATGTAAATAAAAACAAATATAAATAATCTTATTCTTCCCTTACCACAATAAAAATGGATCCGGACCCAGGTAACAATTCTTTGGCATCAAACCTGCATTAACCGCCACCAAAGCCCAAAGGCAGTGGTCAGAAAGGCGCAGCTGGTTGAGGCTGCAAGTCCTGAGAGGAAGTGGCCTGCCACCTGAGAACAGCTAGGCTGAGGCTGCAACTGGATGATCACAGCAGAGTATGAGGAGGGAAGTGGCTTGACTTGCCCGATCACCCCGATGAGCGTTAACTGGACTGCTATCCGATTGGTTCTGTCTTTGGCAGTGGATCACATCTATCTGCACATCTTGACTGGGAGTGATAATAACGATGAGGACTGCTGGTTGCCACGTGTCAACTCCAGCAAGGTAAAGCCAAGGCTGGGGAATATTACGGGCGGGGGGTCCAAGGAGGAGGTTCCGACTCCCAAGGCAATACCACCAATGCCAGGACTGCGGGGCCCCTGTGCGACAGCCCCTGTCGATCCTGCCTAAGGCCGGCCCTGATTGGTGGAGAGGAAGGAGCTAAACAAGTTCTCCATCACAGGCAACTTATTGCGTCATTCACTTTCCTATTACAATTTGACCATTTATAAATGACTTCATTTTTGTTATTTTACATAGGAGGATCAATTAACTAGATACAACATTTAGTTTAGAAAAGTGATTTCAAATGTACGGGTGTACAGTATAGATCAAGTAAAAATTGCTTCCAGGATGCAGCATGGATAATCCCACCAGGCTTACAAAGACCTAATTCAGAAGGCAACATTAACATGGGGGTTTGAAGCATTTGTAGCAAATGGTGGTTTTTCTGCCAGGTCACCGACTGGGATCTTTTGAAACTAGTTCAATTGCAATGGGGGAAAGGAAACAAAAAAAGACAAAACCAGGGAGAACATGACAGTCACCAGATCTCACAAAAGCACTCACTGACCACACTGATGAAATGTAATTCAAACTGGCACAGTAAACCCCTCTAAGAACTAATTAGCACAGCAAGCTCTCAGTAAAGCAGGCTGTTTCAAATGAACCGAGGGGCCTAGGATGGCCTCATCCTCCTGCCACCACAAACTCTGCTGCTACAGAGGGGTGGAGGATGCTACCCCTGCCACTGCCTCCACAGAATTCCAGAAAAAGTACACAGGAAAGGGGCACAGATAGCTCCCAAATACATACTACAGGAAACTGTGAATTATGTAGGAATCTCAATTTGTAAAGTTTTTTTAACATACATTCTTTTTATTTTGAATTCAAATTAATACAAAGAAAAAAAAAAAAAAAAAAAAAGACCACATCAATGGGGAACAGAAGCAAAAAAATGATTCAAAGAAAAATCAAGATACAAAATCCACATCCTAGCCTGCTACTAAAACCTAGATCCATTTACTAATTATCCCCACCACCATTTACAACTTCTTCTTTTTATAATACCACTAATCACATCCAATACTAGCATATTCATAGATAAATTAACTGGATTTGAAAGGGGTTCTCAGCTTCTTTGAACAAAGATTTGTACAAGAAGAGGGAAGGTACTTTGGATTTAACTCGTGCCTTTTCAGTAGTAGCTCAAGGCAAATTGCATTCAGGTACAACAGATATTTTCCTGGCCTACAAACAGTGTACAATCTAACCCCCCCCCCCCCCCCACTTACTAAGCCACACTAGTGGCTGACAACGCAGCCCATCCACTTTGAATGGGCTGTATCAGCATTGCCATGCAGGTTAAACGGGGGGGGGGGGGGGGGGGGGGGTAGTTTGTACCTGAGGGGCAAAGTAGCTTCCCTAGTTCTCTGCCTACTGCTCTAATCAATAAGTTATTTGTCCACAAAAGATACAGCTTTACTGAACTGGTTTAACAAAATGTTTATGATTTTAAGAGAGCAAGAATCAATTTTCACAACTCTTAATGCATCCTATCTTTCAATCAGATTCAAGCCTGTCTACTCCAAAAAAAAAAAACAAAAGTTACCACCACCAGCTACTTCTGAGATCTTGCCAGATACTTGTGACCTGGATTGGCCATTGTTGGAAACAGGATAATACTGGGTAACGCTGACCTTTGGTCTGAACTGGTATGGCAACTCTTCTGTAACAATCGCTACCTATATACAGTGGCTTTCAGTTCCAGCTTCTACCTTTCAAATACAAAAAGTTAGACAGCCAAGCCAAACAGTACTACAATACATGCTCTGACTTCAAAGTCCTAACAGCATCGTTAAAACAAGGCTACAGTCCCAAAAATCCAACGTACCTTAACATTACCATAATGCACCGTTAATTTAGCCGACTAATACTGAGATGCAATGCATGCAGAACACATTATTACGTAAAGCAAAGTATGCTGCTTGCATTGACCACCACATGCTGTGTTATTACTAGAAAAATAACACCAACTGAAATCTTTCTTAGAGAATGAATCACTAGAAACAAATACTCCCTACTCTGCCAAACACTACCTAATCTGAAGCAAACATTAGTTAAACAAAACAAAAAAAAAGGCAAGCTTCTAACAAATTCAGAAAGAAAAATTATAGCAAAAATCTGCCAGCATACATCACAAGACCATACTCTGGGCTATCCTTTAATGAAGAGTTTTGAAAAAACTTATACCTGCTTATCAAAAAATTGTAATACATATCTAAGTTAGGGGTCCTTTTACAAAGCTGCATTAAAAAATAGCCTCAGTGTACCCTTCCACAGGTCTTTCCCGTGAGCTAAGGCCAATTTTACCATGGCCCTAAAATGTCACAAGTTTTTAAAATTTTTGTATTAATGGTTATATGCTAATATTGCCATTTTTTTTTTATTACCTTGTAAGCACTTACCGCTACCTAGTTTATAGGCAGTAAGGACTCACATGGTAATGCAGATGTGCTAACCAGTTAGCACAGGAATGCCCACATACTGCATCCCAAAATACTCCAATTTTAGCCGTGTTAAGCATGTTGTTTTTTTTTTTTTTGTTACATTTGTACCCCGCGCTTTCCCACTCATGTCAGGCTCAATGCGGCTTACATGGGGCAATGGAGGGTTAAGTGACTTGCCCAGAGTCACAAGGAGCTGCCTGTGCCTGAAGTGGGAATCAAACTCAGTTCCTCATGGCCGCGTAGGCTTCTGCTTCTGTGAGTCTGACGTCCTGCACGTACGTGCAGGACGTCAGACTCACAGAAACAGAAGCCTGCGCAGCCTTCTACATGGAATGTTGCTATTCCACTAGAATCTCCAATAGTAGCAACATTCCATGTAGAATCCCCAATAGTAGCAACATTCCATGTAGAATCTCCAATAGTATCTATTTTATTTTTGTTACATTTGTACCCTGCGCTTTCCCACTCATGGCAGGCTCAATGCGGCTTACATGGGGCAATGGAGGGTTAAGTGACTTGCCCAGAGTCACAAGGAGCTGCCTGTGCCTGAAGTGGGAATCGAACTCAGTTCCCCAGGATCAAAGTCCACCACCCTAACCACTAGGCCACTCCTCCACTCCTAAGTGTGGAGGAGTGGTCTAGTGGTTAGGGTTAGGTTAGGTTTAGCGACTAGCCCAAGGTTACTAAAAGGACTCCAAAGTAATTTAAAAAAACTGGTTTGATAAAACCGCTCCCGTTAGGACCACAGTGTCATTAGTGGATAGGCACTAACAACATGAAAAGAATTTGTATAATACAGTTGCAAAGCTGATAAGTCCTGACCACCACAAACTCAAAATGATCTCCAGCACTTTATTTTATACACTGTGCAATTGCTCAAAATTCTTCACATCTATCAAGTACTGCTTTTTAGGGATGGGCAGCCAGAACTTTGTTGTTCTCATTTTGAAATAAATATTAATTGTGTGCATATATCACACGTAGGAAAGAATGAACACTTTTCCGATAACGCGTACTATAATCAGCAAATGACATTTGCTTCCAGTGACGACCCATTCCTACTGCTTTTCAATATGGTTTTGCTTGATTGGTTTTGTCTCAATTTTACAGGACCTTGGACAGTGGGACATTTCCTCAGCACTTTCCTGTCCCAAGGTCTGAAGCTAGAATAGTAAGATTCATTTCCTCCTGGAAAGGGAGTGTAAAAAATAATGGCGTCTAGTTTAAGGATTGATTTCCTTCTTTTCCCTCTGCAAGCTGTATTCACTAGCCAGGAAGCTCAGAAACCATAGCACTTTTCCATTCAAGTTTCTCCTTTCTGCTTTCCTCTACAATTTTTCTTTCCTGTCAGCTCCCCCCCCCCCCCCCGCCCACCCCAACTACAACTCCCTTGTCTCCTCCTAATGGGGATAAGCTTATTTTGCTATTTTTCTCCTGCCAAATTCTTAGAGAAAGGAAGCCTCAAGGGCAGATGCTACTGGAGAGCATTAAAGACCAGCTTAAGAGAGCTATTTATTTTGACTTAAGTTTTAGGATAGTTTAGTCACTGAAAACTTTAATGGATTTTTTTAATGTCCAAGAATTTTATTGGTTATAGAAAAGATAAACAATTTATCAAGCAATATCAACTGTAACACAGAATTCAAAATAAAACAAAAAAAAACCCCTGCAAATCAAAATAATAAATCTTAAACAAGTGACCTAAAATTAAAAGATTTCAGATAATTATCTAGGAGACCAAATTTTAGCAGTAGAACACCTCACCCATTTTATCTGCAACAGAGGTTTCAAATTTATGAATCTGTAAAATTGAATGCCACCAAAAAGTAGAATAGTGAATAGAATTATCTTTCCAATGCATAAGAACCAGTTTCAGCGCAGCCAACAACTAAAATGTGCAGTAATTTTTGTTGGAAAACATCCAATTGATCTTGGAATAGCACAGAACCTAACATAAATTAAACATAAACATAAACCTAACTGAAATTAAATGCAGAAAAAACTCAATGCCTGATTCTCACCTCTCAATACAACAGAAAAGAATTCACAACCATAAACACTCCAAACCTGAACCTTCAAGTCTCAGAAACGCTAAAAATCCTTGGAATCACCATCGACCGCCACCTAACGCTTGAAACTCATGCAAACAACACAACAAAAAAGATGTTTTACAGCATGTGGAAACTAAAAAGGATAAGACCATACTTCCCAAGATCTGTCTTCCGCAGCCTAGTGCAATCCCTTGTGCTCAGCCATTTGGATTATTGCAACTCACTATACGCAGGTTGCAAAGAACAAACACTGAGGAAACTTCAAACAGCCCAGAATACGGCAGCCAGACTTATCTTTGGAAAGCCAAAATATGAAAGTGCAAAACCATTAAGAGAAAAACTGCACTGGCATCCACTCAAGGAACGCGTCACTTTTAAAGTATGCACATTAGTCCACAAAATCGTTCACGGTGAAGCCCCAGCCTACATGTCAGAGTTGATAGACTTACCACCCAGAAATGCCAAAAGATCATCTCGAACCTTCCTTAACCTCCACTTCCCCAATAGCAAAGGCGTGAAATACAAAAAGTTACACGCGTCAACCTTTTCTCACAAGAGCAAGCAGTTTTGGAATACACTACCGCGCAACCTAAGAACAACCTACGAGCAAGCATCCTTCCGCAGATTATTGAAGACCCATCTTTTCGAACAAGTCTACGGAAAAAAACAAAACACATAAAGTCCATACTTACTGTTCACTAATGCATCGTACATTCATCTCGGAACTCCCATTCCCGTATTATCACATCAATCATACCTTTACACAAGGAAAGTTATATACCATAGGACTTCATGTCTTTTTATTGCCCCTTAGCTCCCATTGCTTCCTTCCAAAGTTGCAATGCCTATGTTCCATTATCACATCCCTTAACGACACCTCAATTGTTTCGTCTCACCCTGCTTAATATAATCCCTAACTATCTGTAATAAATTGTATTTCCAACATTCAACTCATATTGTAAGCCACACTGAACCTGCAAAAAGGTGGGAAAATGTGGGATACAAATGCAATAAATAAATAAATAAATAATAATTGGAGTAAGTGGAACCTATACAGGAAGAATATTTGAGAGAAAAGACCACACCTGACACCAAAAGTCATAAGCTATTCTACAATCAATGTTCGGTTTGGTTAGCAATGGAGCAACTGATGTGGGGCTCTTCTTTAAGACCCCATCTTTTGCCGTTATTTATTCCAGAACATTTGAAAAATAATAATATAATTCTTTCCTCTTTCTCTTGTTTGCATGAACTTATTATATGGAATTTTCAAGCTCTAGTTCCCTTCATTCCACCTTATGGGGCAACCCTTTAATCAAAGTTAATAAGCCTCTCAATAAACCAATGTTTTAACTGTAATAACTGACACCAGATGTATCACAGAGCTTTACTTACATCTATACCATTTCCTTCAATATTTAACAAATGAGTTTTGGGCATTGTTCATATTGCATACGTTTAATAATTTGGAAGAGCCTAGTGGTTTGAGCAGCAGGCTGAGACCCAGGTGAGCCAAGGTAAAAAAAAAAAAATCCTACTTTTCCCACTGATGCTCCTTGTAACCCTGGTCAAAAATCATATAACTTCCAATGTCACAGATGAAAACAGATTAGGCCCTCTGGGGCAGGGAATTACTCACTGTATCAAAGCTTGGATTTAAAAAAGTATGTAATGAAACCCAAGTCCAACCTTGCCGTTCACAATCCTACCTTGGACAGTCTTTACTAAGGCACCCTGTTCTACTACTACTACTATTTAACATTTCTAGAGCGCTACAAAGTGTACGCAGCGCTGTACAAACACAGAAGAAAGACAGTCCCTGCTCAAAGAGCTTACAATCTAATAGACAAAAAGTAAAGCATTTAAATTTAAAATATTTAAGCAGTCAAGCACAAGAGAACAGTCACAGAAGGACAGAAGATGTTGAAGGGTGGTCAGTGTGATTAGGTGTAACTCTGGTTGGAGTAGTGGGAGAAGGTGATAGAAGAATAGAAATGGGTGAGGTAAAAGTAATGAGTGGGTTGATAGGGAGGTTATATAAGACATGTCACTCTAGGGGTGGGTGGGTAGAGGGGTAGGGTGGGTGGAAGCAGGAGAAGGTATTCTCTGCAGCCTATCTGTGAGATGGAAAATGCTCTCTGAAGCTGCTGCTATAAGTTGTTAGTTTTCTCCCCCTGAAAGAGATCCAAGCCACACCCACGAAGTTCAAACTGTCAGTGGGGAGGGTGAGGGGAGGAAATGGCAGTGCTTGATGAAAAAGAGAGCTCAGTTTGATAGGAGATATACTATAGGATGTCATTCTGAGGCCAGGCTAAGTCTAAAGCAGGAGAAGGTATTCTCTGCAGCCTATCTGTGAGATGGAAAATGCTCTCTGAAGCTGCTGCTATAAGTTGTTAGTTTTCTCTCCCTGAAAGAGATCCAAGCCACACCCACGAAGTTCAAACTGTCAGTGGGGAGGGTGAGGGGAGGAAATGGCAGTGCTTGATGAAAAAGAGAGCTCAGTTTGATAGGAGATATACTATAGGATGTCATTCTGAGGCCAGGCTAAGTCTAAAGCAGGAGAAGGTATTCTCTGCAGCCTATCTGTGAGATGGAAAATGCTCTCCCTAAATCGTTCCAGAACCCAAGCCTTCCTCTTCCCCCCCTTGTAGGCGACTGCTTGGCTCTTACTGTTTTAGCTACTTCTGTGAAGATGGCACTAGCTCAGCGCTTCACTTTCTAAGACTAGATACGGTGAATGTGGCATGCTGGCTCAGCACCATATCTTTTTAACAGTGTTAGGCAAGCCATTTGAAAATAAATACCCCTCCTTATGCCTGCAGAGAGAGATGAGTGATTAAGTGGGCTTTCAGAAGTTCTAGGCAACTTGGGTGAGAAAAGAGGTAGATGGCATAGAAAAGGGGCTGAAGTAAGCTTGATGTTCTGTCATGACAGTGGGAAGTCAGCATGTGGATGGTGGCCTTCTTGTGTTCAGCAATCCCTACTCTTCTTCCTTCTGCACAAGAGACTGGCAGACCAAGGCTGTTGTGCAAGATTGGCATAAATGCCTTTTCTTTTCTGCTGTTCATTGTATCTCACAGCCCCTCAATAGTTTTCTCTGAACTAAATGACCATGAGTCCCTTGCAATGTGATAAGGGCATAGAAACTCATTATCTCCCTTAGTAAACAGCATATGCTCGATTTGTTTGGGAGCCACAAAACTGCTGAAGTCCTTGAACCAGAAATTTTCAGTTATAATCTTAATCCATGCCTTCCACAACGCATAAGAACATAACTGTTGCCATACTGGGACAGACCAAAGGTCCATCAAGCCCAGCATCCTGTTTCCAACAGTGACCAATCCAGGTTACAAGTATCTGGCAAGATCCCAAAACAGTACAATACATTTTATGCTGCTTGTCCTAGAAATAAGAGCAGGATTTATGCTCCACACATTTTTTTAAGACTGTATGCATAACTACACAACACCAGTGTTAATATCTTTTCAGAAACAGCAACAGCTTCTGAATTCTATATAGAATTAACGATTATATTTTTATACTGATTGTCTCTTAGATTGTAAGCTCCTTGAGCAGGGACCATCCCTCTATGTTAAATTGTACAGCGCTGCGTAACCCTAGTAGCGCTTTAGAAATGTTTAGTAGTATTAAAAATGTTTTTACTTATATGCAAAATTTGTTCTTATACACAGAACAGTGGCCAGCTTTTTCCAGATACTTATATCACCAGCACAAAACTATAAAGATTTAATGTTAACTTGTCCTATTTTCCTAAGCACAAAATGAAGAAGTCTTATTCTAAACGTTGTACAATTACTTCGACTATATCATAGTAACATAACACAGCTCTTTTACCAAAGGCTCGAGGGAAAGCAGCCAGGATTAAACTCTTATTTCCATCACCATCCACCAACCCAGCTCGAACTTCAGCAACAAATACACGTTTTAAAATGACTAGCATAAAACAAGTACAAAAATGTGTGTTATAAAAATGAAATTTTAAAGATTTACACTAGAGGCCAAACCCTGCAGCCCCCTCCCAGCTTTCATAGAGGGAGGAGGAAAAGGCAGACATCATTACTTACTAGAGAATCTGTCTGTTTTTTGATTTATCGAATTGTTTAATCAGTCTGTTTTCTGATTTATTGAATTGATTTTATCCATTATGTTACACTTGTTCTTTATGTAACCAATGGTTAGAACTTGATTATTCTATATCTAAACCAACCACCTACTAATCCCTCTAACCCGATTATATTAGCCATATTACCATATTTCTTTTCCTTTTCATTATGTGTTATGTAAATTATTCCACAGACATATCTTCCTTAATTTTTACATAGTAATATGTTAATTTAGTTTATTACAAACCTCTTACTCTGTTCATAACTATATCTTTTGCAATAACCTACAAATGTACTCGATCTGCAGCCCCTCCTAACCTCTCAATCCTCATCTCCCCTTACGTTCCTACCCGTAACCTCCGCTCTCAAGACAAATCCCTCCTTTCAGTACCCTTCTCCACCACCGCCAACTCCAGGCTCCGCCCTTTCTGCTTCGCCTCACCCCACGCGTGGAACAAACTCCCCGAGCCCATACGCCAGGCCCCCTCCCTGCCCATCTTCAAATCTCTGCTTAAAGCCCACCTCTTCAACATCGCCTTCAGCACCTAACCTCTACCCAGGAAATCTAAACTGCCCAACTTGACATTTCGTTCTTTAGATTGTAAGCTCCTTTGAGCAGGGACCGTCCTTCTTTGTTTATTTTGTACAGCGCTGCGTAACCCTAGTAGCACTCTAGAAATGTCAAGTAGTAGTAGAGTATTCTATATCTAAACCAACCACCTACTAATCCCTCTAACCTGATTATATTAGCCATATTTCTTTTCTTTTTCATTATGTGTTATGTAAATTATTCCACAGACATATCTTCCTTAATTCTTACACAGTAATATGTTCATTTAGAACAAACCTCTTTCTCTGTGCATAACTATATCTTTTGCAATATAATGTAAGCCACATTGAGCCTGCAAATAGGTGGGAAAATGTGGGATACAAATGCAATAAATATATTAATTCATCTCTTATTCGCAGGTGATATGTCAGGAAGGGGCCCAGGCGCTTCCTGCACCTCCTGCCACGAGCAGGGTAGATGAGGAAGAAAAAGACACAATGACTTGCTTCACCCCCACCCCGCCTCACGCGCTTACTTTCTTTATTGGCCATTTTGTCGCGCGCCGTCTCGGGCCTGCGCTCGCTCTCCAGGATCCGTCCTTCGCTAGCGGCTGAGGAACGACGAGCCGCGCTCCCTCGACCTTCTCCCCGGGTCGTCAGTGGGTCGGTTCGGCACCCTCGCTCCAGAACCCGGCACCAATTTCTTCTCCTTTCACCTGGTTAACTTTGAGCACCACTTTCAACCCGCGCCGCCGTCCCCGGAACGCCTCAATGCGCATGCACCCGCACAACAACATCCGGCGACGAACCCTCCCCAGTTGTCACTCTCGACCAATCGGAAACCGCCGAAAAAAAAGCGCGCGGCTGCTCCAGAGGGCGCGAGAATTTAGAGGGCGGGTTTGCAAGGACTGACGTTGGGCCCATGCAGCAGGCGCGAGGGAAGGAGAAGCGCGCGTGCGCCCGCCCGCCGAGCGCGACGTTTCTTTTGCCAGCAATTATCTTTCAGGATTTCCTTGGTTACGAGTCGACCACGTTCGCTTGAAATCCGGCGCATGCGCCGATGCCATGCTGAAGCAGAGATAAGGGGAGGGGGGGGGGGGGGGGTTAGGAACAAGCTGTTCACCTCTGCTTTTGCCTTTGTTGCAACTTGCATGTAGTGCCGGTAAAAACCAGTGGGAGAAGAGGGAAGGGGTGCCAGCGAGCCATGTTTCCATCAGTAAAAATTGCAGCGCCAAAATTTAGGCACGAGCTCTCCGCTTATGTGTTATTCTATAAATGCTTATAGAATACCGCTTAAGTGTGCGGTTTTTTTTTTTTAGACACTGTTTATAGAATCTAACCTTTTGCGCCTAACTTTTCGTGAGATCACTTGTTGTACCCGACTGGTGGCAGTTAGGCGCAGAAATGTGGGTATTCTATACCATCGCGTCTAAATTCAGGAAAAGCCCATGCCCCTCCCATGGCCACGCCTCCTTTGGAGTCGAACACTATGAAATTCAGGCGCATATGTTTTAGAAGAGGTGTGGCCTGGTGGTTAGGGTGGTGGACTTCGGTCCTGGGGAACTGAATTCAATTCCCACTTCAGGCACAGACAGCTCCTTGTGACTCTGAGCAAGTCACTTAACCCTCTATTGCCCCATGTAAGTCGCATTGAGCCTGCCATGAGTGGGAAAGTGCGGGGTACAAATGTAAGACAAATAAATATTGGAGATTCTAGATGGAATGTTGCTACTATTTGACATTCTAGATGGAATGTTGCTACTATTGGAGATTCTACATAGAATGTTGCTATTCCACTAGCAACATTCCATGTAGAATCCTGTCCTTGCAGATCAGCAACGCGGCCGCGCAGGCTTCTGTTTCTGTGAGTCTGACGTCCTGCACGTATGTGCAGAACGTCAGACTCACAGAAACAGAAGCCTCTGCGGCTGCAAGGGCAGGCTTCTACATGGAATGTTGCTAGTGGAGGACTGGCTTAGTGGTTAGAGTGGTGGACTTTGGTCCTGGGGAACTGGGTTCAATTCCCACTGCAGGTACAGGCAGCTCCTTGTGACTCTGGGCAAGTCACTTAACCTCCATTGCCCCATGTAAGCTGCATTGAGCCTGCTATGAGTGGGAAAGCGCAGGGTACAAATGTAACTAAAATAAATCCCTGGAACCTGAGCTCTCCTTCTTACCATGAAAGAGAAAAATGCTCTGTTCACTATTCAACAGGAGTGATCTCACAGCATAATGAAGAGAAATGAGACAAATCTCACAACAAAGCAGAAAATGTTAAAGTCTGCACTGGAAGGGCTGATTGTATGCTTAGTATTTTGACTGCAACCAGCAGCCACGTGTTTGTGAGAAATGCCTTCTCTTTGCAGTACAACACGTCGATAATACTGAAACCTTCTGCTCAGTGTGCTGCTGCGGCTAGGAAAGCGAATAGAATGTTGAGTATTATTAGGAAAGGTATGGAAAACAGGTGTGAGGATGTTATAATGCCGTTATATCGCTCCAAGGTGCGACTGCACCTTGAGTATTATGTTCAATTCTGGTCGCCGCATCTCAAGAAAGATATAGTAGAATTGGAAAAGGTGCAGCGAAGGGCGACTAAAATGATAGCGGGGATGGGACGTCTTCCCTATGAAGAAAGACTAAGGAGGCTAGGGCTTTTCAGCTTGGAGAAGAGACGGCTGAGGGGAGACAACGATAGAGGTATATAAAATAATGAGTGGAGTGGAACAGGTGGATGTGAAGCGTCTGTTCTCGCTTTCCAAAAATACTAGGATTAGGGGGCATGCGATGAAACTACAGTGTAGTAAATTTAAAACAAATCGGAGAAAAGTTTTCTTCACCCAATGCATAATTAAACTCTGGAATTTGTTGCCGGAGAACGTGGTGAAGGCAGTTAGCTTAGCAGAGTTTAAAAAAGGGCTAGACGGTTTCCTAAAGGACAAGTCCATAAACCAGTACTAAATGGACTTGGGAAAAATCCACAATTCCAGGAATAACGTGTATAGAATGTTTGTACGTTTGGGAAGCTCGCCAGGTGCCCTTGGCCTGGATTGGCCGCTGTCGTGGACAGGATGCTGGGCTCGATGGACCCTTGGTCTTTTCCCAGTGTGGCATTACTTATGTACTAAATTTCCACTCTGAGAATGAGGCTGTTAGGACAAAGATTAAAGGTATGCCTATAATAAAAATCTCTGATAGAAAAGTTCCATTATTAATATTGTTAATTTTTATGAGACTTGGGAGCTGTATCTGATCTTCTAATGTTGGCTCAACAGTATTTAAGTTAAATGTAGATCTGCTAAGGCAATAAAGCAGGTTTAATCTTACTGCTTCCTCTTTTAATTATTTTACCTTTTGTCACAAAGAGACATATTAACTTTTAAAGATTTTGTAATCGAATCCGGGAGGATCCTTTTACCTTTTGCCTTAAAGCGATGCTTTTTGAAAGCCTTTTTATATCACACCAATGAGTTCTGAACGTGAAACAAACACCATTTTTTTTTTTGCAGTGCAGCACTTCTGAGCGATCCCTGCTGCCATAAGATAGGCTGTCCAAATAAAGTTCAAGTCCACGCTTATAATCTGAAAAGTTAGAATCCTTCTATGTGACACGAAAGCTGTATTTAAGTGGATGATTAACACTGAGAAATTCATGTTGTTGATGTCAATTTGCATAAATCTCCCTTTACAGTATTGATGCAATCTTAATTTTGCTGCTTCCTATTACTACTACTACTACTACTACTACTATTTAGCATTTCTATAGCGCTACAAGGCGTACGCAGCGCTGCACAAACATAGAAGAAAGACAGTCCCTGCTCAAAGAGCTTACAATCTAATAGACAAAAAAATAAATAAAGTAAGCAAATCAAATCAATTAATGTGAACGGGAAGGAGGAGAGGAGGGTAGGTGGAGGCAAGTGGTTACAAGTGGTTACGAGTCAAAAGCAATGTTAAAGAGGTGGGCTTTCAGTCTAGATTTAAAGGTGGCCAAGGATGAGGCAAGACGTAGGGGCTCAGGAAGTTTATTCCAGGCGTAGGGTGCAGCGAGACAGAAGGCGCGAAGTCTGGAGTTGGCAGTAGTGGAGAAGGGAACAGATAAGAAGGATTTATCCATGGAGCGGAGTGCACGGGAAGGGGTGTAGGGAAGGACGAGTGTGGAGAGATACTGGGGAGCAGCAGAGTGAATACATTTATAGGTTAGTAGAAGAAGTTTGAACAGGATGCGAAAACGGATAGGGAGCCAGTGAAGGGTCTTGAGGAGAGGGGTAGTATGAGTAAAGCGACCCTGGCGGAAGATGAGATGGGCAGCAGAGTTTTGAACCGACTGGAGAGGGGAGAGGTGACTAAGTGGGAGGCCAGCAAGAAGCAGATTGCAGTAGTCTAAACGAGAGGTGACAAGGGTGTGGATGAGGGTTTTGGTAGAGTGCTCGGAAAGAAAGGGGCGGATTTTACGGATGTTGTAAAGAAAGAAACGACAGGTCTTGGTGGTCTGTTGGATATGAGCAGAGAAGGAGAGAGAAGAGTCAAAGATGACCCCAAGGTTTCGAGCTGAGGAGACAGGGAGAATGAGAGAGCCATCAACAGAAATAGAAAACGGGGGGAGCGGGGAGAGAGAACATCTTATCTTGATATCTGACTGAGAACTGGACTCTCTGATTAATTAATAAGTACTTTTCTTGCATCATCTAAGAAAATAATCTTTTATCAAATCAAGAAACCTAACTAAACTTTATTGTTCTCCCTTCTGAAAACACTCTTTAATTTGAACTCCAACTAGACTTGCTGTGAGATTTCTAGCCTACAGGGCACATCAGTAATAACCAAAGCTAATTGCAAATTTAACAGAAAAAAAGGAGGCATGTAGTCCTCAAAGATGGATCCCAAACTCACTTATGCTCAATTAACAAAAACAGCTAAAAACACAACGGCAACAACTCAGTCAAAGGATACCCCACATTAGACTGAGTCCAACCGAATCTGACTCTCAGGATCACGATTATGCTTCCCCAGTTACTAAGGTTGACTTCTTGGAAACGAAGAACCAAATAAAACTGCTGAGAAATTAAGTGACAATAGCAATGGCAGACTTCAGAACAGAACTTAGATTTATTGATGATAAAGTAACTCAAAACAAAACCAATTACAAAATAAAATTTACGTAATAGAGAATTAAAAGAGATGACATGGAGAACAGGCAAAGAAGATCCAACATTTGTATTCTTGGAGTAACAACTCAGAGCTCTACAGAGGATATTTTTAAAATTGAGATGTTTACAGTATCTGCTGTCCAGAAAACAAAGGAAAGAAAATAAGAATTAACCGTGCTCTACAAATGATTCCAGCAGATCAACACCTATAAATAACCTGTTTTCACTACCACAAAGATAAGACTATATTGATGTCATATGGCAAACAAATGTAACTACCTGAGCTCAGCGACACAACAACGCCAAAGTTCATAATGGCCATCACCGAACCCCACCGTCGAACGTTTCCTCTATGTGGTCCTACCACATGGACATTACCCTATCACAACTTCACCTTTGTATTTGTACACATCGGAGTCTGCAACTGCTCTCCGGCACTATGTAAGCCACATTGAACCTGCAAATGTTGGAATGTAATTGTATTTTACATGCATTGCCTGTCACCTATTATTTCTCTGTGATTACTCTGTGACCTCTGATGTGAAATACTTAGAGAGGTCACACAGCTATGCAACTTCCTGTGGGGGTTAGACGCAGCACATGCAGCACATGGAGCACATGGAGCTCATGTTCTCTCCTAACCTGAGAGAATCTATGGTGGTGTGAGCATCCATTACCATCTAAGCACATGGAAGGAGCTGATAAGACAAATGTATAGTAATATGTAAATATAAGCCTGTCTGATTATAATCTAACTACAAACTGTGAGTAAACAGATGTTTTGTTACTTCAACTTTAAAGTGACTCAGCAGTGAATTATTCAGGGGTGAATGAGAGAGAGATGAAGAAAGAAATTAACATTTCTAAAGCTGAAGCTGTGTGTACTAAAATCTGCTAATTATTTACTACAAATAATCCAACAAAAGGGTTACGGGCCCAGGGCTCAGGAATTGAAAAAGAAGAGAAATATTACCAGGCAGAAAAAAAGGCCACATTTTTCTCTTAAGTTTTAAAGGAAAGATTCAGTCTGTCTCTCTCTCCCCCCACACAGCAGACAGAAGGCTAAGAAAATGGCTGAGGGAAGAAATTCACCATTTTTCTATTCTCTCAAGGTGCCTAAATTAACTGAGTTTAACTATCAGCAGTGGGAACTAAGATTCATATGTCTCCTTCGAGCAAAAAGATTAAATATATGCTTAGACCAAGACAGAACAGCTGAAAATATGGCTGAATGGGACAATGCAAACTATTATGTGAAGTGCATGCTTTTGGAAGCTCTCTCAGAGAAACAAGCCATATTAGTGGAGGGAAAAGATACACCAAAGGACATTTTATATAAACTGAGAACTATGTATGCAACTACATATGCAAAGCAGCAACCAATTTGGCTGGCAGAGTTGAATGAAACCAAATTAAGGGATAAAAGTAAATGTAATGATCACATTATGCATCTTATGTCTTCATTTCAAAAGTTAGAACTTTCTGGAATTCCCATGTGTGATGCATTGAAAAGAGCATTTCTTTTTACCTCACTATCAAAGAAGTTTGATGTTTTTAGGTCTGTAAATGAGGCCATTGAAGGGCAATCTTTTGAACAGACAACATCAAAACTAAGGCAGGAATGCATAATAAATGATTCTGAGGAGATGTGTTCTCAAAGCAAGTCAGAGAGAAATGAAACAAATTTCTTGGCAAAGAACAGAGGAAGGCGGAGCTATGGGAAAACTCCACCCAAGGGCAAGCTGATTTGCTACTCATGTGGAAAGGAGGGACATGTATCTAAATGGTGTAAGGAAACACAAAACACTCCCTCTAGCTCACCTAAGCCAATGGAACTAAAGAATTTTCAAACCAGGAAATGTATGAAGGACAAAGATAAACACAAGGGCTTTCTAATGGCAGAAAAATCTTTGACTATGGTAAATAATAATTCAAATGAAAGTACTTGGATTTTGGATTCAGGGAGCACATGCCATTTAACCAATTGTAAGAATTTCTTTCAGGAAATGTGTCCAGAGGAAGGTATTCTTAAAACTGCAAACGCAGGGACTGCTAAGATCCAAGCAAAAGGTATTGGATTCTTAAAATGCAAAGTGTCTAATGAAGTTAAAGAAATTCCTGTAAGTGATGTCTTGTATATTCCCCAAGCAGTTTGCAATATGCTTAGTGTATCTACATTAGATAAGAAGGGATTTGTGATTCATTTTGAAAACAGTAAGTGCACAATCTCTAAAAATGATGAAGTGTATGCTGAAGCTTTTATGCATAATGATGTTTATAAGCTGAACATTTCAGGTGAAGCCTCACATATGGCGCAAGTAAGGAAGAATGATGGTAAATGTAGTCTGGAAATCTGGCATCGCCGCCTGGGACATCGTGATTCTAAGGTGATCCAGGATCTTTACAGTAAGCAACTGGCCACCGGCATTCAGATAAGTGCAGATGCTGGTAAAATGGAGAAATGCATAGACTGTGTTACTCAAAAAGGTGTGAGACCCTCATTTCCTGCATACACAGGAAATAGGAGTAATAAAGTGCTGGACTTAATACACAGTGACTTATGTGGACCGTTTAATATCCCATCATTGGGAAATAACAGATTTGTGCTAATATTCTTGGATGATTTCTCTAGATATTGTGTGGCCTATTTGCTGAAAGAGAAAAGTCAAGTCACAGACATGCTGAAGAAATACGTAACCATGGTGAGCAATAAATTTGAAAGAAAACCAAAGGTTCTTCAGACCGACAATGGTGGTGAGTTCACTTCACAAAGCATGCGCACATTTCTAGAACAAGAAGGCATTCAGCATATCACAACAGTAGCTTATACACCAGAGCAAAATTCTGTTGCAGAGAGAAAGTTTAGGTCACTTGTGGAAATGACCAGATGTATGCTGTCAGATAGCAATCTCCCTAAAAGACTATGGGGGGAAGCCATTCTCACCGCAGTGTACCTACAAAACAGAATGCCAACTAAAGGCGCTGAGCGCACACCACATGAGACATGGCATGGTAGGAAGCCAAACCTGTCACACATAAGAACATTTGGAAGTACAGCATATGCTCATGTACCAAAGCAAAGAAGGCATAAGCTGGATTCCACAACAGAAAGGGGCATTTTAGTTGGCTATACTCCAGGACACAAAGGATATAGAATTTTGAATCTGAAAACTGGCATTGTTGGCATAAGACATGTTACATATTTTGATGAAAACAAAAGGGTTGATAAAGGCTGGATTATCCCAGATGAGCCTTATCATCCAGAATATGAAACTAGAACCATAATAGACATGCCAGTGTATATAAATGCCATACCAAGGCAGATGTCTGAAAGCAACTCACCTGTATCTAACGAGGAACAGGCAGAGGAAACAGACACAGAAAGGATCATTGAAGAAGACAGTACAGTTGGAGAAGGGGAATCAATTGGAGAAGAACTCTCAGATTTAGAGGATGCAGAAAGGTCGGACCAACCTGTAGTCAGACGCTCATCCAGGGAAAATAAAGGTGTTCCACCCCCAAGACTGTCTTACCTAACAAAGTCAGCAGAAGCTCAAGAGCCCTTAACATGGGATGAGATTGAGAAAATGCCAGCAGAAGAAGCTGCTGAATGGCATAAAGCTGCACAAGAAGAAATTGATGCATTGGATAAAAATAATACTTGGATTCTTACAAAATTACCTCCTGGCAAGAAAGCTATAGGATGCAAATGGGTATTCAAGTTAAAAAGGAATGCACAAGGAAAAGTGGAAAGGTATAAAGCCAGATTAGTGGCAAAGGGATATCTTCAAAAATATGGAGAAGATTTTGATGAAGTGTTTGCACCTGTAGTGAAACACACGACAATAAGAACACTTCTGAGCATTGCAGTCTCAAAAGGCATGCAAGTCAAACACATTGATGTGAAAACAGCGTTTCTTCATGGAGAAATAACTGAAGACTTGTACATGGAACAACCAACAGGTTTCATAAATACAAAACAAAGACAGCTAGTGTGTAAATTAAACAAAGGTCTTTATGGATTAAAGCAAAGTGCAAAATGTTGGAATGATAAATTGCATGAAATATTGACCAATTTAGGATTTAAGCAAGGTGAAGCAGATAAATGCTTGTACACTAGGTGCACAAATGGACAATATGCATACATTTTAGCTTTTGTTGATGATCTGCTCATTGCAAGCAAAAGTGAGCAAGAGTACAAGGACATTGTAAAATGTTTAAACCACAAT
Organism: Microcaecilia unicolor; assembly: GCF_901765095.1. Classification (NCBI taxonomy): domain Eukaryota; kingdom Metazoa; phylum Chordata; class Amphibia; order Gymnophiona; family Siphonopidae; genus Microcaecilia; species Microcaecilia unicolor. The sequence continues at coordinate 359,049,583 of NC_044034.1, read as the reverse complement.
GTTGAGATAAAAGAACTGGGTAATGTGTCATACTATCTTGGTATAGAAATTGAGAAACAAAATGATGGTTCTTATCTTCTAAGCCAGAAGCAGAAAATAAATGAGCTTATTGAAAGTTTAGGTATGCAAGATGCCCAAGTTGTAAGCACTCCCATGATCACTGATTTTCTGAAGGATGAAACAGTAAGAGAACCTTTACCAGATAACATCCAATATAGATCAGCCATAGGTAAGCTTTTATATCTAGCTACCACATACAGGGCTGATATAGCAAATGCAGTAGGAATTTTGAGCAGAAGGGTCAGCTCACCTACCAAATCAGATTGGACTGCAGTTAAAAGGATGGTAAGGTATTTAAAGGGTACCATTGATTGTAAATTAAAGATTTCAGCCAATAGTAATCCAAAACTAATATGTTACTGTGATTCAGATTGGGCAGGGGACCATTCTAATTATAAATCCACAAGTGGATATGTGTTTATGTATGGAAATGTACAAATTTCATGGGCCAGTCATAAACAAAGTATTGTGAGTTTGTCTTCTACAGAAGCTGAATATGTGGCAGTATCGGAAGCGTGCAGAGAACTGATGTGGATTGAAAAACTTTTGCTGGATTTCGGAATAGCTGAATAGAGACCAATCCAGATAATGGAAGATAATCAGAGCTGCATCCGACTGTCACAGAATGACAAGGTTCAGTCACGCACCAAGCACATCGCAACGAAATACCACAACGTGCGAGAGCTGGCGAAAGAAGGGGTCATCAGTCTAGACTATTGTCACACCAGTGAGATGACAGCTGACATCATGACCAAACCGTTACCCAGAGAACATTTTGTGAATCTGCGTATAAAGCTTGGACTTTGTATGAATAAATAATTGCATGACAGTTATGCATGAGAAGGGGTTTGTTGGAATGTAATTGTATTTTACATGCATTGCCTGTCACCTATTATTTCTCTGTGATTACTCTGTGACCTCTGATGTGAAATACTTAGAGAGGTCACACAGCTATGCAACTTCCTGTGGGGGTTAGACGCAGCACATGCAGCACATGGAGCACATGGAGCTCATGTTCTCTCCTAACCTGAGAGAATCTATGGTGGTGTGAGCATCCATTACCATCTAAGCACATGGAAGGAGCTGATAAGACAAATGTATAGTAATATGTAAATATAAGCCTGTCTGATTATAATCTAACTACAAACTGTGAGTAAACAGATGTTTTGTTACTTCAACTTTAAAGTGACTCAGCAGTGAATTATTCAGGGGTGAATGAGAGAGAGATGAAGAAAGAAATTAACATTTCTAAAGCTGAAGCTGTGTGTACTAAAATCTGCTAATTATTTACTACAAATAATCCAACAGCAAAGACCGCTCAAAACACAGCAGCCAGGCTGATATTTGGCAAACCGCGATTCGAAAGTGCCAAACCCCTCTGAGAAAAACTACATTGGCTTCCAATCAAAGAACATATTACCTTCAAAATCTGCACCCTGGTCCACAAAATTATCCACGGCCAAGCCCCAGGATATATCTTCTCCCTTGCTTTTGGCGCCTAACCACCTTCCCCATTCATGATACCTACACTGACTACATAGTTTGTAACCTTTAGATTGTAAGCTCTCTTGAGCAGGGACTGTCCTTCCCCATGTTTAAACTTGTACAGCGCTGCGCAACCCTGGCAGCCCTATAGAAATGCTAAGTAGTAGTAGTAGTAGTATATGACGGACCTTATAGACCTACCAATCAGAAACGTATCCAGATTATCCCGAACATACCTAAATCTCCACTACCCAAATTGCAAAGGTCTTAAATACAAAGCAACCTACGCATCCAGCTTCTATATAAGCACACAACTATGGAACACATTGCCAAAAGCTGTGAAAACAACCTATGACCACCTAAACTTCAGGAAATCATCAAAAACCAACCTGTTCAAAAAGGCATACCCCACCGATCCAACATAAAGACCTACATCCTGCAACACAGCAAAACCAAAGCTTGTAATGGACAATATATTACTTTCCTCCCCTCGATCTCCATTGTACCTAAAACACTTGTACCATTATTCAACCACTATATCACCTGTATTTGTTTCTACCGGTCTAGGCAATTGCCTTCACAGTACTATGTAAGCCACATTGTGCCTGCAAATAGGTGGGAAAATGTGGGATACAAATGTAACAAATAAATAAAATGTGGGGTACAAATGTAACAAATAAATAAAACAATCAATTACAAAGGAGCAGAAATTTGAATTTTTGCAGCCTTCATCACCATATACATTAGAAAGAAAGCAAAACTTTCAACCTCTTGCACAAACTTTACAAACCACTGGAATAAAATGCAGATGTAAATTTGCATTTGTTCTCGCCTTCCAATATCAAGGCTCTTCATACACTATCTCGGTATATGAAGATTTCTTAGAATGGATGGCAAAACTGAACAGAGAGGGGGTGAAAGAAGCTTCCTCAGGAAAATCATCAAAAGATGCTAGCTGGAGACTAAATACACCCAGAAGGAGTAAGGTTTCAGAGGGATGTATAAATACAGGCTCCCAAAAAGAATCCACATCAGAGGACATGGAACCATTATCTTAAATCCTAAATTGATGGCTCCCTTGGAGTCCTTAAAATGACAAACATACACACTCCTTTTCTGGCCTTTTGGCTATTTTTTTTTTCTGATTTTTTTATTTATTTGTTGCATTTGTATCCCACATTATCCCACCTATTTGCAGGCTCAATGTGGCTTACATTGTACCGTAATGGCGATCGCCAATTCCGGATCAAGAAATACATAGTGATATAAAGTATAGTTTGTACACGATAAAGTAAATTAAGCAGTCAAGTGTACAAGTTTTTCCGTGGAAGAAATCAAGTGGTATTGCGTTAAAGTTCAGTAGTTGACAGTGTAGGTGAAGTAGTCAAGTATTGAAGAGTTCATTTTGTCTATTTCTAGTATCGCTTTCCTCGTCTGGTATTTAGGATAGATCAAACGTGGTATGCCTTTTTGAACATGTTGGTTTTTAGTAATTTTTGGAATTTTGTTAGGTCATGCATTGCTTTGATGGCGTTTGGTAGTGCATTCCATAATTGCATGCTTATGTATGAGAAGCTAAAGGAATATGTTGATTTATATTTTAGTCCTTTGCAACTAGGGTAGTGGAGGTTCAGGAATGTTCGTGCTGACCTTTTTGTATTCCTGGTTGGTAAGTCTATGAGGTCTGTCATGTAGATTGGGGCTTCGCCGTGAATAATTTTATAGTAACATAGTAGATGACGGCAGAAAAAGACCTGCACGGTCCATCCAGTCTGCCCAACAAGATAACTCATATATGCTGCTTTTTGTGTATACCCTACTTTGATTTGTACCTGTGCTCTTCAGGGCACAGACCGTATAAGTCTGCCCAGCACTATCCCTGCCACCCACCACCGGCTCTGGCACAGACCGTATAAGTCTGCCCAGCACTATCCCCGCCTCCCAACCACGCCTCCCAACCACCAGCTCTGGCACAGACCCTATAAGTCTGCCCAGCACTATCCCTGCCACCCACCACCGGCTCTGGCACAGACCGTATAAGTCTGCCAAGCACTATCCCCGCCACCCAACCACCAGCCCCGCCTCCCAACCACCGGCTCTGGCACAGACCGTATAAGTCTGCCCAGCACTATCCTCATCTCCCAACCACTAGCCCTGCCTCCCTACCACCGGCTCTGGCACAGACCGTACAAATCTGCCCAGCACTATCCCCGCCTCCCAACCACCAGTCCCGCCTCCCACCACCGGCTCTGGCACAGACCGTATAAGTCTGCCCAGCACTATCCCCGCCTCCCAACCACCAGCTCTGGCACAGACCGTATAAGTCTGCCCAGCACTATCCTCGCCTCCCAACCACCAACCCTGCCTCCCAACCACCGGCTCTGGCACAGACCGTATAAGTCTGCCCAGCACTATCCCCGCCTCCCAACCACCAGCTCTGGCACAGACCGTATAAGTCTGCCCAGCACTATCCTCGCCTCCCAACCACCAACCCTGCCTCCCAACCACCGGCTCTGGCACAGACCGTATAAGTCTGCCCAGCACTAGCCCCGCCTCCCGATCTTGACTAAGTAAATTGAAGCTTCGCCGTGAACAATTTTCACCAACACTAGGCAGGACAACTGGTCCTCTCTCCTTCCATGGGCGGAATTCGCGTACAACAATAGCCTGCACTCGGCCTCCAAGAAGTCACCCTTCTTCGTGGTGTATGGCCGGCACCCACGGCTTCCAGCACCATTTCCCACAGATCAGGCGATCTCACGCTTGCAGCAGACCCTTCGGATATGCAGGAGACGTGGAGAACTGTCCAAGAGCAACTACAATGGGCAGCCAATAGGTACAAACACTTTGCTGATCGGCAGCGACGCATCGCACCGGTTTTCCAACCAGGCCAAAGGGTTTGGTTGAATACCAAGTACTTAAGGCTCCGGGCTGCCCTCACGGAGGTTGGCCACACGATTTATTGGACCCTTCACTGTCCAGTCTCGTATCGGCGGGGTCACGTACCGCCTGCACCTGCCAAAGACCCTACAGGTACATAATGCCTTCCACGTCTCCCTGTTGAAACCTTTCCTGAAGTTTAAGTGGCATCCCCAGCTCAGAAAACCAGATATCCCAGAGTCAGAGGCCGACCCGGAATATGAGGTGGAGGAGATTGTTGATTCCAAGTGGCAGAGGGGAAAGCTGTTCTATCTGCTGTCTTGGAAGCACTTCGGTCCGGAGGATAACTCATGGAAACCCGCTGCCAATGTTCACGCTCCAAAGCTAGTATGGGAGTTCCACTCCCATTATCCTTCTAAACCTGGCCTGCGAAAGAGGAGGGGGACGTCCGGGGGGATACTGTCGTGTCCCTCACCTGCACCTCCGGTCCGCTCCTCACTTCCCCTCTTGGGACGGGGAGCGTCAGTCTTGCAGCCTCGGCCAGCGGCGAACGCCACGCTCCTTCCCTTGGTGGCCAGAGCTGTCAGGGCGCCTAGACGGGAGCGCCGGCCATTTTGGACGACCGGCGTCCCAAATTGGGGTTTTCTCTTCCGGGCGTGGAGCCCGGGAACTCTGGCCATGCCTGCCGCGTCCGGATTGGCTGATGGCTGGGGAGCTCCTCCCTCGCTTGTTGGCTGGCCAATCAGGTTCCGGCCAGCCTGCTGAAGGCGTCTCTCTGCCAGCTGACTCGCAGCGTTCTGGATGGGAGGGGTATTTAAGGAGCAGCTCTCCCTTTCAACTTTGCTTCGGCTTCTACTCCTGTAGACTTGCCTGTGCGTCTGAGTGACCTTTTGTCGCTACCGCCTGCTTGACCTGCTTTGACCTTGCCTTGAACCTGACTACTGCTCTGCTTGCCGCCAGCCCGAGAGACTTTGCCTTGAACCTGACTACTGCTTTGCTTGCCGCCAGCCCGAGAGACTTTGCCTTGAACCTGACTACTGCTCTGCTTGCCGCCAGCCCGAGAGACGTTGCCTTGAACCTGACTACTGCTTTGCTTGCTGCCAGCCCGAGAGACTTGCCTGGAACCTGACTACTGTGTCGCTTGCCGGTTCCTAGTCCCAGTTCTGTTCCTGCCTGCCTAGCTCTCCAAGGCCCTGCACCACCTGCGGCCCTCAGCCTGCTCTACCCCACGGTTCCAGAAGTCCTGTTGGCCGCCTGCACCTGGGGGCTCAACTCCCGGGGAACGGCTGTCGCCGCAGGTGAAGACTTGGGGTGGTTCGACTGCCCCGTGGAGGGCCGGGGTCTATCATCTCTCCAACCCTCCAGCAGGACCCAAGGGCTCACGAGATTCCTAGACGAGACACTCTCCTAGTACTAGGGGGCATGCAATTAAGCTACAAAGTAGTAAATTTTAAACAAACTGTGTAATTAAACTTTGGAATTCATTGCCAGAGATATGGTACAAGCAGTTAGCGTAGCAAGGTTTTAAAAAGTTTGGGATAATTTCCTAAAAGAAAATTCCATAAGCCATTATTAAGATGGACTTGGGGAAATCATCTTGTTTATTTCTAGGATAAACAGCATAAAATCTGTTTTACTGTTCTGGGATCTTGCTAGGTACTAGTGACCTGGATTGGCCAATGTTGGGAACGGAATACTGGGCTTGATGGACCTTCAGTCTGTCCCGGTACGGCAAAGCTTAATGTTCTTATGTAAGAGCCTGACACACCCCTGACTCGCTCATACCCCTCCCATGTTAACACCCCTTTTCCAGTTATGCACTATAGAACATAGAGGCAGATGCAGCAACCAAACATAAAAAAATCTAAATCGTTAAAGTCCCTAACGATTTTAAAATAACGAAGAATGCACCAAAAAAAAAAGTCACACATGCTGAGATCGGTATTGAAACGTACAATGTATCAAAGAATCACAATACACATCGTTAATCGGCCCCCAAATCATGCGCAGAGCAGCCAAGCGTTATGTTAGCTGCTCTGCGCATGCCACAAACAGTCAAACACAGTCAAAACACAAGCACATGGCTCCCAAATCAAAAAAAAAAAAAAAAAAAGGGTCGGGAGGGGGCAAAGGCGCTGGTCAGGAGCGTCCTGTATGGCCGTCCTTGCCCCCCCCCCCCACCCATGGTCGCCGTTCCCCCCCGCCCCACTTCCCCCTGCATTCTAAATTAAAAAGCAAGAAGAAAAGCAAACGTTCCTTTAGCAGCCCCGGCCCCCCTCCCTTCCTCACTACTCTGTCTCCCCTCAGCTCCGCCTCCCGACATCCTCTGCCCTGTGCCCCGCCCCCTCTTGGGGTCGTCGCCACCATTCCCCTCCTCCATCGGGCCCCCCTCCCTCTTACCGGGCCCGTGCAGCGCCTCTCTCCTCTGTCCGAAGGCGCTGCACGGGCAAGAAGAAAGCTGATGCCTGCCTTCGCCCAGCTTCTGTCGCGCGTCTCTCTCCTCCTGGGCCCGCCCCTGTCTGACGTCTGTAACCTACGTAGGATGGATGTCGGGAGGCGGAGCTGAGGGGAGACAGAGTAGTGAGGAAGGGAGGGGGGCCGGGGCTGCTAGAATTTTGCTTTTTCGGGGGGGGGGGGGAGCGGCGGAAAGGGGGGAGCAGCGGGGGGGGGGGGGGGGGCAAGGCCGTCCATACAGGACGCTCCTGATGAGCGCCCTTGCCCCCTCCCGATCCTTTTTTTATTTTTTTTATTTGATGTGTTTTCTGACGTCCTTTGGACCAATCACAGCGCTTTTAGCTCTGCTAATGCGCTGGGATTGGCTCAAAGTTTGTTTATTTTTTCACTTAATGATTTTTCCTGGCACAGAGCTGTCCTAACGAGAGGTCCACACTTCTCGTTAGATTTCCTGCCTTTTTCCTGCGTAAAGGCAATCGTAAAAGGTTAGTGCATGTCGTTTCAATGGGGTTTTCACACTAATTGCTCATCTCCATTCCGTTTTCGTTAGCTGCTGGCTTCCTCGGTAAAAGCCCTTTGATGCATGCAACGGATCAAATTTTCCTCGTTGGAGGGTCATTAAAGGCTCATTTAGCTTTACTGCATCTGCCTCTTAGACGCTAGAATAGCACCTGGTGCATTCTACTGCAAATTGGTGCCAATTAACACCACTTAATTAAGAGGCCCTTTTTCAGAGGTGTGCTAAAAAGTGACCTGTGCTATTTTTAGTGGGTGATTTTCCTGCACGCTCAGGTCATCTCTCAGCATGTCTGCCAAAAAGCCAAATTTCTATTTTTGGCAATATTGGCCAGACCCTAAGTTCAAAATTAGCACTTGGCCATTTACTGCGCGAGTCCTTACCGCTTCCTATTTACTTGGCAGTAAGGGCTCACGTGCTAAACCCCCACAGTAATTAGGCAGTGTACAGCCAGTTACTGTGGGAAACTGCGCGCCCCAACTTCAAAACTACCACTGGACTCCTGCAGCACCCCGGTGTTAGGGTCAATCTGTCACGTGGTACCCCCTACCATGCCTTTGTAAAAGGGACCCTTAGTTTAATGATTTTATTTGTTGCATTTGTATCCCACATTTTCCCACCAATTTGCAGGCTCAATGTGGCTTACATTATGCTGTAGTGGCGATCGCCATTTCCGGATAAAGAATTACAAGTGGTATTGCATTAAGGCACATAAATGGTAAAGTAGAATACAAAGTGGTATTGCAGTGAAGTTCCTGAATGATAGAGTGAATTATAAAATAGGTTAGATTCCCTCTTCAGGCACAGGCAGCTCCTTGTGACTCTGGGCAAGTCACTTAACCCTCCATTGCCCCATGTAAGCCGCATTGAGCCTGCCATGAGTGGGAAAGCGCAGGGTACAAATGTAACAAAAATAAAATAGATACTATTGGAGATTCTACATGGAATGTTGCTACTATTGGAGATTCTACATGGAATGTTGCTACTCTTTGAGATTCTACATGGAATGTTGCTACTCTTGGAGATTCTACATGGAATGTTGCTACTATTGGAGATTCTACATGGAATTGCTATTCCACTAGCAACATTCCATGTAGAAGGCTGCGCAGGCTTCTGTTTCTGTGAGTCTGACGTCCTGCACGTACGTGCAGGACGTCAGACTCACAGAAGCAGAAGCCTGCGCGGCCACATTGGTGATCTGCAAGGGCCGACTTCTAGTGGAACCTGAAACTGAACATGTCCAAGACCGAGCTTATCGTCTTTCCACCAAAACCCACTTCTCCTCTTCCTCCACTTTCTATCTCAGTTGATAACACCCTCATCCTCCCCGTCTCATCTGCCCGCAACCTCGGAGTCATCTTTGACTCCTCTCTCTCCTTCTCTGCGCATATCCAGCAGATAGCCAAGACCTGTCGCTTCTTCCTCTTTAACATCAGCAAAATACGCCCTTTCCTCTCTGAACACACCACCCGAACTCTCGTCCACGCTCTCATTACCTCTCGCCTGGACTACTGCAACTTACTCTTCACCGGCCTCCCACTTAGCCATCTATCCCCCCTTCAATCTGTTCAGAACTCTGCTGCATGTCTTATATTCCGCCAGAACCGATATACTCATATCACCCCTCTCCTCAGGTCACTTCACTGGCTTCCGGTCAGATACCGCATTCAATTCAAGCTTCTCCTTCTTACCTACAAATGCACTCTGCTGCCCCTCACTATCTTTCTACCCTCATCTCCCCTTACGTTCCTGCTCGTAACCTCCGTTCACAGGATAAATCCCTCCTCTCAGTACCCTTCTCCACCACCGCCAACTCCAGGCTCCGCTCATTCTGCCTCGCCTCACCCTATGCTTGTAACAACCTTCCTGAACCCTTACGCCAAGCCCCCTCCCTGCCTGTCTTCAAGTCTTTGCTTAAAGCCCACCTCTTCAATGCTGCGTTCGGCACCTAACCCTTACAGTTCAGTGAATCCAGACTGCCCCAATTTGACTGCCCCTATCGGACCGACCGTTCACTTGTCTATTAGATTGTAAGCTCTTTGAGCAGGGACTGTCTCTCTTTGTTAAATTGTACAGCGCTGCGTAACCCTAGTAGCACTCTAGAAATGTTAAGTAGTAGTAGTAGTAGTAGTAGTAGTTAGGGTGGTGGACTTTGGTCCTGGGGAACTGAGTTCGATTCCCACTTCAGGCACAGGCAGCTCCTTGTGACTCTGGGCAAGTCACTTAACCCTCCATTGCCCCATGTAAGCTGCATTGAGCCTGCCATGAGTGGGAAAGCGCGGGGTACAAATGTAACAAAAAAAAAAAAGATAATCAACTATAGAAAGCTAATTTCCGGCATGAGAGATAAAGAGGTAGTGGCAGCGAAGGTTATCAGTCTTGTGTATAGAGTTCGGTTGTGTCTAGTTCATGTAAAGTCTAGTCTAGTATTTAGGATGGGTCATTATGGAATGCCTTCTTGAACAGGTTGGTTTTCAGTAGTTTTCAGAAGATTGTTAGGTCATGCATTGTTTTTATGGCCTTTGGTAGTGCGTTCCATATTTGCGCGCTTATGTAGGAGAAGCTGGATGCATATGTGGATTTATATTTAAGTCCTTTGCAGCTGGGGTAATGGAGATTCAAGAATGCGCGTGCTGATCTTTTTGTGTTCCTAGTTGGCAGGGCTATGAGGTCTGTCATGTGGGTCGGGGCTTCACCGTGAACGATTTTGTGGACCAGGGTGCAAACTTTGAACGTGATTCGTTCTTTTAAAGGGAGCTAGTGTAGTTTTTCTCTTAGGGGGTTTGGCGCTTTCGTATTTCGTTTTTCCAAATATGAGTCTGGCTGCTGTGTTTTGGGCAGTTTGGAGTTTCTTAACGATTTGTTCTTTGCATCCGGCATAGATGGCATTGCAGTAATCTAGGTGGCTTAGCACCATTGATTGTACCAGGCTGCGGAATATTTCCCTTGGGAAGAAAGGTTTAATTCTTTTGAGTTTCCACACTGAGTGGAACATTTTCTTTGCTGTATTTTTCGCATGGTTTTTGAGAGTAAGATTTCTGTCAATTGTAACTCCAAGAATTTTCAGACTATCTGAAAATAGTTGGGTGTGTAGAATTAAGGGGATATGAGAAACTTTTAAAAAATATACTTCTAGGTGCTTTGTAAACCTGCACCACAAGAGAATCCTCCTCTAAAAAGCAGTCTTTTTTTTTGTTACATTTGTACCCCGTGCTTTCCCACTCATGGCAGGCTCAATGCGGCTTACATGGGGCAATGGAGGGTTAAGTGACTTGCCCAGAGTCACAAGGAGCTGCCTGTGCCTGAAGTGGGAATTGAACTCAGTTCCTCAGGACCAAAGTCTACCACCCTAACCACTAGGCCACTCACTAGCAACATTCCATGTAGAAGTCGGCCCTTGCAGATCAGCAATGTGGCCGCGCAGGCTTCCGTGAGACTCACAGAAACAGAAGCCTGCGCAGCCTTCTACATGGAATGTTGCTAGTGGAATAGCAACATTCCATGTAGAATCTCCAATAGTAGCAACATTCCATGTAGAATCTACAATAGTATCTATTTTATTTTTGTTACATTTGCACCCTGCACTTTCCCACTCATGGTAGGCTCAATGCAGCTTACATGGGGCAATGGAGGTTAAGTGACTTGCCCAGAGTGGGAATCAAACTCAGTTCCCCAGGACCAAAGTCCACCACCCTAACCACTAGGCCACTCCTCCACTCCACTTTGTACCAAAGAAGGCTAGTTTTGATTGTGGAAGAGGTGAGCAGATTTCCCAGCTGAACACATTGCTCCAGGTCACAAAGAGAAGTTAGCCAGAGGTTAGGTGTGTGACCTGTAGCAAGGGAAAATGCCAATGGATAAAAGTGCAGCTATCCTGCCTGGAACTGTAAATTCCTGCATTCGTCCCCCTTTTGTAGGAGCAGCAGGGGGCTGTGTAAACCAGACAGACTGAGGTATATAAAACTCCCACTGCCACGCCTTGAGGCCTTGGACAAGAGCTAAATTCGATATAAATAAAGAAGCTGTTTATACTTATACATCTGCTACTTATACGTGCAAGCGACTTCTAAGGTTTTTTGTACAATTCACTCCAAAAGAATTCGACCTAATTAGAAACGAAAGAACGTGAAGTAACTCGAGTGGCCAGTGGGTGGCACGAATTAATCTAATTTAAGAAGACTTCACTGATAGTTTGACAAGTAGGATACATACAAGCCCGAGTTTCAGCCTGCAGCAACCAGCAAGGTAGAATTAAGCCCCACCCGAAAGCCCTCGGGAGACCAAACAAAAAAAACAAAAACAGGATAAACCAAAACCTGGAGGATTGTCAGACAGGAAGAATTAAAACAAACAAAAACCAAAAAAAAAAAAGCAAGATGCCCTCACCTCCAGCAACCGAGGCTGGAAGGCGATGAAAACAATTTTAATACCTAACAAGTGCTGCTGTGTGAGGGGACAGAAGCTGCTTCTGAAAGCCAAAAGAAAGCAAATCCTGGTGAAGCAAGAAAAGTGAGAGCTGGATGTGCTAACACGCCCCTGAGAGGTGCTGCTTGTTCCACACAGGCCAGCAGTCAGCAGCACTTCACTGCAGAGAGAGAACCAACCAGCCACACACGCACGCACAGCATTAGCAGAGCAGAGGAGGACATTTCTCCTGGAACAGCACCCACCTGCAACCTCCCTCCCTCTCCTCTAAGCTGAGCCAGCGGAGGCTGGAAGGGCAGCCTGTGCCCATGGAGCAGGCATCTGCAGCCGGGGACCTCTTGCTGCCCCTGAGTGACAGCGAGCAGAAATGGTACTCGGAGCTGTTCTCTCGGTGCCAGGCGGAGGGCACAGGCAGGGCAGCTGCCAGGGGAAGCAAAGTGGCTGAGCTGTTCCTGGCCTCGCAGCTGCCTGCCGACACTCTGAACCAGGTGGGTGAGCAGGGCACAGCCTCATCATGGGCAGGATCTGGCAGAGCAGAAAAGTTTGACAGGGTTTTTTTTTTTCCTTTGTAGTGCCAGGCAGACCACACAAGGGGCTTCATTCCTAGCTGATTCCTATGACTGGTACCATCACGTCTTTTTTCACTATATCCAGTATCCGTTCAAGTGTTTTTCTTCTGATGAATGAAAATCCTTAGAGTTGTCTCAGAGAGTTTAATTACTGCTAAGGGTCATTATAGTTGTTAGAAAGCTGGACTGAAAAGCCCCTTGAATTGTGTGGAGAAAGTTAGCTGGTTTCTGGAATTTGGTGGTCTAAAGTTTTCCTGGGTTTCATTAACACGTTTTAGTGCCCCAAAGGCCTTTCAATTCAAAGTGAACCACCCTATATGTGTTGGAAACCTGATGTTACCAGCCTGGGCTTTTTCTGCTTTGTTCATCTGTAAAGTAAATTTACATTAAATGATCTGGTCTTGTCTGCTTGCAGTTGGCTCTAGAAAGCAAAAAAAAAAAAAAAAAAAGTCCAACTATCTAAGAATTGCAAACAGTGACCTTTCCTGGTTGTTAGGGATGTGCATTGAGGTGTCCTTTTACTAAGCTGTGGTAAGCACTAATTTATGCTTACTGCAGGTTAAAAGTGTTATTACTGTGGGGCGAACCTAGGCATCCCACTGTAGTTTTGTGTTTAGCACGCATTACCCATGTGCTAAAAAATAGAAAAAAATGATAACTTGCTCTGAATAAATAGAAAATTGGGATTTTTTATGGCTGTGGTAAAAATAAGATGAGGGTGTGGGAATGACCTGCATAAGGGTGGGCTAAGGTTACCACAGGTTTGTAAAAGGACCCCATAATGCATGCAAAATTGATTTAATGTATGTTAACTTACCCCTCCCCCTGCCCCCCCCCCCCCATTTAATAAGCCGCGTGACAGTTCTGACAGTTCATTCAAAGTGACTGGACTGCATCAGCATTAGCGCACGGCTTAGTAAACAGGGGGGGTTAAGAATTAATCGATTTGCACAAGCACTGATTTGAATTTTGTTTTTGTTAAAATGAATGTGTGAAACCTTGAAAAACACTATAATATTGGGGGGAAAATGTTGAAAAATCCTAAAATAAACTGCAAAGTTTTTGCCTGTGCACATCCCTACTAGTTATAGTGACTGAACCCAGGTATCATGAGCACCAGACTACCCCAAAATCTAAAATCAAGTGATTCAGTTAATATTATTTACAACGATAAAGAGTATTAGCATTTCACTCTCCTTAGATAAATTAAAAGCAACTGCAGGGTCAACAAAGTCAGATCAAGTTAGTTGTTTTTTTTTTTTTTATTGTATTTTTTTAAACTTTGTAGTTTTTTTTTTTTGTTTTGGTTTGGGTTTTTTTTTGTCTGTTGTTTTTGTCTTGGTATTTGTTCTGAATGCTTCTCCAAGTTGAAAAGCCAGGACTGGCTTACCTCTTCTACCTGGCCTGGAGCTAGCTGGTCGTTCTGCTTCCGCCACAGAAGAGTTAAGTCAGCAAGCCTGTGCTGGTATCACCTTGATGCAGCTGGGAAGTACAAAATACAGCAAGGACAACCTGTGGGGTATCTCAGCCCTTTGTGCAGGGAAAGAGTGTGCTTTATTTTGGTTTATGAAAATGCACGAACAGGAGAAATTAGATATCATCTACAAAGGAAACAGAGTACAGCCAGGCAAAAGTGGTAAACTGATCCTCCCTTGTAGTACAACAGACTGACAAACTAAACTGTGATAATGTGCTGTTAATGAGATGGACATGGGGAAAGCCACTACTTGCCCTGGGATTAGTAGTATGGAATCTTGTTACTCTTTGGGATTCCGGAATCTTGTTACTCTTTGGGATTCCGGAATCTTGTTGTTCTTTGGGATTCCGGAATCTTGCTACTGCAATTTGGATTGGCCGCTGGGGAACACCTAGTCCCATCGGATTTTCAGAATATCCACAATGAATATTTGCGAGTTAGATTTGCATGCAATTGAGGCAGTGCATGCAAATCTACCTCGTGCATATTTTATTATGGATATCCTGAAAATCCGAGGGGACTAGGTGTTCCCCAAGGACTGGGTTGGAGTATCCTCAAAACCTGGCTTATTGCTGGCCCTAAAATACTGGGAGTGCTTATCAAGATGTAATGGGTTGGCGCAGGGGCTTGTGTGGGGGCAGGCGGGATGAACACACCAGTACACCCCCTGCTGTAACAGAGCTTTTCCTCTGTAGCAATAACAGCAACAGACGTAAGCTGCAGTGTGGTCCTTCCCGTGTGGTTGATGTTGGAGGTAGACGTCCCCTACTCACCTGGGGTGCTTTCGATTCTTGCAGTGATGCTGTGTGTGGTCCTTCCCATGTGGTTGATGTTGGAGGTAGACGTCCCCTACTCACCTGGGGTGCTTTCGATTCTTGCAGTGATGCTGTGTGTGGTCCTTCCCATGTGGTTGATGTTGGAGGTAGACGTCCCCTACTCACCTGGGGTGCTTTCGATTCTTGCAGTGATGCTGTGTGTGGTCCTTCCCATGTGGTTGATGTTGGAGGTAGACGTCCCCTACTCACCTGGGGTGCTTTCAATTCTTGCAGTGATGCTGTGTGTGGTCCTTCCCATGTGGTTGATGTTGGAGGTAGACGTCCCCTACTCACCTGGGGTGCTTTCAATTCATGCAGTGGTGCTGTGTCTGTTCATGTTCACATGCATTACTCTACTCCACAGTAGAGCTCATTACTTATTTTGCATTGATGTTTACTAAATAACATGCATTAAAAGCACTGCTAATGTGCGTAACTGATTTAATACTTTGGCACACTTTAGCTTATCAGCCTCTATCTCCCCTAGACTTTGCATGTCTAGGGTTGAAATTCTTTTTGGTGGAATGATTCTGGCCCCTTCCGTGCTCACACTGTGCTGCCTTGATATGATGGATAGCTGGAGAGCCCCAGCACTGAATGGGTGATGGCTCGTTACATTGTTTTTGTTTGTTTTTTTTGTTACATTTGTACCCCGTGCTTTCCCACTCATGGCAGGCTCAATGCGGCTTACATGGGGCAATGGAGGGTTAAGTGACTTGCCCAGAGTCACAAGGAGCTGCCTGTGCCTGAAATGAGAATTGAACTCAGTTCCTTAGGACCAAAGTCCACCACCCTAACCACTAGGCCACTCCTCTAACCACTAGGCCACTCCTCCACTGTTGCTACTATTTGAGATTCTACATGGAATGTTGCTATTCCACTAGCAACATTCCATGTAGAAGTCGGCCCTTGCAGATCACCAATGTGGCCACGCAGGCTTCTGCTTCTGTGAGTCTGACATCCTGCACGTATGTGCAGGACGTCAGACTCACAGAAACAGAAGCCTGCACAGCCTTCTACATGGAATGTTGCTAGTGGAATAGCAACATTCCATGTAGAATCTCCAATAGTAGCTATTTTATTTTTGTTACATTTGTACCCCACGCTTTCCCACTCATGGCAGGCTCAATGCGGCTTACATGGGGCAATGGAGGGTTAAGTGACTTGGTTGAGCAGTCGTTTCCATTTGGAAGCCCCCTTCCACCAATTCCCTGACCTGTGGTGCAACAAAGACATTGGAGTGAACTCCTAATAAATTACCCACTTTATTGGGGACGGCTGAACCAGTTTGGATGAAACCTGAACTTATGGTATTCAGATCACGAGATGGGAGGGCGTAACCTAGTTGTTAGAATGATGGACTGGCAACTAAGAAACCTGATTTGTAGTTTGTGTTTTCCCTATTTGATCATTATAATCATGGGCAAATCACTTTGACAATTCTACGCACCAGGGGCGTAGCCGGGCACACAGTGTTGGGTGGGCTTGAGCCCCAAATGAGTGGGCATGGGAACCCCACCCTCCCAGGTGATCTGACATCTCTTAACTTCACTCCCCTTACCCCCAGTACCTTTTAAATCCTTCAGTGTTGGGCAGGCGGCAAACAGCAACTCATACCAGCTGCTTTCGCCGCACCTGAGCCTTCCCTCTGAAGCAACTTCCTGGACCCGCGAATGGGAAGTTGCATCAGAAGGAAGGCTCAGGGCTGGCACGAGCAGCTCAGTGTGAGTCGCTGCTTCCTTCCGGTCTACCACTGAACAATTTAAAAAGTACCCAGGGGGTTGGGGGAGGATGTTAAGAGATCACCGGAGTCTTGGGGCTTGGGGATCCCCGCCTGCCACAAACCAGCTATGCCATTGCTGGGTGGACCTGAGCTCAAAGTGGGTGAGACTGGGCCCACCCATATCTATGCTACTGAGCAGGGAGGTTTGGTGATAACAGGAGACTGCATGATGTCACAAGGCTGAAGCCACTCTCCACCCAAGAAGGTTTTAATTCTCCCCAATGCTGCTGCCGCCATCTTGGTACACCCAAAACAATGAAAAAGATAGGGTGACAAGCTCCCCCTACTGGCTTCAGGCCACATAATGGGCCAGATAGGCTCATGCTGTCTCCTGTTATCAAACTTCCTTGCTACTGAGGCATCCCAATGCAGTGCGTTAAGAGCCTGTTCTGTAATGGCATCTGGGCACCAAGATGCCTTTACAGAATATTAGCGTAACCTGGTATTGGTTTGTATTACATTAAGGCACGTGCAGTTACCTAGCCATAGAGCTGGTGTAGCTGTGGGCCAGGGCACCTGTAACATACATTTACTTCAGGAAGCAGGTGGAAGCCTGGCTCTTCTCCCAAGCCTTTAATACATAGGGTGACTGACTGTACACCACTCTGCACCTGGACTAGCTTGCAACACAGTGACTTAGATCAGTTCCTTATCTCTTGCTTAACTATACAAAGAACTTGCCTTGAGTTTAGCCAACCATCAAATTATCCCAACTGACTGTGTACCATGCATCTTGTTCCCATCACAATTTCTGCTCTGGGTCCCTAAGCTATATTTATTTATTTATTTTCTGCATTTATATTCCACATTTTCCCACCTCTTTGCAGGCTCAATGTGGCTTACATTATACCGTAGTGGCGATCGCCATTTCTGGAATATGGTATTGTAGAACATCTTTAGCATCATATCTATGTTATTTCAGTGTTTTAAGGTGGGAATGGAACCCAGTTCCCCAGGATTAAAGTCCACTGCTGTAACCACTAGCAACATTCCATCTAGACTCTCAAATAGGGAAAGAGAAATGGGACTTGATATACTGGCTTTCTGTGGTTGTTGCAACTACATTCAAAGCGGTTTACATAGTATATACAGGTACTTATTTGTAACTGGGGCAATGGAGGGTTAGGTGACTTGCTTAGAGTCACAAGGAGCTGCAGTGGGAATTGAACCCATTCCCCCCCCCCCCAGTTCTTAAGCCATTGCACTAGCCATAGGTTAATCCTTCACTATATAATGTGTAGCATGTGTGAAACTGAGGCTGCTGATGCAAAAGTGCCCACGGTGAGAGTGCTGTATCTGGAATAGACTTCCTGAATCAATATGGCAGGCTGCCCCATCTCTGGCCCTATTCATATCAAGGCTAAAAAAAATAAAAAAAAACCTTACTCACCTGTTCGGTACCCATGTTGTTTTAATCATCCCTCTAATAAATGCAACTGCCTAATTCCTTATTTCTCCTGTTTGTCTTGTATAGATTGTAAATTCTGCAGAGCAGGGACCGTCTCTTATGAATGTCTGGTAGTGCTATGGAAGATTAGTAGTACTAGATTTGAGCATTTTTTTTGTTTTTTGTTCTTGGTAATCCCTGAATATAATTAATGAAGTCTTGCTTCTGGAATTATACAATTCCATCTCTTTGTAGTCTGGATTACAAAGCAATGTTATCTGTATAAATTCAGATGAAATAGTCATCTTCTTGTGTCATCCACCAAAGTCATAACTTCTTTATGCCTTTCAGCGCTCATGAGTTAGCCTGACGGTGCAAGTGTCATCCTCATGCAGGGAAGCAGACCACAAATAATTTGCATGATCTGTTCTCATCATAATTGTGGGCCTGAAGTCTGGAAGAGAATCCCCATTTTGTCCTTGACCTGCCATCTTGAGTGTGAGCAGGGCCCATGCTAGGGGGTGACAACCAGGGCAATTGCCCCTGTGCCACAAGCCTTAATCGGAAGGAATCATAGCCTGAAGGGGGACTTTGAAACTCCCTCCGGTTTGTGCCCTGGGCCTCTGCATATCTAACACGGGGGGGCCCTGACTGTGAGGCGCCTTAGGACCATTCAGATGATCTGTTCCGCCTCCTAAATAATTCTCCACTACTGTTTCCCAGGAGAACTATTCTCATTACCAGGGATCTTGCAAAACAGCCCATGGAGCATAACCTGTAAAATGCTTGTATTCAAGTTTAGGAACAACTTAAAGGGCTCTGATCCTCAGGCAGAAATTCCTGGATTAGTGTGAGAAGCCAGGGGAGGAAAGTCCTCTGCGTTACTATGGTAACAACCAGGCCTGTACTGCAGAGCAGACCCACAGACATTGGGTTTCCTTCTCACTGCAGATACTATGAATTAGGCTGCGAAGGTTTGTCTGCAATGACAGATGTGGGGGTGGGGGGTTCCCCAGCATCAACACACACCTTTGCTACTAACGCTTAGGAGTATTAAAAGTTGCTACAATGCTGGAAACAGGAGACAGAAAGCAGAAAAGCATATATATATATATATATATATATATATATTATTTTGGATTTTTGCTCACACCTTTTTCAGTAGTAGCTCAAGGTGAGTTACATTCAAGTACACTGGGTATTTCCCTGGCCCTGGAGGACTAGCAAACTATGTTTGTACCTGAGGCAATAGAGGGTCAAGTGACTTGGCCAAGATCACAAGGAGCAGTCCTGGGATTTGAACTAATGCTCTAACCTCTAGGCCACTCCTCTACTTTAGAATAAAGTCAGATGTGTTTCTGGAGAATTATTACTACTACTACTATTTAACATTTCTAAAGCGCTACTAGGGTTACGCAGCGCTGTACAATTTCACACACATACACCAGTGCTTATATCAGTATTTCCCCTGGATTCTATATATGGAGTCCCAATTTGGGCATGCTGTCGAGATGCTCGTGTAAGTTAATTGGCTAACGAGCCAATTAATGTCAATTATTGGAAGCTTACAATCAATTAGTGGTGATAACTGCACTGATTAGGATTTGCTCACGCATCTGGCTGCACCCTATTCTGTAACGCTGTGCGCCTAAAGCCCATAGGGCCTAATTCTTTATATGGCGGCTAAAATGAACACGCGCTAGGCAATCGTGCCTAAGCGTATTCTAAATGCTGCGTGTAACGACCTAACCCTACGACTCCACCTATTTATCACCTGCCCCTGTGACAACAGCAATGACTCAGACCCGCGTCTCCTCCAATTTTTATTCTTTCCTTTGCTTATCCTGATCCCATCCCTGATTATCTCAATCTAGCCTAAAACTAGCACCTCCTCCTACCTCCTCTACCCCCTCTTTCTCATAATATTACCTACCCTGTTTCCCTGAAAATAAGACAGTGTCTTATATTAATTTTTGCTCCCAAAGATGCGCTAGGTCTTATTTTCAGGGGATGTCTTATTTTTCCATGAAGAAGAATTCACATTTATTGTTGTTCTCTGCCTTCTTTTTTTTTTTTTTCTTTTAACGTCTTTCAACACCACCTCCAACCAGTCCTGCTTGTTTCGAAGCTCCGCCCACGCCCCTCCCACGGAGTTGCAGATTCCCCCCTCCCTTCGATTTCAAACCCCCCCCTCCGCATTACTGACCCCATGCCCCCCCGTGACGTATTTTGTTTTTGAGCAGCACAGGGAACTGAGTGAGTGACACAGCGCGAGGGGCGGGAGGGTGGAACAGCGCGAGCAACTTTGTTGTGATCAGCTGTGCTCCGAGGGCGGGGCTAGCGAGTGGAGGGCGGAGCTATTACGAAGCCGACGAACACTTCAGGGCTTCGGGCTTCACTGCAACGCTGGCGGCTTCAGAACGTTGGATGTGCTTTTTATTAGGTAGGATTATTTTGTCTTTGGGTTGCAGCGAAAAAAATTAAGGTGTCTGTGTCCGTGTCCCATCGGGGCCAAACAAGAACTTTGCTAGGTCTTACTTTCGGGGGAGGCCTTATATTTAGCAATTCAGCAAAACCTCTACTAGGTCTTATTTTCGGGGAAACAGGGTATCTACACATCCCCATTACTCTGCTAAGCTTAGCCTGTTTTTCTCTGCATTGTACTTTGTAATCCTACTACTGTGTAAGCCGCATTGAACCTGCTATGAGTGGGAAAGTGCGGAGTACAAATGTAGCAAATAAATAAATCTACAGGTGATATTTAGAATAAGCTTAGACGTAGTTCATGCGACTAAATCTACATGCGTCCGTTTACACCAGTGAGCAGCTGGTGTAAATCCCTGTACGTAGATTTATTTTTTTATTGCATTTGTATCCCACATTTTCCCACTTCTTTGCAGGCTCAATGTGGCTTACAATACATCATGGATAGTGGAAATATATAAGAAAATAGACATTTAGTATAACATAAGGATTTTGGGTACATGATAATGATAAAGCATGATAACAGTATAACAAGCAAGTATTATAAGACAATTCTGGATAAATGTGGAGGAGATCACATTTTTTGATCATTGTGGTATGCCTTGTTAAAGAGATGGGTCTTCAGTAGTCTGCGGAAGTTAGTTAGTTCATAAATCGTTTTTAAGTTGCGCGGCAGTGCGTTCCAGAATTGTGTGCTCAAGTAGGAGAAGGTTGACGCATGCATTAGTTTGTATTTTAGACCTTTACAGTTGGGGAAGTGAAGATTGAGGTATGTGTGGGATGATTTTTTTACCATTCCTGGGTGGTAAGTCTGTCAGGTCTGACATGTAGGCTGGGGCATCTCCGTGAATGATTTTATGAACTAGGGTCATATTTTGAAGGTGATGCGTTCCTTAAGAGGGAGCCAGTGTAGCTTTTCTCGTAAGGGTTTGGCACTTTCATATTTTGTTTTACCGAATATGAGTCTGGTTGCAGTGTTCTGGGCTGTCTGAAGTTTCTTAATTATTTGCTCTTTGCAGCCAGCGTAGAGTGCATTGCAGTAGTCTAAATGACTGAGTACCATTGATTGTACCAGGTTGCGGAAGATGGTTCTTGGGAAGAAAGGTCTTACTCTTTTTAATTTCCACATTGCACTGGCCCATATTTTATAACGACGCGCATAGATCTTGGAACGTCCATGAAACACCCATTTCCACACCTCTAACCAGGCCTCTTTTTGCCTGCATGTGTTAGAATTTAGGCGCAGTACATTACAGAATACGCTTAGCAATGTACGCGCGTAAATTCTAATTTTTGCCAGTTAGTGCTCGTTATTGTTAAGAGCTGTTAATGCTTAACCGCATGTTGAAACAACTAATCTACGTGCATAGTTATAGAATGCCACCTAGATATACATGCAGAATTGCGTTTAACTGTAGGTGCGCTATATAGAATCTGGGGGATAGCGTGCAACCCAAAATAGAGCGTGACCATGGGAAGAGCATGGGTGGATCGCCACCTACCCCGACCACTGCCTGGACCTGACCTCTACTGTATTGCCGCCTGCCCTGACCACTGCCTGGACCTGACCTCTGCTGCATTGCCGCCTGACCTGACCACTGCCTGGTCCAGACTTCTGCCAGCTCAGAGCTCGCCTCCTCCTCTTGTCTGAACCTGACTCCATCTTGCTGCCCAACTCCTTAATTCCTGTTGGCCACCCAAACCCAGGTGCTCAACCGCTGGGAAACGGCGGTCGCTGCAGGTGAAGCATTTGCGCACAGTGTGGGTTCCTTGTGCTCAACTTAGATGCCAGGATTTACACCAGGTTTCAGCAGGTTTGTAAGTGGTGCCCTTTGTAGAATCGCTCTTAGTGTTGGCTTTTTCCAGTACTGAATACCATTTATGGAATTCCCCCTTTGTGACATTGACCCCACGATGGTGGCCAAATAAAATTGTGTGACTCCCCTAGAGGTGCAGAATAATGATGCATCTATGAGAGCCCACCCAGATTGCACCCCAAAAGTGGGAAGCTCTGATATACTCACATGAATTCACATATATGTGCACAGTGTCACAAACCTGGAACATCAAACTTGGAGCCAGATGTACGCGTCTGCGACACACTTAATACCTCTCTTCTAAGTATCTCAAGGTTGGGCGTGTCTACACTTGGGCACGCCTACTCTGATGTCAGACGCCTTCACTTTAAAACCAGGAACATCTCACTACTTCATTGCCTCAGCTACTACCTTCCTGGTGTCTGGTGCATTTTTCTTCCTTGCTGACTACTGCCTGGACCTGACCTCTACTGGATCGCCGCCTGTCTTGACCACTTCCTGGAACTCATCTCTGCCGCATTGCCGCCTGTCTTGACCACTTCCTGGAACTGCTGCATTGCCGCCTGTCTTGACCACTGCCTGGAACTGACCTCTGCTGGATTGCCGCTGGAACTGACCTCTGCTGGATCGCCACCTGCCCTGACCACTGCCTGGAACTGACCTATGCTGCATTGCCCCCTGACCTGACCACTGCCTGGACCTGACCTCTGCTGCATTGTCGCCTGACCTGACAACTGCCTGGTCCTGACTTCTGCCAGCTCACAGCTTGCCTCCTCCTCTTGTTTGAACCTTAGCCCATCTCGACGCCCGACTCCTTAGGTCCTGTTGGCCACCCAAACCCAGGTGCTCATCCGCTGGGGAACGGAGGTCGCCGGAGGTGAAGCATTGGGTTTCTGACCGCTGGTCTCCGGATCAGCACAGGGGTCACTTACTAATCCTGATATCTGTGACACACAGGCATGTGCTGTATTAGTTTATATTTAGTGATATTTTGGAGAGTAGCCTGTAGTGTGATATAGAGACCCTGACACTTAGCCAGTATGGGTTCTCCTGGAAGGTATTTACTACTACTACTACTTATCATTTCTATAGCGCTACTAGAGGTACGCAGTGCTGTACACTTGAACATGAAGAGACAGTCCCTGCTCGACAGAGCTTACAATCTAATCAGAACAGACAAACAGGCGAGATAAAGGATAAGGACAAAAAGTAGCAAGATTCCGGAATCCCAAAGAGTAGCAAGATTCCGGAATCCCAACTACTACTTATCATTTCTATAGCCCTACTAGACGTATGCAGCACTGTACACTTGAACATGAAGAGACAGTCCCTGCTCAACAGAGCTTACAATCTAATTAGGACAGACAAACAGGACAAACAAGAGATAAGGGAATATTAAAGTGAGGATGATAAAATAAGGGTTCTGAACAAGTGAATAAGGGTTAGGAGTTAAACGTTATGCTTATATAAGGTATTTTCTCTTCATAGCCAGCTCAAGGGGTCTTGGCTCCCTGACCCAACTTTTGGTTTTGCACTATCATCTTATTCAATTGTTTATGTCTGTGTAATACTGAGGGAGCAAATGGTCAGAGTGGACAGTAGAATTTATGGAAGTGACCAGATATTGGAGTGAATGAGTGAGAGACCTGTAAAGAGTAGACAATACTCTGTGAACCAGGACCCCCCCCCTGGAATTTGGCAGTATGTGTTGGAGCCCAGAACTTCCCCTTCATATGCATTCTACCTGGGGACTGGTGACAGACATTAACTCAGACGATCTGCTAATTGTGCAGTTACAATAGTACACAATTATACCTGACTATACTCTTCAAAATGGAGATGGAAAGGATGGAATTTTGAGGAGCTGATAAATTTAGATGAGGAAATGAAAACAAAAACTCAACAAGTACTACAGGAAGCAGGCAATGAATAGAACCAGATGTGAAGTGCTAATGCGTAAATTAACTATCCTTGAACCCAGTTGACACACAGTTTATTTTTAGGATACTGGCTAGTAACGCGAATGACCCGAATTCTGCAGAAACAAGATAATCCAGCAAATACAACAGTACTGGGGGCAGATTTCAGCCCGTTTCTATAACCCTAAAGACGGACTTTTTTTGTGCTAGATAAAGACAAATATCACATGATTCTCTTTGTGCAGAATTCACGTATCTGTATTTTGGTTAATGTTTTTTCTTCGTTCATAAACAAAATATCAACCAGCAAAGGATCCCCTTTTCTCTAGGTAGAGATTGAAATGCTGTATAGTTCTGCTTTTCTGGAGTATCCGTAAGAGTAAGGAATAACACTTCTCATACATCATAATATTTCGTTGGCTGTTGTACAAGAGGCTGTTATTCCGTCCTTGCCGAATGTCACACTGCACGGGTGCAGAGAGCTCATCCTCATTCAACTTTATGAAGACGCGTCAATTATTAAATTCAAAACCAATTATTGAAAATACAAACAGGATAGCTTTGATCTTACTAGAGAATGGGGTCAAAAACAGAACAAGGTCTCTGAATTGTCCCCACAGATGTATTAATGTCTTCTTTCAGTCTGCAGCTGAATGAGGTAAAAGGGCAGTGCTTTCAGTGGAGTCTGGAAGCCAGGTAGTAGGAAACCGGGCTTTAAATCTTCCTAATGCTTCCTGTGACCTTGGGCAGATTACTTCACCCTCCATTGCCTCAGATAAAAGAAACCTTGAGCTAGGGAACCAAGTCTCTAAATTGGTGCCTCCATATGGGTGTGCTGATGCCAAGCACTGGGTGCCAGTTCTATAACGGTACCCATAGGTGCCGACTCTTTGGGTGCTCGAGCACTCCCAATATTTCACCCGCCGAAACCGGAAGTTCCCTTTGCCAGCCTGGTGCCTGCCCTTGCCTCCCTGAGTGCCGCCCAGAATTTTAAAAGTCATCTTACCTCGGGGTCTCGGCGGCAGCAGTGACAGGCGTACAGGCTCGGCGCTTCAGCCTTCTCTCTCGCTCCGCTCTGGTCCTGCCCTTGCGGAAACAGGCAATGAGGGCGAGACCAGAGCGGAGCGAGAGAGAAGGGAAGGCTGAAGCGCTGAGCCTGTATGCCTTTCACTGCTGCCGCTGAGACCCCGAGGGAAGGCTGAAGCGCCAAGCCTGCATGTCTTTCACTGCTGCTGCCTGGACCCTGAGCAGGTAAGATGACTTTTAAAATTCGGAACTCGGAGGGAGGGAGGGGGATGGGCCTGGATCTCGGAGGGGGGGGAGGGAGGAGAGGGAGGGAGGGGGACGGGGGGGGGGGGGGGAGGGAGGGGGAATGCACCACCTGTAAAAAAAAAAAAAAAAAATTCAGCTCCCCCAATCATTTTGAAAAGTAGGCTCCTATGATCGTACCTGTGCATTAAGATACCATTATAGACTTACTAGTATAAGTTTATCGTTTATTAAAATTTACTAATCCACTTTTATCACTAAAGCAAATCAAGGCGGGGTACAATAAAATAAGCTTAAAAATTAATTGGGAAAGGAAGCCATAATAGTAAAAGGCCGGTAAATATACAACCAAGAAGTTCACACAATCGAATCCACTAGGTGTGCCAAAGTTTTCCTGCTAACGTGGAAAACATTTGTGCCTGAAAAAACGCTGAAGTTTTAGTCGTGCCTTGAGCTAGCTTTACAGTCGGTGTGATTTATTAAATTCGAAGAGGCAAGAGCAACTCTGTTCCTTGAAAGCTAAGCTG
This sequence comes from Microcaecilia unicolor, assembly GCF_901765095.1. NCBI lineage: Eukaryota > Metazoa > Chordata > Amphibia > Gymnophiona > Siphonopidae > Microcaecilia > Microcaecilia unicolor. Next base: position 359,023,715 of record NC_044034.1, on the reverse strand, counting down.
TTAGATTTTTTTTTTTTTTACTTTTGTCAGGCTTAAGTTTGTTGATCCAGAAATTGGTTGTAAGTGGAGATTTAAATAATCTTATTGAAAGTTTTTTTTTTTTTTTTTTTTTTTTTTTAATGCCTATGATGAGTGTTCACCCTGTAAGCTTTGGAGGTGAGGGCACCAGGCTTTTTCCCTTTCAAGATTTTTTTTGTACTCCACAAGTTGTTTTGAAGCTTGGGAAAGTACTTCAGCTAAATATATGGGAGAGTATCTTTCAGAATTAATGTGTAAATGGGTGTGCTTATGCGCACCAAGCGACGCACGGAACTATCATTCTATAAATTATGCATGTGCCTCGAAGACATGCCCATGACCTACCCGTGTTCTGCCCATGCATATGCCCCCCTTCAGTGATACACTATACCGTAACAACTTAGAAAACTACCTTATAGAATACGTCTTACTCAGATTTACACAGGACTCACAGCACAGATCAGCGAATGTGCCGGAGACCGGCGCTGAAGAAACTAAGGCTGGTGAGGGTTGGGGACCTTCGCCAGCAAAGGTACCTTGCGGCGGGCGGGGGTGGGGGTCAGCAACTGGGGGAGGCAGACTAAATTGTGCCCCCCCTCCCACCAAGGTCTGTCTGCGTCTCTGTTACTAGTGTGTAAAGCTTATGCATTGGGGAAGAAGTGCGTATTTAAGCATTGGATTCAGGAGGAGCCTCCATCCTTTTGGTACTGGAGAAATAGTTCCCATGCGTTTGTTATGGGAATCAAGTACCGCTCGGAATTCCCCAAAGGGAAGGAGGGCTTTCATGTCTGGGATTGTTACTTGCAAACTATCTCCCACAAAGCAAGACATGCAGTATTGAACAGGTTTCAGAGTGGTTCCTAAGTTGCTACTGTTATATTAGGAGTGTTTTGGGCAGTGCTTTTTTTTTTGTGTGCCGGTACGAACCGGTATGGGGTACTGGCACCTTTTTTGTGAGGTCCAGATCACCTGCCCGCTCCCTTCCGTTCGTGCACCTGTGCTCCCTGCTTTGAAATCTTTAATTTACCCGAAGTCGCGGCGAACCGGCATAAAAACAGCAGGCAGGCAGGCTCCCTTCCTCATCGCTTCCCTTCCCTCTCAGCGCGTCCTGCCGTCCTCTGATGTAATTTCCTTTCCGTGAGGGCGGGACGCGCTGAGAGGGAAGGGAAGTGAGGAGGAGGCGAGCCTGCCTGCCAGTGCCTGCCTGCCTGCTGCTTTTACTGCCGGTTCGCTGCGACTTCGGGTAAACTAAAGATTTCAAGGCAGGGAGCACGGGTGCATGAACAGAAAGTTGGGGAGCTGAGGGAGGGCGGGGGGGGGGCTGGGGTTTGAACGAATCGCTGGACATGGAGGGGACGGGAGGGTAGGGGAGAGAGGAGAATTGCTGGACATGGAGGGGAGGGCAGGGGAGAAAGGAGAATCGCTGGACATGGATTTGAGGGGAAGGCAGGGGAGATTTGCTGGACATGGAGGGGAGGGCAGGGGAGAAAGGAGAATCGCTGGACATGGATTTGAGGGGAAGGCAGGGGAGAATTGCTGGACATGGAGGAGAGGGCAGGGGAGAAAGGAGAATCGCTGGACATGGATTTGAGGGGAAGGCAGGGGAGAATTGCTGGACATGGATAGGAGGGGAGGGCAGCGGAGGGAGGAGAATCACTAGACATGGATGGGAGGGGATGGTAGGGGAGAGAGGAGACATGCTGGACATGGATGGGAGGGCAGGGAAGAGAGAATTGCTGGACATGGGTGGGAGGGCAGGGGAGAGGAGAATCGCTAGACATGGATGGGAGGGCAGAGGAGAGAGGAGATGCTGGACATGGATGAGAGGGAAGGGCAGGGAAGAGAGAATTGCTGGACATGGATGGGAGGGCAGGTGAGAGGAGAGTCGCTGGATATGGAGGGGAGAGCAGGGGGAGAGGAGAATTGTTGGGCATGTATGAGAGGGGAGAGAGGAGAATCGCTGGACATGGATGGCAGGGGAGGACAGGGGATAGAGGGGAATCACTGGGGAGGGGAGGGAAGGGGAGGACAGGGGATAGAGGGGAATCACTGGGGAGGGAAGGGCAGGGGAAAGAGGAGACATGCTGGACATGGATGGAGGGGAGGGAAGACAGGAAGGAGTTGCACATGGATGGGAGGGGAGGGCAGGGGAGAGAGGAGAAATGCTGGAAATGGATGGAGAGGAGAGCAGGAGATAGAGGAGAATTGCTGGACATGGATGGATGGAGCAGTTGGCAGGGAGAGAGGAGAAATGCTGGACTTGGATGGAGGAGAGGGGAGAGAGAATTATTGCTTTATATGGATACAGGGGAGGGAAGAGAGGAGAAATGCTGGACATGGATGGAGGGGAGGAGAGAGGAGAAGTGCTAGATATGGATGGAGGGAAGGAAAGAAAAAAGAAGATGCACATGGATGGAGATGAGGGAAAGGGAAGAGAGGAGAAAAACTCCACATGGATGGAGAAAATAGGCAAAAGCTGGATCCACATTATACCCCCTCCAGTCAATTCCACGGAGGAGGACCCAGCTTTTACTTATGGATGTAGAGCAAGAAATGAAGAAGAAAGGAGGAAAGTAAAGAAATAAATGGAAAGGAAGCCCTGGAAACGGAGTTAAGAGAACAGATAGAGAGCAGCAGAATCAGAGACTGGGACCAATATGGATAGAAAAACAAAGTCACCAGACAACAAAGGTAGAAAAAAATCATTTTATTTTCATTTTAGTGTTTGGAATATGTCCAGTTTGAGAATTTACATCTGCTGTCTTATTTTGCACTGGGTATACTGGAGCTGTAACAGCTTATAGAAATTATTTATAATGAAAAAAAAATCACGTAATTTTTTTCTCCTATACTAGTATAATATTTTCAATTATGTCTGTTTATATGCGCCATGGCTGGCATAAGGGGTGTGGCTAATGTGGGTGTGGCTATAACAGGGGTGGAGCCATATGTGGTGACCCCATCCACAATGAGTACCAGCACCTTTTGTTCTACAAAAAAAGCACTGGTTTTGGGGTTCTCTGCTTGGGTAGGGGAGGACGGATTGGGAATATTGGATGTTAACTCTTCAATGATGACCTGGGGTCATAAGAGCCCAGACGCCAGGTCATCTCGGTGTCTGTTTAAGATCTGGGTTAAAGTAGGGTTGGGGGGAGGGGGTGCTCTTGCGAACAAACTAGGGTAATGAAGGGGGGAGGGTGCATGAGTTTTCTCACAAAACAAAACTGGGATCGTGCGTTATCCAGCTCTTTGCTGTATGATGTTTTCACTTATTATTTTGTTCTTTTCGATTGCTGTCTCGTAATCGATTGCTGCTTTTGTTTAGATTTGTTGTTTACTTATTAGATGTTGGATTTGTTAGATCCTGAATAAAAACAGTTAAACCTTATAAAATCGCCCCCCCCCCCCCCCAGACGGCTTTAGCCATTAGGGGCACTCTTTGTAAGATAATTTTGGGACAGTCTCTCTGTTGTGTAGTTTTAGAAGGTGCAGACGAGATGAATTACCGGCATGTAAAAGCACGGAGGGCGCTGGTTTCATGCAGAAAAAGAAATTGGGAAAGTTTACAGTCAACTTTCCCCTTCTGGGAGCCATGAGATCTGTGTTTGGCTTGATTCAGCAGCTCTAGAGACAGCAAAATGTTTCTTCTCCCCTTGTAAAGGAAACTCCCATTTTAGGAAGAGGTGGATAGCTGTGGTGTGCAGATAACCTAGTTTGTTTTTGGAACAGCTGTCACACTGTGCAGCCTCTGTAACATCCAATACAAATATTGTTTTCCAGATTTGTGTATATGTATGTATACATATATTATTAGAATGGTAATGATTCTATTTATATTAGTTTGCCATTTTAATGTAATTGTTTTCAATAATTCAAAATCTTGCCCGAAGAGATTTCATTGTTTTTGTTTTTTTTTTTTTGCTACTGTAAAATCCAGGCATGCACAGGGGGGAAGTAATACAGAATAACATTAATACCCAAAGTCTGCTACTGGAGCTAAACCCCACATTTAAACCTAGGATCCTGTATTAGAAATGTGATCTGTTTGGACCTGATGTTCAAAACTCTAGCGCTAGAGGCAAGAACGCACATCCTATAGTGCAAAAACAGCACTGAAAACTACCCCCCCCCCCCCCAATGCCCAAAGTAAATGGGGTGCATGCTAGTGAAGTGAAAGCAAGGGGGAGGTACTTGACTGACACATGCGCACAAGAGCTGCGCTTACCGCAAAACTCCCGTGCTCATGTGCCAGGCGAAACAGGAACTGCAAGAGCACATTGGCACCCTTCCCATGTGCCATGATATATAACCCCCCCCCCAAAAAAAAAAAAAAACCTTTGCAGATTAAATCCCCTTAGATGCTCACACCAAAGCACAGGAAAGGGAAATAGGACTTGACATACCGCCTTTCTGAGGTTTTTGCAACTACATTCAAAGCGGTTTACATATATTCAGGTACTTATTTGTACCAGGGGCAATGGAGGGTTAAGTGACTCGCCCAGAGTCACAAGGAGCTGCAGTGGGAATGGAACTCAGTTCCCCAGGATCAAAGTCCACTGCACTAACCACTAGGCAACTCCTCCACTGGAGCTGATACTGTGATGTCATAATGCCTCATTTCACCAATGCCTGAGCCAACCTCATCAGTGATGTCACAATGGCTTGATTGCCCAATACTTGGGTCACTTCTGATATTGTGATGTCATAAGGGAAAGGGGAAAAGGGAAATGGGACGTGATATGCCACCTTTCTGTGGTTTTTGCAACTACATTCAAAGTGGTTTACATAGTATATTCAGGTACTTATTTTTGTACCAGGGGCAATGGAGGATTAAGTGACTTGCCCAGAGTCACAAGGAGCTGCAGTGGGAATCGAACTCAGTTCCCCAGGATCAAAGTCCACTGCACTATCCACTAAGCTACTCCTCCACTAGCAACATTCCATGTACAATCTCAAATAGTAGCAACGGAATCTCAACATTCCATGTAGAATCTCCAATAATAGCAAGTAGAATCTCAAATAGTAGCAACATTCCATCTAGAATCTCAAATAGGGAAAGGGAAATGAGACTTGATATAGTGGTTTATAATATTATCACCTGACTTGAATCCATTGCAATGCATTTAAATTCAATTTGCACTGATCTGCGTGCTGCACACATTAACATACACACAGTTCTGGCGCAAATTGCTCCTACCACTGGCATTAGGTTTTGAGCCTCTGGGCCTTTGTAGCATCTCCGGCTCCCATGCTTTCATTAACATGGGCAGATGGGACCAGCCCCCACCCCTTCTAGCTGCCCTTGAGACACAATGAAGAGAATTGGGGTGTGGGAAATTAAGACTGCAGCTTTATTAATAAATTAACAGTAAAAACTTGCAAATATACCTCTGCAAAATGCTGACCATGACATGTAAATGTCTGTTGTAAGGAAGATACATGTGTTCAGGGATGGCGAGAGACAAAGCTGGGCCCTGGGCAAGCATTGCACACCCCTCCCCCCCCCCACCTGCTCACTGCTGCTGCCACCACACCCCTGCCTGCCTACTACTTTTGCCATCCCTTCACTCGGTTCAATATCTCTCTTGCAAGCAAGCCAAACCACCACAAGGGTGGAGGTACACAAATTCCTAAGAAAAGTAGAATCTGAGGAAAGGGGGGGTAGGAGGAGTAGGCTCTTGAACAACACTAGTAGGCGACGTAGATTAGGAACAATCTCTTTATTTAAATATACACTCGACTCAACACAGCCGTGTTTCGGTGCTACAGACGCCTTCTTCAGGAGTCTTGTGATATATAAATATACGAATATTAAGCTCAAAGAGAATGAAAGCAAGGCTTCTGCTACAATTGTAATCCACTGCCGATGCAGGAAAAAAAACTCAGCGTATTCAATTGCACTTGAATACGCTGAGCTTTTTTTTCCTGCATCGGCAGTGGATTACAATTGTAGCAGAAGCCTTGCTTTCATTCTCTTTGAGCTTAATATTCGTATATTTATATATCACAAGACTCCTGAAGAAGGCATCTGTAGCGCTGAAACACGGCTGTGTTGAGTCGAGTGTATATTTAATAAAGAGATTGTTCCTAATCTACGTCGCCTACTAGTGTTGTTCAAGAGCCTACTCCTCCTACTCCCCCTTTCCTCAATATCTCTCTTGTCTTTCCCTCCTCCCCTTGGCAGTGTTCCTGCGGGCTGCAACTTACCTCTGGCTGGCTTCCGAAGTGTTTCGTCTGCTGTGTGTCCCACCTGTGTGAACACAGGAAGTTGTGTCAGAGGAGGCAGGACAAAGCAGAGGGAATACTACGGAGGCAAGCCGGAAGCAGGTAGCTTTCTTTTTTGATGTTACCAGTAGCCGAGGGAAGGAGGGAAAGACGAGAGAGAATTTAATGCTGGTTTGCATTTGTGCCATCCCATAGCAACTGCTTATGGCTGCCCCCCCCCCCCCCCTTGGAGGCTGACCCAGAGGAATCTTGCTCCCCTCTTGGCAGCCCTGCATATGTTTGGGGTTGGTGGTTGGGAGGCAAAGAATAGTGGTGGGCAGACTTATACGGTCTGTGCCCTGAAAAAGACAGGTACAAATCAAGGTAAGGTATACACATATGAGTTTATCTTGTTGGGCAGACTGGATGGACCGTGCAGATCTTTTTCTGCCGTCATCTACTATGTTACTATGTTTGTAAAGATATCTCTGGACAATCTCATTCCCAATTGACTTTTCTCATCCTCTCTTTTCACATGTTTAAAAGTTTGGGGAAAGCATAAGAAGAGAGGGCAAAGCCTGTGCTCGGATCAGAGCCGCTGAGAGACTGAGCTGAGCCCAGGACAGGGCCACCGCTGCCACCCCCACCCCCCAAAATCGTCATCGCCGCCGCCCCCTCCTTCCCTCCCGCCTGAAGTACATTGGCTGGCCCCACCAGCTGCAGGCAGCGTGGCTCCTTCCTCTGCCCAACATTGCCTGCCCCCTGCAACTGCTTTATTCAGGTCGCACATGCTCAGTCTCAAAACTGAGCATGCGTGGCCTGGGGGCCCAGCAGCTGCTAGGCAGGCAATGCAAGGGGGCCCGGGGCCGGAGTTTTCTCTCTCCTGCTCCTGTCGGGACGTGATCACCCGGGTCCCGTCAGGAGCAGGAGAGAGAGAGAGGCCCGGGGAATTTTGCCCCCCACCTCTCGGCGGCTATGGCTCGGATAAGGTCCACAGTATTTTAGCAAAAAGGGAAATGGGTCGCCCGTGACCTGTATCTATCTTATACCCTCTTCCTGTTTCTGTGCACATGGATAGACATTGGGGGGGGGGCACTATTTTTGCCAGCTGCTGGACGTTTCTTATATGGTTTTTAACCCTTAACTACCAGCATTTTGTAGCTCTTCTCTTTTTAAGGGAAGACCCATGTAATTCATTGCCATCAGCATGGCGTATTCTGAAATGTGCAGACCTGGGGTTTGGGGTTTCATTTGCTGATTTTTCTTTATTTTCAGGCAGGTGTAGCTCACTTTCCAAACGCTCCAAGCCAGCCACAGCAAAGGGGGCTGGCTCTTAGTATATCATGAGTTTGTCATATGTCTTTAGAAAAAGTACCTGGGTCACAATGTTTATACACTGTTGCACACGCAAAAAAAAAAAAAAAAAAGAAAAGCCTGCATTAGCAACAATGTTTACACATATATTAGGAACAAAACGTGTGTGTTGAGTAACATTTTGAAGAAAGTTTTGCATACGTAACGCCCCTGTGCTTCTTCTCTGAGTAGGGTTACCATATGGCTCCAGAAAAAGGAGGACGGATTGAGCCAGCCAGGTTTTACTTCCATTGCTTCCATATGGTAACCCTATCTCTGAGAGTTTCCCTGCACAATCTGCTTTTCAGTCCTTTGGCGTAAGCACATGTGTGTTTGGGTGGGGGAAGGGTGGGGACTGGGAAACCTTCTCCTGTTTGAAACTTGCCATTCACTGGCTTTTACTGTATTATAGTTTTTTCTGTATTTAACTAGGGGGTGACGGGTGGGGGGGGGGGGAAGGACAATTGTAAAAGAAACCTGGAATTAGCTAACAAAGGAAGTGATGGGGAGAAGCAAGACAGCACATACCAGCTGTACACGTTCAGGCTGAGCTAGAAGTAATCCATCAAAAGAACTGTAGTAGTTCTAGCTGCATGATTTTATGTGGTTTGAGGTAGAGAATGGCACAGGGAAAACATTTGTCCCCGTCCTCGTGGGTTCTGTCTCCATCCCCACCCTGTCCCCGTAGGCCCCGTCTCCATCTCCGTCCCCGCCCTGGGCTCTGTTCTCATCTGCAAAAGCCTCAAGCACTTATGATTTTTTTTTTTTGTTACATTTGTACCCCGCGCTTTCCCACTCATGGCAGGCTCAATGCGGCTTACATGGGGCAATGGAGGGTTAGACGTCAGACTCACAGAAACAGAAGCCTGCGCAGCCTTCTACATGGAATGTTGCTAGTGGAATAGCAACATTCCATGTAGAATCTCCACTAGTAGCAACATTCCATGTAGAATCTCCACTAGTAGCAACATTCCATGTAGAATCTCCAATAGTAGCAACATTCCATGTAGAATCTCCAATAGTAGCAACATTCCATGTAGAATGCCCAATAGTAGCAACATTCCATGTAGAATCTCCAATAGTAGCAACATTCCATGCAGGGGCGTATCTGGACTCCGGCGGTAGGGGGGGCCAGAGCCAGAGGGAGGGGGCACATTTTAGCGCCCCCCCCCCCGCCCCCCCCGCCGCCGCCGCCGCCGCCGAGCCCCCACCGCCACCAATAACTTAGTCTCTCCACCCCCCTCCCGCCGCCAACCCTCCCCCGCTGCCGTTCTTACTTTTGCTGGCGGGGGACCCCAACCCCCGCCAGCCGAGGTCTGCTTCCACCTGCCGCTGCCTTCAAAACTTCTTCTTCAGCCGGCGGGGGACCCCAAACCCCCGCCAGCCGCCCCGCGCTGTTTAAAATTCATCTTCGGCCTCCGTGGCCGTGCTGCTGGGATAGGCGGCGCTGTTGAAATCCACTTCGGAGTCTGACGTCGCAGCACGTACAACGTACAACGACGTCAGACTCCGAAGTGGATTTCAACAGCGCCGCCTATCCCAGCAGCACGGCCACGGAGGCCGAAGATGAATTATAAACAGCGCGGGGCGGCTGGCGGGGGTTTGGGGTCCCCCGCCGGCTGAAGAAGAAGTTGTGAAGGCAGCGGCAGGTGGAAGCAGACCTCGGCTGGCGGGGGTTGGGGTCCCCCGCCAGCAAAAGTAAGAACGGCAGCGGGGGAGGGTTGATGGCGGTAGGGGGGGCCAGGGCAAAATCTGCGGGGGCCCAGGCCCCTGAGGCCCCACGCAGATACGCCCCTGATTCCATGTAGAATGCCCAATAGTAGCAACATTCCATGTAGAATCTCCAATAGTAGCAACATTCCATGTAGAATCTCCAATAGTATCTATTTTATTTTTGTTACATTTGTACCCTGCGCTTTCCCACTCATGGCAGGCTCAATGCGGCTTACATGGGGCAATGGAGGGTTAAGTGACTTGCCCAGAGTCACAAGGAGCTGCCTGTGCCTGAAGTGGGAATCAAACTCAGTTCCCCAGGACCAAAGTCCACCACCCTAACCACTAGGCCACTCCTCCACTTAAATCCTTTTATTAAAGTATCAAAAGGAACAATATGTTGTGCAACTGTTGTGTAAAAATTCCAAATAGAAAACAATAACAACAACGAGCAGCTACAAAGCAGAAAGGGACACGGGAACAAAGTTTGTCCCCATCCTCACGGGCTCTGCCCCCATCCCCGTGGTTACTACAGGTCCCCATCTCCGTGTCGTACTCCAGTTTGAGGCCTTAGATTCTAAGATGTTTCTGCTGTGGCAAATCCTGGAGCACTCTGTAATGTTTTCACAACTTGATTTAGCTGGAGTTGGCATTCTTTGTCACACATGCCTGAAGCTGACATGCAGAGCACTCCCTCCCTTCCTTCTGGCATGCAGTGATTTTTACAGGGCTGGCACAACAGGGGAAACCTGTCCCATCACCCTGCTCTGCCTTCCTCCCCTCTGCTGACTCCAGAGGGACTGTTAGTAGTTTGGTTGCTTCACTGTCTGCTGATTCTACTACTTTTCATTTCTATAGCGCTACTAGACCTACGCAGTGCTGTACACTTGAACATGAAGAGACCGCCCCTGCTCGACAGAGCTTACAATCTAATCAGAACAGACAAACAGGCCAGATAAGGGATAAGGACAAAGAGTAGCAAGGTTCCGGAATCCCAAAGAGTAGCAAGATTCCGGAATCCCAAAGAGTAGCAAGATTCTGTGCGGAATTCCAAAGACTACTACTACTTATAATTTCTATAGCGCTAGTAGACATACGCAGCACTGTACACTTGAACATGAAGAGACAGTCCCTTCTCGACAGAGCTTACAATCTAATCAGAACAGACAAACAGGCCAGATAAGGGATAAGGACAGAGTAGGAAGATTCCGGAATCCCAAAGAGTAGCAAGATTCCGGAATCCCAATGAGTACTACTACTACTATTACTTATCATTTCTATAGTGTACACTGAACATAAAGAGAGAGTCCCTGCTTGACAGGGCTTACAATCTAATTAGGACAGACAAACAGGACAAATAAGGGATAAGGACAAAGAGTAGCAAGATTCCAGAATCCCAAAGACTACTACTACTTATCATTTCTATAGCGCTACTAGACGTACGCAGCGCTGTACACTTGAACATGAAGAGAAAGTCCCTGCTCGACAGAGCTTACAATCTAATTAGGACAGACAAACAGGACAAACAAGAGATAAGGGAATATTAAAGTGAGGATGATAAAATAAGGGTTCTGAACAAGTGAATAAGGGTTAGGAGTTAAAAGCAGCATCAAAAAGGTGGGCTTTTAGCTTAGATTTGAAGACGGCCAGAGATGGAGCTTGACCTACCAGCTCAGGAAGTCTATTCCAGGCATATGGTGCAGCAAGATAAAAGGAACGGAGTCTGGAGTTAGCAGTGGAGGAGAAGGGTGCAGATAAGAGAGATTTACCCAGTGAACGGAGTTCCCTGGCAGGAATGTAGGGAGAGATGAGAGTGGAGAGGTACTGAGGAGCTGCAGAGTGAATGCACTTATAGGTCAATAAGAAGAGTGATTCTAAAGGGGTCTCTCTAGAATTCATGGGCAAAATGATTGGACTGGGAGAAGAAAAGGTAATTATAGAAGCAAGGGGATTGGAGTGGTTACGAGAAGAGTTAAGGTTACCTGGATTATATTCTACCTTCTAAATCACGGCCATCCAAATGGGAGAATGGGATCATGACTAATGACATCTCAATTTGTTTGCCAAAATTCTTACCTGCAAATGATACCTAATTAGAATACTTTCAGCCTGCTAACTACACTAAACCCTCAAATATCTCTTCTCAAAGTCATTGACCTGATGTCACCGTCTTGTACCTCCCTCTGACATCATTCATCTTCAGAAACTTTGATCCCACAGTAAAAAAAACCAACTGTTGAATGCCATTAAAAAAAAAATCTCTTGCCTCAATGGCTCCATTTGTTGAAAAGCCTAATTTCATCATTGGTTCTTTATTGAGAAATATTCCTTCACAGGCTGTTGGCGCAAGCTTTACCTAAAAGACATGAAGCATGCAAGCCCTTGAAATGTTTTATTTTTATTTTATATTCGTGCAATTTGCAGACGTAAATCCCAACAACACTTTGCAAGAAGAAAATCAAGCATCCACCATTCTAAACCAAGCACAGTTAAATCTGAGAAATTCAAGGGAAATAATGTGTGCATCATGTATCTTCTTAAGTAGCCCTCATAAAATCCAAAGTAAGGAGCTCAGCATGCGGTACAAAGCAAAGTAGGAAAAAGCAAACGCTTGCAGCCTAATGGATATTAGAGCAGTTAATTGCAAGGCATCATCACACCAGTACCCATCTCCTCCCTTGATGAAACTCGCCTCTCAAGAAAATTCCTTCGCTGTCTGGGCTCATGAAAAATAAGCCTATTACTACCACATTTTGTTAATCACCTCTAAAAATGTTGCAGGAAAAAAATGTCACTGCTCCTCACCCATAACAAGAACTAATTGTCTTGATCGAGTTTCTGCCAGCAGATTATCTGCAGGTCTGAAAAACCTTTTTTGAGTATCTGTTTCGATCTGGCTGTAATATCAATGAAACTACAAGTGTACCCCCTCAAAAATGTTTCTTCTAGGATGCTTTGGAGGATCTGTAGGAGGGGTTAAATTCTTCACAGAAAATCTGTTCTCTCTCCGGCAGATAGTAAAGCCCTGGATGTTGGGGCGGCACAGTATTCACTGAAATGCTCAAAATATGCAGTAGTTATCTCTTCAGTATCTCCTGGGGGTCCTTTAAAACTCGAAAGCAAATCTGCTGCACGGGAGTTTGGGAATGTAATTCTTTCACTGCTTTCCAATTAATGGACTATTTTTTATTCCTTGGAACCATGGGGATGATTACACATTCCAATATTTCTTCGAGGTTAGACTACTGTAATGCTGTACTGCTGAACTAGATAGGAAGACTCCATATGGTCCACATCTGAGCAGTCCTTTATTGTCAGGATGTAAAACAAGGGACCTGATTTTTCCAGTGCACTGTCTCTCTGCTGGTTACTTTTAGAAGCACGTACAAAGTTTAAAATATTTGGGTGCGAATTTAAGGTACTACTAGATATGGGCCTTGAAGGAAAAGTTAGCATAGATATTATCCAACTAAGTTTATAGCGGGCAAAAATAAACCGGATAATCAATGACGGTCACCAGAAAGGTCCGGCACTAAATGAGCAGGCTCACTGCCCACCACGAGAGTTAGCCAGGCTGCCTCCCACAGTCTGAATATCGGCCCCAAAGTCCTTTGAAAACTGTCCTAATACCGCCTTCACTCTGTTTGTGTTGTTTCAGAAGTCCCAGGGAAAGCAAAATATCCTTTTTATTTTCATTCTTCCATTTATGAAGCTTTTCTTCACAGGTAAAACCTTTTGTAAATTTATACTTCAGACACATCTCCCGTAAATCTCACCCTTTCGGGCAGTCTACCCTTGGCATCTCTGTTTTGTACCAGAGGCAGTAGAAGTGAAAGTGACTTGCTTTTCTTTCCTGGTTATCAGACCACTGCAAGCAGGAAAGACCTCTACGTAGGCAGTACGTTCGAAGAAGAGGATAGCGGCTGGCCAAAGGACAAGCCAACACAGGAGGTTGTGCTTAAAATGCGTTATTTGCTTATTGGACAAAGGGACCCAAAAAAAGCTTCTTTTAAGCACCATCCTATATAATAAAACGCACCTGCAACATTCTGAAGCTGACTGCATGGCTGAGGCATTCCTGCTCTCTGTATCCACCTCCTGAATTGACATCACGTACTTCCGGGTTCGTCACAAGCAGAAGTGACCAACCACA